>NC_139479.1:100784002-101471502 GCF_008360975.1 Lichenostomus cassidix | reverse complement strand
CCTATCCCCGATGTAACCCCAAATAAAGCTGAAGAGACCTCATCTCGTTCTCTCGCCTGAGTCGACTTCCAGAAGCCCAAATTCATCTCCTGTGTAGCTCAAGACAGCCCTTCTCCCCACTGAAAGAACTTTCCTGTGGCATTTAAAGCACTTCTGGTTATGACTTCAGAAGTAGCCGCCACAAATGACAAGATTGTCTGTGTCTCTGCTGCTTATAATCCTTATTTGTAGATTTGCATCACTGCAGTCTACTTGTACTTCTCATCTGTGACAGTTTTAACTCTTCCCCAACCTGTTACCTCCACGACTTTTCTGAAAGTTTTAATCAAAACAACATAAAATCACAGAATGGGTCAAGTGAGCAGGGACCACAATGGGTCATCTGCTCCAACCTCCCTGCTCAAGCAGGGTCATCACAGAACATAGTGTACAGGGTTGCATCCAGATGGTTCTGGAATATCTCCAGTGAGGGAGACTCCACACCCTCTCTGGATGATCTGTTCCAGTGCACAGTTGCCCGTAAAGATAATTTAGTTCCAACTACCCTGCCAAGGACAGCAACACCTTCCACCAGACCAGGCTGCTCAGAGCCCCATCCAACCTGACCTTGAACACTTCCAGTGATGGAGCACCCATGACTTCTCTGAGCAACATGGGCCAGTGCCTCACCACCCTCACAGTAAAGAATTTCTTCTTAATTCTTTTCTAAACCTACTCCCTGTCAGTTTGAAGCCACTTACCCTCACCCTGTCTCTACATGACCTTGTACACAGTGTCTCACCAGTGTATATTGATAATATACAAAATACATTCATGAACATATCTTGTGTTTAAGACACAGCAAAACCACACAAGTATAAACACACGCTGAAGCTTTCTATTCTGTTCTATTTTATTCTATTCTATTCTAGAAATTGAAATAGTGTTGAGGCCCTAGTGTCAGGTTATTATACAGACTAGTTTTCTAGCTATATTCCAAAGTTTTACAAGGGGAAAAATAATGCTAAAAACAACACAGGTAGAATTGCAGTTTAAAACTCACAAGATGTAGCTAGACAAAGTTTAGCAGAAGGAAGATTATCATGGTAAGAACATGCAAGTTCTTTCTCTTTGTCACCACTTGGAACTGAAGAAGAAAAACTGAGATTTTGAGGTTAAACTTTCAGACAGTTGACTGAATGCTAGATTTCTCCCCATCACATGGACCTAAGTGGAGCTTTCTGTTTCCTTGTAAGGCTGGCATTATAATAATGATGTTGTCATCGTCACGAAACACAAAACACTTATGTAGATAAAACAGCATAGAATAGTGAAAAAGGGGCATGCAGAACACTTAATGTGATGTAGTGGTTTGACCTTACTCCTCACAAAATCACTCCCCTCCTCAGCAGGACAGAGGGAGAAAATCCAGAGAAAAAGCTTTAGGGTCAATAAAAGGACAGGGAGATCACTCAGTAATTAATGTCACAGATAAAATGGACTTGACCTGGGGAAATTAATTCAATTTATTGCTAAATAATACCTATGATAGTGAGAAATAAAAAAAACCTAAAACCACTTTTTCTCCACACATCCTTCTTGCCACACTCAACTCATAGCTGCATTTATAACTCTTATCTCCTCCCCATAAGTGGTGCAGATGAACAGGAGATGGAAGTTATAGTAAGTTCATAAAATGTCCCCTCTGATGCTCCTTCTTCCCCATGCTCTTCCTGTGCTCCAGTGTGGGGACCTTCCCATGGGAGACAATGCTTCATAAACTGTTTCAGTATGGGTCATGATGTCTTAATAATTTATGGTTTTTTACTCTTCACGTATCTGTAACTTGGTGTAGTTCTGTGGTTCTTACAAAGTGCTAAAACCTCGGTTCCCAGCACCTCTATCCATAACAAAGCTCTCAGAACAGAGATTCAAGGACATATTCATTGCCCTGGGGCCCAAAAATATGTAAACAATGGTGAAAGGCAGGGAGTGGTCCTAGGGTGGTCAACATCATCGCCTGAGTGTGTGACTGGAGAATAATGGGCCAATATGCTAATAGGACAGAACTTATAAAAGGTGAAGAGCTTGTGACCCAGTGTCCATTTTGGGTGTAGTCCCTCCGAGGGGGACTTTGCTTGCCTGAATATACCTTGAAGGCCTCGAATAAATTTGTCTGCTTTTTATACTCCTAATTTTGTCTTGGCCTCTGTTTCAGATAGCCTGTTTTAGGCATCAGTCCTTTCCATGGGACAAGTCCTTCAGGAGTGGGCTGCACCTGAAAGATTTCTCCTCAGGCCACTGCTCCTGCCAGAAAGGTTGCTCCTGCATGGGCTCCTCTCCACAGGGTGTAGTTCCTGCCAGAAGCCTGCTTCAGCACAGGTTCCTCACAGGCTGCAGCTTTCTTTATGGCTTGTCCATGTTCTGGTGTGAAGTCCTCCATGGGCTGCAGGTGGATATCTGCACCACTGCAATCCTCCACAGGCTGCAGGGTATCAACCTGCATCACCATGGTCCTCTCCACGGACTGTAGGGGACTCTGCTGCAGCAATAGAACCGCCTCCTCCCCTTCCTTCTTTGGATTGGCTTTGTTTTTTACATAGCTGTTTCACAAATTCTCACTCCTCTCTCACAGCTGCTGCATGGTGATTTTACCCTTTCTTAAACACGTAATCACAAAGGTGCTACCGTTGATGGGCTCAGTTTTGGCCAATGGTGGGTCTGCCCATTTGTGAACTAACTTTAGGACTTTAATAGATACTTCCTTAGAGCAAATAAAATCTCTGTGTTTTCCTGCTCAAAAATTATTATCTATTTATGTGTAATGCTAAAGTTTCCATATGAGTATTGTTTTATATCAATGTACATTTATGACAGGTAAATCCCATCCCTATATAAGATCTGCACTACTATATGCAAAAAATACTTTGTACCTTTAAATGTAAAAGGGGTCTACTTGAGTAACCCCATAAAATCAAAGGATGAACCTTTGACTTTGTCCCATTAGTTTTCTAATGTGAAGCCATGCATCCTGGTTCAGTGCTTGAATTGGAAATAAGTCTAATATGGGAACTCTTGGTCCTCTAACCATTATGTGAAAATGCCTATATACAAATTTTATGGTTTTTTAACTGAGAGACAATAGTCTATTTGCTCTCCTAAGCTGAAGACTTTTCACAGATAATGATTGCTCTTAACCATTAAGCTATTAATTTCTGAATTTGATTCTCTCTAGTATGGTGTATTAGTTTCCCACTGGCCTCACACAAAAAGTTACCTATTTGTCTCTCAAAATGAAAAGTCACAATGTCAAAGAAAGCAGAAAATAAATGCCACTTTCCTCAAAACCTTTAGTTAAACCATTTCATTTAGTGACATTGGCTCCAAATGTTTTTTTCCCCTTAAATTAATCTAACATAAAATTCTTAGGTGACCATACAGCTACTCACATAATGATCTATTAGAAATGTAAAAAGTCTTGTAAAAATGCTAAGGAATGTAAAAATTAGATTCATTGATTCTATGCACTACTTGTAAGGGCAAAGCAGCAAGTAAGATAATATGAAGTTTCGCACAGAAACAGCCTCAGACAAATAAAAAAGCAGTGCACTTGAAGAGTTAATACTTTGACAAACCTCAAGACATTTCTCTGTTCTTCTAGAAATTCAATGGGTAACTCAGAGTTCTTTTCATTAATCAGGATGGGTAAAATCATTAACAGCCAAAATAAATTTCAAGTATTTTGTACCAAGTTAAACAAGGGGAAAAAACAAATATTCCCTTGCATATATCCTGAAATTCAGTATTCTTCAAAATGTTGTAAAATTTTTAGGCATGGACATTTTTTGATAAAAACTTTCAGGTCAGTCAAATAGGAGTTTCACTGGAAATTGGTTATTTTTTTAATATTTTCTTGACATGATTTTATAAGAATTTTAAATGTCAGAAAGGCAAATAACTTTAACAGCATTTCTTTGTCATACCAGAGAAGTGAGAGGTACATATACTTACACAGATTTGTCAGTTTTCTTTATCTCCTTTGAGTGTTTTCATAAGACAATGTTTTGACTGATATGGGATGAATTTATTATTCCTGTATATGTTTGTAATTTTTCATACCCTTCAAATACTTTTTTTCTATTTTTAGAATTAAATTATGTACAATTAAATTATCTGGTGTTTGATGACTGGCAATTTATAATGAAAAATAATCCTGTTTCCATTAGGAAAAAATATTGTTACAAATTCTCAATAAAAAAAGATAAATTAGTGTATTATGGAATCAAACTTATTAAAGTCCTTCGGGCTTGTTACATCCAGACAACTGATCAATTCAAAGTAGAAGATAATCAGTTATGGTCACATAATAGTAATTTTCCATTTCAGTTGCAAGGAACGTGAATCTTACCTTGTTTTCTGTGGAGAGTCGCCGGAATATAGCTTGTGCACTCATGGAGGTATTGGTGCTACTTTGTTTATTCTCACGAGACAAGCATTAATATAGACAAAGGTGTTGTTCATGCAACACGCTGGTACATATGATTGGTTACTTGCTTGTGTTCACTCGCCTATTCTAGCTTTGCTATAGGCTGTAAGTTTCTAGCCACCATCTGCTTGTATCACCTAAAGTTCTGCTCGTGAAGTTTTCATATCTTGTTTTGTTTCCTCAATGTTGCTTACAGTTTTGGCTCTTGTTCCTCTTTATGTCCTGTCAAGAACATTTCAGGGTCAGTAACAAAGGCTGGGTTGTGCACGTACATTCTGTTTTGCACGTACATTCCATTTATGTGGCCTTGCTCTGCAAGCCATTCCTCTACAGTTTTCCTATAGTCCATTTCTTTGGTGCTACAATTATCATGGTCATGATTATTTAATGCCAAGCCTATACAACAATAAGGGACAACATTGAAATATTTACTACAGGAACACTGACAAGATGCATAATGAATTTCTAAACTGCATTAGCATTTTATCTGGCCATTCAGTTATTTACTTTGTTTGATATTGTCACAATTTATGTCATGTTTTTAGCATGAAACAAAAAATTCTGTTGCCATGTACAGGAAGATTTTAAATATATAGCAGACAAAGTACTGAACTGATATTTCTAATGTGGTTGGAAACATTCATAATTAGTTTTCATTAGTCTAATTGAAATTGTTACAAGTTGGAATTTAATCACATAGGCCATCATTTTAAACAAATAATTAGTTTCTGACAGAACAATTAGATTTCTTTTTATGATCCTGTACTCCATAACGGTTAAGACTAAAATAATTCATTTTATACAGATAAACTATTTTCCTCTGATTTTATATATGGAATACTTACAAGATAGATGAGAAGCACATCTGTACTGTTAATGTTGGGGGAGATTAATGAATTACAAAGTAAGATTTGTTGATATGAGCTAAAGTATGATTGAACTATACATTTCTGAAGGAAATGTACCCAAAAATCAATGAAGCAATTGCAGTTTCCAGAGTTTACTTTAATATGTCATGACAATCTTATTAAGAAGAGAAAAAAATCTACTACTTATTAGTTTTCTCTTTACAAGTGTAAGTTGTCATTGGAATTTGAGTACAGAGAAATGGGTAGGGAAATATTCATAAATAAATTCATAAACCAACCATTTAACTAGATTGCTATTCTATTTTCTACAATTTTTTTAGGAACAATTTTGTTGACCATAGGTTTAACTTCAACAATTATGCTATAAAAAGTCTTTTCTACAATGAAAAGTGACCAATGTTTTTCTTGGAAGCATTCTGGGAAGACCACTCCAACTGTATAAATTAAGGAGGGAATTCACATATTACATGACCTTTAAACCTACATTATAGATAACCTTTTTTTTTTAAATCTTTTGTTCTGACATTGTGAGCCAATCATAGCTTATAGGATTCACTGTAAGTTAATGAAAAATATCCAGAAAAATATTGTAATGATTTGTTTATGCAAGGCATTCTGGAGAACATCAAAATAATTCCCACTGATGCAATTAGAAGTTTCTTAATTCTCTTAGAATACACAAAATTGCTAGTAAGAGGAAAAATAACTCTTCCCATTTGAAAGAAGTTGTCCAAATGAACAAGGGTACACATTTTAAAAAGTACATCATCGAAGTTAATTTTAAAAATGTCAGAGTAAAGACAGAGTCATTGCTTGCCCAAGTCAAAGTGATTTTGAGCAGTGAGTTGCAACACGATGGCTGGGTGAAACAACTGGTATCTTGTATAGGCCTGCCTTGAACAAAACTCAAGTATGTAATTCCTTCATCTGACTTCTCATCAAATCCTACTGGGAAAGGGCTGCTTTCGATCTCCTCCTTGGGCCTAAGAGTCTCCCACAGCTCAATCTCAGGTGCACATCTTAAAAAATGTTATGCATACTGTGAAAAAAGGGTTGTCAGTTCAGTGCCAGCATTCCTGAGGCAATAAAATCCATTGCAGTAAAGTTTGATAATCTCGAGAAGTCTGTTTCACTGCACTCAGAAACTTCCTTATGGCATATTAACACCCATAAACAGAGCAGTACACCAGCCATGAATACTGCAGTAAAATAAGTTCTACTGTTTTTGTGCTGAGACATTTTAGAAAGGGATGACCAAAAAAACCACTACTTTAGACCTGGATGAAATAAGCATCGTTGTTTTGTGTGTAATGTGTACTAAAATAGTTCCTAATCCTGGAAAGACAGTATTCTAATCTTGATGTATCAAGGTATTTTTCAGGAATTAATGCATTTTCCATTTATGAAGCAAATAAACTATCTCAAATTTTGTACTAGATTGTAAATAATAAGAAAAAAACCCTCTAAAATCTTCAAATCTGCACTATATTCGCCATGTCCATCAGTTAACCAAATATTTTTTTGGACTTGGGAAAAAAGTTTTCTGTACAAGTAAACGAAAATAGAGAAGCTGAACTTCAAAGAAGAACATTAACACCAAGTAAAAAAACTGAAAAAGAAAAAAAACCCAAAACTGTTCTACAAAATGCACAGAAAATGTAATCTAACTAGTCATGCTATTTTGGTTAATCCGTAAATTATTTCTAGACCTTCCGTTCTGCTATAATAAGTTTCACTTCAGCACAGTTTCTTGTAAGCAGGATCAGCTGTATTTCTATGGATTCTTCATTCTGACAGAAGCTAATCTTCAACAGGATTTGTATTCAGTCAAAATATATTAGTAGGAATGCTGGCTGTAGGCCAAGTGTATTATGGCCAAGTGTACTATTTTCAGAAAATCATATTTGTAAAAGTCTTCTGTATTATAAACTAATTTTGAGTAGTCTGCAAGAAAATGCAGACTACCTATTCTTCATTATATAGGTATAGAATTGTCGCAGCCAATAAACCAATTTCTCTGTGACTATTCAGAATGCAAATGTCCTGCAGCTGAAAGCTATTATCAGCCAGAATGCAGGAATTTATGTAAGCATTATGTGATCATTATAAACACTGATTATGCCATTTGCTATGTTCTGATGGGCCATTGCTCTCAGAACTCTGCACCCATAGTTCCCAAAGTTGTCTCTGTTTTAGTACCTGTTGCTGTCATGTAATTCCAATAAAGCCAAGAGTAAACAGAAGACAACATAAACATGCACTCATGCGTCTTAACACAATTTCCCATCAACATTTATCAGAATAACCTATTTTCAGTCGCTAACAATGGCACAAATTTATACTGTTAAGAGTAATATATGATAAACTTTAAATGGGGTTGATATTCCTTTAAATATTTATTTCTTCTAAAATAAGTGAGTACATCTTCTATATTTGTAGAGGGAGGCAGGGTAAGAGTTCACCATCAATGCTTCAAACAATGTGCCTACACTGGCTATACATCAGCTGAAATTGTGAGGAACAACTCTTTATGATCAGTTGTTGTATTGGGTTTGCTTGTCAGGTTCCAGTAGCAGCAGGGGGGCTACAGGGGTGGCTTCAGTGAGAAGTTGCCAGAATCTTTCCCCGTGTCCAACACAGCCAATGCCAGCCGGCTCCAGGACGGACCTGCCACTGGCTAAGGCCAAGCCCATCAATGATAGGGGTAACACTGTGGGGTTAACAGACTAAGAAGGGAAAAAGTTGCTGTATGGAAAGTAGGCAGAGATGAAGAACCTGTGGAAGTGTGCCAAAATACAGTGAAAAATGCAGGCTAAGGCCAAGACCTGGAAAGCAGGAGACAGTGAGATAGCTCAAGGAGCAACAGATGAATGAAGCGGATGGTAGAGCTGCCAGATGTAAGAGAGTGGACAAAAACTGGCTGGTTAAAAAGTCTAGGGTAATTAGAGAGCACAGGGGAGAGAAGTTGCACTGAAGTATTAAAAAAAAAGAAGCAGAATTGATTGAGCTGAGGTCATCAAGATCAGAAACACATTATGAAATGGAAGAAGTAACAGAAGGACAATCAGAAAGTGTCATAAGGAGGTCCTGGATTGAGACAAGCAGCTAGCAGACAGGAAGAGCTGAGTCTAGTCAAATGGGAGTGGCAAAGAGAGTGTAAAGAGCAGGATAAACAGGCAAACTTGGCATTTTCTGGAGTGCACACGCTCAGGAACCAAAGCTGCAACTGGATCCTCCTGCCTTAGTTTTACCTCCAGCTGGTGGAGCAGACTCGGACAGGAGTATACTACAGCCTCAGGGTGGTGAGCCACTGTCTCAGTTTTGGAGATAAATGCTCAGGACGAAACGCTCTGGGATGAGCGCCTCCTCCCAAGGGAAAAGGGCCTCCCCTTTTCCAGTGAAACAAATTAACAACAGCAAGTAAAAGTGGAAAAAA
The DNA here is from genome assembly GCF_008360975.1 of Lichenostomus cassidix. Lineage (NCBI taxonomy): Eukaryota > Metazoa > Chordata > Aves > Passeriformes > Meliphagidae > Lichenostomus > Lichenostomus cassidix. Next base: position 101,462,732 of record NC_139479.1, on the reverse strand, counting down.
ACCTGAACTATTTGTTAACACAGAATGAAACTGGGAAGAACCAAAGGAAGGAAAAAAAGGGGGAAAAGGCGCCCGCGAGCCGCCAACAGCACAGCAGGCGAAGCTGGTGGATTCCAGTGACTCGGACCTCTCACTCACGGGCGTGGCCTTCCTTGAGCTCTGACCAGCCAGGGCCACCCCGCAGGCTCCCCGGGCTGGAGAGAAGGGAAGGAAGGTAGGGAGGCCAGGGGAAGGAAAAGGTAAAAAACAAAACCTTTTTCTAAGCTAACAGTGCAATAGAAAGAATACTGTTTGTTCATCAAAATCTTGCTAAGGCCTCTTGAACAAAAGGAAATTGCAAATCTTGATAACACAGCTTAAAGACAAAGGGAAAGTTGTTTTGGGTGGGAAAAGATCGCTGGCAAAATAAGAAGTAATCTGTAACCCTGGCATTCTGCAAGATGTACTGTCTCAGCAAAAGAAGAACAGAAGCAGCCCAGAAAGCCGCACAGCACAGGGTACACGTAACCCAGAAGATAAGGCCTATAAAATGACTGTAGAGTCAAGGGGGGAGTTTGCGCGCGCCGTTACCAGAGCTTGGCTGCCCTTGCTATCACTTGCTAATAAATTATAAATTCTTAATTGGTTTCTGACTCTGTATTGGTTCTGTGAGTCGCAATCTACAGCAACAGGAAGAGCAGTGAAGAGAGCAGTGCCGTGTCACCGGTGCACTCCCTCCCGAAGCCCGGCAGAGAGCCGTCTTCCCCGCAGGCTCTCCCCAGGCCATTGGACCGGGCCGCTTTTATAGCCAGGGCCGTTGGACCGAGGTGTTTAATCAACCCACAGGTTCAGCTGAACTGACCGTTCAGTTGAACTGACCCCTAGCTCTGCCTCTCCCACCCTTCCCCCCAGTCCATCCTCAAGGTACAGAAGCCCTGGGCATTACGCAGATGGTTAGGGAATAAAGTAACTTCATTATGTCACCCCAGGACACCCACTGTGGAGTTACCTTATTCAATCATATTCTCTTCTAGGAATCATTAAAAAACAGATAAATTTTCAGCACTGAACCACATTCATAACCTAATGAATGATTTTTGTAATACAATTCCGCTCTTAGTTGTCAGCTATGAGGGCAACATGTTCTGTACCAGTCCCCTGCTTGCTGCACCTCCAAGCCTTATCCTACAAAGAGCTGCAGAAAAAGAGTTGCAGAAAAAGAGTGGAAAGTAGCAACCTGTGACAGTATAATTCCTGGAAGAAGACCTTGTTATAGAGACATGTTAAAGATAGAGAGGAATGGATAATGAAAAAGCTGGATTTTATAGCAGCTAGGAGAATATGGAGGATGCATATTGGAATGGAATAAAAATGATGAGTTCTTCTACAAATTTTGAAACAAATTCATTCTTTTTTATGATTTGAATAGGGGAAAGAATATGCAATTTATTTTTTGTGGTTTAAAACACAGCCCCATATCAGCTACTATAAAGAAAATTAACTATATCCCATCCATAAGCAGCACCTTCTTCTACCTTTTCCTTTGTAACATTTTTTAAAACTTTAATTTCTGTCACACTAGTGTTCAGAGGGGTTAAAAGAGGAATAAGAAGAAAAAAGTTGGTAAATTGTTTTGCTGTAGAACTGAAATTAAGATATGCAGAGTATGTATTAATTGCTGAAACAGACTCACAGATTTCACTTAGGTTCATTTTTGGTAATGAGAGATGAAATGGGAAAATTCATGGTGTACAGGACTGATGTAATTAAAGATAATATAAAGTTGAAGATGAATGCTTAGGCATGACTTCTTGCTTCCATTTTTTTAATCACTTGAGTAAACAGTGCATGTCTTAAAACTGATTTAAATATTCCAAATTAAAAGTACCCCTGTATTTAAATATTTGTTCATAATAGAAAATATCAAATGATTACTTACTTTATATCCAAACATGAAAGAGCAACAAGGTTTTTTTCTCTTGTTGAAATTTGTTTAAATAAAACATTTACAAAGTTCACTGCTAAAATTCTACTGCCACTGTCCTTCCCTATGAAAAAAAATTTCACACAATTTCTCAATTTGTGCAAGTTTTCAGCTAAACAAAACCTCTGTTTATGACCATGATGATATATAAAAAAACCCAAACTCATCGGTTGTGCCTTTAAATTTTTCTCATGTGGTCCTATACTTCCTCATTTGAGTGTCATCTTTTAAAGAATGTGATACACGGTTTAAGACTGATTTGTATAGTTTTATCTGCAGCATTCTTTCATCATTTGTGTGTGGCAGGAAATGTTCTGTTTTTTTCTTGCCCATGGCATTGTCTGTTGCCTGGGACATTAATTCCAGAGACAGACTCAAGATCCTTGTAGGTCCCTTCCAACTCAGAATATTCTGTGGTTCTGTGCAGCACAAACAAGGTCAGAAGGGAGAGGAAGAAAGCAGTGTGCCTTGTAAGAAACTGATAGTCAAGTGACTTCACTACATATGAAGATGATGCCCAGGATTAGTTTTCTGTATTGCTTATAAAAGAGGCTGCAATACCAGCATAAATCCAAACTGATTCTGTCTTTTTCCCTTGAAACCAAAATTATTGCAGAGGTGCGGCGGCTACTTCTGAAGTCATAACCAGAAGTGCTTTAAATGCTACAGGAAAGTTCATTCAGTTGGGAGAAGGGCTGTTTTGAGCTACACAGGAGATGAATTTGGGCTTCTGGAAGTTGACTCAGGCGAGGGGACGAGATGAGGTCTCTTCAGCTTTATTTGGGGTTACATAGGGGATAGGAGAGTTTGGAGAGACATCTGAAGAGCCCTGAACAAAGGCTCTACAACAGGTTATAAGGGTAGATAACGAGGCGGGTTTACAAGTTTTCAGAACAAATAGAAAAGTGAATACAAGTAATTTACAGTCTAAATTTACCAATGTCTAACACTGAGATATGCATGCGTCGAGTGGTTGGAGAGAGATAACAGGCCTATACTATCTGTAATACTTTTCTGGGAGGTTGTTGGGATAATCCATTTCTTCTTCACTTTCTTCTGGCACTTCTCCCATTTCATCCCAATCCTCCACATTCTCAAGGGCACTGAGTTCTATCTCAGCTGCTTGGGCCGTAACATCTCCCCGTTTGTTTTCAAATAAAAAGGATAAAACTGCTTTTACAATGATAGATTTGCATACACACAAACAGCAAAGAACAAACGTGACAATGAGAACAACTGACACCAAGGTTTTCACGAGGGAGGTATCGTGAAACCTACAAAACAAACATGATTAAACAAAAATAACATTTTTAAACTTAGAAGGGTCTTCCCAATACTGAAGAATTTTTGGTTTCGGGAAGTTAAAATTCGCTAGGGAATATATGTATGATTCAAGAGGTATTTTAACTAAAGGGGGATCTTTGAGTCTGATTTTTTTCTGTTGTTTCCAGTTGAGGATTGAAAGTCGTTCCCAACTGGGTTTGAATTTTTGTTTTGGTTTCGCGAAATTCACTCGAGGGGGATGGTGTTTGAAATCCTCAGCTGTGTACGGCTTGACGCATTTTGCTGGAACCTACCTGGGCCCGGTAGGCGTGGATACGCACGCGTAACCACGTCCCCAGGTTACCAGGGGAAATGGTCCTTCAATGTTTAAAGTTTCCAAATTCCGAACCAACACAGGTGGTTGTATTTTCAATTTTCCTCTCTTGTCGTTCATGAAGTGCCTAAATATAGGCGGCATGGGCTCCTCGGCCGAGGCATTTAAAAAGTTGATGACATAGAGCGCCTTGGCCAACCGGAGGTGAGGTGTGGTGACTTCTGTTGTGGTCCCCAGCTGTCTGTAAAGTGTTGTTTTGAGGGTCCGATGGGCCCTCTCGACAATTGCTTGGCCTGTTGGCGAGTGAGGGATGCCGGTGACATGGCTGATCCCCCATTCTTCGAGGAATTTATTGAATCGTTTGGATGAGTACGCAGGGCCATTGTCAGTTTTGATTTGCCCCGGGATGCCCAGTGTGGCGAATGCTTGGGTGAGATGCCTGATGCAGTCTGTTGTTTTCTCCCCAGAGTGGGCTGATGCAAACATTGCTCCTGAAAATGTGTCCATTGACACATGGACGTATTTCAGTCGTCCAAATTCGGGAACATGTGTGACGTCGGTTTGCCACACCTGACAACTCTCAGTTCCTCGAGGGTTAACACCCATAGGGTAAGTGGGCAGATCGTCGGTGGCACAGTTAGGGCATGCCCTAGTTATTGCTCTTGCTTGTTCTCGAGAGATTCCGAATAGCCTGGCCAAGGCGTGAGCATTTTGATGGAAAAATTGATGGCTCAACTATGCCTGGCTGAAGTGGTCTGGCGTATTCGGTTTCAGGGCAGAAGCTGCCAATTGATCAGCCCTACTGTTTCCATCGGCGATGGGTCCTGGCAGGTCGGAGTGTGACCTTACATGCATCACAAAATAGGGATGCTCCCGGTGGGACAAGGCTGTCACAAGCCTCAGGAGTAAAGAAAAGATTTTCGGATTGTCAATTTGTTTCAGGACTGAATTTTCTGCTCTCAATGTCACTCCTGCCACATAGGCAGAGTCTGTGACAACATTGACAGGTTCTTTAAATTTTTCAAACAATCTCACCACTGCAGCAAGCTCGGCAACTTGTGGGGACCCCTCGATTACTTGCACATCGGACTCCCACTGTCCTGTGGCGGGGTTCCTCCAAGTCATAACAGACTTTTTGGAAGTGCCTGAGCCATCTGTAAATACAGTCAAGGCGTTGGGAATTGGTTTTTGTGACAGTTTTGGTTTTTCAAACCAATTAAATGCTGTACTTAGAAGTTTGTGTTTTTGATGGCTTGATGTTATTTGGCCAGAGAACCCTTCGAGAGCCATTTGTAGAGGTTCATTGAATTGCATTTCAAAATCCAATTGTTCAGCTTTGTAAGGCACACGTATGAAAACAAAGTCCTGACCTGCTAAGGCACGGAGCCTTAACCTACCCTTTTTGATCACCTTGGATACAAATTCATCTCGGGTAGTTAACGTCTTCGCCAACTGGTGGGGGAGGAAGATCCACTCAATGATAAGCAGTGGATCAGGTCGGTCTACACTCCACTGGTAAATTAACCCATGGATGTATCGGCCTTCCCCCAGGACCACAAGCTCAAAAGGTAGGTCTGGGTCATATCGGTGGGCTTGCCTTTCCGATATGGCCTTTTCCACCTTTCCCAGTGCATCCACAGCTTCTGGTGTTAATTCTCTTGGGGAGTCTAGCTCCCCCCCTCCGATTAAACAGTTGAAAAGGGGGGCCATTTCCTCAGTTGTGATACCCAGGAGAGGCCTTACCCAATTCACGGAGCCACACAGTTGATGTAAATCACGCAATGTGCGTGGGAGGTTTCCAATTTTCAAACATTGAGGACGGATAGTACGATCATTAATGGTACAACCCAGGTATTTCACTGGTGTTGTTTTTTGGATTTTGTCTGGTCTTATATCAAAACCTGCTTTTGTGAAAACATGTGAAACGACTGTGAGCACTTTTTCAACTTCTGGGCTTGTTGGAGCACACACCAGAATGTCATCCATGTAATGCAGAATGCGGACTTCAGGAAACTCTCGTCTCACAGGGGTGAGAACTCGTGCAATATATTGCTGACAAATTGCAGGTGAGTTTTTCATCCCCTGAGGGAGAACAGTCCACTGAAACCTTTGGAGTGGTTCTGAGTTGTTGAGAGAAGGCACTGAAAATGCAAATTTGGCTTGATCTGCAGGGTAGAGTGGAATGCTAAAGAAAGCATCTTTCAGATCAAGGACAGCCAATTTCCAGTCTGAGGGTAAAAGGGCCGGAGATGGTAATCCGGGTTGGAGAGATCCCATGTCCTCCATGGCCTTGTTAATTTCTCGAAGGTCATGGAGAAGTCTCCATTCGTCTTTACCAGGTTTTCTGATAACAAAGATTGGAGAGTTCCACGGGCTTGTTGAAGGAACAATTCGTCCTTTTGCAAGTTGCTCTGCCACTAGGGTTTTGAGGGCTTTCAATTTTTCAAGGGGCAGGGGCCATGGATCAATCCACACAGGTTCTTCTTTCAGCCAATTAAGACGTGGGATAGCGCCCTCCACCACGGCCCCGGTGGAAAAAACCTGCTCTTTAGGAGATGGAATGATAATTTTTGCTCCCCATTGGCAGAGCAAATCTCTCCCCCACAGACTGTATGAGAGGTCTGCCACAAAGGGACGGACAGTGCCTTTTGCTCCTTCTACATTTACACAAACAACTGTTTGGGCACTTCGACGTGCCTGAGCATTTCCTCCCACTCCCATAATGGGTGTAGTGGAATCAGTGAGAGGCCATTGGGAAGGCCAATCTCGGCGTGCAATGATGGTGATGTCTGCTCCAGAGTCCACCAGTCCAGTTAGAGTAATTGTCTTTCCATTTAATGTTAAGGATGCTGTCAGCAAAGGACGAGATTTTGCTAGGTTTTCAGACCAGAATACAGATGTTGTGTGTCCTTGGTCAGGGTCTGTTGGCAGCAAATGCTGGAACGTGTCATCATCGGTGTCTGAATCTGATGTCCAGTTCAGTTGTTGGATCTCACTATTTTTTTCTGCACGCGGTGAGTGTTCGTGTTCATAATTTAGTTTTTTGATGACTCATTTGCGGCTGGATTAAAACGAATGGAGGGTTTTCTGGCGATTTGAGGTGTAGATTGTTGTGACGCAGGGCGCGAGGTGTTTGGGGTTCCAGGGTGGGATTCCGCAGGTGTTCTCGGAGGAAAAGGAGAAGAACGTGAGAGGGAAATATTGGGACAGTTTCTTGCCAAATGGCCGGGCTGGCCACATTTGTGGCAAGTATACTGTAATTGTGGATTGGAATGGGATCGAGGTCGGGAAGGATAGGCTTTAGGGAATTGTGGTACTCGGAGAGGGGGTTCTAAAGATGGACGTGAACAGGCTTCGATCAGTAATGATAAGGTAATTTCTGTGCTTGGGGGTAAAGATGAGATGATTTGCTTGCATCTGGGATTTGCATTCACAGAGGCTGTTTGAATTATGACTTGTTCTTGCTGTTCAGGATTTTTAAATTGTTTTTCAATGGCTGCTGTCAGTCTGTCAATAAAATCAGTAAATAATTCAGTTTGGCCTTGTTTGATATACATGAAAGGTACTAAGGTTTCTGGTTTTGAAGGAACAGCCTTTAAGGCATTAAGTGCTGCTGTTATTAAATCTAATTAAATTGATTTTGTAATGATTTTCACTTGTTCAATCGGATTATTAAATCCTTCTTCTGATCCAATGAGAATTGACATTGTTAGGTGTTGCAAGTTGGGGTTTGTTTTATAATTTGTTAAAAGAGATTGGACTCTCCGTTTAAAATGTGATTCCCAGAGTGTCATTTGTGCTGGTGTTAATAGCACTGTTATAATGCTTCGAATGTCTACTGGACAACGGGTTTCTGATTGGAGTATTGAATCTAAATATGAGTTAAAATAGGTTGAATTTTGGCCAAAATTTTTTGCAGCTTTTAAAACTTTTTCTCTCACTGAATGTGGAATTGGAAGCCAGGTAACAGCTTGTGTGTTGCCTCTGTGGATGCTCATCGGGGGTGGTGAGGGACTGGGGGAACTGTGATTAGAATTAGGAGAGAGTTGGGATTGAGAGGGGTGTTGGGGTGAAGGAGGTGGATGCTTTTTCCGCCTCCGGGCGGGCGCAGCTATGAGGGTCTGACCACCGGAAGTTGACATGCTGAAGTTCCTGTCAAGATGGCTGCGCTCATGAGAAATTTCTCCGGAGGTGTTTTCTCGGGGTTCGGACCGCCTTTCTGGCGTCATGGAGGAGGCGGTGGACAGGGCTGGGAGAGGGAGTGAAGGGGGTGGATCTAGGGAGAGGGAGGAGGGAGTGAGATCATGGTAGGAGTGGGTTTTGTTCCCGCGGCAAAAGCCGCGGGAGGCTTTTGCGGGTAAACATGGAGGAGTAGATAGGAGGAAGTCATGACGCGATTGGGCGGAAGGAGAGGGGGAAGGGGAATGCTGGGAAGAAGATGCTCGCGACGAATGCTGGGAAGGGGAACGTCGGGCATGCCCACGGACACCGGCATGGTCGCGGCCATAATTCCTTTGTCTGGATTCCGCGCGGTCTGGGGTGGATTTTTCAGCGTTTTTTGGCGCGGACTTGGTTTTATTTTTCCGAGATCGGGGAAAGCGCGGATTAGGGGTAAGAGGGGTTGAGGGAGGAGTAGAAACAGAGCTGCAGTCTCTGTCTGGGGTTCGGGGAGAGAGAGAAACCCGCGGGTCCCAGCGCAGGCAGCTCCTGGGCGTACTTTTACGGTTTACCTGGGGATTTCTCGCTCTTTTTAGGATAGAGGGGTAAGGAGAAGGGTGTTGGGATAAAAAAGGGGAACTGGGGAAAGAAAGCTTTTCAGCAGCAGTTACTAAACTGTGAGTTTTGGAGACCAAGGGGTACAGCCGGAGGGCTAATTTTTCATGTAAGCGGCATTGAAAGGAGATTTTTTCGGACAGTTCGTCCCAGAAATCCCCTGAAAGGATGTCTTGTGGGTCTTCGGGGGGACAATATTTTAAAATAAAACGTATTAAAGATGTTAAATGGCTTTTCTTAAAGAAAACTCCGTTCTGAACTAAAAGTGTGGTTAATTTAGACTCAATCTCGCCTCTCAGATTCGCGACTTTAGAAAAAGAACAGCCCATGTTTTCCAAGCGGGGGGGGTGGTCTTTTTCTAAGCCGAAAAACAAAAAACAAAACTAAAACAGTTCCTCTGACCCTCCCCCTACAGCGAGACTCGTTCTCTGCCCTGCAGGGGCACTGGGTGGGGATTCCCTCTCCCACTCCCACAATGTCACGGGGGACTTACACCACTCGTGGGTCCTGTTCCGTGAGGAGGTCAGGGGCAAAGTAAAGTCGGTGTCGCGAGGTCGCGTTCCAGGTGTCCACGCACGCTTCGATCGGGCGTAGGCTCCCACAAAAGCTGGAAAGTTTTGGTGTTGCTCTCAGGTGGAAATTTCACGCGTGGCTGGAATGTGGCTGCGGGTGTTTTGGCTTTCCCCTCCTCCGCTCGGCGGCGGCGCGGCGCGGTGGCGCTCGGCGGCAGGCTGCAGCCGCGGCTTTTCGGAGGGGTTTGAAATCCGGTTTTTTGCTGTTTCTCCCGGTTTCTTCTTTTCACACGGTTTCAGCGTCTTCTCCCACGATGTTCCTCACACGATGGCATCTGTGGTTTTCCTCACACGGGAGCACCATCTGCGGCGGCTACTTCTGAAGTCATAACCAGAAGTGCTTTAAATGCTACAGGAAAGTTCATTCAGTTGGGAGAAGGGCTGTTTTGAGCTACACAGGAGATGAATTTGGGCTTCTGGAAGTTGACTCAGGCGAGGGGATGAGATGAGGTCTCTTCAGCTTTATTTGGGGTTACATCGGGGATAGGAAAGTTTGGAGAGAGATCTGAAGAGCCCTGAACAAAGGCTCTACAACAGGTTATAAGGGCACATAACTAGGCGGGTTTACAAGTATTCAGAACAAATAGAAAAGTGAATACAAGTAATTTACAGTCTAAATTTACCAATGTCTAACTCTGAGATATGCATGCGTCGAGTGGTTGGAGAGAGATAACGGGCCTATACTATCTGTAATACTTTTCTGGGAGGTTGTTGGGATAATCTATTTCTTCTTCACTTTCTTCTGGCACTTCTCCCATTTCATCCCAATCCTCCACATTCTCAAGGGCACTGAGTTCTATCTCAGCTGCTTGGGCCGTAACACAGAGGGGTTTGACCAATGTTTAAAAGACAACAATTTTTCAGATGCACTTTTGAAACTTAAGTGGTCCCAATTCTCTCATGATTTAACTTGGCATAATGCCATTGTAGTCAATAGGCGGTTTGATTTACAATCAGTAGAAGACCTGGCCTATTTATCTTCTCTCTCAGTTTAAGATCAATTTGAATATAATTGCAAGTAAAAAGTCAATCATACTTTATATCTCATCAGGCCTGGCTGAAAGTTTACAAATGTTACCTGAGTTTATACGTAGAGGTATACATATAAATACATGCAGTTACAATTACCGCTGTCTTACCTGGGGTGAAACAAACTCCAACAACTAGAGATTCAAGTTTCAGGAACTGAAGCAGTAAAACCAGGATTCTCTAGATTTTTTGTTATTATTGTCTTTGCTCTATGCCATATGACCTTTTTCTCCATTTCTTTCTATGCTGGCTAAACCTACAGTCAGCATGCAGGATATTGAGTCATTTTTGCAAAGATCCTGCTATGAAGCAAAAAAAAGTGTATCTGTGTGAGGAAAGAAATGGAACTAATTGAAATAATTTAACAGAATATGGCAGTGGAATATTCAAAATGCTAAATTTATGTCCCTTTGCATTCTGCAGCTCCAGCAGTTTTCTCATGGCCAGCCCTCGTGTTTCTGCATTGGCCAGACCAGCCAGGACTTTGTCCTCTGGGGTTTTATTTATGGTTCATCTTTCTTAACCCAGAGGCAATTCCTTTGTTTTCAATTTGGTTAAACCCTCAGCTAAGCCTCCTGTCATTGACAGCAGTTCACAGAACAAGCAGTTGCTGCTACTGTATTATTCACAGTGTGCCCATTAACTCATGGAGTAGCTCCTTTGTATTTTGTTCTAATTTTTTTTCTTTCATCCTGCAATAATATTGGACAGAGACTGCTCATTATTGTGTATTCCTACTCCTAATATGTTGCTGCACACTGGTCCTTAACGCTTATGTGTAATAAATGTAATTTATAATCATATTTAGTATTGAAAAGGACTCTCTACACCTTATGGTTGTTTAGACTCCTAAGTCTCCATTTTTCCTTTCTAGACACCGTAGTTCTTGCTGTATTATATAACTTAGGTTACTCAAGACCAAAACCATATGGGAAAAAAGTTAAACATTAATGTTTCTGTTGGGAATGGTACAGTTAGAATATTTCGCTTTCACCAAATAAGCAGTGTTCCAAGTTGCCTACAGATTCATTGCTGAAGAGAAGTTTTCACTCCAGAAGAAACCAGATAGGTTGATTTAATCAAAATTCAACCATTTTGCTCTTTGAAAGTAAATAATCAGAAAATAAGGAAAAGAGTTTATAAGATGGACTTTTTCTTCACAATGCCAGTGTATTCTTCGTGACTGACCTATATTACAAATGATTTGCTTCTTAAAAGGAATAATATTCACAGAGCATTTCTACAGGAATAGGAAATAACTTTCTGTATCTTATAGTGATTTCCACAAGATTCCTGTTCCCTTGGTACAAGAAAAGCTTACCACTTTTGAGTACTGTTATTTCATTATAAGTACCTGTAAGATTCTTACCAGATCATTATTATATTAACATCTGTCTAAATATAAAATTATATTATTACTTATATCACCACCTGATAGACACTTTCCAGACACAGAAAAATTCTACCTGTGGTACAAAGGACCACATTCAATAAGCATAGGAAACTAGTGAAGATGCAGCAAAAACTCCGAAGAGAAGCAGATTATAAATCCTTTGTGAGTATAGCCATTGTCTTAAAACAAACAAGGACTGTGTCTTTTAAAAAGGACAGTCTTTTAAAAAGGACAGAGTCTGTGCACACAGCTCAAAGGTATCACTTTTTATATTGTAGATGATAAAATAAAAGAAAAATAAATCTTCTTCACTATTTTTACAGTGATAAGAATGCTGAAGATGGGGTTTTTTAACTTTTGCGCCTATTTTTTAAAAGAAGAAGTATGGAGAGATACTTAGGTGGTAAAATATTCCTGTGAAAATAGGCAGGCCAGTAGATTAAAGTACTGAAGAAGAAATAAAACTGAAAAGCATGTGAGCTAAGCAAATACTGGCAATGGAACTGAAATATAGCAGTAAAATTAAAAAAAAAAAAAAAAAAAGGAAAAAAAAACCTCGCGTAGTAAACCTAAAAGTAAAACACAAAGATGAATTCAAAGGATCAGATCAGCAGTCCTTGCAAGAAAGAGATACTCATATTTGGAAGGCTAAGAAAATTAGGATTTGTCAGAAATCAAAGTGGAATAAAGGCAAAAATCAAAATAAGCTTTTTGCTATTGTTAGGAAAGAAAATATAAGTCCGTGAATTTTTGAGAGATACTGAAACTTTGATGACAGCAGAATCACTCTAGGAACTGAGAATGGTTTTTTTTTTTTTGTCAAATCAATCTGAAAAACTGCATTTCACTGTTTTTCCACAGTACAGAGTTATATATAATTTTTCAATATAAAATTTACTTTCCATTACAAAATCAAGAAAACAGAAAAAACCCTCAGCAAGAGTCGTGAAAGAAATCAAACACAGAAGATGCTGATATTCTTAGGTAGAACACCTCAGATCTTTTTTTTAATTCAGTTTCATAAATGATTGCTTTTCTTAGCTAATTTTTTAAGAACTTTTTCATTTGGTTAATGATAATTTAGAAACTACCATTTTTGAGATAGGAAATTAGCTGCAATTGATTCTTCCCCATGAAGAGTTTCAATTACTCAAAAAATTCCACAAAGAGGTATTCATTCCTTTCAGCTCTCCTACAAAACTTTAACAGCAATATTAACACTTCATGTTAAACCATTGATTCCCCTTGCATTGAGACGCTGGTAATGACCACTATAATGAAAGAATATCCTCGTATTTTTGCCAGAAGAAAATATGTAAATGGGCTTTCAGAGAATAACCTGGCTTCTGTACAAACCATCATTATATTTGTGTATATTCAGAATATTTAATTTCTGAGAGTTTAAAGAATAATGCTTAGATTGCAAGAATAGGTCAACTTTGAATTGAACATTACAAAGTGTATGTATAATTTTTATTATCTTTCTCATTTTTTTTAAAGATAATTGCACACTCACATACAACACTCAGGAATTGAAAATATCTTGAATTTGTTCAGTTGGTATGACTGAAGGATACTTGTTTGGGATTTTAAGTTGCTTTGGGATAGCAGGATACATAGTATTATGACATGGATAGAAAAAGACAAAGGGACCTCAACAGCTCAATTAGATGACCCTTCTGTTCTAGATAAGTAACATAGGTACTGATGCCATGAAAAGTTACGGTGAAGACCCAGCTCTGAGTGGTAATCAGTGGAAAAAAAGAATGGATGTTGACTTTGGTCAAGAATTAGCCATAGTAGGTGTGTTTCTGGAACAGGAAGTTTTAACATTTTGGGTAAAGAAAATGAAAAAGAAAAAAAAAAGGAAAAAATAAAGAGACCTACAAATTAATATTAATCTAGTTTCCCTTCAATCAATAGAATTCCTACCCTCACAGGGAATTAGGTGAAACACGTTCTACATTCTAGCACATTGCTGGGGAAACAAAGAAAACAAAACAACCTGCAACAAAACACAGGTTCACCAAAAGCATCTCTTGTAATTCAACTTCAGTCCTTTTACTGATTGCCAGTCAAATCCCATTTGGATATATTCCCTTCAATAAAATATATAGTTAAACCAGAAGATACTGAAATCAAAAGACATCAGCTTCAATAACTACGTGTAAGATCTGTACACGAGTTCTCCATTTACTATTTAATAACATTTCCAATAGAATAAAGGGTTGTTGTTTGCTTGTTTCTTTCTTTTCCTGAAAAAAAATTATACTTTTATGAAGAGTAGACCCACAACAGAGAGAAAGACAATCACAACAATATATTGCCAAAGGTTTTTTGCTGTTGTTGAACAAAAAGTTCACAATTCTGGGATGCAGTAAACTAAATCTCAGGTACTGAATTGTCTTATATGTCATTTCTGGTAGAAATATTTTGGTACTCTATGAATATTTTTGTGCTATTATTTTCTCTTTGATAATGTGTTGTAGAACATTCTGTTAATAAATATTGTTTCAAAAACACTTGGCTCCAGGAAAACACTGAGAGATGAAAATGTGTAGAAAACACTAACTTATCTTATGCTTAAGAAAAATAAAGGCCAAAAGGTCTTTTGCAAAAGTGTCACAAATGAGTGTGTTTGAGATCTCTTAAAAAATCACCTACAAGAGTATGAGCAAAAGTGAGATTTAATATTAAATGACAAAGCAAAGTCATTGGCAAAATTCACTCTACTACTTACAGGACAACTAAGGCACAACAAGGGAAAACACACAACAGCAAAACCAAACAAAATCCAGGCAAGCAAAAGAGAAATTAATTGAGAACTGATTTGGGGTGGGTGTGGATATGGGTGTGTGTGTCTGTGAAAAGACAGTGCAGACAAGGATAAAAAGTAATATGGCCTGAAAGCTTAACAACACTAAAACTTAACAGTACTTTAACTTTTATATCTTAAGTCTAGTAATTTAACAAAGGGAAAACACTTATACCCAACTTAAAAATTCTAACTTAATTTATAACTTAATGTTAACAATCTAACAGAGGAATAACTCTTAACAGCATTTAACCTAAATTATAATTTCAATGTCCGACTTAGCAATTTAACAAAAGGACACTTAGCAACACTTCGCTGAACTTACGTTTAACAACTTAGCAAAAGAACAACACTTAGCAGTACTTAAGTAAGCTTATACCTAACCTTACTAACTTAACCTTACTAACTTAACCTTACTTCCAGGCCTGGATATGTATATATCTGAGGTACTCAAACATCTAAGAAAGCAGTATTTCTCTCATATTTGCTATAGCATATGTGCAGGGGCATGCACCGGACAGAGACAGCCAATGCAAGCAAGTTACCTGTGGGAAATTCCCCTCAGACGTCAGTGAAATGCCCATTTTGGATGCTTGCACTTCCTGTTGGGAGAAGGACCGGGCCTTGAGGAGTGAGGTATCAACCCAGGACACATCCCTATCGTGTTTTGGCAATCCTCCAGGTATAGCAAACCTGGGGGTTTGCTGGCACTGTGAGACCCCACGCAGAGGGAGGTTGCTGGTCACAGGCCCACTACAGTCCAGGAGAGCTCAAAGGGTGCTCCTGGACCACTGTTTATGCGGTCACAAGAGAGTGAGCTGTAGTCATAACAAATCCTGGCCACAGTTTTGGTCGGCACTTTCTTTGAAAGTGTGAAGGAATGTTATGCCATTCAACCAAGAGGAACATTTTCCAAGGCTGGTAATAAGAAAAACAGAAGCTTCTTAGCAATTCCTGGGAGCAGACAGTGTTTTTGATAAGGTCAGAAAGAGCTGAGCCCAGGTCGTGTTTGCAAGGACAAGGCCTAACAAGCATTTCTCAGATAACAGTGCAGCCTGGAAAGGAGCCAGGGGGAATGCACCACCACAAAAAGCCACCAGGATTTTTTAGATTAGAGAAAGCTTATACAGGTTGATCATTATGAATCCCCTCCATTTCAAGAGCAAAATATTTATTCAGCACTTCAACAAACAAAAATCTTAATGGAAATTTTCTGCTGATACCAATTCATAATCTTACAATTATTTGAAACTCACTATTGCTCATACAAGAAAAATAACCATCAGCATTAGACAGACTGCCAAAAAAGGAAAGAAACATAAAAACATACTAACTGTGTATCAAATAGATCAAAAAATTGCTATTTAAAGTTAGGAGGACTTACAAACCACTTTTATTCTTTCATATTTTATTTTATTGCAAAAAAGAAGTGAAATTATTAAGTAGCATTATGGTGTGAATTTCTTGTAGAGAACAGAGAAGGACAGGAAAATCCCCATGATAAGGGGAAAAATTCAGTGAAGAAGATAGAACACTGATATTTCACATAGAACACTTTCATAAACCTGGTATTTTCTTTCTTTTGTAGCAAAGCTATCAGCATTTGAAATGATAAATATTTAAATAAAATTTAAGATGTCAGAAATGCTTATTGGGAGTTACAGAGTGCTATAGATTTCATTAATGGTCATTGACTACTAGCTATTGAGGAGACTGAGCTGTTCTGTGGCTTTGTTATAAATAACACTACAAGAAATACATTGAGGGGCTGGAGCGAGTCCAGAGAAGGGCACCAGATCTGGGGAAGGGTCTGGAGCACAAGTCTGGTTAAGAGCAGCTGAGGCAGCTGGAGGTGTTTAACCTGGAGAAAGGAAGGCTCACAGGGGATCTTGTCACTCTCTAAAACACCCCGACAGGAGAGTGTAGCGAGGTATGGGATAGGGTCTTCTCCCAAGTAGCATGGGATAGGATCTTCTCCCAAGTAGCAAGGGATAGGTCAGGAGAAAATGGCCTCAAGTTGCACCAGAGGAGATTTAGATTGGATATTCGGAAAATTTTTTTCAATGAAAAGACTGTCAAGCCCTGGAACAGGCTGCCCAGAGAATGGTGTAGTCATCATTCCTGAAGGTACTTAAAAGACATGTGGGTGTGGAACTTGGGGACATGGTTTAGTGGTGACCTTGGCAGTGCTGGGGGCATGGTTACCCTTGATGGTCTTAAGGGTCTTTTCCAACCTATTTGATTCTATGATAAGAAACAGGACTACATTATATATGTATATCTATAGTTCTCCAAGATAGCAAAGAAATTAAAGAGAGACAAAAAGAGACCAAAGCAATGATGAACAAAGCAGAATTCCATGGAAAATATGGCGGTTTATATGGTATAGAAATTCCTGGTGCTAGAGTTTGCAAATGAGATGGCAAAAAAAAAGAACCCACCACAGCACATGGCAGCACAAACACAGACAAAAAGCTGTCAGTAAATATGGGACAGAGTTTGCTTTAGCAGTGTCCCAGTGGAGAATTTACTTCAAGCAGCAGTTTCACAGCAGCAGTTTCAGGGTTTAATAACCTAGAGCCAAAAGGAAAAGGAAAGATATTAACCTTCCCTCAACAATAAAAGGTGGACTAAAAGAATGTACAGGTGCAACTTATTTGTAGATTTGACTTTTGATTGTTTTGGTTTTGGGTTTTTTGTTCTAACAGAAAATATCAATATCTAGTCCCCAAAGCAAAAATATGTGAGTTCCAGTACTCCATTTCAAATCGTCATCATGGATGCTTTGATATTTTTTGAATATTTTAGGTCTGAAAATTATGTTCATTCTTTTCTACCCCCAAAACAGTGCAACAAACCTTTACAGATGCTTACTGCACCCTATTTCATGAAACCCCAAAAGCTGATTTACAGTCTCTTTATAGGACGGTATCAAATCATAACTGACAGCAACACAACAGTTACTCCTTCAGACACCACTGGTTAGTGTTAAAGTATCAAGATGATCTTGACAAAAATGCACAATGTATTATGTACTTTTTGTTTTAATTGTTAACTACCCTAAAATGTTGCTAATAAATAGATCTGGATATGTTGGAAAACACAGTTTTCCAGCAAAACTTGTGTTAACTAAAATAAACCTGAACAAAGCCTCAGCATACTCAGGCCTCAGTAAAAATCCTAACAAGCTGTCATGAGAAACTAACACCTGGAAACCACAGCTGTCCTTCTGATCTGTGAGAAGAATGTCATGGGAAAGAATAGGGAGTCAAAAGTGTTATGAGAAAGAATAAGGGAGTCACCAGGAGGATCCCTGAATGTGTGAGAACAAACTGCAGATACGTGTGTAACTGTAATTAGTAACAACTGTAACAGTATATAAGTTTCTCGTTTGGTGAAATAAAATGGAGCTTACTTTATATCTCACATTGACACTGTCGTGAGTTCCCTCTCGTCGCTTTGTCAAATGGTGACCTCCGACATGATACGGAGATAGCAGGAATTAAGACCCTGCTCCGAAAAGCAACGACCACGGACACTGGCAGCAGAGTTTTACGACCCTGCCCCAGACAGCGGCGAGAACGGAGAGGTCCCGGAGCAGTGCCGGGGGGCCAAGCTCATCGCCCCTGCCAGGGGGTAGGTGATCCGAGGGCCTGGGCCGAAAAAGACCTGCTTCCGTAAAGGCTGATAACCTCGGAAAAGCTGCACTGCGTTTGGCGACCGCGTTAAGCTATAGAGACGCCCCAGCGGTGCGCTCCGGCGGCGGCGACCAAGGTACTTTAAACCCAGCTGGACCAAAATGGAGACGGAGGTAGCCCAATTTTTATTGTTATGCTTTTTAGAAAAGCATGGACTCAGTAAAAGCAGTCTATCGCAGTTAGCTGGCCTAATGGCGGTGGGACAAGCCTATGGATTTTTTACAAATCCTATTACAGTATTCGACGTAGGAGAGTGGTTAAATTATGGAGCTACTTTACTTCTGGAGGGTGATAAAATTGCAAAAAAGCTTGGTAAACCATGGAGTAAAATCATAACCTGCTTACAGCAAAATGCGGCAGAAAGAAAAGCTGCAGACGTAGCAACAGAAAAAGTAGCAGCCACAGAGAGCAGAGAAAAACCTGAGAGTTGCTGTGCTGCTTTTAACATGCAAAAGACTCCGGCAGCCACAGCGCAGCCGGGGAAGCCCCCCCCCGCCAGGGGGGAGGGGGAATCGTAGCCCTCTATCCCTCCCAGCGCTACCAAGGGGAGGGCGCTCCGCGCTGCTGCCGGCAGCCGAGAATACAAAGTTACCCGATTGGATGAAAAAACTATTCTTGTGTCAATGTATCATAGAACTTAGCAACTTTACAACGAAAAACATCTTAGTTGCTTTGTTTGAGAAAGTCACCGTTGAATTTTTAGCAGAACAACTGAATATGATGCTAGAGAGAGCTCAAATATCACAGGTAAAGCACCAAAGTAGCCAGAAATCACCCCGTTGTTATCGATGTGGCGGTGAAAAACACATACGAAAGAACTGTAACGAAAAAGTTTGGTGTTCCTGCTGCAATAGAGATACTCACAGCACAGAAGCTTGTAAAAACAAAAAAGACAAACAGAAAGAGACCGGTGGCTGCGCAGCTGCAGCAGCCCTTGCCCTTCACCGCACGCCGCCTGAATGCCACAAAGAGAGACCTGTGGCGGCGGTTGCTCCAACTGTGGTTTCTGGTCGAATGACAATGAGAGCAGAGGTAGCAGAGGGTGCCCTGGTAGGCGGAGCCGCGAGCCATCCACGCCTCCTTCACTGCTCCAACTGTGACGTCTGTGGTGAGACCCTAAACTCTACTCCTCCCTGAGGAAGAAATGATTGACAGCTTCAGCAGCAAATCAGAACTAACCAACAGCGTTGCCACCAGAAACAACAGTCTGATACCCGAATGGAGTTGTTTCTTTTTGTAGTCATGGAGAACTTTCAAGAGTTTCAAAGATGCAAATCTTCTTCGGTGCTCTGAACTTAAGGTCCTTCATCTCCCGCTCGGGAATCGCGTCCATGTCGTCCCCCATGGCGGCAGCGGTCCCGCTGCGCTCTCTAGCCGCAGATGCAGATCTTTGAACACGTTCTCCAGCTGTTCTCCCCGAGACCTTTAATTATTCGCTTTGCCGGGTGGAACGCCCATTGCCGAGTGTCAGCATTTCCCTCTAGCTGCTGCACACAAACAACAACACCAGCCTGAAGCCACCGAGACCGAACCCGTTGCTACAAGCAAACACCAACTGCATCCAAAGATGCCCTTGTCAAAGCTCCAAAAAGCAATTCGTGAATATGTTTTCAGAGTACCATGTTAATCAGTGCAAACAAGTTATAGCTGGTACTTGTTTCCAGCGTTTTACTAATAAAGAAGCATTGTAACAGTATATTATCCTGATAAAAAATAACACCTTGATTACTAAAGCCTTGAACGAAAGCTGAATTTTGCTAAAGCGTTGCTTAAAATAGTGTTTGTGTGTATGTGTGAATATTGCAGGCCTGCTGAAAGTGTTGAACTGCTGAGAGTGTTGAGAGCTTTATTGTGTAGATGAAACCTGTAACTGCTGAGGGTGTGGTTTTGATTTCTTGAGAGTTTTGATGTGTGAATGAAACCTATGAGTAAAGTTCTACTGAATAGTTTAAGCTACCTGTTAAGTGCCTTTGGTTAAGTATAGATTCTGTTAAGGTTAAGTAATAATTAATTTAAATTCTATTAAGTTGTAAATTCTGTTAAGGTTAAAATTCTGTTAAGTAATATTAAGTGATGTTAATTTTAAATTCTGTTAAGTTTTAAATTCTGTTAGAGTTAAGTTGTTAAAGTGATATCAACTTTAAATTCCATTATAGTTAAGTCCTATTTGTTAGTTCTAAATCAAATTTATTAAGATCAAGCCTTATTCATTTTCAGTGATATTGATTTTAAGTTTTAAATTTGTTAGCTTATATTATTATCCACAAAAGCCTTTGCAGTTTTATCTTCCTTAGTTAAAGTCAAATGATAATGTCCACTGTTTTCAAATATTTCACCTCACCTTATATAGTTATCTACAAAAATAGTAACATGTTAAAACACTCTCCTTATTGATATTAATCAAAGCTTGTTTATAAGATGTTCTAAGAAAACCCTTCTACTAAGGGCCTAGGCTCTGGCCAAGCCTCAGTCCTAACTAGCTGGGAAATATGCCATGAGTCCCAAGTGTTCTGCACCAAAATGTGATCAAATAATTTTGACTTGCCAAATTAAGTTTATAAAAGCTAAATCTTCTTCCAGGTAAACTTGGAGTCCTTACCCGAGAAAAGTTCTCCAAGCTTTACCTGTGAAGTGCATGTTTTCAACAATGACAATTCCTGGACCGTGGCAACATAACTAAATAACTAGTGATATTTCCTTAAGTAAATTTCTAATAATTGTAGAAATAAAGTAGCAAAACAAATTAATATGATAACAGACAACGTCTGTTCCCACAAGCAAAACAGGGGAAATGTTGGAAAACAGAGTTTTCCAGCAAAACTTGTGTTAACTAAAATAAACCTGAACAAAGCCTCAGCATACTCAGGCCTCAGTAAAAATCCTAACAAGCTGTCATGAGAAACTAACACCTGGAAACCACAGCTGTCCTTCTGATCTGTGAGAAGAATGTCATGGGAAAGAATAGGGAGTCAAAAGTGTTATGAGAAAGAATAAGGGAGTCACCAGGAGGATCCCTGAATGTGTGAGAACAAACTGCAGATACGTGTGTAACTATAATTAGTAACATCTGTAACAGTATATAAGTTTCTCGTTTGGTGAAATAAAATGGAGCTTACTCTATATCTCACACTGAGACTGTCGTGAGTTCCCTCTCGTCGCTTTGTCATGGATATAAATAGCTGAAATTCAAATAAGGATGCTTCATGTTGTTCACACATCTACACGCAATATGGATAGAATCAAAGAGAATTTTTTTCACTGAGGACAGGACAATAGAATGTACAGATAACACCAGTCATTAATTCCAGTTCTTTACATTTTTCTCAGCTACATACTCTTCAACACAGTGAGTATAAAAGTCAGCATCATGATGGCTGCTTGAAACTTTTAACCAGTGAGTCCTTCATACATTATGCACATTTTTTAGAAGGGGAAAAATACAGTACTGCAATTACTTTTATGAAGCACCGTGCTGGTTTATAAAAGAGCCAAACTGGCTAACATAGATCCAGATTTCATTTCGGAACACACAGCAGTTCACCTCAACATTTAATTGATCCAGTTAAAGGAATCCATGAGCTAAAGTCATTATGACTGTATCCATACTTTTCAAATTAGTTTAATATATATGTATTTGAGATTATCAATTCCTGCAGATTTCCTTCTTTTTCATGGTGGACTTCACCTAAATGACAGTAAAATTTATACAAGAATGGATAAACAATACTTAGTTTCAAAATAATTATGATAAACAAAAGATGACAACTTGAAAGGATAAATGACACTATATTTTAGGGATTTTTTCCCCTATCATTCTTATTCTGTATCTGTCAGAAATTGTATTCCAGACCTAGCCTTTGGTAGGTTGAGAGGAATCCCTAATAGTCTTGGACAAAGGTCAAGGAGGAAAAAATGTTTTGACAAATGGCACATTCATAATGATCTCTATCAGTCAAATTTCTATAAATTGCTCTTGTCTGCTGCAGCTGAAAATGCACATATCTGCTTCACATTTATTTTAGGTGATCACCTAAAATCTTGACAGCAGAATGAAAAACTTGTTTAAAATATTCCCCCCATTAAAATAACTCCACAACTCTAAGAACATTAGGAAACCTTTAGTCATTCGAGGAGCTATTGTATTGACAGTTCAAA
Source organism: Lichenostomus cassidix (assembly GCF_008360975.1). NCBI lineage: Eukaryota > Metazoa > Chordata > Aves > Passeriformes > Meliphagidae > Lichenostomus > Lichenostomus cassidix. The sequence goes on along the minus strand of NC_139479.1, from coordinate 101,440,737 downwards.
AATTAATATCCTGGCCAGATTAAATAATTCATTTCAAGTACTACTTGTCACTGTACTAATTGCTTCCTTTAAATCATGGAGAGCAAAAATAATACAGCTATAAATGTATCTGCATTACAAAATACAAATAATTTAAGAAAAATCATACAAACTTTATAAGGAATAAGAAAATGCCTGACTTTCCATCTCACATTTTTTGGAAACGTAATTCAATTTATCATCATAAGCACAACTTGGCTTCAGTTACAGCAAGGATTTGAATACCATGTGTAGTGGGTTGAACCTTGGCTGGGTGCCCAGTACCCACTAAGCCCCTCTATCTCTCCCCATCCCACTGGAGAATGAGATGGAAAACAACCAGCAGGAGAGATAAGGCAGTTTTATTACAGTGAGAGAAGGAAATATGTAAGAGCATGCATGTGCATAAACTAAGGAAAAAAAGGTCTATCTCTACTTCCCATCAGCGAGCAATGGTCAGACACCTCCTGGGAATCAGGGCTTCAGCACTCATAATGCTTCCTCCCCTTCCTCCTCTCTCCTTTAGCTTTTATACTTGAGGTGATATCATATGATATGGAATATCCTTCTAGTTGATTTGGGTCAGCTGGCCTGGTTGTGCCCCCTCCCAGGATCTTGCCTGTCGCTGTTGAGCAGCTAACAGAGTAATGAATGCATCAGTTCTCAGTGGCAAGAAGGAATGACCTTTATTGTTTTGATTTCATCACATATATAGAGTTCTCAAAAGTCACCCAGATTGGTCAGTCAGAAGCCTTCCCCCAGGCCTGATTGGCCAGGCCTGCACTGCCCAAGTTCTGGGACACTGTTCCAACAACATCCAAACTTTATCTTTATTTATAAAACACAAGACAATTTCTCATGGGAAAAACCTGTGCTAGCCACACTTGCCCACTCCCATCCCTTTGATGGGGGAAGAAATGTCAGAGGGACAACACTGCTCAGCAGTAGCCACAACACTGCTCCATTACCAGCACCCTTCCAGCTACTAATGCCAAGAACAGCACTGGGAGGGCTGTGAGCTTTACCTCAGTCAGACCCAATACAATCTCTACCTCTTATTCCATATGATTTCCACAATGCTCAGATCCCATATAATCTATGTATCTTCCAGCTCTTCCATTATATGTATTTCTCATTACTGGAATCCTTTCTCACCCATACAGGCTTAAACTACATCCTTAAACCATCTCTATACTAAACATACATTTTTTCATTAACTACTATCACCTGTCCTCTCACATCCCCCCAGATCTCCATTCCAGCAGGATGATGGGTCAGGACAGGAGAAGTAGTACACTTGATGGTTGGGCACCGACACTGTCCTAGCTCATCATCGCCTTCTTCTTGCTCCTTGTAAAATTCTGTCTTCCTCAGTTCATGTCACTCCTGCTGCTTTACCTCCTGCAACATACATCTTACTCCATAGATTATTCTTACCCCAAGGTTAAATCTACTTGAAGTGCACGCTGGGTCTCTCCATCCTTCTGCATTACCCACCAAGTACACCCAGGGGCTTGGGCAAAGACAATCCCACAAATGGGTTTGACTTTTCCCATGGGGAAAGAAATTCACGCTGACTTCCTCAGTCACTTCCCTATGTGTAACACAGGGACCTTATTGCCTTCTTGAGTGTTTAAGGGCTTTGTTTGGGCAGGACCAGGACTGTTAGCAGATCCCTTAGTGTTGACAAGCCAAATGGCTTCTGCTAAGTTCACATCCCAGTGCTTCCATGTCCCATTACCTAATGCCCTTAACATAGTTTTCAGCAGCCCATTATATCTTTCAGTCTTCCCAGAGGCCTGTGGATGGTAGGGAATGTGATATATCCACTTAATACCATGTCTCTTTGCCCAGGAGTTTATAAGATTATTCCAAAAATGAGTCCCATTGTCTGACTCAATTCTCTCTGGGATTCCATGTCATCACAAAATGTGTCTTTCAAGACCTGACATTGTGCTCCGGGCGGTTGCATGGTTTACTGGGTATGTTTCCAACCAGCCTGTTGCTGCCTCTGCCACGGTGAGGATATAACACTTGCCTTGGCGAGTTTGTAGCAATGGCCCCATGTAATCAATCTGCCAAGCCCCACCATACTGGAAACCCAGCCACCACCCTCTATTCCAGAGAGACTTCACTCATGTGGCTTGCTTGATGGCAGCACATGTTTCACACTGGTGTACAGCCTGTGTAATGGCCTCCATGTTAAGGTGCACCCCTTGATCATGAGCCCATCTCATGTTGCACCCCTTCCAAGATGCCCTGATGTTTCATGGGTCCATCGGGCTGTAAACAACTCACCCTTTCTTTCCTTATCTAGGTCCACCTGAGCTGTCCCAATTTTTGCGGCTTTATCTACCCGTTCATTGTTTTTATTTTCTTCTTAAATATGTTTTCACAGAGGCATTACTAGCATCTCTAATTGGCCCAGCCTTAGCCAGCAGCATGTGTATTTCAGAGCCATCAGGGATTGGCACTGTTGGACATGGTGGAAGCTTCTAGCAGCTTCTCAAAGAAGCCTTCTTTGTGGCCACCCACTACCAAACACCAGGCCAAGCAAAATCAACACACCAATATCTTCAACATATTTAGGACAAGAAAGAAACAGTAATTCTGTATACTCTTTCTTTTTAAATGTCTAAAAAGTGAAATTACGAGGTGGAGAAAACAGAAGTAGTTGAAAGCACACAGCTTTGAAGCTTGCTTAGAAATCTTCACAAAATGTTGCAGTCAAAGGAAAGGCATTACTGTATATTGCATCTAATTATTTCTTTAATTTCTACATTATAAACTACAATCATTTGAAAAGAAAAATACGGTATTTCAAAAAGGTTTCAAGAAATACAAAAGAGTACTCTAATAGATTTATCTTTTTTCTTAAAAACCAACAAGCACCCACCCACCAACACATCCTTGGAAAGCAACTGATTTGTCTTTGTCTTGAAATTAGGATACACAGATCATCCTGAAATCTTATTCCAAATCAGCCTAATTATGTGTTCATGGATGTAACATCCTGTAACAGATTGCCTTCAAAAATGTGTGTGAGGAGGGCAGTGAAAAAATGACATTTGAAGGCAATCTCTGAATAATTAAAATACCCATTTTCACTTTGTCGTAGGACTGAGGTGACATAATTTTTTTGTTGAAATTGCAGCCAGTTCAAGACTCTTCTCACGTATTTAAGAAAAGCAGAACTACTGTGGTATGTAAGCACACCTTATGTCATAGGAAGGAAAATATTAAAATAAAAATATTTCTCTGAATACTGAGCAGAGTTCTATTATTTCCCCCAGCAAAGAAGCATTAACATTTCTGTTGTGCTTTGGTTAAAAATTTAAATTTACTGTCAGTGATTAAACTCCATTTTCTGTTTTTCAAGAGGTGTCTGCTCGTTATTTAACCAAGTATTTCCAAATTGCTTTGTGATTTTTGTATGAGAAGGACATTTTTGAGTAATGCAATAAAGTGATAACACTGGATTTATCTCCACTAAAAAAAAAAAGAAAATACATTTTTCTTTGCCTTTCATCATGGTTTTCAGAGATAAAGTTTTCAGGATTTTGAGTATCAGGTAAACATACAGCAACTGCTCAACAGACCACAAAAGAAATATATCTTTTCAGATGCTGTCTATTAAAATAGGGTTTATTTAGTTCCACATAGATACTTGTATTTATACAGTATTTTTGCCTCAGTATTCACTACAAGTATCTCTACTGCGTTTTCTTCCATGTTCATTTAATTATTATTTTGTGTGTAATAAATGAATGGAAAAAGCAGAATTCTAAGCTTTCTACACTACAGTTAACAAACATGATAGGCCTTAAATTCCTTAAAATTTTGCCATTCAACCAATTAATCTTAGGAAAGGTGAATGTACAATGTGTTTAACAGTAAACAGCATTTTAAATTCCTCAATATTCACCTTTGTTCCAAATTTTAACCTCATTTCACTCTATTTACCACTGTGGACAGATTATTTTTGAGCTTTATTAGCAAACATAAAAATTCTTCAAGTTAAGACTCTCACACAGAAACAAAGTTAAAATCAGCTTTGATATCAGTCCTAAAAAGCCAAGAATTTTTGTCAAGGAACTTACGGAGAAAAGAAAATAGAAACACTTTTATAACTTCATTTCAAAATAACAAACGCAGAAGATTGATAAAACAGTCCTTTCCCATTTTATCTGCACATGAATTAAGCTGTATGAATCCAAAGAAGCCAGGTAATATAAACAGAAACTATGAAAAACAAACAAGCACAAGGGATGTACAATCAATGAAGTAAACTGCTACAAAACCAAAGGCCTAGTAACTAAGAAAAATAACACTTTTATTTCCCAAATAGTTGAGAACTGATCACCTGCAGGAGTAGTGTATCTCATCTTGTACTTGATCTTGTGTATCTTTAGGCCTAGAGCAATATCAAATGTCAGTGTTTCAGAATTTTATTCCAAATATTATTATTTGTATTTAAAAATGTTTCCTTCTATCACTTCATCATATTTTCTCCTTTTTTGACTTCTTTGACAAGCACCTCTATAACTAAGAATGCTGACATTTGCAGGGTAAGTATTAATCAGAAAACTTCTATCAACCTGTGTCTCACAGAAATTTTGTATTAGGATACCTATGTTGCTGTGGCTTTGGCTCAACTGAGTGTCCCTAGCCCACTGCACAGTGGCAGTGCCCCGCGGGATGAGTCATGGGAGTAAAGCACCCCTAACTAAAAGGGGTGCTCCCAGAGAGCTGTAGAATGAAGCTATTGGTCCAGCTCCTCTTTCCTCCCACATTACACATAAAGAGAGATTCTGGAAGGTTCTCCTTTGTTTGTCAGTGCCGTGTTCTGTGATTGGAAAGTTCAAAGTTCTGTACCCTCCTCCCTTATTCCCTCATAAGATCAAGTTATTGTCAATCCTGAGTTCTATGTACCCCGTTGGTCCTTTCGGTTTCCCCCCTCCCGTTTTCCCCCGCTATAAAACTGGCAACACAACGCAGAATCCCCGCTTTCGGCTCGCCAATCCAGTCCCCCTCCCGCTCCTCCCTCCATCTCCCCTTATCCTATTAATAAACCTCCTGGACCGCCAATCCGACTGCCTGCATTTCTTGCTTCTGCTACCGATCTCTGGATTGCATGGTTTACCTGAGAGTTCCGCCGGTCCCGGCTGCCTTGCCCGCCCCCGAGAGCGGGCTGCCCTGCCAGGGCTCCGACTCTGCAGCTAGCCCAATCACAAACTGAGCTTGGGGTTCGGAACCCCATCATACCTAGACTATGAACATCTAAAAGGTAACAGCAGAAGAAGATATTGGACCACTTAGAGAACACAGAGGCCAATCTCTCTTCATTGCTGCTGCCACAGCCCTGAAAACCCCACCAGGTTTAGAAAAGGCTTGTTTGGGCAACTGGCAGTAGTGTGTGGCGTTTCTCACTTCAGCTCTTTGCTTCCCGAGGCATTAAAGTTATTGCTACATAAAATTGATGTTCCACAAAACATAAGGACATTTCTGGTAGCTCACATGAACAGGCTTGATAAGGCTGTCTCCTGCTCGAAGTGAGCTGCACCTTACACCTTGTATTTCTGTGAGCAGCAGAGGAAGGAAAAGCTGAATACTACAGCAGGGTTGTTTCCACACAGTTGGAGCAGACTGAGAGACTCTTGTACTGCCACCTTCTGTGCTACTGCTTTTCCAGGAAAATGTGTACGGATTGCAGAACTACTTTCCCCAAGCACTGAATTTAATCAATTTTTTTAAGAAATAGGCCGAGAAGGAAAGGAAACAGACTTATAAAACAAAAACAAGAGAAGAGAAATTACTTCTAAATGCCTTTTTTTCTTCCTCAACTCCTTTTCTTTCTTTTCATTAATAAGTTATTTAATTAAACTTTCTCTTTGTTTCCTGCACAGCCATTTTGTTGTTTAGAATTAAGATTTACTTTGGACAAGAGGCCTATGAGGCTGGCAGCAATATTGTAATTCTGTGTGGAAATAAAAACGCTGCTTTTACCATTGAGCAGACCAAATTTCAATCCTTGTTTACAATCACTTTCATTCACTCTCATTTCATGGAAAAATTTGGTTCCCTATGTCCATATAAACAAACCTCATCTTCTTGGATATGGAGAAATTCAGTACTGCTCAGAGTAGCTGTAAGGTTCATCCCCTGTGGAATTAAAGTGCTCAGAGACAAGAACAAAGTGTTAATGCAGGGAAGAAAGAGCTTTAGGACGTCTTGGTAGGAAGAAGGAGGAAAGGGAGAAACCTTTCCCTGTAATATTATTTTGGGCAGAAATAGGTAAAACGACTCAGGATATTGAAATACATCAATTATGTAGGCCCAGACTTGGCAAACATCACTATCCTAAAAGACCAATAAAACAAGTAAATTAGCCTGAAATCAGCCAGGACATAGTCAGAGCTTTTAAAGTAAAAGATATACTTAATTTTCTTATTCCACTAATAAACTGTAACTGTCTTTTTTAGTTTTTCTGCTCTATAAGAGGTGATATTACAGAACCATGGACATCTCCTGACATGTGAGATTTTCCTTGTTGATTCATGTGAGTTACTGCAAAGCTATTTTTTTCATGGTAATATCTTTAATAAATCCAGAAAAGCAGTAGTACTAGCCTTAATTTTTTTATTATTTTTCCATTTTCAACCTAAGATGTTGCTCCATAGATTTCCTCTTTGAACATAAAAATCAATCACCTATGTAGGATGTTAAAGGTTTCATGCTGTTCCTTAGGTCAGTACAATTCTGACAACAATTAAGTAACCGTAATGTGGCTAGCACAGGTCTCTCTCGTGAGAACATTTTGCTGTGTTTTATAAACAAAGATAAAGTTTGGATGTTTTTGCAAACAAGGTCTCGAGGTTTGGGCAGTTCAGGCCTGGCCAATTAGGCCTAGGGGGAGGTTTTTGACTGACCAATCTGGGTGACCTGTGAAAAGTCTATATATATGGAAATCAAAATAATAAAGCTTTCTTCTCTTGCCTGAGAACCTGGGTTTCTACTTCTCTGCTAGCGGCTCAACAGCGACACCGTAATGTCAACTTTTTCATTGCCTGTTATTTTTACTAAATAGCATATTCAGAGGGCATTTATTACATTTAAATTCATTGGCTCAAAATACTCTCTAGAGATTGATTTTTAAAAGAATATGTGTATTTCCCATTCACAATTGTAAGGAAACACTGCCCTCTTCTGTCAAACCAGGATGAATTTCCATAGAGACTTTAATTTCAAAACCAAGTTGGATTAGAACAGATTTAAAATGCTATTTTTTATAGAAATAAGACCCTGTGCTGTGTTCAAATAGCATATTTTAGAATGTTCATTTCTTTTCTTTGTTCTTTCTACTCAATCAGTAAAATTTCTCTTTTCCCCAGTTCAAATAGACTTTTCAGAACCCCAAAATAATTGAGATATATTGCAAGTTTTTTTTTATAAACAAGCATATCAAATTCTATCATATACTATCTTGTGTGAGTAGATCGACTTATGACAGAAATTTCAAAAATCCAAGTTCTAATTTTTCCTTCTTTAGAAGTTTATGTACTGTGATCTCTGATTATTATTGACATGTTATTTTGGCATCTTTATCCATTTACCTACATTTTCTAATATTTTGTTTCTTCAGAGCAGAAGAAGAGTACCTATTATTTTGTGCAAACCTAATTGCTTTACCAACATTCAAAAATTGAATATAAATTTTTCAATAAAAATAAATATTTAATTTTCAAAACAGTATCCTTCACCCAGCCTGCCTTCAGTGTTCACTGTCTAAAGTGTGCTTCTGACATCAAAACAGAAAACCTGCTCAGTGGGCCTATGAGCTCATTTCAGTAACATAGTTATCATCAAAGAGATCAACACACAGAGTAAAAACATACTCACTGTTTTTGCCAAAGGATATAATTTTAAAAAATTAGCTTTACACATAAAATTCTGTACCTAAGATACCTCGCAAAAAACATTGGAAAGACAAGACAAAAAGGCAAAACCCAATGATGTTTCACAAGCATTTATAAACTAAAATCTAAACAATTCTGAAGTATTTTGACATATAACTTTTTCTTTACAGCAATTTCCCCACATTATTGAATTTCGACAATTTTGATGGCATTTGTATCCCATTCCTTCAAAGATTTTGAATTTGACTTTACTTAGTAAAATCTTTGAGACATACTCTTTGGTTTAAGATATTCTAACAAAGCATGTTATTTCTTCCGAAAGAGTTATTTTCCATGAACTGGACCTTTCTGTAGATATGCACAAATATTGCCAACTTCAGGATCAAATTTTTAAAATTTAAGTAAAACATTTTGACAAACACCAAGTTCTGTGCCAAAATATTTTAAAATTATATCAGGACATCATAATTAAAATTTCATAATAAAGCCACCTCATTAGATCATCTTTTCAGTAATGGTTATTATTCATGCTGTAATTATGAATTTGAACTCCTTTTTAAACAATGATAAGCAGATGACATTAACTGAATTCCCATTTAAGTATATAGTTTCAAACTAGTCTAATATGAACCCAGAGAAAACCCATTTCAAATTGTGTTTGGCTTTTAGTCTGGTGTTTACCTCTAGAAGTTTTCAGGTAAGAAATCTCAACCGACCTAAAGTATATGAAAAAAGTGACAGAATTTTCCTCCTACATTTTTGTTTCTATATGATAGTACAAAGCTCTATCTTTTGGTTGCTTACAAGCCCCCTGCAGATCGTAGATTACAGACTCTCAGAGAGCTCTACAGAGGATAAATACAGGACAAAGGGTGTCTTATTTTTCTGGTCTTTCTCTCGCTATTCTCAGCAGGTAGTGAGTCTGTACTTTACCTCTTGTAGTTTCATACTGGCATTCAATGCTGGATCTAAACACTCCTTGCCTCCACTGCATCATAGGATTATAATGTTACAGAGAATCATAAGGCTTTGGAAAATAATGCTGAAAATAATTGCATATAATGTTTCAAGCTTTCTGAAGCAGAAAACCAAGAGTATTCCAATCAACATTCGTGGGGTGAAAGTGCCATAATTCACATAGTGCATGTCAGCATTTTTAAGCTTTAAAAAATTCTGGGATGGTAATTTTGTGAAGAGCTGCTCTTTCCAACATGCTCCTTGATGTTGCAGTGTGGCTCTGCAAAGCTCCACGAGGTTTTTCCTTTGTTCCCCTGCTCTGTAAGTTATTGGCTGTTTTTGAAATATGCACCCTGCCTTATCAGAAGTCTTTTGGTGGGTTCCTCTGCCTTTCTTCCCCTCAGACCTTCCGGGATTGGCTCTCCAGAGCTAATCCCGCCCCCTTTCCCTTCCCTTATAAGCCCATGCCGGTGTCAGCCTGGGCGTCACTGTTCTGGGGCTCCCAGCCCCTTCGCCTTTTCCCTGCTTTCCTCCCCCTTTCCCCTTCCCTACAACCCCCCCGAAGACCTGAATAAAACTCCCTGGGAGGCCAGAGACAGTGTCCAGTATGTTCTTTCACCTCACCCATGTTTCCTGCGGAGCTTCTGTCGCTCGAGCTTCATGCCACGCTGTGTACTTCTGCATGCTCGCAGCGCCCCGGCTCCAACCGGCCCGGACTTGTGTGGGGGTTCGCATCGCAGTGGCGACCCTTTTTTTGTGAGGTTTCGGGGGTCCTGCCGCCTCCCCAGAGTGAGAAACCTCACCTTGAGGAATATATTTGGACCCAGAACTAGGGGAGAAAAACAAAAAAAAAATAAAGACTGGGAAGTCATATCAAAGAAGGGACAAATATACATATTTTGACTATTTAAATTATTTTGGACAAACTTTTGTGAAAAAATGTGTAATTATGAAACATGCTAATAATAAGTAATAAAATAAATGGATTTAAAACAACCAGAAGAAATATGTATATGGTCAGAGAAATAGGGAAAACTAGTATTGAAACAATGAGACAAGACAGCTGTGTGTAAATTCAGAAAGCCTGGGACTCCAAGATGAAAAGTTATTTGGATATTTGAGGGGCTAGAGAGCAATACACTAGATATTTGGAGATTTAAAAAAAAAAAAAAAAACAGAACAAAACAATAAAAAACCAAACAACCTGAGTTATGCTTCCAGGTTAAAAAAGCAAGCAAACAAGGATGTGTCCAAATTCTATTATTGAAACAAATCCTATCCGTTGTAGGGAAGGCAAATAGGGTAAAAAAAGTGCATGAATGTTAGACAACAATAAAAGAACCAAAAACCAGAACAAGAGCTCATGCCCTTGTCAAATTTAATAAAATGCCTGCTATGACTTTCAGTAAAGTTGCTCTCCAGTGTGATAAGATTTGAGGCATGATTGAAGTTTTTGTTGTTTCCCTGCTCTTAATGTCAGACTAAAGAAACAGAGGGGCCCACTTCTGACAAATAGGTAAACTGGAAGGTAGACAATTAAGCAACCAGTGCAACAAGGAAGAGTTTGCAATTGCAGTCCTTTCTCATCAATAACAAGAATTTACATAGCACAACATTCCACACAATGGCAGTACACAAATGTAAAGTTACTATTCTTAATAGGTCTCATTAAATTATTGCATCACAAAGACCATTCTTTTGGTGCTTATTAAATATTGACTGGTAAAATTAATTGAATTATTCATGTAAGTTTTCCTAATAACTTGAAGATATTGATACTAATATTCATTTACAATTATAGATTATTTACAACTACATCATTTTTTTCTAGATTGCCACGGGACTGCATATTTTTTTCCTCCATTAGAATTTCTAATCCAGAAGTACATTTTGGCAAATGCCTAAAGCATTTTGCTCAGGAAAGCTCCTAACCATTAAGGATAACTAGAATATAAACAGCAAAGCATTTCTTGGTCAATAATATGTTAAAAAATTATGAAAATAGTTCTTGATCTGAAGAATGTACATAGAATTTTATAAGTTTAAAATGTCCATTTATGTTATTTTGTTCTGTGTTTCTGTTGCTCAAATGGGTAAATAGGTTTCTTCTATTTAATTTTTCAATTATAACTCTTCAAAGTTATTGATTATCAATATTTTCTCAGACAAAAATCAGGTAATGGAAAGCCTCTGTATAAAATACATCAAATGTGATCAAAATACTCATCATTAAAGAACTTGCATATCCCATTCAGATTAGTTATACAGTATTGGATATATAATACTGAATCTTTTTAAAGAAATTGTTTTTATTTCAGAGCATTTCCTTGATTTTTCTATTTTACTTCACTACTCTCACTTCTCTGCACTGTGTCTTTCAAAATGAATTTTTACTAATAGCACAGCTAAAGAAGATGCAATATATGTCTTCTTTGATTTTGTGTTCAGACAAAATAAAAGCAATTCTTGTTTTCTTCACAGTTTGCTGAAAGACTGTGGTATACCATCCTTACCCTTAGGGAAAGGCAATGAAAAAGTTAAGAAGAATAATTGCAAAAAGTAAGCAGTGCATGAACTGCAAGTACATATGCAAAACAGCTGAGTTTTTTCCACAAGATAAAAGGAATTATCACTCTGATGCCTTGGTGGGCTTACCTAAAACAGAGGGTAGACAAAGTTAAGAGAATAAAGAGCAATTAAATTTATTGAAGGGCCTTCAGGTGCATTTAGGGCAGACAAAGCCCACCTGAAGGGCTACACTCAAAATGGACCACGAGCCACAAGTTTTTCATACTTTATAAGTTTTGTCCATTTGCATATCAAGGTTTAATCCTCTAATTACAGCTTCAGGTAATGATGTCAATTACTCCAATCTTGTTGCCCCCAATTCACTATTGTTTACATATCTTTGTGACTGAGAGAATAAGGTGTCCTTGGCTTTTGAGCTTATACAAACTGTTTTGTCTAAAAATGCTGAGCACAGAATCTTGGCACCCTACATGGAGCCCAGAGTTACACACTACGGGATCACAGAGACATGGAAAAATATAGAAGCTAAAATCCTAAGGCTTCATTAATCATTAGATACATTTTTAAATTTACAAATCTAAACTTCAACCTCCCATTGAGATGGAAAAATAGGAGGGAATTTTGTTTCTGATTATACTGTTTTAAGTAAGTTGTTGCAATTTCCTTCATCTGTTCTTCATGGATTAAAATTATTTGAATGGCATTTATAAGCAGAGACAATCTGAATATGGTAGCTAATCAATAGGAAATGGTTTATGCAGCATTTGCTTGCTTACAAGATGTTCTTGTAATAATTCCACAGAATGAAAAAAAACCAACAAACAGGATCACAGAGACAAAATGTAGGGTTTGGGATCTGCTTTGTTTGTTACTCAAAGACCTTAAAAGAATATATGTCCAGTGCTGTATGAGATTAGAGTATTGCCTATGCTAAGGCTTGATAGAGTTAGGCCTAAATTTTAATTTGAAATGTTCCTGACCAAGAGCTTAGCTGAATGGTCACAGCCAAACTCAAGAGTCATCAAATACTTCCTATGTAAAAACTTTGTAATTTCATAAATCTGTCCCTGTCTTTGAGGATTAGGGTCTTTCCTCCTCAGTAAACTTGCACAGATCCCCAAAGGATACCAGACCACAGCAGCAGGGCACAGTGTCCTTGAGGCTCCCATCTGGAAGAGGGGATTTCCTGGTCACCCTCAAGCAGCAAGAAAACTTTCTGGACTAAAATGTCATAAGTAAATATGCAGTTTGGGAATAGGTAGAGCCTCTTTCCTCTTCTTGTGAAGGGTTGGCTGGAAAGCTTTCTACTGTATTCAAAGCATTTTCTTGTCAAAGATGATGAATGATGCTAAAAGAGTGAGACATGTCTTAGGTATGATTGTGTCCTCCAGTTCCATTGTCAAGGGGGTTTTATTCTCACCAAGATGCCTTGTAGACTATCACAATCAGGTTTAAAAGCAATTTGTATGCATAAGTTGAAAATATGACTTCAAATTACTTCCAGAGGCGCCATAGTGTTATCAACAGGGTGCTACTAGACTGGAACACAGGGACCAGTTGAATTCTGGTTTTGCTATTGGCCTGATGGGTAACCTTGAGCAAGACACTTCACATCTGTGTTTTCCTATTAATCTTTTAATGTATTTAAACTGTAAGACTTAGGGAGGACGTTGTCCCTTGCTTTGTGTTCATACGGTATTTAGCACAGTAGGACCTGCTGTAATCTGCTGCTGCTGTAATTCATAAAACTAAACAACTAATACAAAAAGCAAATTGGTCTAAGAGACCATACAGAGTTTCACAATTGCTAAGGACACAACCAGACCCAGAGGATTATCAGGTTTTATTATACCATGAGGTTCCAACCAGACCTTTTATGGGCAAAGTTAAACCCATCTGCAAATTAATTTACAAACATGCAGTCTTCCAATGTCCATATTGTTAAGAAAACAAAAAATAAGATCACAGAAAGCAGTATGATGCCTGTCCACTCCCTTTTTGTGTTCTTATCTAACAAACCAAGAGATTCACTCTTCCTCCTGGCTCAGCCATCAGCCTTGAAAAATAAAAATGGGACCTGTAGATCAGTTTAGATTCCTTGTGTTTAAAAGAGGATCAATACAGCTAATGACCACATTTTCAGCACGTTTGCATGCAGGCTACCACTGGTAACCATGCAAGAGCTAGAAAATAAATTGGAGACCCTACCATAACAACCCTGTGCTGCTGATAGAGAGGACCCAATTATTCCTTTGCATGCACACACTGCATCTCTGCAAGGGTATGCAACGAAAGCTGTTGGCCCACATGACAGAAATATATTGGCAGTGACAGGCTGCCAATTTTTATACATAGGCAAGTCACTTTTCTCACATATCCACAGATAAAATTAGCATGCGCAACACCATACAGCACAGGATGAATGTCAATGATTGCAGAGAAGTCCCTCAGGTTAGGCTTGCTTCACGAGGAAATCACACAAATCATTCCCAACATACCTTCAAAGTCTAATCGCCTAATTACAAGTATGAAGCCACACTATGAAACAGAGCAGCCAAGAAAACCTGTGAAACTACATAAATGTATTTATTGAAAATAGATTTTCTATTTTTGATATTTTTGCATCAGGGTACTGAAATGCTGCCACATTTGTTCAATGCTGCAGTCTTCTCTGAAATATCTTGTCCAAGACAGCTAGTACTTCCACTCAATTTGTAACAAGACCGAAGATGAGCTTATCTGAATAAACTGAATGGCCCTGCTAAATGAAAAAGTACTTACTGACAAATAACAGCACAAAAATGATAAAAATGAACATATTCCAGGATTGCAAAATCAATTTCTGGCAATCTCAGTTTCAAATTGTAACAAAACAAATGTTTTGTATATATTCTTTCTGAACAGATGCCATAAATCCCCAAATTAAATGGGTTGGACCCTGACACCATTTATTAAAAATAAAAAGGGGTTTTTTTTAATGTAGGAGAAGCTGGAGGTCTCTTTAATGATAAAGAATGTTTCTCATACTCTTCTGAATCTCTTCTTGGGAATAGAGGTTTTTTTGACTTTCTAGGGACAATCATGTGAAAATAGTACTCAAATAGGCAGAATCTACATACTACAAAAACATCCACCAACTCCGTTTTGCTTTCTGCAAGTCTGATGTCCTGACTCCTTACTTGGGTGAACCAAGTTTTGTGAAAAGGGGAGAGGCAAGGAATTATAATTGATCAACAAAATAACACAGACAAATATTTTGACATCAAAATACTAAGTAAGAAGGAAAGCTACCATTTTTCTGAGAAGCTGTAGGACTATCCTGTTGTCCTTGATTCTACCAGAATTTGTTCCTTACATCACAGTAAGAGTTTGAATTTAGCATTCCTAAGGTTTAAATACTTAATTTGATTTTCAGGAGTCACTTTGATTTTTGTGATGGATAAGCAAATCTCTATAGATGTCTACCTTGTTTCATATGATGCAATAATTTTTTTTCCATATTTGAGTATTTTATTTGAACTTTTATTAATTTCTCTGCTTTGACTATTATCTTTTCCAAATGCCACTGTGCAAATAACCCTAAAGGTACAGGAGAACTAAACTAGATGTTATTAATGTCTATGTTCATTATTATTCACCATGTTATTACCCACCTTTTAAAGCCTGTTAGATGGCTCAGCATAAATCTTAAACTATGTCACATTTTCTCTCCAGTTGGACACAGAATACACATGGAATGGCTAACATTGAAAGGGGTGTCAGGAGATTGTGTGATCAAGAACCCTGGTCAAGCAGGGCCACCCAGTGCTCCAGTGCTTAAAGGGTCCCAAGAAAACATTCAGACAGCTTTTAAAGATTTCCAATGGCTGAGACTCCACAACCTCTCTGGGCAGCTGGTATCAATTCTCAGTCTCCCTCAGAGTAAAAAAAACTATTTCCTGATGTTCAGAGGGAACCTCCTCCTGCCATTTGTGACCATTTCCTCTTGTCCTGATGCCTAAAACAGGCTATCTGAAACAAAGGCCAAGGCAAATTAGGAGTATAAAAAGCAGACAAATTTATTCAAGGCCTTCAAGGTATATTCAGGCAAGCAAAGTCCCCCTCGGAGGGACTACACCCAAAATGGACACTGGGTCACAAGCTCTTCACCTTTTATAAGTTCTGTCCTATTAGCATATTGGCCCCTAATTCTCCAATCACACCCTCAGGTGATGATGTTGACCACCCCAGGCCTGCTCCCCGCCCCGTTTCACTGTTGTTTACATGTTTTCGGGCCCTAGGGCAACAAATGCATCCTTGGATTTTCTATTCAGAGAGATTGTTTTGGCTAGAGGTGCTGGGAACAGAGGGTTTTAGCACTTTGTAAGAAGCACAGAACTACACCAAGTTACAGATACATGAAGAGTGAAAAACCAGAAATTATTAGCGCATCAGCCCCATCACTAGGTACCACCGAATAGAGTGTGGCTCTGTCTTCTTTGCACTCTCCCTTCAGATATTTGTACATACTGACAAGAGATCCCCACCCAGCATTCCCTTCTCTAGGCTAAGCAGATCCAGGTCGCTCAGCCTTTCCTCATAGGAGAGATGCTCCAGTCCCTTAATTATCTCAGTAGCCCTGCATTTAACTCTTTTCCAGAATGTGTGTGTCTCTCTTATACTGGGGAGTCCAAAAATGGGCAGAGAACTCCACGTGTGGCCTCACCAGGGCTGAACAGAGGGGAAGGATTCCCTCCCTGACCTGCTGGCAGCACTACCCCTCGTGCAGCCACTGTTCCTCTCTGCACATTAAGGCTCATTTTCACTAGGAATTCCAGCTCCTTTTCTGTAAAGCCACTTTCCAGCCAGTTGGCCCCAGCATATACTGGTGCATGGAGCAGTTCTTTGTTTGTAGAGGAAACTAAGCACATTAAGACTTTTGCCATACATGGAATTAGTGCTCTGAATTTCTAAAATATCTGATCTAAACCCAGGTAAGTTCTCTCTTTGAAATGTTGCAAAATTACAGAATCACAGAATGTGCTGAGTTGGAAGGGACCCTCAAGGACCATTGAATTCAACTCCTGGCCCTGCGGAGCACCATCCCCAAGAATCCCATGTGCCTGAGAGCGTTGTCCAAAAACTTCTTGAACTCTGTCAGGCTGGCGCTGTGACCACTGCCCTGGGGAGCCTGTTCCAGTGCTCACCCACCCTCTGGGTGAAGGACCTTTTCCTAATATCTAACCTAAACCTCAAATTTTCATGAACAGTATAAAAAATTTTGCTGGTATCCACTTGGTGATGAATATGAGCAAACTTTGACAGCCAGAAATAGAAAACCTCATAATAATCAAAACTCTATGATATCCAAAGTGTCATCTTTTCCAGGACAGAAAAATTATTACATTTACTATGTTTGATACGTTTGGGGTTGACATCCATTAGAGTTTTAAAATCCTTTTAGGGTTTCTAAAATGAATGCCTATTATTCCATTATTACCACTAGATAACAGGGTTTAAGTGTTATTTTCACACAGCTTTAATAATTTGAAATGGTAACTTTCTGTATTTTTTCCTCTGGAGTTTCACATTTATCCACAGAGAGCTTCCTTCAGCTTCCCCATCATCACAACAGCAATACAGAGTCATTTAATGAAGACAAGATTTGTTTTTCAGCCAAACAAATTATTTGTTGCTGGTGGAAACTTTTTCCCAAAGGAACAAAAATTTAATACAGTTTTTCTTTGCTTATATGGCTACTTTTGTGATTTTATCCACTCTCAAATAGTAACTGTTTGAAGGACTAAATGCTATTCTGCTAAATTTTCTCAAGTAATCCTCCTTTCTCATTGTAGGTATCTTGCAACTTAAGACTGGGATATATAAGGTTTATTTTAAATAGTTTTGGACATAAACACTCTGCTTAATATAAGTTTTATACGTATAGACAATGTATCTTTAACAACAAACCATGTATTAAAATATATTTTTCAACCAGGAAACAATAAGATCACCTCCATGTAGAAGCACTACAAGAGATCCTATATTTCTGTACTCTAATTTAAAGAAATATAAGTACACTAAGGTCTGGCAAAAAATCCTTTTGGATGATATTCTGATCTTATTAGAGTTTACAATTTTTTTTCTCTGTGAGGCTCAGATTTCATACATTGATTGCATGGACTTTATTTATTACAGCAGATGTACGCGTATACAAAGTACCTTGACAATCAGTCCATTAAGCAAGGATATACCATAACCTATTCAATTATTCAAGCTAGAAATTTATTCTGGTGCAATACTCTCGACTCGTGTCTGTTTTACATCAGGTAATTCAGCTCATTCAGGATCAGTATGAAATTGAAACGGAACAATCTGTTTAAACTTCAGTGATTCTAAATGTTCTAAGAACAGGGAGCACAAACAGTTTGAGGTATTAGAAGTGGTATTAGTGTGTAGCATATGAGCGGAACCCTAAGAAAAAAACCACAAAAAAAGCATATTCATGGTAAAAAAATAATTGATTATTCATACTAAATTTTATATTTTTGAACTCAGGCTAGAATTTGAATTGAAAGCATTACAATAGCACTATAAATACTGTACTTCCTGATAAGTAAATAATGAGTGCATCTTCAAATAAAATCTGCCTTTTAAAATACTATTCTTTATTATAATAAAACAATTTTGCAAACCCAAAAAGATTCCAAGAAGTCACAGGTAAATCTCCGACCAGATCTGAGCAGTTTAGTGCCTATGCACTCTAAGTATTTGACCTTTTGCCAGTCATTAGTTTATTCCATCTCCCCCCACCATGGGAAACAGCAAGATGCCGATAAAAATTTCCATCAGCACTGAAGTAATTCCTTGCTCCCCCTGCCTCCCCTCCCCATGATTTCTCTGATTTAATAGCTGTGGAAAGTTCCATAAGATCATTAAACTCCTGTAGTTTGTAGCATCCTTCAAATGCCATAGAAACCAAGATTCTATGGACCAGTAAAATTGTTACCCATCATCCTCAACTTCTCTTCTAGTCATGTCTTGCTTTTAACATTGCTAGGATGATGGAAAATATTTTCCTGCCCAAAATCACCTTTTTGTACCTGTCACTGAAAGTTTTATTAAGCCATCCATTGCCATCAACTCATGGCAGAGAAAGAGAACTGACTCAAATAATGTGATTTGGGTCATGAAACATCTGCAAAATGGTCGCATTATTCCCACTTCCCGTTCAGAATTACAGACGCTTAATTTTCTACCAAGAAATGTCAGGGAGTATTATTTGGTTGTTTTTACTACTATTACCTATTCTGTGGAGAATATATAAACTTCAGACTGAACAAGTATGCAATAAAATAGTAAGTCCAGGTTTTTTTATAGGCAGACCTGGGAAGGAAAACCTTGTTCAGACTAAGCTAGATGGAGCATAATTCCAGTTGTATAGGAACAACATTTAACAGCTAAAATTGTACAACTTCTCTCCTTCACATCTGTATAATCACTTCCCATCACTCTGCTTATGTGGAGAATATTGTAGAGTTAATGTGATATCTTTTGCAAGGCACTTAGATCTCGAAATTGTCCAGTACTTACAGAATCCCTTAGCCATATCACATTTACTTTCTTTTAAGTGAGACTGAAGAAATTTAGAAATCATGAGATGGAGCTCTATAAGAATTCTCAGAAATATATATCCATACAGGTGAAAAATACATAAATTTTACATGTACGTGTGTTTGTTTGTGGAGATTGAAAAATCATCATTTTCATTGGGCTTGAAAATGCATACATGTGGTGGGCAGTTGTTTTGAAAAGGGCTATTGACATGAGAGTATCAGACAAATTTAGACCCTAACACAACAGGAACCTCCGAAACCTTTTTGTTCAGCATCATAGTGCTGAACATTATTTATAAGAATACACACCGAGAAAACTTCAGAATTGCCAAATATAGACTATCATTCTTCCTTTTTAAATGTGGAGTTGAGCTGCAAAACCTGAAAGTAAATCATCTAATAAATTTCAAAATATTAGACATGAAAAGGCAAGGATGACACTTCATTCACATAAATATTTTCATTGGTGGGAAGATGAGACAGGCCTCGTAAAACAGTCTGTGTCAGTCATCCCTTTGATAACATTATTACAAAAAACATGTGGGTTTTCTTTAGTAAAAGACAACCACAACAAATTATCACTCTTTTAGTAATAAAACTTCAAGCAGTTGTCTTATTTAAGGAAAGAAAAAAAAAATAAGACCAGGTTAAGATATTTTAAAAGATAATCATTAAAAATGAGGAAAAAATATAATGTGTTACTGCTGCTACCTTTTGCTGGACACTTTTTTCCTCTCTTTTACAGGAACCTCACCCTTGCTTCATCATTCAGAAAATCATAGGCAACACACACAAACACATCTGAGAATGGTTATGCTAGATAAAGTTACACAAGTGGTTTTAACATGGTAGAAAAATTTAGAAAAAACTTTGTCTTCTCATTCCTTCATTAGGCCACATCAGCATCTAATTCCCTCTGACCAGGTTTTTTGAGATATTCCATACAGGGAGGACATGACATTTAAAATCAAATTTACTTCTTTGAAGATATTTAATGTTCCATGAGAGTTCTGATTTAGCATAGGTATTAAAAAAAAAAAAAAAGAAAACACAATCTAAATGTAAGTTACACAGAACAAAATATTACAATTCCAGTACAGAGTTCAATCACAATACCAGCATGATTCCCAATAATATGCTCATTGTCATGACACTGGGTGTTTCCAATTTCCAGGAAGGAATAAGGGGGTTGAAGCCAGCTCACATCTGTTATACTCTTCAAAACCATTTTGCTAGTTCTCCAGTTTTTATCCTCATGTTGGACTGAGCCATGTATTCACTTTCATCCCATGCTGCTCTGGCTAACTTAGAGAGACATTCACAGCCCCCGATGAAGTCACGAAGGAGCATGTACACCACCAGTTGATAAGTCAAAGGCTGCTATCAAAACCAAAAGGGGACAAGAGAAAATCAACTTCTTCGCAACCGCCATGCTCAGCGACTCTGCATTATTCTCTGAGCTTCATGGGGACAGTGTCCATGCTCACCTCCTCTATGCCTTCTTCCATCCTCAGGATGGATTCAGTGACTCACATTCCAGCCTTCAGAATTTAGTCAGTCACACAGCACTCTTTGCACAAGCTCAAAAGGAAGTTCTATTTATTGCAAGGAAGTTCTATTTATTAGCATATGCTGCAATATTTTCGTATATATTTTGTTTTATCCTCATTTACAATTACTACTATTTGTGTTGTTTTACATTAGTAGGCTTTTACAGCATGTCAATACATTTTCATGACCTTTACAGGGAAAACCTGCTTAAGCAGTTCTGGAGCAAAAGAGCACTGTTATTTAATTTCAGCATGGTTTTCATTCATCCCATTAGAAACTTCACACATTTTTCTATACTGCACAAATTTTTGCATATCTTTGAAAGAAGCTGTATTTTTTGAATCCTATTTTTTCCTTAACAATGAAATACATCCTGATTATGATCAGGAGATTGACTTGAAATAAAAGACACAGTTAAAATATATTGAGACTTTCAGTTATGCTTTTTAAAATTACATACCTCTATCTCTTTCTCTGCTCCTCTTCTTGTTGCATTCCAAGTCATACTGAAAAAAATCCATAAAGGACATTGATATAATGAGACAGCCAATCACATTAGTAACATTCCAAATATTAGTTGTACTTTAGTTTCAGCCTGTGAAGAAAACCCACAAAATATCAGTTCACACAGGCAAAGAGATTTTCTTATCTCAGGATATAATAAAAAACCACATCAAAAACTGTATGGAGCTCTTTAGACTAGCAATGTGAAACACTGATCACAAGCCTACATATGAAAGCCAGATTTCCCTACAGTTTGTGAAGGACTGTAGAAGCACCAGTCCATATAATAACAGAAGCAATAGCTACCCAGAGAAAGGTAAGAGTCTCAATACTAATGTCTTAAAATAAGTTGGCTTTTGCTGTGGATACATGTTACAAATACATCCTCTTCCACAGTGGATGGCAAGGTTTTTCTATGATTTCTCATAGACAAGCTTCGAATTCCCATTTATTTTTCCTGCATTTAGTTTCTGTCACTATTAGATGTTCTTTCAAAAGCACATTAAAAATTAATACTAAGCACCATAATATTAAGAAGCTCTGTGAAGGTCCTGGGGGTGCTGGTGGACAACAAGCTGTTCCTGAGCCAGCAGTGCCCTTGTGGCCAGGAAGGCCAATAGGGTCCTGGGGTGTATTAGGAAGAGCATTGCCCAGCAGGTCAAGGGAGGTGATCCTGCCCCTCTGCTCAGCCCTGGTGAGGCACATCTGAAGTGCTGTGTCCAGTTTTGAGCTTCTCAGGACAAGAGAGATGTGGAGCTCATGGAGTGAGTCCAGTGGAGATTACAGAGATGATGAAGGGATGGAGCATCTCTCCTGTGAGGAAAGGCTGAGGGAGCTGAGCCTGTTCAGCCTCAAGAAGAGACAACTGACAGGGGAACTCATCAATGTCTGTCAGTGTCTGCAGGGAGAGGTCAGAGCATGGACAAGGCTCTGCTCTGTGGTGCCCAGCAATAGGACAAGAGGCAATGGGCAGGAACTGATGCACAGGAAATTCCACCTGAACATGAGGAAGAACTTCTTTACTGTGCAATGTCTGAGCACTAGAACAGATCACCCAGTGAGGGTATGGAGTCACTCTCACTGGAGATATTGAACAGTCTGAACCCAATCCTGTGCCATGTGCTCTGCGATGACCCTGTTTGATCAGGGGAATTGGACCAGATGAACCACTGCGATCCCTTCCAACCTGATCCATTCTGGCACTCCGTCACTAATGTTTTCTATTAGTATCTATTTGACCTTATCTGATGGTCAGTACATTGCTAGAGGGGTTTTTTTCAGCATATATAAAACCATAGACATTTTCTGATAATAGATTGCAAGCACCTTGGTAAATAGAAGAAAAAATGCTCAGGGCTGACTGCCTGTTAATAGCACCTGAGATATTGACATGTCTTCAGAGGAAAAATATGAAAATCAGTAGGAAAAATCAACCCAAACCTAACCAAAAAAACCTCACACACTGTCTAACAATCTTTTGTAAATATTGCTTATAAAAATAGGTAATCCTATGAAACCAGCTGCCAGATTGGCAATTTAAATTTATTCAAGAGAATACTAACCTTTTTCATTAATTCCTAGAAGTAACAGAGAATATTTAAGACCCTCAGAATTAACATACTGACAGAAAATTTTCATATTATAGAGAAGTACCTATGTGTAAGTGACCTAATGAAAGGCAAGAGGCTGTATCCTGAACTCACTTCTTTCATTTCCATAAAGGTCTTGACATGCAGACAGATTTACAAGACTGGCATTGTGACATGATGTCGCTGTTGAGCAGCTAGCAGAGTAATGAATGCATCGGTTCTCAGTGGCAAGAAGGAATGACCTTTATTGTTTTGATTTCATCACATTTATAGAGTTCTCAAAAGTCACCCAGATTGGTCAGTCAGAAGCCTTCCCCCAGGCCTGATTGGCCAGGCCTGCACTGCCCAAGTTCTGGGACACTGTTCCAAAACATCCAAATTATCTTTATTTACAAAACACAAGAAAACCTCTCATGGGAAAAACTGTGCTAGCCACAACATGACAACATATTTCTCATTAGAGCACTTGTTCACCACTTGGCTTTTGTAAGTCTCTCAAGATGTTTTGCACAGTACACAGAAGAAGCTTTAAAGTGCTGAAAATACCCATCATCTGTATTTTACATCATACAATGATGGCAGAACATTCTTGTTATGCATATTAGAGATTCAATATCATAGTTGATGTCTTTAATGTTAAAAGAAATCTTACTTTACTGCAGCTTGGATAATAACTTTTTATTTCAAGTACTAAAAACTGTCATCCTTTTTCAACACACATACCAGTATTTCTCCCTGTGGTGAAAGCTTTAGTTTGAGTAGATCCAGACTACAATGTTACTGCAGGCTCCGGGAGGGTGGCACAAGCCGGCTCCCCTCCCGGACCGGGTCCCTGGTCCGTGTAATCCCACCAGATCTGGAGCGGGCGGCCCCCGGGGTCCTGCGGCGTGGCGTGAGTCTCCCAACCACAGAAATTCTAGCAGGAAACGTAGTGAGACGAAAGAACGAACTGGACTCCATCTCTGTTCTGCTAGGGAGGTTTATTTGGGGTATGGGGAAAAGGGGTGCAGGGAAGGAGAAGGGGGAAAGGAGACAGGGCAGGTAGCAGGTGCTAGCAGCGCAGAGATGGAAGACCCTTCTCTGACGCAGGCACAGGCTTATAAGAGAAGGGGCGGGATTTTTCTCCCCTGGAGCCAGTCCCGGGAGATGGAGGGGGAGAATTGACAGGGGAAACACACCAATAGGTTTTCAGGTACAGCAGAGTGCATATTTTAAAATGAACCAATGGCATACAGAGCTGGGAAACAATGGAAGCACATGGAATCCTAAAACCCCACATTGCTACACTACAATACAAATGATTTTTTACATTTGGTGTAAAAAAAACACATGTGGTGGTTTTGATTGGCCCAAAATCACTACAGTATTTTTAACATCTAGGAGAAATTTGGACCCCTCAGAAGCTGTTGTAGTAGGCCTGGGGAGGTGTCTGAGGGGTGGGGTGTGGCACAAAGATGGCTCCTGTGTGTCCTGAGTGAAAGTTCTGGAAGTTTTTACATCAAGTCCAGCAGAGCCAATCTCTGATGGCTCTGAAGGTGATGGACATGCTACCGGCCAAGTTTGGGCCAATTAGAGGTGCTCATTACGCCTCTGTGAAAACATATTTAAGAAGAAATCAAAACAAAGCAGGCGCGCACTTCTTTCACTTCTTTGTAGCTGGAGGAGGAGGAGGTGCAGGTGAAAATATGTGAGGGAGAACAGCATGGAGATTGCCAAGGTCAGTGAAGAAGGGGGGGAAGGGGTGCTCCAGTGCTCCCAGCACCGGAGCTGAAACTTTCTGCTAGCCGTGGTGAAAGCGATGGGGGAAGCAAGAAGTTTCTCCTGCAGCCCATGTTGTCCATAAGGATGCAGAAATTCACCCACAGCCCACCCCAGAGGAGCAGGTGGATGCCTGGAAAAGACTGTGAACGAATGGGAGTCTCATCTAAGAGTTAAAACTGCAAAAAGCCTTCCAAGGGAGAGAAAGGCCTTGCTCCTGGGATGGAAGCAGCCTGGCCTCAGCTCGGGAGAGTCTGCACAGCACCTTATGGACAAAGAGACTCATGTTGCAGCAGAATTTTGGGCGGGATGTTGCTCGTGAGATTGGACCCACGCCAAAGAAGTTCCCAGAGGACTGTCTCTCGTGGGAAGGACTCCTCAACTAAGCAGAGAACCTCTTTTCCTAATTGGACTGACCAGAGAACCCCTCAACCTGCCCCTGTCTGTGTTGCTGGTTTGGAAAGAGGGAAGGTGGGGGGTGAGTGCAGAGACTGCTTCTTAAGAGGGTGGGGGTGAGAGCAGAAAAAATTGTCTGAAGAGAGAGAGAAACAAGTAGAGGTAAAGAGTATTTGTAGTAGAAGAATTGTGGTGATGAGTAAATTTGAGAATCTGCTCTGTGGACTGAAAAGAGACCCCACACCCTGCCCCCCACCCGGCTTGTTGATTGTAAAGGAGGAAAGGGGGTGAATACTATAGGTTCGTAAGAGGGAGGAGGGAGTGAACAAAAACTGTATGAAAAATTTATTTTTGCCTGCATTTATCCTCCAATTCTGTTAGGTAATTAAATCACCTTTTTTGCAACTTTAAGCTTGGAGCCTGGTTGCCCTCTTTTCATGCATCCTCCTGGCAATGTCCTATCTAAACCCTGACATTGAAGCAAAAATCTGGCAGAGTTAAATGCAAAAAATACTTTAGCCTCGTCTGTCCTATGTAAAATCCATCACTATGATACTGCTAAAAAGCTACGCATTTCTGTGATATCATCAAATCCAGAAGTAGATATCATTTTGATAAGACCTTTGTCCTAATCCTCAAGAATCTAAAGCTAAGTGCAGCAGGAAAACAGATGGTGAAGGCACGTATCTTACTGCATCAGCCTGCCAGTCATTTAACAATGGATGAATTGTTAGTTACACTCTTCTGTGTGTTACTCTTTGGGGCATCAAATACACATTGGCTTTTTACATGGGAAGAAAATACACAAAAAATCATACAAAATTAAAAAATACCCATTACACATCACTGTCTTGATATAGCAAAATACTGTTTACAGGAGAGCAGTTATTTCTTTGTTGTTCTGCAGTCTTTGTAAATGTGGTCTTCAAGCATCTTTACCTCTTCTTATACATACACCTACCTACTTTTTATTTTCGAAAACATGGAAGTATTATTTGCTACCTTTATGGTAAACAAGGTAAGTGTCAAGGCATTCTTAGTAAAGGAAATATGTAAATTCATCTTTTTCTTTTCCTCTCTTTCACATTATTCCTGACCTAAGGCAGCAATTACTGAAACCTCTAAGTGACAGTGGCCTGTATGATTGAAATCAAAGTTCAAGGTGGCAAAGGTCCTTGTACGGATCAATTGAAGTTAATCCACTTTGTCTCCATAGTATGCATAAAACATACTGTAACCAGCAAATACCTTTGTTGATATTCACTCAGCAATGCATTAAGATTATTGAACTGTTAGCTTTGAAGTTCAAACAAAAGATGGCACACATCTGCCGTGACTACATTACCTCCCCATCCACTAAGAATTCTTAAACAGGAAGCTACAAAACTACAGGATATAGCAATTAATACAGAAAAAAAACATTTTGTTTAAACAGAAGCCAGTTCACCCAGGGCATTCAGACGATGATGATAGATGATGCACATCTCAGCTTCTGGCAAAAATCCCACCCCCTCCCAGCAGCTTCATGGGCCATTTGTCCCAGGAGACTCCCTTTTTTCCAGCAACATGATCTGACATGGCTGGCTGACAAGACCATTTACCCCCTCCAGTTTGCTCAGAAGTACATCAGGCCAAGATGACCCTTCCTCTACATACACCAGGTTTTTGTTTGTCATTTTATGGAAGGGGTCCACCATTTTACATCAGAGAGCTGTCCTTCTGTTAATCATCATTCTGCTCCTTTGGCTCACAGCCATTTCTTGATGCCATCATGCTCTTGGTGCCCTCAGGCAGTCTGTGGCCAGCAGGAAATGCTGCTGCTCCCAGTGTGCCAAGAAGCACATCAGAAAGGGAAGCCACTTGTCATTACATGCATAGAGGGACCTCCTTTTGAAAGAGCCATTCCTTGCAAGTTTTTGTGCTGCGTTGTAACTAACTGACACAAATTGCATGACACTGCCATACCTACATATTCTCACAGGCAGTCCTGCAATTTACTGCTCCTTCCTTTGGAAAAAGAAATATTAAAATATGAAAATAGAATCATACAGCGAATCACAGAATTATTGTGGTGGAAGGGACCTTAAAGCACATCTCATTCTATTCCCTTGCCTTGGGCAGGGACACCTTCCATTAGAGCAGGTTCCTCCAAGCCCTGTCCAACCTGGCCTTGAACACTTCCAAGGTTGATGTCAGAGACTGAAATGTTATGGTTAATGGCTTAAACATTGTCATGAAGGAGTTTTGCCCAAAACTGTATAAAGAAGCTACGACCACAGAAGCCCACTCCTCCCTGAAGATGCCTGACTGGAACTTTGGACTATGAGTTAAGCTGCCTAAGGGAACTTGAGATAAGATAATGATGACACTATTGTTCAATTATCTCAGGTCTAGGAGAAGGCTAAGGGAGAAGAATATATCCACTAGAAAGCCAAACCCAGCAACTATCCTGAAAATCATCCCTGGCTGGTTTTAGAGTGGGGGAGACCACAGCCCACAGGCTCATCTGCTGAGGGCAGGTTTGCACAGACTCCCTGACAACCAAGGCAAGTGAGGAGAGCTTGGGCTGTGTGGCACAATGTCTAGTCAGAGGCACTGAACACCCATCCTCCCTTACAAAAACTGGCTCATGTGTAAAACCCCCTCACCCTGGGAAAGCCATATCCATGAGACATTCATGTGAGGGGCAGCTGAGGAGGCGTCATAATCCATCAAAGACCCCTGAAGCTCCCCTGAGACTTCTTCTTTGGGTCTTGAACCAGAGTACTGCACAGTGATGCAACAGATCCAGAGCCTGTTGCAAGAAAAGTGTCAAACTTACCCAAGCTCCAGGGGTGGCACCTGGCCCAAATGTATATTAATCCATGGGATTTTATCCCCAAAGCCAAACAAGTGGGCTAACATTTGAAAACACAAAGGGTTTTTTCTAAATTTTTTTACTACGAACCTTCAAATTTTACATGGAGATTTTGTGAAAAGGGTTTTTATTGACATTATAACTCATTGATATTTTTCTAATGAAAATATGTATTTCTAGTCCTGAATTAAATGCTACAGTATTTAATTACGTCCTTGCTTATGTTATTTTCTTCCCATCAGGATTCTAGAATGCCAGCATTTGCCTACATTTTAATAATTATTGGGCAGCAGAGGTTGTAACTCTTGGCCAAAAGCCTCTGTATTTGAAGAGATTAAAGGTGATACTCATGTCACAGTTACATAATCTAATCAGCGTAACTGTACGTGATTTTTTCCATGCTAGGAAACTTCCAAGAAATCACCACCCAAACTATGATGGTCTGACGCTGACCAGCTGGCTCCCACCCAGCCATTCGCTCACACTCTCTCCTCAAACAGAAGGGGAAAATAAGATCAAAAAGCCCATGGGTTGACATAGACAGGGCAATCACCTAACAATTAGCTATTACAGGCAAAACAGGTTTGACCTAGGGAAATTTAAATTGCTGAAAAGTAAAAATAAAGTTGACTGGTGAGAAACAACATTCTGCACCCTTCCTCTTCCTAGGCTCAATTTCACTTGTTCATTCCTGACTCCTTTATCTCCTCTATTCCAAGCCCTGAAGGGGAGTGAGAAATGGGGTCAGTCCATGACAGCTGCAATAACAGACTATGTGCTGATTGTATTTCACAGGAGGGAACACTTCCTGTGCACAGGGATTACCTTTGGGGGTTTGAAATTTAATCTTTAAAATTAAAAATCAATGTAGTTAGACAATGTTTTCCTGGAAGTAGCTTTTTTTGTTTTAAGTTTGCAGCTGTGGTTGGAACAGGCTATCTAATGCATTGTGTCAAAATGTTGAATTATGACTAAACTGAGAGAAAAAAAAAACATTTAAAATGTACACCTTCCCCTCACCCCAATTCCCATATCTCTCCAAAAAGAATGGCTATGTTAATATTTATTCTTTTTAAAGAAGCTTGGTACCTCCTTTGTACCTCCTATTGTAACTCTTCTGAAAAGGATGGCAGAGGAAATGGCATGGTGTCTTCTATCCCCAGGCTTTGTGAGATTTAAGAAGTTGTCTGAGATGTAGCAGGATCCATTCTTGTCTTTTTTCAATCCATAGCAAGCATCTGAATCTGTATTTTTCTTACCTAAAGACAATATATATAAAGAACCCTATTTAATCTTTAATAATTTCACAGCTTTTTATGATCCTAGTGAAGTACCTTTAAAATCAAAAAGTCTAGAAAAACCCTAAGTATTTAGTTTCCACTTACTTCCCGAACATCCAAGATTCTAATTTTAAGAAAACCCGAAAGGAATCCTTATTCTCATGTGATTTCATGTTCTTTGTTCTTTTAGAGTTTCAGGTTTTTTATTCATAGTCAAAACCTGTTGGGTGTCTGATCCTCACAACAAAATTTGTAGTTTTATATTAGATCCTGAGGATACCCCAAACAAATAAAAACTTCAAAGTTGTTTCAGGAAATGTGCACCTTACCACAATTGCATACCAGTTTCCACAAAGATGTCCTCCACAAAACACAGTTCAAATCCTTATAACAGGATCTCTTTGCATCCAAATATTAAAATTGGCTTCCTTCAAACAGGTTAAAATCATATTAACTGAGAAACTGGACCTTTAACCTCTTTTTATTCCCCACACAACATAGCACAACAATTTACTTTTCATACTCTTCCTGCTGGATATTGGAGTCATTTCACTGTGACTCCATATTCCAGCAAACTTCCACTATCAGGAAGAGATTTTTTTAAACATATATTTAAACAAAATATTTTTTAAACATATGTTTTATTTTTTTAAACATATATTTTAAACAAACTTTTTATTTTTGGAGGGGTTGGAGTAGATTTGAATATTCAGAAACTCTAGTAACTTCATTAATTTGGAGATGTCCACCACTGGTCAGCTTCTTCCCCAGCACCTCTTTTACCTCATCATTCACTATTTTCACACCAACATCACTGGTGGGTTATAGACCTGGATGCAGGCAATTTATCATTTGTATAGGATGCCCTGAAGGGCAGCAACAAAAACGCAGGTCAGTTTTCACCTTGTCTCAAGCTGTCAGCCTCAAAGCCTAAGCAAAAATACTGGAGCTGGCGTAAAGAAGAAGTAAAATCATTGCAATAATTGCTATCAACTCAAGGCACCTCAAATTCAGAATGCTAGGTAAAAGTATTTATATACAAAAATGCCCGTACCACCCAGAGTGGTTGACACTGGCAGCTTTTTCATTTAGCATGAATAAGAGAAGATTTAAAGAACTGCATTATAAATCAGAATGGTCCTACTAGACTGCCACAATT
Source organism: Lichenostomus cassidix (assembly GCF_008360975.1). Taxonomy (NCBI): domain Eukaryota; kingdom Metazoa; phylum Chordata; class Aves; order Passeriformes; family Meliphagidae; genus Lichenostomus; species Lichenostomus cassidix. Next base: position 101,410,628 of record NC_139479.1, on the reverse strand, counting down.
TTAATAATGCACCCCTTCCACTTGTATATTCAGGACAGCCTTCAAGGTTGTAAGTATTTTCTCTGTATAAAATTTTGGTTTCAACAAACATCTAGAAATGTGGGACACTTCTGATGTTCCTGTTCAGGAAAAAATGTCTAGAACTTGAAATTAATATTAATGTTCAGCATTTTTTGCCAGGATAACATAAGAGAATCACAGGATTTCAGGCTGTGAACTTCCAGGTTACCATTTCCATCCCTGGGGCTGCAATTTCTTCAGTGGTCATTAAAAGAATCAAGCCATTACAATTGTATTCTACAAACCCAGTGCAACTGCACTATAATGTGAACAATACAAGATCTAAACAAAAGTAATATTTTCATCCAAATTATTCTTTAGGTTTCTATGTCTCTCCAACATACACCCCCTCACCCTATAAACTGGGGATAGGAAAGATCTTGGGAGGGAACAGAACCAGGACAGCTGACCCAAAAATGACCAGAGGTATTTCTCACACTATGCAACATTTGCTTAGGTAGGAAATCTAAATGAAAGGAGGAGGGGTGGCATTTGTTATAACCATATTTGTCTTCCAGAACAATCACTACACATACTGAAGCCCTGTTTCCTAGGAATTGGCCAGACATTGCCTATTCAACATCAGAGAAAGGAAGTAGATAATAAATCCTTTGTTTTCCTTTGCTTTCATGTGCAGTCTTTCCTTTTGCTTTATTAAACTGCCTTTTTGTTGGCACACAAGGAGTTTTTTCCATCTTATTTTCTCAACCCCGTGTCCTAATAAAGAGGAGAGAGATAGAGTGGCTTGGCGGCCAGCTGGCAACTAGTCAGGGTCAACTGACCACACTTTTGACACACTATCTACCTCCTTTATTACCTCTCCCCCATTTTCTCAATACCTGGGTTTGATTACAAAGACAGGGTGAGACAGAACTATTTTGTCAGAGGAGAACTAGTTCATTAACTTGGGGATTTCCCATTTTTGGAAGATCAGGTGGATTAGTGAACACTTAAATGCATAGTTCAATAAAGAAAACAAAGCAAAGTATACACAAATAAACTATTCATTATTGTATCAATGCTAAAACATAACTGATAGGTAAAAAATAGACTCAAGTTTGTTACTCATCAACAGTCTCTACTTGCTGATCACTGTGCCACAATGCAAAGTTCCTCCATAAGAAATACTGAATCAGACAATGAGAACTTAAGAGATGTAGAGGCATCTCACCGCAACTCTACTTATTCACATTGTCCAAATAAAACCAAACACACCCACAAACCTTAAACCCCAAAGTCACTCAAATCAAACCACAACATAACCACAACATAACCACAACCCCCCTATTCTCCCCTCATCCACATCCCACAACTACCCAAACCCCTGAAATAAGCACTGGATACGGACATATCCTTAACTATTTCCTGAATTTGTCTTGGCAACTGTGCAAATTAAATTAATTTCTGCCGATACTTTGTCATCATCAAATAAGGCTTGATTTCATGCCCAGAGGCTGGGATTTATTTTCTAAACAGAAAATTTGACACTAAAATTTTTCACACATAAGCCCCAAAAGACATTTATTTAATGATTCTGATAACTGATGAGGCAAACGATCAGCTCTGGAGCTAATTATCTTCTTCAGAATTTATGTAAGTGATTAGAAAAAAACCCTATGGGCAGAGGTGTTGCCAGTATAACTGGTGATAGGCTATTTATCATAAGCCTGAACTCATGCAGACCGGAACACGTGGGGTTTCAGAAAAAACATTGTGCAGAGATAAAACTAATACAGGTTAAGCTTGAATTCAAGGAATGAAAAATTTCCAAAATGGAAAGAAATTACCAGCACCACTCATGTTGGAAAAAACCCATGAGAAAGTATTTAATGTCTTAAAAATGAGGGTTTTTTATAAGAGCTTGCTACAAATTTACATATATCATTGAATTGTTATGACGTGAAAGATAACATAAATTATAATAAGCCAAAAAGGGGAAAAAGTGCTAGAAGGGAAGACAAGAATTCATCTTTCAGATGTATGGACAGAATCTCCAGTTTATTTCTTTGAGCAATAAAAGCAGAAGATTCTTGAGAGTACTTAAAGTAAGGAAACCACAAATTAATGGCTTTTCAGGTAAAATTAATTAAGATCTGAAAGCATATGCTGATATTGCAGAGAATCATCCTATAAAAACACAATATACAAGCTCCTTGATGGTTGAAAATATTGGAATTTTTTGTAAAGCACAATAAATCAAGTAACTAGATGCACACACAAAATATACCTTCATATCTTTCTTTAAAGGAGAAATTTTTTCCTCATCTGAAATTTTTAATGGTAACACAAGTGAACACGCACATATAAAAAGTAAAAAGTCTAACTCATCACACTCTTTGCTTGCCACATGCTCTTTCTGGTAAAATTAGAGGCACACCCTGGAGGTGTACAAGACACACAATTAACTGTTAGTTCTGCAAAGAATTCAAAGGAAAAAGAAAATCTTGGTTTTAATTAGAGTTTGGTCCCTCACTCGAAGCAAGATATTGAGACGCTGGAGCATGTCCAGAGAAGGGCAACAGAGCTGGGGAAGGGTCTGGAGCACAAGTCTGATGAGGAGCAGCTGAGTGTAATGCCCCAGCCCACTCAGCAGATTTAGAGGATTTACTGTGTGGGGTGTATTGTTGTAACGTGTGTCCTTCCTGTCCCTGACCCCGCCCCCCTGACCCCTTCTGACTGGATGTGAGTCAGGACCACCCTCCATCCCTAGAGATAAAAACCCCAGCAAGATCTGGAACGGACCTCTTTGGTTCTGGGCTCGTATGGAACCTGTACCCTCCCTTGTTTTCCCTTCCCCCTCCTCAGTCTCCCCACTCCTCCCCTGTTTTCCACAATAAAACCACCATGGAGACCAGGAACGAAACAGCTGCGTTTCTAAACCTGCGATGCTTCTACAAGGACCGCATCTGACCAGTCCCACAGCTCGTGGCCATGGAATGACCATCCTGCGTGTTCCAGTTCTGGGGCAGCCCTCCCCCCACAGCAGGGGAGAGCTGCTTTCAGGTTCTGCACTGCTGCAGTGTATGGGAGAAAAAACAAAATTCCCAGGAGGTTCAATAACAAACAAGTTTTACTTGCAAACTTTAGAACACCCAGATAGAATAAGGCACCTTTCAAACTTTCACTTATCAAAGTTTAAAAGATCCAAACAGAACTAGGCACATAACAAAGTGCATTTTTTGGTCTTGATAACAATGTGTTTCTAGAAGGTCAGAGAAGAAAGACTCCCTCCTACACTGAAGGAGCTGGAAGTGTTCAGCCTGGCGAAAAGGACACTCAGGGGGGACCTTAATGCTCTCTACAATTGCCAAATAGACAATGTAGAGGGTGGGAGTTGTTGTCTTCTCCCAGCTAGCGACCAATAAAAAACAAGGAAATGGTGTCAGGTTGTGCCAGGGAAGACGTAGATTTGATATTAGCAAAATTGTCTTCACTGAAAGGGTTGTCAAACCCTGGAACAAATTGCTTAGGGCAGCAGTGGAGTAACCAGCCCTGGAGGCTTTTGAAAGATGTGCAGATATGGCACTTGGGGATATGGTTTAGTGGTGGCCTTGGCAGTGCTGGGTGAGTGGTTGGACTTGATCTCAGGGATATTTTTCAACCTGAATGATTCTACAATTCTAATAAGAAATGAAAAAAAAAAAACCACTTCGGTGACACAGCCCTGTACTGAAGCTATAAAAGTTAATTTATCATTAAATATCCAGTAGCTTTTTGCTACATTGGTGGACAAAATTGACACGAAAAGTGGTCATCAAAAACTTGCAGATGTCATTTTTTTTTACAGCTAGCAGCAATGATTCCCTCCATGCATACCTTCAACATAAACAATTAGATTTCAAGTGAAAGTTGAGGAATACTTGGAGATTTATAGAAATTATGCATTTATAGTTAATAAACCAATTTATAAATTATTAGGACTGCAAGAACATTGAAAGTCTTTCATAATTTCATTTATGTGTGTTGCAAAACAGCTTTCCACACTCTCTATGTGAATACAAAGTTTTAGCTGGGACATATTTTAGCAGGGATTATTTCAGAGGACGTTTCTGGGGGTACAAGCTGAGTTACAACCAGTACACATTGAAACCAAGGTAATGAAAAAGAGGTAGACTTGTAACCACTGGCTTACAAAGACAGATCTTAATAGCTCACCTTGGGTTTTTCTTTAGCCTTTACAGTTTCTGGTGTTCATAATCTGTAATGTGGCCTTATTACAGCAGGTTTCAGAGCTTGAAAAACAATTATATTGCTTTAACTTCCACATACAGCTTTCCAAAATTTAAAAATTTCTAGCTAAATCAACTGCCGATTACTCAATGTTGCACTGAGAGAATATTTATGCATCAACTAACTGCACAAATACAACCATACTACTTAGTGTTGGAGATACATATCTGTTACACAATGGCTTCAAGATCACGGGCATGAATTATTAGAAGGTTTGTGCAAGCAAGACCATTGTTAAGCTAAAGTAGCAGGCAGGCCATATACAGGCCACAGTAGTTTGCTTCCCTGAGAACGCTTCGTGAGAAAATATCAAAAAGATGCAGCAGTGTAAAGAATGTACGGGAGGAAACATGTGATTAACAAGGAATGAGGGGGAAAAACCCTGAAGATGTGAGAATGGAATGTAAAAGAAATGTAAGCTGTAACTGCTGCAATTAACGAGTAGATTAGTGATTAATAAATATAAGCATTGTAACAGTATATAAAGAGCACACACATTAAAATAAAGGGAGCTTGCTTTATGACTTACATTAAGTTGTGTGTGAGTTCTCACTCGCCATTCGTCACATATCTACATTATAGGTCAATTATACTGACATGTATACCTATGCATTTCCCTCTCTAAAATCAATTGGCATTTCACAAGCATGCTGAAGGTAAGGTTTATATTCACAAATTTAAACACATTTCCACTATCAAAACCCACATGAAAAAAGATATTGATCACACTTACATTGATAAAAACACACACACTACATTTATTTTTCCCAGCAGAGAAGTTATTGATTCACTGTAAAGATGGTTGGCTTTGAATTTTTAAAATGTAGTGGAGCTTCCAAAGAATCATAAAAAACTAAAATTAATGTGCATACTTATTAAATTCTACACTGAACTATTAAACACTATTTTGACTGTAACAGAATGCTTCATATGAGGTGTCAGTTCTGGCTTCTGACATTAAAAAATTGGAAAATGTTCAAGGTAAAGTAAAATAATAATGTAACACTTCATCTCAACTAGTTAAGGTTACACATCTTCTCCCTGACCCCTATTCAGTCACAGTACAGGTATTTCGCAAAAACATAGGATTTAATGAAAGTTCAAACAGAAAGAGCTATGCTGTATGAACATCTGAACAATAAAAATTTTAAACATAGCTACCCTATGATCTGCAAAGCAGTTCCCAATCAATAAAGTGCTCTAAATACATTAAATGGTTTTATAAAGAGAGACTTAATTGATATGTATTTTATCTCTCCATTGGCTAATACATTGCCATGAAAATAGAATAAAACTCATTGTTAGGATATTGGGATTACATTGCAAACAAAGATGAGGTCTAAGACACAATGATGTATGCCAAAATTAGCCTCATTGTTACTTGAGACTGGAAATTATATTTCAATTGGTGAAATTTTATTCTTGTTCTGTTTATTCAAGAATACTTTTCTGGTATTTCAAGGGTAAGTCATACTCAAAAAACAAACAGAAAAAATTGATATAGTCAGGCTTATGTAATTGATGCAATAACTTTTAATTAATGATTAAAAACACTGTGTTAGGAAACATGTCCAAAAAGCCTTCACAAATCTTTTCCCAGACAAATATTTTGTTGATCTGTATTGATATAAAATTAAATTCCTCTTACTGTCCTTATTCCTTTTTTGCTCCTTACCACAGAATTGTTAATTTTGAAGGAACAGATAGAGAATTGACATTAATGGATTAAGTTCTCCAGAGATACCTGGTAGGGTGTCTGTACCATCGTCTTAAGGAACACATCCTGTCTCCTCTGCTGTGTTTTTGCACTGGTAGCACAAGCTTTCTACCAGGCTTCACACAGCATGACAATTGGCTGAGAAACACATTTAGTTTTATTGTTGCTTCTGAATAATTACTATTTTAAGAGTGGGTTTACTCTAGACTGTTAAATTGCAATATTTAGAGCCTTAGCAGTCATTTGGAGGCTCAGCTGTTTTGCTTAGCAGCTACCAAACCCAAAGCACTATCCATTTGCCCTTCTGTCAGCAAGCAGCAAACTAGGAAAAGAGCAGCCAATGAAGAAGTTGCCATAATGATGAAAACATCGGCAGGTGTGTAGCAGTGAGATCTACTCAGGTGAGCTTAGAGTCTGAACTAACCAGCAAACCCCCCTGGGTTTGAAGAAACATTCTGGTTAGAGTGACAGAAAATCATCTCCCTGACAAGCTTTGAGGCTAGCTCCATGAATATGGGTCAGGAATCAGAGGTATTGGTTCTGGAAGTTTTCCTCCTCTTTATCCCATCTATAGTTAATAGCTAGAAAGTTCTTTACTCGCAGTGTTACTATTGGTTTTTAAAGTTCTGTATCTGCCCCCCTTGCACCCCTATTCTGATGTATCACGGGCCAGGGGGGCTGCACGAGCAGGTCCCCTCCCAGTCCAGGGTCCCTGGTCCGTGTAATCCCACCGGATCTGGGGCGCCCGGCTCCCGAGGTTCCGCGGCATGGCGTCAGTCTCCAAATCACGTCAATTCAAGCAGGAAATTAAGTAAGGCGAAGGAAAGAACTGGACTCCATCTCTGTTCAGCTAGGGAGGTTTATTTGGGGTAACGGGGAAAAGGGGGTTGCAGGGAAGAAGGGGGAAGGGAGACAGGGCAGAGAGCAGATGCTAGCAGCTCAGAGATGGAAGACCTCGAGCTGATCCAGGCTCTGGCTTTTAAGGGGAAGGAGAGGGGACGGGGGCTGGCTCTCTCTCTGACACAGTCCCAGGAGGACGAAGGGAAGATTGGCAAAAGGGTACACACCAATAGGTTTTGAGGTACAGCAGAGCATATTTTAAAATGAACCAAGGGTAGACCGAGCGGGGAAACAAAGAGAGCACATGGAATCCTAAAACGCCACATTGCTACATTACTCCTCAGTTTATCTGCCAGTTCTGTATTCCTCTTGCCCCTATTGGCCTTCCTGTGTAAACCCCTCCCATTTCTCCATCCATTTTAACACCATGTTCACTTCCGTTCAGCGCTCTCAGCTCCTCAGATCCCGCCACCTCCTCCCGCCGCGCTCTCTCCTGGTCCCATCTCTCTTCTCCTCCCCGCCGTTCCCACCAATAAACCCTGGATTCCAAAAGCTGAGAGACTGCATCTCTATTCCCCGAGGCTCTTATTATCCTGCCTTTGAGAAGCCAGCCCGAGCTCGGGTTCCGCCGGCCCCGGATCTGCTATGCCCATGCAGCGTGGAAGCCACCCGGCTGGGACCTCTTTGTGGTGGGGTTTTCGGGGTCTCCCTGCCTCCCCAGAGCGAGAAAACCTCACAGATGAACAGAAAGAGCAATTTATGACAATGACCCACACTTGGAAGAATTCTATTATGAAGGCATATGCTCTGTGTAAAAGGCCTACTCAATTTTTCTGCTACAGTTAGGGGCCACTTGCTAAATATATCCAGCAATGCTAAAAGAGTTTTCACAATCTACAAGAGAAGAAAGACATGTCCTGAAAAAACAGCAATTTAAGTAAAAAATACTCTTCTGTTTTGTTTAGACAACTGCAGCATTTTATCTTCATGCATAATTAGTTGCATTTTAATTGATATAAAAAAGTAGTTAGCATACACTAAGCATTGCACAGAAATCCCAAACTCTGGAAGTTCACAATATTTATTGCTACCTTCAATAGTTTTGTTTTAACCAATGTTTTCAGCTTCTAAGGTATGACAACAAAAAATTCTATCCTGAAATTATTATATTTATCTTTAACTCTTCAATTATAGTAGATGTGCTCCAAAATTACTAATTCTCTTCTCAGCAGTGCATGTAAAATTAGATGATATGCATCACCTTCTGAGCCTTTCTGGTTGTAACATTGTTTTAATCTATTGTAATATGGAAACAAACTGGTTGGCACTTTTTTCAGTCCTAGGAAGAGATATAATTTCTTTAAAAAGTGTTGAACTCATACAATTTTTATTTCCCTTGCTTATATAGGAACGTTTTTGTATGGTTTTTGTGTGTGTGTGTGGATTGTTTGGTTTGGTTGGTTTCTTTGGGTTGGAAATTCACTCAGATTCTCTTGAGATAATGAACTGAAGGTTTAGCCAAATATAATGTTTACTTGCTTAACTAATATTCCAACATTTACTGATAGAGAAAGAAGAAAGTTTGAATTTTAGGCTGTGAAGAAAGACTTTATATCTGCAGTACAGTTAAGCTGCAATTTTCTTTCTGCAGAGAAGGAAAAAACTTCCAAAGAATGCTTTTTAACTACCTACTTTCAAAAATAAAGGCTAATAGTTTTTGTCTATAAAGCAATGTTTTCTATATATCTAATATATTTTAATTTTTATAAGGCTTTAGCAACCTTGTAAACACTTAAATGAAATTGCTGAATATTTTCAGTATCTGACATGATAGTTATTGTTTACCAGAACTAACATTAAAGCATACAAAACTTAAGAACAGACAGTCCCTTGCAACTCTTGCCTATATGAAGAACTAATTAGCATGTAACCTTCCCTAACAATGTCACAGAATAAAGTCAAGTTGTATTTTGAGCAATTTTGAATCTTCAATTCATCTCTTGGAAGACTGTCTTACAAGAGTTATTTTCTAATTGTATGTTTACATAATTTAACATGACTTCAAGATTTTCAGTGTTACTAGAAAAGAAACAGTTCTTTCCTTCTCTATTGGTATTCTTGTAAAGGAAGAGAAGTAGGAGGCAGCATAAGACAAAAACACGTTGATGTTACAAAAGACAGTCTACAATGCAAAGATCCTGGGTATTACTATGGCTTGCCTAGTGCATTAAAAATGATATAATTTAAGTCTGCTTGAGTTTGATTGGCTTTTAAGAAAGTTTAATCAATCAAAACTAAGTCTTTCTCAAAGATAAAATGATTGACTCTTGTTTATGAGTCAGAAGAGAAAGTTTATATTCTGGGTTCCCAGAAATTAGTGCATCAGTTATAACCAAAAAGGAATTACAAGAATTCTGATTAAAGACTACTTTTTATTTAAATGAGCCTAAGAAGCACAAAAATGCTTTGCTAATCTTACCACTAGCCTATTGAATGTCTAAGCTTTGAGGTCATATTTCAAATGTTCAAAAACCAGTATGAAATAAAAATAATTGATGTCTCCCTAATCAGCATATCTCTACACCATTATTTTAACATGACATTATTTATTGCTTAAAATTGTGTATTGTACTTTATCATGTAATGTAATTTTTGTCATATTAAAAATAAAGAATACAGAGAAGATGGACACATTGTTTGACACCTTCAGCAACTACTGTATTTTCTCCCAGTAAGCAATTACTCCTCCAAAGTTTCCAGAAATTTTTTATATTTCAAAATAACAAAAAGATGTAATGGCACTTACGGTACTTTCAGTAATTTATTGATATTTATGGACCAATGTGCATTATACTGTTCAAGCATCTTTTTCCCTAGAATTCTATAAATACAGAAGTTTCAGTTTCACTGGAATAAAATTGATATGCCATTGTGTTTTGACAGACAGGCTCTTAGAGGAAACGATTATTTATTTTTCTGTTTATCTCATGCATAGTTTTGATATCAGTTCATGGTCTAAGTAAGAATAAAAAATTCAGCCATACTGAAAAAGGTGTAAAGGAAGAACTTTAATATAATGAATTGTGAAGAGTGACAAGGTGAACCATGGAAAATATTAGTTATATAGAAATCACAGACTCTGCCTAGAAGCTACAGAGATTAACCCAATGGATTTACAGGTATCTATAGTGATACCATTAAGTTAATCTTTCCCACAGAGTCCACACCTGGATCTGTAGAGATAGTTACACATAATAAATACCAGACTCAAACTGTCAATATGCCATTCGACACTTCTATTAGTATTCCAAAGACTAAAACTGACAAGGTGCGGAGAAAAAACTATCACTGCCCTCTATGTGCTCTGAGGTAATCCCCACAATACTGCCAATATTTTCAAAGGACATGATGCCTCACCGAAAGTGAGCACCTTCACATGATTTGCTTTCCCAGAACTAATGCTTCTGTGGCTGAAGATGTTTGAACAGATGAAGTCATCTTAATAGGCATTTAAAAAGCCAGGCATCTTTTTAAAGACAGAGCTAGTCTTTTATTGCATCATTTGTTCCACATTGAATGGTTCTACTCAGTTGCTTTAGAGTCTTATGGCATTTGTTGAAGATAAAAGCAAGTATTCATCTAAAAGACATACACATCAACCACTCTCAATGTAAATGGAAAGTGATGAAAAACTAATCTATACAAATTGAGTTACAGTTTGAACATTAAAGAGAAAAATATGTTTGAGAAGCCATGTTCACTTATTTCCATAATTACAGAAGCCTCACATAAAAAGTGAGGGAAAGTGATTAATTTTCATCTAGTTTACAATGCACAAAACCTTTTCTGTAAGTCTAGATGTTTAGGATATAAGTATGAATAACGCTAAGGAAAAAATAGGAATACATCATACTTCAAATAACAAAGCTTTGCATGACTGATGTATACTTAGTATTAGAGCCACAAGTACTTGATTTTTTTCTGCAGAAAATTAAGAAATATGGAGTAATTGCATTCATTTACTACAAAAGTGAATAATTTATGACATTCTGTTACTCAAGTGTAATATGCCAAGCAATTTTTATTGTCTGCTTTTTGATGTGGTAGCATATGCCCCACTTTTCTTTCATTAGCAGGAGAGAACTTTGATGTAGCGGGCTGCGGGAGGGTGGCAGGAGCTGGCAGCCCCCCCAAAATGAGGTCCCTGGGGCGCGTATCTCCACCAAGTTCGGGCCAGGCGGCCCCCGGGGAGCGCTCAACATGGCATGAATCTCCAGTCACATAAATTCTGCAGGAAACGCAGTGGGACAAAAGAACAAACTGGACCCATCTCCGTTCTGCCAGGGAGGTTTATTAAGGGTTCTTAGGTGGGGGTTGCAGGGACGGAAAAGGGGGAGGAAAGCAGGGGATAGGAGTAGGGGCTACCAGCTCTAAGATGGGACCCCGAACTGACACAGACATCAGCTTATAAGGGAAGAGAAAGGGGAGGAACTGTCTCCCCTGGAGCCAGTCCCAGGAGGTCTGAAGGGAAGACGGGCATAGGGAACCCACCAATAGATTTCAGGTACAGCAGGATGCATATTTCAAAAACAGCCAATAGCATACAGGGCAGGGGAACAAAGGGAAGCCACATGGAGATCTGGAAATCACATTGCTACAGAACTTCTCATCAGACTGTCAGAGTCTGAAATGTTATAATTTAGGACTTAAACATCTTCATGAAGGACTTCTGCCTATTGTAGCAAAACTGTACAAAAGCTGCAAAGAAAACCATCAAAACCCTGAATATAGGCATTCTGACCAAGGTGGTGAACTACACTGCTCACTGCCTGCTGATGAAGATAAGGTGAACACAACAGCTGGGGGAGAAGAATACATTCACAGAGGGATCAAGTTTAGCACCTTCAGGGTGGAAACCATAGCCCCAAGACTACCAGCTGCGAGGCTCAAACAGACCCCCTCACCAAAGGATGGGAGGAAGAGAGGGTTTGGGTGTGTAGTGAAAAAGCCTCTGGTTAGAGGCACTGAATGCTCATCCTCTGCTGTGCAGAGGAGCACAACTGAGGAGCCCCTTCAGGCCGGGAGAAGCCACATCCACATGAAGGACAGCAAGGGGGTGTCATGGCCCATCAAAGCTTCCCCCCAAAAGGGGTCCCCAGACCCTGCACCAGATATGATACAACAGATCCACAATGTTGCTAGGGACAGCATCAAACTGGCCTCCCTCAGGAGGCACATAGGCATTCCATCTTGCCCAAAACATTCATTGATCCACTGGATTCTGTACTTTTCAGCATGGCAGCATGGTACGGCAGTGACAGGGGGATCCTCACCACCCAGAAGATCAGATGGAGGGAAGCAACAAGACATTGTTGGGACCCTCAGTAGTGTGATGTTTCTATCTAACCCCTGTTACTCTCTCCCTGTCCCCCCACCTCCCATGCTCAACTCTTTTTCTATTTCTTTCTTTTTTCTTTCTTTCTTTTTGCCTCTTTTACTATTAAATAAAGTATATCAATTTTTTGGCACCAACATCTCACCTTGTTTGGTTATAATCACGTTTTTTGGGTATATTTTGAACCTTCCTGGGTTTAATCTGCTTTATTCACAGACTTAGTGTTCTCTGCTCTTCTGTGTTTAAACTGGTTCGTAACATACATATTTCTTCACTAATAAAATACTAATTTTCATAGTCTATCACATGCAGGATGAAATCCCCAATACAGTGATGGGAATCTTATAATAATCACAATTACACTTCATATTTAAGCTGAACTCAACCTTGAATTACCTATTCACCCATACTTATGATGTCTGCTTTTCTCTCTCTGCTGCTATTCACAGGCAAAAGTCTGCAGGTATGGACACCCAGGCATTCAGCAGGAACCTGACCCATACTTCAGTTCTGTTTTCAGGGATCATTTTGGCTGCAAAAGGCTAATCTGGTTTGGTTGTGCCTTTGACTCAAACACAGCTGCAAGAAAGAGTCATGCCAGACAATAGAAGAGTAACCTTAAGACCCTGAGCCGCTTGACTTCTTTTGGCTTTGGTGAGAAGTCCTAAGGCCAAGGCAAAAGCACAAGAAGAGTCTGTCACTAAAGTGCACTTCCGTGATGTGAAAAAAACTAGAGTGATTCCCTCAGTCAAAGGAAGTTCTCAAAGGAAAACAGCACTACTCATGGGAAGTTAAGCTCATACTGCACGTTCACTGCAGGAACTAAATGGTAAATTCTTACATAAAGCAAACCCAAAAGGCTTGACATATTTTTCTGTTGAAGTTATTTACACATTTAGGTCTCCATTGCATCATAAAAATGCTAAAAGTCCCAAAGATTTTTATTTTACATATGTTCAGGTGTTTAAATGTTATATTTTCAATTTGTTTTTAAAGGAATTAAAGTTACTAGCATTGAGTATACCACAAAATAATCATGTCTTCATATGTTTGGTAAGACTCAAAGATTATGCTTTAAACATTTATTTCTCTTTTTACAGTAAATGCATATGCATTGAAGTTTCAAGCTGAATGTACATCTGAAATGCAATACACTGATTCTGACAGGATATGTAAGAACTTCTATGGATCAAACTTTCAAGAGGAACAGACAAAGAAAGGAATACAGAGCAATAAAACAAAATTAGCAAATGTAATCATTTGGAGAAACTTTAGCTTCCTTCCATGAACATACTGAAACCGGTTTCCTTGAAGATGCAGTACAAAAAAGTGCTCAGTGTTGAATGCTGAAGAACCACATTTCCTTTGGCCATGTACACGCCAGTATTGAGGGAGGTGGAGAGAGGCTGAAGACAAAGGCTTTCAATGTATGAGAAACACAATTGGATGACAAACACAGAAGAAAAAACAACAAAATTTTCCACAGTTTATGTCCTATTTTCAAATATGTGTAACACACAAAAACGCAGGAGACTCCAACAAGGTTTCCTTCCACCTAGAGACAGTTGCCCAGGACCATGTCCCAGCAGCTTTTGAATATGTCCAAGGTGGCAGATTTTCCAATATTTTTGCCTTGGAATTTAACCCCAGCTATCTTCAAATGCATGTCGTCATTTTTTTCAGTGGGCATAACCCAACACTGTACCCCATCCATAGGTGCTGATGATTTTGGTGGTGTTTAGAGTTTGATTCTCATGAAATTAACTCCTATGTAAGTATACTATGTGTGTATGTCAGAGACTGAAATAGTTAATGCCTCAAACATTGATATAAAGTTTTTCTCATTATAACAAAAACTGTATAAAGAAGCTACAATCAAAGAAGCCTTCCTGAAGATACCTGACTGGGACTTTAGACTGAGAGTCAAACTGCTGAGATCAGATAAAGGGAAACCTATTGTTCAGTCATCTCAGGCTGAGAGAAAGGTGTGCATACACAAAGGCCAAACCTCAGCTGCACTGAGGATTATCCCTGGCTGAGTTTGGGGTGGGGGCAGAGCACAGCTCACAGATGCAGACTTCCCCCCAGCTGAGGGGCAGGGGGGAGGAGGTTTGGGATGTGTGGCGTAACTTCTGGTCGAAGGCAATAAACACCCATCCTTTGTTACACAAACTGGCCCAGCTGTGGAACCCCCAACCCCACTGGCCACATCCACAGGACTTTCACATGAGAGGCAGCTGAGGGGGTGTCACAATCCATCAAAGATTCCCCAAAGTGCTAGGCCTTGCACCACAGGAGTGCAGATGATGCAAGCAGAGTCTGCTGCTAGAGACTGCCCCCTCCCCCGGGGGGACATGTCTGGACATTGCCCCTGGCCTGAGTGTATATTAATCCGTGGGATTCTGTGCTTTTCAAGGGAGACCATCACCACTGAGAAGACCAGCTGGAGAGTAACGAGATGCGGCGCGAGGGAAACTCACAGGCAGTCTCAATATGAGATATAAAGTAAGCTCCATTTTATTTCACTAAACGAGAGACTTATATACTGTTACAGAAGTTTCTATTCATAGATACACACGCACACCTGCAGCTGTTCTCACACACCCAGGGATCCTCCTGCTAACTCCCTTATTCTTTTCTCATAACACTCCTGACTCCTAATCTTTCTCATGGCATTCTTCCCACAAAATATTCTCAGGCAAACAACCACTGCAGCTTGTCAGAATTTTACTGAGGCCTGGGAATACTGAAGCCTTGCTCAGGTTTATTTAGTTAGCATGAGTTTTGCTGGAAAACTGCGTTTTCCAACAATTCCCCCGTTTCTCTTGTGAGAACAGACATTGTCTTGTTATCAAATTAATTTGCTTTGCTATAAGTAATTGTTATTATTAGAATTGCTATAAATTTACCTAAGGAAATTTCACTAGTTAGATATGTTGCCATGGTCTAGAAATTGTCATTGCTGAAAACATTCACTTCACAGGTAAAACTTAGAGAACCTTTTCCGGACAAGGACCCTAAGTTAACCTGGAAGAAGGTTTAGCTTTTATAAACTCAATTTGGTAAATGAAAATTATTTGATCACATTTTGGTACAAAACACTTTGGACTCATGGCATGTTTCCCAGCCAGTTAGAACTAAAGCTTGGCCAGAGCTTAGGTGCTAAGTGGAAGGGTTTTCTCAGAACATCTTATAAACAAGCTTTGATTAGTATCAATAAGGAGAGTATGTTAACATGTTACCACTTTTGTAGATAGCTATATAAGGTGAAATGAAGTATTTGAAAACAGTAGATATTATTACTAAACTTTAACTAAGAGATAAAACTGCAAAGCTTTTGTGAATAATAATATAAACTAACAAATTTAAAACTTAAAATTAATATCACTAAAAATGAATAAAACTTAATCTTAATAACTCTTATCTTAAACTAACAAATAGGACTTAACTATAATGGAATTTAAAATTGATATTACTTTAACAACTTAACTCTAACAAGATTTAAAACTTAATAGAATTTAAAATTAACATCACTTAATATTACTTAACAGAATTTAACTTTAACAGAACTTACAACTTAATAGAATTTAAATTCACTATTACTTAACTTTAATAGAATCTATGCTTAACTAAAGATACTTAACAAGTAATTTAAACTATTCAGCATAACTTCACTCACAGGTTTTCATTCACACCTTAAAACTCTCAAGAAATCAAAAACACACTCTCATCAATCAGGCTTCATCTACACATTAAAGCATTCAACACACTCTCAGTAGGCCTACAACATTCACACATACACACAAATGCTTTAGCAAAATTCAATTTTCGTTCAATGCTTTAGTATTCAAGGTGTTATTATTTTTTTATCAGGATTATATCTTGTTACAATGCTTCTTTATTGGTAAATTGCTTTGGTCTCGGTGTCAGTGCAGCCAAGCTGAAGGAAGAGCTGATCTGCTCCATTCTGCTCAGACTGTTTCTGCTGGCAACTCTGTTGGTTAGTTCTGGTTCGCTGCTGAAACTGTCAATCATTTCCTCATCTTTGGGGAGGTGTAGAGTTTTTAGGGTTTCACCACAGACGTCACAGCTGGGCAGTGAAGGAGGCGTGGATGGCTCGCAACTCTGCCCACCGGGGCACCCTCTGGAACTTCCGCTCTGGTTGTCATTCGGCCGGAAGCCACGGTTGGAACAACTTCCGGTAGGAGCCTCCTTTGTGTGGCGTGTCGCAGGGTAGGGGCCGCTGTTGTTTTTGGCTCACTGGTCACTTTCCGTTTGTTCTTTTTGTTTCTGCAAGCTTCTGTGCTGTGAGTATCTTTGTTACAGTGGGAACACCAAGTTTTTCATTGCAGATCTTTTTTATATGTTCCCCACTCCCGCATCGGTAACATCGGAATGATTTCTGGTTACTCTGTTTCTTTACCCGCGATATCGGAGCTCGTTCTAACAAAATATTCAGTTGTTCTGGCAAAAGTCCAACAGTGACTCTCTCAAACAAAGCAGCTAAGATGTTTTTCGTTGTAACATTGCCATACTCTGTGATATATTGAGACAGGAACAGATTTTTCATCCAATCGAGCAACCCTGCATTCTCTGCTACCAGCAGTCTCTCCCCCCCCTCCCTGGCGGGGGGGGTTTCCCTGGCAGCTGTGCCGCGGCTGCCGAAGTATTACGCATATCAAAAGCGGCACAGTAATTCACAGGCTTTTCTCTGCTTAATGCGGGTACTATGTCCTGCGCTGTGAGCCACGTAAGGTTTTGCTCTGTGGCATGTATTTGTAAGCAGGCTACAACTTTACTCCATGATTTGCCAAGCTTTCTTGCAATTTTATCACAGTCCAAAAGCAAAACAGCTCCGTAATTCAACCATTCTGTTACACTGAATACTGTAATAGGATTTGTAAAAAATCCATAAACTTGTCCCACCACTATCAGGCCCATTAAGTGTGATAGGGCAGTCTTACCGAGTCCGTGCTTTTCTAAAAAGCATAACAATAAAATTAGGGCTACCTCTGATTCCATTTTGGGTCCAGCTGGTTTTCAGGGTCCTGGTCAACACCGTCTAAGCACTCGATCGAGGCTCGCAATTGCCAGAGTTGTGCAGTTTACCGAAGTGTAGCCCCTCACGGTAGGCAGGTATTATTTCACCTGTGTCTTCCGACCTTCTCCAATTCGGACGAAGACTCGACACGCTGAGGCCGCACTCCCCAGCACCTATCCGTTCGCGCCGCTCTCAGAAGCAGGGTCGTGAAACTCCGTTGTCAGGGATCGTAGTCATCGGTTGTAAATCCTGCTGCTCCGTATCACGTCGGGGTCACCATTTAACGAGATGCGGCGCGAGGGAAACTCACAGGCAGTCTCAATATGAGATATAAAGTAAGCTCCATTTTATTTCACTAAACGAGAGACTTATATACTGTTACAGAAGTTTCTATTCATAGATACACACGCACACCTGCAGCTGTTCTCACACACCCAGGGATCCTCCTGCTAACTCCCTTATTCTTTTCTCATAACACTCCTGACTCCTAATCTTTCTCATGGCATTCTTCCCACAAAATATTCTCAGGCAAACAACCACTGCAGCTTGTCAGAATTTTACTGAGGCCTGGGAATACTGAAGCCTTGCTCAGGTTTATTTAGTTAGCATGAGTTTTGCTGGAAAACTGCGTTTTCCAACAGGAGAGGATCAACGTGACATCATTGGGATCCATGGATGATGATATTTTTTTTATTCTGTCTCTGTCACCCTCTTTCTGTCCTACCCACCTCTTTTGCTGCTTCTCTTTTCCTCTCTGTCTCATATTTACTATCAAATAAAACTCATGCTATTGACTGGCATATGGTCTCATTTGCACCTTAAGTCAGGCAGAGGTATTTCTAAAGTACCTTAATAATTAGATCACAACAGTGTACTATACTATATAGTGTAGTATGTACCAAGATAGAATATCAAAACAGTGACATACACATACAGTGAATGGCCACAAAACTGTCATGCTTTTTTCATTTATGTTTTGGAATACAAGAATCCATTTCTAATTGCTTTATGCAATTTGCACCAAGAATTACTGTGCTGTATTTCTGAAACCAGATGTCAGAAGACACACTGGATAACAAAAACCTGAAAGCTGTATTACATGTAACTTTTCAATGATTATTGCTGAAAGTCAAAGGGCAGAATTAAGTTGGCTTGCCTATACCAAAGTTGTTCACATGTGGGAGGTTATTGTTTTTTTGCTATACTCCTTTGTCATTTGTACTACATTGACTTTATATGTAACTGAAGGAATTACTTTAAAATTTTGAAAAAATATAAGAATTACTGTATTATTGTCTACATACATTCCTTTTTCTGTATCTAATTTTTTTCCTGATCTTCTCTTGAAATAATTTTTCATGGCATTTTTGTACATGTATAGAGACTATTTTGGATTGTTCTGCTCTGTTTCTGAAAAATAAATCTTAAAGTTATTAAAAGATTTACTGTACACACATCACAAAAAGGAGGTACTCAGAAAAGATGGATCACAATTACTTGCTTGACTATGAAAAATTGCCAGGAAACAAACCGTTGACTTTTATACCTGAATCAGACACTAGTAGGAAAGAAAATACAATGTCCTACATGTATATCTAGGTGTAATATTTGCATATCTCTCCCACAACTTCTGCAATTGTCAATATTGTATAAGCATCCCCATGAAGTAGTTTAATTTTTGTTTAATAATTTTTCTTTTTATTTTTAAATATGTGCATTAGAAAACATGCAACTGCTTTTTCCTCCATCAAAAGGGAATATTTTACAGAAACAGTATATTAATCTAACATGTAAAGGTCAACAGAATTGATAGGAAATGGTGGCTAGCCTTGGATTATTTTTTAAAGGTTTGAAATAGATGTTTAAAATTAAGTTACTAAGCAGCTACATGATTTAAAGTTTTCTGAATAGCCTTGCTCTGAGGAAGTATTAATCTCAGTTTTGCGATCAACTCACTTTGAAGTTTCACAAAGAATGTTTCAGTTTTAGTGAAATAAATGCAACAAAAAATAGCAACACCATAGCAGAAGTTCTACAACAATAGAAACAACAGCAAAAAAATTAGAGCTAACAAATTAATTTACTTTTTGCTAATAAAAAGAAAGTTATTTTGTCATATACATATACAATGATTTTTAGGGTTTTTTTACTAACATTCAGAAAAAAACAGACACCATGAGAAATCAGCTTAACTTCCTTACCAAATTTTTAAAGGACACAAATTTTGGGGTATGAAAGCTGCTGTGTTTTCCCTCTTAGGCATTATACTTAGTTTCAAACAAATCCTTAGAAAATTATACACAGAGTAAGAGCTACCTCCATCTCTCCCCCCATTGATTGCAAAGTTGGGTGAATCTCTATTATATCTTTTCAGACTTTTCAGTGTAGTTTTAAATGTTTTGCAATAACATGAAATGAAACTGTTTCAAAATGTCCATTTAATTTAAAAAACATTAAAAATTCTTCAGAGTTATCAGAATATTTTTGCTTCCCTCAGAGTTAAATTCTGATTAAATTACCCAGAATTTGTAAAGCATTTTGATTTCTCTCGAAGAGTGGCATATGTCTACTTCCTCTGACAAATCTAGTCTAATCTTTCGTTCCTTCAGCCAGGTCTTATCAACAGAGTAAGAACTGGGATTATCAGTAGTAAACCAGTTCAATTTGCCATTTTCAATGACAAAACTGACTAGATCAGTTCCCTGTTCAGCACTTTCAACTCCTGTTTTGGTGTCATTAGAATGTAAACATTTGGAGGCACCAGGCATACAAACTTCAGCCTGTCCCTAAACTTTTGGAAAAATAGGCTATGATCTTTCCTCATCCCATTGCAGGCACTGAGAGCTCAACAGAACATACGTCCAGAACTCTGCTGTCTATGGTGACTCAGAGAGATCTTTGCAGTCAGTTAGGGTGGGTGATTGCTGACAGTACTGCACCAAAGTCCTCATTCCAAAAACATAGCCATAAGGTAAGTTAGCAGCCAGAGCTGTGCAAAGCAGGGACTGTCCAGTGCTCCAGTTAGTTATCCAGACAGAGGACGGCCCTGTGTATGCCCATTACCAACTTATTCAAATTTGCGTTTTGACTTCTGTCCATGGTCAATTGTTGTATCACGGTCCGGGAGGGTGGCACAGGCCGGCTCCCCCCCAGACCGGGTCTCTGGTTCTTGTAAATCCCACCGGATCTGGGGCGGGCGGCCCCCGAGGTTCTGCGGCATGGCAGCAGTCTTTCAGCCACGTCAATTCAGCAGGAATATCGTGATACGAAGGAAGGAACTGGACTGCATCTCTGTTCTGCTAGAGGTTTATTTGGGGTAATGGGGGAAAGGGTCACAGGGAAGGAGAAGGGGAAGGGAGACAAGGAAGGTAGGTGATACTAGCAGGCCAGAGATGCAAAGACCTCGAGCTGGTCCAGGCTCTGCCTTTTAAGGGGAAGGAGAGGGGGCAGGGGCTGGCTCTCTCTGAGCCAGTCCCAGGAGGACAAAGGGAAGATGGGCAGGAGGGTACACACCAATAGGTTTTGAGGTACAGCAGAGCGTATTTCAAAATGAACCAATGGTATACAAAGCAGAGGGACAAAGGAGCACATGGAATCCTAAAACCCCACGTTACTACAGTCAATGAGAGATGCTCTTGGAACATACATGCTCATGCATGACTTTTTATTTTTGAAGGAAGTATACCTCAAGAGAGGGGAAGAGAGATTCTTCTAGAGCCTCTTTCTATCTGACGCATTGGTCGCATTCCAACCCACAAATGAAGCAGCTTTGCCAACATTCTTCATCTGGTTTGCAAACAAGCCAGAATTCCTTATTCTGTAATATATTCCTTCCAAATATATGCCAGATATAGATATAGGTATACTTGCTATCTGAAATTTTACTACATTCACAAGACCTAAAATTCCCACTGGTGTTAAAGCCACAGTACATTACCTCTTTCAACAATATTTAACAGATAATTTTAAGTTACTCCAAACAGACAGAAACCCCAAAACATGTTTTTGAATTGCATAAAGTGTTACTCAATCAAGTACCATCATTTCACATAATAATGTGACTGGGAATCCCATCTACATTGTTTTTCTGTGGGTTTTTCATTTAATAAATTCCCTTTTTTTTTTCATCTCCCCCTTATTTCCCTTCTTAAACACTTCTCCCCCTCTGCCATATGGAAGTCTGAATCCTTCCTCCAGTTGCATTTGTGCTTTAGGGCATGTATACTACAACAGTTTCTTGTGGGCAACGTCTAGTTTGGCTTCCCTTCAGTAAATATCCCTGCCTGAAGTTTATTTGAGACCATTACTGTTTTGTTTCTCCTCTTTCCTCTTTAGCTGCCCAACATTTCAATACATTCTATCCTCCAGCATCTTACTGAGGTCATGCATTCCAGACACTTCCATTTTAATTCCAAGTAATCTCAATATTCAGAACTGAAAATTTCAAATTTGGGATTCAAATTGCAAATCTCAAGTCTATAAATTGTGTTTGAGTGTGGAATTTAAATTTTAACAGCTTGCACATCTCTATTTAATTATTCCCTTAAAGCTGCAGCTGCTTTAACTGTGTTAGCTCTGTTTTTCTTATAATTCATTCAGAACAAACTATTGTTGACATGTAGCAGTGAATTGCTGTGATTAAAGGCTGTCCAGGACAATTCAAAGAATGCTTTCACACATCCAAGTGCATTTCTTTTTAAAATTATACAGATTTTTTATATCTTATATAAAATTCATATCTAAATTTATCTTCTTAAGGACAGTCTATTGCTGATTTAACTCTCCTTAGTGTGATATTTATTTTCCCTAAAATATTCTTTCCAAGATATTTAGAGTTTTGCAGACAGACACCAACCTGATGTGCTGAAGTCTTCAGTTACTGGGAACAAACTGGCTCCAGCATTTAACCTTAATGGGTTAATGCAGCCTTAATGCAACTTTTAACATTAATGCATCACATTATTCTAAAACAACATGATTTTCAGGAATCCACATTGACTCAGCATTATACAATATGAAAGCAGCTGAAAGGATGGGCACTAAGCTAATCATAATGAGAGGACTATGACTTTGCTTGTCTTTGAAGGGATCTTATAAATACTTTTCTTAAGCCATCTTGTTTGGAAGAATGTCCAAAATATTTGTCTTTTGAACCACTGTGTTTTTTTCCTGTTTTCCTTTCCTATTCTCTTTGTTTTCCTGCATTGGTGACTAGCTAGAAAGACAACTTTGGTGATGGAATGACTTCAGCAACAAAATTACTCCAACACTAATTATTTCAATATTTAATTATATTTCAGTTTTTACTCTTAGTAAGGTAAATAATTATCAAAGTAAGCTATTACTCTATAATTGGGCAGCTTAGTCTCTCCTACAAGTTTTCAAACTTGTCTTGTTTCCTGTCAGATATTTAGCTGATAACTTCTGTCATCTTTTGGAACTTTCAAAGGCCTGCATGGAATAAGTGCAAAAATTAATCTCAATTTCTATCTCAAACATCTTTGTATGATCTTTTAGAGAACTTTACTCACATATTTATCTGAGTTAGATATCCACAGAATTCAGAAGTAAATTCCAGAAAAACTAATGATGTTCAGCAAGCTATAACCAGTGTAAAACTTCAAGAAGCAAACTAACAAGGTTTGGCATAAAGCAGTCTATGGACTTAGCAGGTTTAAGAGGAAGAAAAGTCCAAGAAATATACTAAAATGAAAAAGGACAGCGATCATTCTAAGTGAAGAAACAGCCAGTTTCTATTTTAAAAACTTTCCCTTTTAAAATCATATTCAAGTTAAAAAGAGAAAAATTTATATGTGTTGGATAAAAAAGGTCAACATAATTTTCTTCACAAGGTAGAAAAATTTCTGTACGTCACCAACAGCTAGAAAAATATGATCAAAACATGCACACTGCTTTTGAAAAATTGTTCCAAATCTTCTTGATATCAAAGTAGAGAGTACAAGATTTTACATATTAATAGTCTGCGGTTTCTCGCTCCGGGGAACAGCTAGCCTTGAAGCCGCATGAAAGAAGGCTAGCCGCCGTGACCCACACGCACGCCGGACCGGGCGCTGCAGTGAGTGCTGCGGGCACAGGAGCGGAGTGCCTCGGAGACAGAGACCAGCAGGAGATGAGGCGATACCAAGAGATGTAGTCTCTTAGTTCTTGGAATCCAGGGTTTATTGAGGAGCAGCGGGGTGCTGGGGGCGCATGGGGTCGGGAAGGGTCAAAGACGAAGGAGCAAGCTGGATTCTGGAGCGCCAAGAGCGCAGAATGTCCAGGTACAAGGGGTTAAGAGGGACCGAAGGATGGGAGGGGTTTACATGGGAGAACCAACCGGAACGCGAGGGGAGCAGGATTGACAGGAACGCCAGGGAATGGGGACACGAGGGAGGGTACAGAATTTTGAAAACCAATGGTGAAACTCAGCTAGAAGGAACAGAGTAGAACTTTCTAGCTCTTAACACAATATGGGATAGGGGAAGGGAAATATGCAGTGCCAATCATCTCTGACTGTGGTGCCTGCTTCTACTAAAACCTGCAGACGCACTGCTACAATAGTCTTCAGTAAGAACCGCAGCTCTTACTATGGTTTGAAAACAAACAGCACTGAAACCTCAGAATCTATTTCACACTTACATTAATGCAAATTAACATATATATTTCACAGGAGATATTTAATAGGAGCAACAGGTAAGGATCAAGGAAAGCCAGTTCCTAAAGACTTTAGTTAATCTAATGAAAGACCTCAAAAGAGATCATCCAGAAAGCTGGATGTCTGTTTGCCTTCTGCATAAATTCATTATCATACATTTAGTGATCCTTAAGAGTTCAACTGTTCAGACAATGTTTGTATACAGCTTTAATAAATAAAAGATTGCATAAATAGAAGTAGTTTAATTTGCAATGAAGAATCTGATTAAAAAAACCACCAACATAGTTTATCAGTGTCAGTACTACAAGGTTCTGACTTTATTTATTCTAGGTAGAAAAATGCACTGGCTCCATTAAAAATAGAGACAGGTTATTTAGTTTCTCCATTGAATGCAAATAAAGAAACAAGTCTGTTATGGGAATGCAATTTGTCTTTCAGTCGGAAATCTTGTGGAGCAAGAGACAGCTGGACAAATAGTGCTTGCAGAAAGCAGCATCAAAATAAATTGTAATAATTAAAATTATGTTCTCTTTGCAACTAGTGCTACACACTTTGCCTAAACACACATCCTCTAAATAACCATTAACAGCTCAGATCAGTCAGACTTGGAAAATATTTTTTTCTTTCTTTAAATCAAAGAGACAAACACTGAATATGCAAGGACACAAACAAACCCCAAAATGTTCCAGAGGTGAAACTTTTTTTTTTATCTAATTTATTTTCTACTTTTATTCATTGCTATGAATGTCACTATTTTCACTGACACAGTAAGGTTTTCTTAAAGATACCATGCTGCCACATGGAAGAAAAAGTTTCTTTATGAGGAAGTGCTTTAGTAAATAAATGAGACTACGATCCACCTGAACTATATAATGCTGTACTCAAGCTCAGGAAGATTCATAGGTCAGAGTTCACATGAATCCACATGGGGCTTAACAGCAAGTGTATACAAAATCGGCTTCTTAAACAAAGGAGAATAATACTAGGAAGTGAAGACTTATTTCATGACAACATACAGCCTTTTTAAGCATTCATCTGTCATTAGGCAGTTTTGAAAGGGGTACATTGAATGTTCAGTTGCCCAAATGATATGCTTGTTTACTGCCAATATCTTTGTTACGCATGTTTGTAGTTGGTGTGTCATATACATATATAAAGTTATGCATATTATAGATATGTGTGGGTTTGTGTGTGTGTGTGTGTGTATATGTGAAAATATGTTTATACTTCAAGAATTACACATCTTAAAAAAAAAAAAAAAAGAACAAGCCATCAGATTCACACAGACAAGTGCTATCAAAGTAAGTAGAGCTTTGGGTTTTCACTATCTTAAGCCAGAATAACTTCTGAAAACATATGGCAAAAACATAAGGTCAAATTTTATACTGGTTTCCACAATGGAGAGCCACTTCAACTATCAAAGTTGCAAAGAGGTGTGGAATTTAGCCTGTTTGATGCCTAATTTTAGGACAGGAATATAGAACAGGGGCAAGTGTGTTTCTCAGAGAATGTACAAGTACAGATTTTTAGTGCATGCTCGTGAGAATCCCAACTCACTTTTAAAATAATTCTTGTGAATTTTAAGCTGAGCTTTGTATTCCAC
Source organism: Lichenostomus cassidix (assembly GCF_008360975.1). Taxonomy (NCBI): domain Eukaryota; kingdom Metazoa; phylum Chordata; class Aves; order Passeriformes; family Meliphagidae; genus Lichenostomus; species Lichenostomus cassidix. Next base: position 101,385,087 of record NC_139479.1, on the reverse strand, counting down.
TCATTTTCTCCCTTCACATTTTCCAAGTTTTCCTCTGTTATCCATGGCCTAATTAGAGGCAGAATGCACTGGAGTGTGAACAAGTACAGATGGCAAATCAAGTACAACAAAAAGCTGAAAGACTGCCCATGAAAAGCAAACCATATTAGCTCATGTTTACAAATTGTAAAAAACTAACTATATAAATAGTAGTTTTTCCTGTACTCACACCTCCATAACTAACTCAGTGAAATGAAGTTTCTTAAATATTCTAGATTATAAGTGAGAAATGCTGAAGCTTTTAAAAAAGGAGGCTACAAGACTTACAAGGCAAGTTCTTTCTACAAGAGAATTCTCGAAAAAGTCTTGGAGAATAGTTAGAAGTAATAGGGGCCAAAAATTATTTAATATTTCCTTTAGGAATTGATGGTTCAGTTCCAGTATAGACCAACATAGCATATGAAATGCAAGTGGTTTTCTCTGGAATTAGAGGAAAAGAAAAAAACTTTCATTAGGATATTATTTGCCAAAGTAGAACATTATTTAAGAGAGGACATAGAAGAAAGCATTGAAAAGGACAGTTTTTGCTCAAAGGCCAGATTTCAACTCTAATAATCTAGAGAAAAGTAGGCCTGTATTTTTCTGCTTTGTTTAATTTTAGTTAAGGTCAGAGATGCTGCAAGGAGAGGACAGGTGTTTTTGCAGCAACAACACTGGATTCCACAAGTAACCTTTGTGCTAGGCAAGATTTTAGTTATGAATGTCAAGAATGATGCCTAGACCTGAAAAAAATTGAGATTTCTCTCTTAGTTAAAAAAGAAGGTAGTCAAGCCCTTAGGTCCCTTTAAGAAAATAGAAAACTAAATCACTGTATCCAAGTCTGAGATGATGAAGAAGTAGGATTTTAATTAAACACCCTTTTATAGCCTGCTGTCAACTCAGTTTTTAATTCAGATTGCTATAGTTGAACTGAGTTTGCAAAGGTAAAAACTGACAAAATTATAGAGGTGCAAAAATGTGCTTAGGAACACCGGGTTCCATGTAAGTTCTTCCACAGTCATCTCTGTATGCTGTATGTTGTCACACAGACTTCAGAAGTTCATGAAAAGCAGAACTCAAAAGAAATCTTGAAAAAGTTGGAAAGACAAAACATCCACATTGTTTTCTGTTCCTACCCTTAAACCATGTGTCTGTTTAGACTAATGCTCTGTGGAAGCAAAGCTAAACCATTTGTTCCACAGACACATGGTGTATAGGATGCAAAAGCCTAACAAAGTTATGACCTCCAGGACCTACAGTAAACAAACTAAAATAAGACATCCCACAAAAATAAGGTTAATATGGTTTGTTTCCGCTTAGGACTGCACTCTAGTATTTGTTGAGATGGGATATAAGCACATATAAACATGACAGAAACTGCCTAGATAATTATTACTTTTATATTTACCAATTGTAAGATAAAAATTACTCTTACACAAGGTTTTGCATATCCTATTCCCATGGCATAGGAAAAGTTCTATAGCCTCTCAAAAATTTTAGGGATGACAATGATGAACTTGCATTAATGACAGGAGTAATAGACTCTTTTTTAACTAATTTTTTTCAAGTGCCACATTACTTCCTTGTTTACCGCACAGTTTAGCCACTGATATTCATGTTGTTTCTATACATAACCATCAAACAGACTACAAACCTTCATGGCATAAATGTCACTGATTCTATTTAATGGTTGTAGTGTCAAGCTTCTTCCTCAGACAGGTTTCAATAAACAGAAATAAAGAATAGTACCTGTCTGTCATGAAATTACATTATATTGTCAACATCTCTGCCTACCTGAAAGGCAGCTTTGCCATCAGCATCCCCTTATTCTGTACCAGGTTCATCATATCCCAACACAGAATGATGAAAAAACTCCTTCAGGAGTAATTTTCATCCATTTTATTTAATATACATTTTTAATGGTCAGCTGACCTTCAAGACAATAATGTGCTTTAGAATACTCATTTCATGAAGTTTATGAAAAAGAAAAGGAAATTAAATCAGACTTTATGGGGGAGGTCATGTACTTTTCAATATAAATTTTATCTACCTCATAGAAAATGATTGTGCAATCATATAGTACATGCAAAATATCAAGAAAATAGTAACATATTATCTAATTAAGTAGTACAAAGTTAAAATGATTGATAACATTTACAATTTAGGTATCATAACCTAGGCTGAAGAACCTCATAGTTCTGTGACCAGAAAAGTTGTAACACCACAGAAGACAGCAAATTTTCTTTAAACAATAAAGATGCATAATATAAGCCTAATTCATCTAAATAATTTTAAAAAAATAGGAGTTTTCACTCAGACTACAGGAGGAAGTGCTGGGAAACTGGAGGGGGAACAGGCTGCCCAGGAGGCAGCAGGGATGGGGCCAGAACCATAATAGCAATTTCTCTACATACAAATTATAAAGCTTTTCTTGTATCTACTCTACAGTATTTAAGGACACACAAATTGAACTTGAATATTTTATTAACATTATGACAATATTCAAAATTATCATCTCATTCCCCAATTTAAAAAATGGTTGAAAATCTGCAGAAATTAAAATCAAAAGTCAAATAAGTAATTAGACATTTTCTAATCTAACTCTTGGGCTTCCAAATATTTAAATAATTGCAGGGGAAGAGAGAATAATTGTTTAAAATTTCCTTTCCTGTGTTTACATCCTTATAAGAACACCCATGTGCAGTTTAGAAGTATGCTGATTAAAGCAGCAACCATTTATATGGCAGCTTAAGAAAGGAAAATTGTCCATACTTCTCTCCCAAATTACAGCAACAAAAAAAGACCTGTTCAATTTTTAAAACCATTCAAAAATTGCAGATTTTTAAGGCCTTTTTGATGTTTCAATCCCTGAATGCAAGCTTGTAGCTCCTTTTACAACTTTGATTTTCTTCTCCATCTATAAATAAAAGCATTTTCTACCTAACACTTCCCCTGTCGTTTTCTTCTCTGAAGTGGTTAAACTCCATGTAACATAAAACAATAAGCATGATTTGTAAAATTTTCAGTTTATTTATAACTTATTTGTCACCTGTAACTCTTAGTGACTAGGAAATCCCAGCTGCTGTCTGCGTTGCAGACGGATAAAGCTCAAGAGTGGACAAGTGGCAGAAGCATCCTATTGTGGCCAATGTCTTGAATTGATGTTATGATAATCCTTTATCCCCTATCGTTGGCTTATATGCCCAAGAAAGAAAAAAATGTGTAAAAAATGTGTGGTCCTGTCGCTTTAACTACACCCAGCCGAAGAGAAAAACGTGGGTTGTTTTGAAAACATTTTCCCCAAGCCTCACTCCGGGGGAAGATTCGTCGCTCAGCAGAGACTGCGTGCTGGATGGAGGTTGGAGTGAGCTCTGTTCCTGTTTTTTTTTCCATTTTTTCTTTTTCCTCGTTTGGACCCCTTCTCTTCGATCTGCTTTGCCACCTAGAGACACAAGAGGGCCAGAGGACAGCAGAGCTCTCCAGGGAGCTCCACCCGGCCCTGGAGTGGGGCGAGGAGGAGACGGGCTGCGTCTGAGAAAAGGACTTTTTAATCAGGTTGAATAACTCCTTTTCACCTTGGTTTTCCCCTTCCCCTGTGCCTTGCAGGGCACTTTGCGTGGTTTTGTCAAATAAATAGTTTTTTCTTCACTTCCATCTAAGAGGTTCTGTTGTGGGTGAGAGAAAGGGTGTTGGGGCCCTTCGCTCTCGGAGGAGAGAGAGTTTTGTCATTAACCCGGGACAGTATTTGGCGCCCAACTTAGGGGGCCTTGATTACTTGTTCTATACTTTTTGTGGGGTTAGAGAAAGTGAAGAAAAAACCCTAATAATTGCATTCTAGTTTCATGGGTTTGAGACAGGACCCTGCCAGGAGGACACACGAAAAAGGGCAAACAGGCTTCAAGCTTAAAGTTGCAAAAAGTGTTTAATTACCTAACAGAATTGGAGGATAAATGCAAGGCAAAAATATACTTTTCATACATGATTTTGTTCACTCCCCCCCCTCCCTCTTACGAATCTATAGTATTCACCCCCTTTCCTCCTTTACAATCCACAAGCCAGGTGGGGGGGGCAGGGTGTGGGGTCTCTTTTCAGTCCACAGAGCAGATTCTCAAATTTACTCATCACCACAATTCTTCTACTACAGATACTCTTTATCTCTACTTGTTTCTCTCTCTCTCTCTCCAGACAGTTTTCTGCTCTCACCCCCACCCTCTTAAGAAGCAGTCTCTGCACTCACCCCCCCACCTTCCCTCTCTCCAAACCAGCAACACAGACAGGGGCAGGTTGAGGGGTCCTCTGGTCAGTCCAATCAGAAAAAGAGGTTCTCTACTTAGCCAAGGGTCCTTCCCACAAGAGACAGTCCTCTAGGAACTTCTTTGGCGTGGATCCAATCTCATGAGCAACATTCCTGCCCGAATTCTGCTGCAACATGAGTCTTTTTGTCCATAAGGTGCTGTGCAGACTCTCCTGAGCTGAGGCCAGGCTGCTTCCATGCCAGGAGCAAGGAAAAGGCCTTTTTCTCCCAGTCAAGGCCTTTTGCAGTTTTAACTCTTAGATGAGACTCCCACTGGTTCACAGTCTTTTCCAGGCATCCACCTGCTCCTCTGGAGTGAGGTGTGGGTGGATTTCTGCATCCTTATGGACTCCATGGGCTGCAGGAGGAATTTCTTGCTCCCCCATAGCTTCCACCATGGCTAGCAGAAAGTTTCAGCTCCTGTGCCGGAAGAACTGGAGCACCTCTTTCTCCCCCCTTCTTCACTGACCTTGGCAATCTCCATGCTGTTCTCCCCCACATATTTTCACCTGCACCTCCTTCTCCAACTACAAAATGAAAGAAGTGCGCGCCTGCTTTGTTTTGAATTTTTCTTAAATATGTTTTCACAGAGGCGTAACCAGCACCTCCAATTGGCCCAAACTTGGCCGATAGCATGTCCATCACCTTCAGAGCCATCAGAGATTGGCTCTGCTGGACTTGATGTAAAAACTTCCAGAACTTTCACTCAGGACACACAGGAGCCATCTTTGTGCCACACCCCACCCCTCAGACACCTCCCCAGGCCTACTACAACAGCTTCTGAGGGGTCCAAATTTCTCCTAGATGTTAAAAACACTTCACTGATGTTTTGGGCCAATCAAAACCACCACATCTAGTTTTAAATGCTTGGTATTGAATTACAGCCATCAGTAGTCACTACGCTGTTTGATGGGAGGTTGTTTGATGTAATACTGTCTGTTTGGCACATAGGTTTGTTTCCCTACCAACAGGTAGGAGCAATCTTGTCCCTAATGTATAATTTCCACCAATCAGGGACACGACTCCGGCTTGTTATAGTAATGTGTGTGATACTGACAATCTGTAAGAAGGTATGGGAAACAGTTAAAGATGTACATGCTCTGTTAGTTTCCTCCTCTAGTTTTAGTAACCTGTTTTAGAGTTTTGTTAGTAATATTACCCAACCTGTTAGAGAAGTAGAGGGTGAAGCTTCCTGGCTCCTCACCCATCTCTTTCCCTTTAAATCTGGTATATCATCTTTTGAGAATACTGAGTTTCCCCTAGATGTTAAAGAGACCATTAACTTGGTAGTACAGGTGCTTTACCTAGGAGGTGCCATGTATATGATGCTCAGTTTTACCAGAATGAGGGCTAAGAAGTCCAGAGGGGCTGAGCAGGAGCAGGCACCTAATCCAGATGTGAGGAAATTGGAACGGTGTGGAGTATGGGAGGACATAGGTAAAACTTTAAAGAAATTCTCTGATCCAGTAGACTGGGAATTTCCCCCTGGACAAATCCCGAGACCAGCTGAGGTAGGGAAGTATCTGAAAGAGAAGTGCCGAGACAACTGCAGTGCAATATGTTAGGCCCTGGCATATGCTTGTCGTACACTGTCGGATATTATAGAACAGGAAGTAAGGGAGCCTAAGCCAGTGGCAGTTGCTCCTGTTACAAGGAGCAGGAAAGCCCAAGTTAAGACTGATCGCCCAGATGACAGTGGGGAGGGACCCTCAAGGTCAGCAACTGAGTCAGAAGTCATTGTTGAATCCATGAATGTGAGAGACCTTCACAGCCTAAGAAAAGATTATGTCCAACGAGATGATGAATCTGTGATTAGTTGGTTAGTCCATCTTTGGGATGCCGCAGGCGATGTTACACTTCTAGATCCTACTGAGGCAAGGCATTTAGGGACTGTGTCACGTGACCCAGATATCAACCAAACTATACAAGATGGGCCTGACTGCAGCAGCCTCTGGAGACGAGCTATCAGAGCTGCGAGGGAAAGATACCTACATCCCGACGATCTCTATTCGCAACAAACTCAGTGGAGAACTATAGAACAAGGGATTCAACGCTTGAGAGAAATGGCGGTGGTAGAAATTGTCTTCTCAGAGGACATAGCAAACCCAGATCCGATTATAGACCCAGATAGAATAGAATGTACACCTGTGATGTGGCGAAAACTCCTAAAGCTTGAGCCATCAGGGTATGCTTCTGCTTTAGCCATTATGAAGCAAGATGACGGGCATGAGACTGTGCGTGATATGACAAGGAAACTCCAAGCGTATGCAGATGTTGTGCATAGCCCAATGAATGCAAGAATCTCAGCTGTGGAAACAAATCTGCAGAAACTAGAAAATAAGATAGAGAAGAATCATGAGAAACTTAGTACAGAGATTAAAAACAGCCTTCTCCAAATCTCAGCAGTACAGATCAGAGGTTCTGTTACCCCACACAGACGCTCCTCAGCTATGAGAACTGGATATATCCCTCAACGTGAGTTGTGGTATTTCCTGTGTGACAGTGGAGAAAACATGAACAGGTGGGATGGACAACCCACTACTGTCCTGACATGACGAGTGCGTGAATTGAAGGAGGGCAAGACTCAGAGAGAGAACTCCATCAGAAGGGAATTAGCTCTACTCAACATGTCTGATTCCCTTGAAGGAACCTCTAACACTAATGCCCACCATGGTTAGAGGGGCCCTGCCTCTAGCCAGGTAGAGGCCAGGGAAAACCGAATTTTTTGGACAGTGTGGATTCAGTGGCCTGGCACATCAAAGCCACAAGAATACGAAGCTTTAGTTGACTGGTGCACAATGCACGATAATCCCATCGCGACATGTGGGGACAGAACCTGTTTCTATTTCCGGCGTTACAGGAAGATCACAAGACTTGACCCTGGTGAAAGCTGAGGTGAGCCTGACTGGAAGAGAGTGGAAAGAACATTCCATTGTGACTGGCCCAGAGGCTCCATGTATTTTGGGTATAGACTTCCTCCGAAATGGATATTTCAAAGACCCAAAAGGACTCAAGTGAGCATTTGGGATAGCTGCTGTAGAGACAGAGGGCATAGAACAATTGAACACTTTGCCTGGACTGTCAGAGAACCCTTCTGCAGTCGGACTCCTGAAAGGGGAAGAGCAACAAGTACCGATTGCAACCTCGATTGTGCACCGCCGACAGTACCGGACAACTCATGATGCCATGATTCCCATTCACAAACTAATCCGTGAGCTAGAGAGCCAAGGGGTGGTCAGCAGGACCCATTCATCCTTTAACAGCCCCATCTGGCCTGTGCGAAAATCTAAAGGAGAATGGAGATTGACTGTGGACTATCGTGCCTTGAATGAGGTGACTCCACCTCTGAGTGCTGCTGTGCCAGACATGCTGGAGCTCCAGTATGAGCTAGAGTCCAAAGCAGCAAAGTGGTATGCCACCGTTGACATTGCAAATGCATTTTTCTCCATTCCTCTGGCAGCAGAGTGCAGACCTCAGTTTGCTTTCACCTGGAGGGGCGTGCAGTACATGTGGAACCGATTGCCCCAGGGGTGGAAACACAGTCCCACCATTTGTCATGGACTGATCCAGGCTGCATTAGAAAAGGGTGGAGCTCCAGAACATTTGCAATACATTGATGACATCGTTGTGTGGGGGGACACAGCAGAAGAAGTATTTGAGAAAGGAAAGGAAATCATCCAGATTCTCCTGGAAGCCAGTTTCGCTATAAAAAAGAGCAAAGTCAAAGGGCCTGCCAAAGAGATCCAGTTCCTAGGAGTGAAGTGGCAAGATGGACGGCGTCAGATTCCTACTGAAGTTATCAATAAAATCATCACAATGTCCCCCCCAGCCAACAAGAAGGAGACGCAAGCTTTCCTGGGAGCTATAGGCTTTTGGAGAATGCACATCCCTGAGTACAGCCAGATTGTGAGTCCTCTCTACCTGGTTACCCGTAAGAAAAATTATTTCCACTGGGGCCCTGAACAACAGCAAGCTTTCACCCAGATCAAGCAAGAGTTTGCTCATGCAGTAGCCCTTGGCCCAGTCAGGACAGGGCCAGAAGTAAAGAATGTGCTTTAGTCTGCAACTGGGAGCCATGGCCTGTTCTGGAGCCTTTGGCAGAAGGTGCCTGGTGAGACTCGGGGTCGTCCATTGAAATTTTAGAGCCGAAGTTACAGAGGGTCTAAAGCCAACTACACCCCAACAGAGAAAGAAATCCTAGCAGCATACGAAGGAGTCCAAGCTGCCTCAGAAGTAATTGGCACAGAAACACAACTCCTCCTGGCACCTCAGCTACCGGTGCTGGGGTGGGTGTTTAAAGCAGAAGTTCCCTCTACTCATCGTGCCACCAATAGCACATGGAGCAAATAGATTGCCCTTATCACACAGCGTGCCTGTATGAGAAATCTGAATCGCCCTGGGATTTTGGAAATAATTACAAATTGGCCTGAAGGTGAAAATTTTAGTCTGATTGAAGAAGAGGAGCTGGAACAAGTGCCCCGTGCAGAAGAAGCCCCACCATACAACCAACTGCTAGCAGACGAAACACGCTATGCTCTTTTCACTGATGGTTCCTGTCATCTTGTAAGGACAAAACGAAAATGGAAAGCAGCTGTGTGGAGCTCCACACGACGGGTTGCAGAAGCTAGGGAAGAAGAGGGTAGATTGAGCCAATTCGCTGAGCTCAAAGCCGTTCAGTTAGCCCTGGACATTGCTGAAAGAGAGAAATGGCCAAAGCTCTACCTTTATACTGGTTCATGGATGGTAGCCAATGCTCTGTGGGGTTGGCTGAAAAAGTGGAAGAAGGCTGGTTGGCAGCGTAGGAGAAAACCAATTTGGGCAGCTGAAGAGTGGAAAGACATCACTAGCCGAGCAGAGAGACTACCTGTTAAGGTCCGCCATGTAGACGCCCATGTCCCCAAGAGTCGAGCTAATGAGGAACACTGAAACAACGAACAGGTAGATCAAGCTGCAAAGATAAAGGTGTCCCAGGTAGACTTGGATTGGCAGAATAAAGGAGATTTATTCCTAGCTCAATGGGCCCATGATGCCTCAAGCCATCAGGGCAGAGATGCCACCTATACGTGGGCACGAGACCGAGGGGTAGATCTAACCATAGACTGCATTTCTCAAGTTATCCATGACTGTGAAACGTGTGTCGCCATCAAGCAAGCCAAGTGGGTGAAACCCCTGTGGTATAGTGGAAGGTGGTCTAAATATAAGTATGGAGAGGCCTGGCAGGTTGATTACATCACACTGCCTCAAACCCGCCATGGCAAGCGCTATGTGCTCACAATGGTAGAAGCCACCACTGGGTGGCTGGAAACCTACCCTGTGCCTCACGCCACTGCCCATAACACCATCCTGGGCCTTGAAAACCAAGTCCTGTAGAGGCATGGTACCCCTGAGAGAATTGAGTCAGATAACGGAACTCATTTTAAAAATAGCCTCATAAACAACTGGGCTAGAGACCATGGCATTGAGTGGGTGTACCACATTCCCTATCATGCACCAGCCGCTGGCAAAGTGGAACGGTATAATGGACTGTTAAAAACCACCCTAAAAGCATTGGGTGGGAGAACTTACAAGAATTGGGAGCGACATTTAGCAGAGGCCACCTGGTTAGTCAATACCCGAGGCTCCATCAATCGAGCATGTCCTGCCCAATATGAGCTTCTACATACAGTGGATGGAGATAAGGTCCCAGCAGTACATGCCAGAGGCTTGTTAGGGAAAACTGTCTGGATTGATTCTGCCTCACATAAAGACAAACCCATCCGTGGGGTTGTCTTTGCTCAGGGACCAGGGTGTACTTGGTAGATAATGCAGGAAGATAGAAAAACACGATATGTCCCTCAGGGAAATTTAATTCTGGGAGAAGGCCACATGTAAGGTTGAGATAGCAACATACCACCGTTCACTGAATGACATTATTTGTACATAGTTATGTGTATATATGTATATGTGTATATATGTATATATGTGTGTGTGTGTTTAAAGTTAAAAGATGTTAGGGGGAGCCTTAAGCCAACGCTGTGGAATAAGGGGTAAAATGTCTTGGATTTATGTTATGATAATCCTTTATCCCCTATCGTTGGCTTATATGCCCAAGAAAGAAAAAAATGTGTAAAAAATGTGTGGTCCTGTCGCTTTAACTACACCCAGCCGAAGAGAAAAACGCGGGTTGTTTTGAAAACATTTTCCCCAAGCCTCGCTCCGGGGGAAGATTCGTCGCTCAGCAGAGACTGCGTGCTGGACGGAGGTCAGAGTGAGCTCTGCTCCCGTTTTTTCCCATTTTTTCTTTTTCCTCGTTTGGACCCCTTCTCTTCGATCTGCTTTGCCACCTAGAGATCCAGGACGGCCAGAGGACAGCAGAGCTCTCCAGAGAGCTCCACCCGGCCCCGGGCGGGGGGGGCGAGGAGGAGAGAGGCTGCGTCTGAAGAAAAGGACTTTTTAATCAGGTTGAATAACTCCTTTTCACCTTGGTTTTCCCCTTCCCCTGTGCCTTGCAGGGCACTCTGCGTGGTTTTGTCAAATAAATAGTTTTTTCTTCACTTCCATCTAAGAGGTTCTGTTGTGGGTGAGAGAGAGGGTGTCGGGGCCCTTCGCTCTTGGAGGAGAGAGAGTTTTATGGAGGCATCATGTCTCCTTGGTTACATATTACCTGATACTCACCACACAGCTAGACTAAGAGTAGTTTGAAATTAAAGTTTTAGCTAGAAGACTCTTCTTTTGGGAAAAAAAAAAAAAGCATCCAATGAAACTAAAGAAACTGCTCTATGAAAAAAAGTGTCAGAAATCTTGTATAAACTGAGGTAGTTTAGCCTTCATGTGCAGAATCTTGCTTCACCTGTAAAAAACCACACCTGTTCATGCAAACACAGTCCCTGAGCTGCTCTTCAAGGTGATTCTCTTCAGTTTTGTTCTTGATGCACATGTGCTTACAATCGTGTTGTGAAATCAGCTTGGTTGGATGGCATGGGCATTTCCTAAACAAATGCTCCTAGGAAAACACAGTGGTTTTTTCTGCTACAAAACAGCTTTTAAATAATGCTAGGAAGGTATATATTTTACATGGTGTTTTGTTCCTTTACCACTCCCCCAAACCAGTTTAAATCCTGCTGTCAAACTTTCTGTTGATAATTTTTTTCCCTTTTAAATACCTCAGTGTTTAAAAGACTTTGAAAAGTCAGGTTTAATTTCAAAGGAAAGCATTTTCATTTCATTGAAGGAAAACCAATGTTTCCTCGACAATCTTCTCATTTTTTTGTATTTTTACTATGCTCTTACTACATTATCTAGTAAAAATATTTTAAAAATACAGTGGAAATCAATAAATAAATATTGTCCATCAGTCTTTGATAGTATACTGTGCCAAACCAATAGAACTTTCCTACTTCAGGGGTATAATATTCCCAGACACTTTTGTTGTCAAACTCATCTTCCGTAAAATAGCATTAAACAGAAATTCTTTCAGGAATGCACTGGTCTAAAATCAAACACAAAGACAGCATTTCAGCATTTGTGTCTGATTTGAAAGGAACTTCCTTGAAAGCTCCTTCACTCACACCATTGAAGACATTTCAAGTTTTTGTTTTTCTTGAAACCTTTCAGGTTTAGAAGAGAAACTGTAAAGTGAAGCCAAAAAAGCTGTTCCAGCAATAACAAAATGAGGGATTGGCTGAGACCATTCGGTTTTTCCAGTGTATCTGATTTCTTTCTGACCCTTGTTTGATCTCATCTTGCCTTTTGTATCTTCCCCTACTCCTGGCACATTTTAGATTCACAATGACCTTTTTTTTTTTAAACTCACTATCTTCCCTTCACAAAAGAGAAAAGAAGAACTCGGCATGTATTTTGTCCATGTTTCTTGACAAAACACTGTTCTTATCTGAGTTGATATTTTCCTTTCTTTACTTGCAGAATATTTGGATTCAAATGGCTGTGGGTTGATCTGGAGATTACTCTTAGGAGTATGGCTGTTCTCTCTTTTCTAGCAGTTTTCAACCCATCAGAGTTAATCAAGCTCTGCCTTCATTGTAAAATTTAAAGTTGTATTCAAACTCTGAAATATATGTCAAATGAGTATATTGAAGATTGGATTCCAGATACATGTAACTTAGACCAAGTTTTTCAATTACATTGTACAGATATTATCTTCAGTTGTTGCTGCAGACATTAATGCTATGAAGTATAAAATACTAGAAGGGTTTTAAGTAAGCTTTTAGAAAGTCAAAAGGAAGTTTGGAACCTCATGAAGTCTACCTATTCAGAAATAAGGTATTAATCTTTTTAAAACTAGATAATGGGGTTTTCTGCTCCTGGCGAGGCAGCAAGACCCCGAAAACCTCACAAAAACGGGGTCCCCGCGGAGATCTCCCATGCTGAACCGGCCGGGCAGGGCTGGGAGCCGTGGCACACGAGCCCGGGCTGATTCCCCAACGGAGGATAAGAGGAGATACGGCGATAAGGAGATGTAGACTCGGAGCTCTAGGAATCCAGGGTTTATTAGGGTGCAGCGGTACGGCGCGGGGTGCATGGGTGTCGGGAAGGATCGAGGGGAGCGGAATAGAGCTGGGTCCTAAAGCTCAGGGCCCAGAGCGGAAGCAAACATGGGGTTAAGAGAAATAGAAGGATGGGAGGGGTTTGGAGAGGATAACCGGGACACTAGGGATACAGGATTGACAGAGGAGCCAGGGAATTGGGGTGTAGGGGGGGAGGTTACAAAACTTTAAAAACCAATAATAAACCATGGGTAAAGGAACATTCTGGCTATTAACTCTAAAAGGATGAAGGGGAGGAGAGGTTCGAAACCCAATACTTTTGTTCCCTGATGCATATTTATGAGGCTATCTGCAAGGTGTGTCAGGGGAACAATTTTCTGTCACCCTGACTTAAAGGTTTCTTCAGACCCAGGGGGCTTCATCAGGTATTTCAGCCTCTAAGCTCATCTGGGTTAACCTCACTGCTACAAGATAATTTCTTAGTAACCCAAAGAAAGCCAGTAAAAGAACTGAAGCCTCTGAGCTACTAATTTTTTTCCAACATTTCATATTCCTTTCAAAGAGTTTTCATCAGACTTTTAGGATATATTTCCTTGTGCAAACATTTTCAAATCTCAGGCAATGTATAGGCATTTTGAATTGACCAACAATAACTTTAATGGATTGAAGACGGTTGAGTGACTGAATCATATTTCAGTACCAGCAGAGGTTTCCTGGATAAAATATACTTGAGATATGAAAAAAGTAGCCATTAAGAGTGCTTAAACCAGAACTTTCTCTTTTTTGTTGGATTTCTCATTTTTCTCCTTTGCCAATACTTTCAGGAATTTAAGCCATTGTCCCAGCTAGCTATTGCATATAAGTTACTACATACATGGATAAAGCAGTTGACAGCTAGAGAACCTAATGAAATTCTGTGTTACTGGGAGAGGAAATATGTCACTGTTGAGCCGCTAGCAGAGAAGAAAAACCTGGATTCTCAGCATAGCATAGAAAAGAGAGATTTATTATTTTGAATCCAACCTATATAGACTTTTCAGAGGTCACCCAGATTGGTCAGTCAGAAACCTCCCCCTAGGCCTGATTGGCCAGGCCTGAACTGTCCAAATCTCGAGACACTGTTTTAACAACATCCAAACTTTATCTTTGTTTATAAAACACAGGAGGAAGTTCTCATGGGAAAGACCTGTGCTAGCCACAGAAATATGCAGAATCTTCACTGTCATTCAAAACACACCTGGATAACATTGATTAGTCTTCCCATAAATACAGCTGCAAGTACCTTTAGATATAATATGGTAATTGCATGTTTCATGAGAGCAGAGGAAGCAGAAATATTGTAGTTTATGCTCCTGTCTATTTAGATTCATCAACAACGTGCTCAGTCTCTGGAAATATTAAACAAGATCCAAAAAACACATGTTCTTTTTTTCCCTTGAGAAACTGTTAACATTTTAGTGAAAAGTTGGTCTCAGACTGCTTATGCCAATGTTAACCTTATGAAAGCTTCTGCCTTTTGCATATTGAGAATAGCCGTCTCTAACGACTGTTTAAATGTTGCATGCTCTTTTTTCTTGCTGTTATTTTATGATCACAAGACAGAGATGTGTATATGTATTCTCAGTGGGCTACTAAAAGCCAGCCCAAGATTTTATTCCTGGGAACAACTAATTACAAAGTTCATCAGAAAGATTTGGAGATGAATGAGCAACTGTAATTTTTTTCCAGACTGAAAAGCTCATTTCAAAATTTACCATTACACTAAGATAACGGTGTCTATGTATGTAGCAATATATTAAATGTCAACATTCAGAAAATTTTATTTTTGCAGTCAACATTTTTGTGATTGTAGCAAGTTTATTGTATAATTTTCAAGAAGAGCTCTGCTTAATCTGAATTTGTTTTGTTGTTTGTTGTCATATCATCTAGTTATCTAGCTATATTAAGGAATTGCAGTTGTCATCCATAAACTATATATGTGGGCTCTAACAAATGGACTAATCTTTTGGAAAATCTGGGAAAGTGCTAATTTAAAATGTTTATGCAACAGAAGGAGCACAATTCTTAGAACAACTTAAGGTCCATGCCACAGCAGTCATGTTGAACAAAAGATGCATATGAACATACGAAAAATATCACAAACATAACAATTGCAAATTGTGGAGAAGGGAAGAAGAGTTCTGCCTAGTTTTGTGACAGCTTGGCGGGTGAGAGGAGAAAGTTGGAGTCAACTGTGTTACACAGAAATCTGTATTGATAGAACAATATAGAAACACTGAATCAATCACAGCACTCTATTCCTGAGTGCAAAGTGACTGTCATGTTAAACCAGCCACCAAGAGAAAGTCAAAGATTAGATTGCACTTAGGTGCTAGAAAAATATTAGAGCTGGGCAGGAGGCTGTAGAAAATTCTTCCAAGAAGACTTCAATGAAACCACAGACATAATATATAAAGGGGACCAGTTCTAGTAGTATGAACATGAAGGAATTTCAAATTATTCAAGAAGAACTTCAAGAGAGATGAAGGTGACAGGGACAGTATGTGATGATCCCTTGCTTTGGTAAATGCTCCAAGTGCAATAGTGCATGTGGAACTAGACAAAGTGGGGAGAAGAGAGGAAACAATTCTTCACCCACTTTTACATTATTTTGCAAAAATATTCCATCTGCCCAGCTACTTTTTAGAGGAAGTCTCCATATTTTCTTTGAATTTTATTTTTTCAATCTGTAAGAGTAACAATGTGAAACATGTTGGAATATTTCTTTATGCGTATGCATCTCTATCCAGTTGTAAATCCTGTGCTGAAAGCAGCACCAGAAGACTGAAGAAAGCAGAAAAAGAGATGTAAACAACAACTCCTTTCCCATTGTGTCAATAGTCGAGTTGAGCATGTAAATAACTGGGAAACATTTTCACCTCAGTAGTACCCTTTGATACCACTGAAAGTGGTGCCAGAGTGACTTCTTGTTTCCTAGAATGAGCTAGCACAGGCCTAGAAATCAAACTAGAACCTCAGGCTGCTCTTCAGATTGACTGTGACACCTTAAATCTTCCAGAAAACCATAAAATGTGCAACAATGTGAGATAAAACACACCTGTTAAAAGAGGCTCACATTGTATAGTGCTCACATCTCAAGTAATTGATTTTCATCTTTCATCAGCTTTTGATTAGATATTGCCTAAACCGACTGATATGATTGTCATCAGCTACACTTGTCATACTAGAACAATCTTTTAGTGGTCAGGATCCATACACATGAATAAGATTTTTTGCTCACCAAGTCAAATTATAAGAGATAATTACTTTACTGTAATAAAATCAAAGTTCAGTAAAATGTTACTCATCTAAGGAAAACCGTGTGTAGAGACACGATTGTACAAGAAATAGCAGAATACCCTTTTCTTTGGATATATCTGTGGTTTTTTGCTAAATCATTGTAAATGTCATGAACTTTTTAAACAATGAGCTAAACTCCCACAGAAACTTTAAAATTTAGAAACAACAAACAGAAAAACTACATGTTCAAAGACAGCATAGAACTTGCCACACACACATACACACAAAATCCATTGATGCCCTGCAGTATCCCCTCTCTGAAACAATATGGGGTTTTTGCATTAACACACACACACACACACACACACACACACACACAAAATAAAGGAATGTTTATAATGTATATAAGTCCATCAAACTTAAAAATTAAAAATAAAACAAGTCTCTTTCAAACACACTTTCAATTTTCACTATTCCTCCAAAAACCAGAATATGTAGGAAGGCTGGGTTTGGATGTGGTTTGGGTTTTTTTTTTCCTTTTTTATAGTAGAATAAAAAAAAATTTGCAATTCAACCCCATGAAGAATTCAAAATTTCACAGTCTTATAGTGAGTCCTCTGAGCCTCCAAACTGTTCAACAGAAATTTTCATTTCAGGTTATATCCTCCCCACATTACTACACTCTCTCTATTTCCTCTCCCTGAGGCTGACTTTAAATCATCCTTCTTATGTCTTTTGAAAAAGTAATTTAAAGTCGCCTCAGAAATTCTGTATACAAGCATAATTACTATCAATCACTCACAACAATTTGGGTAACTGTTTTCATGATACAGAATCAGCTCACATACCTCTGATAACCTTTCAAGTACACAATCAAAATGGTTGAAGAGACCATACCATCCTTTAACTACGTTTTGCCTTATTAAGACAATTAGTTGCTGATTTGTAAACATATGACTTAGCCCTATACAGATGTTACACAGCCCCTAATCCATTCCTGAGTCCTCAACTGAATAAATGACAAAAGCTTCTTCTGCAGAAACTGCTGAATTACCTCCCTGTTTTGTTTGCAAGCAGGCAGCACTTCTCACAGAGCTAGTCATTTCATCCCCATTTAAGAACAAACTGTAGATCTAGGTAATCCTGCTTTGGGTAAAAAAAGGGCTCTCACTGTCAGTGTCTTCTTGATGTTACCAAAATTTGATTTTTTTTTTTTTTTTTGTTAGAACAAGCAGCCTAGTACTGCAGAAATTTATCCTCTCTTGAACAAATTTCATTGTCCTCACACTCGCTTCATTTTAAAGTTGCCATTTCAAATGCTAATTTCCTAAGGACACAGTGGAATGGGTGCTCATAGTGTTCTCTATTAAAAATCAATGCCTCTGATCTTCTTCTGATCTCACCCAAATCCTCAAACTGTAGAATTTCTATGGAATACGCATTTGACTGATAAAGAATGACAATTCATTAACCTCCCAAAAATCTTCTAACAGGATGTGATTAACCCAGTTTTGCCATGCCGATTGCATTTGTCCACACCTGCCACTTTTTAGGGACTCCAGGTTGCAGGGAATTTGTCACTTGGTAGTTGGTTTGTTTCTTTATTGTTTTATTTGGGCTTTTTTGTTCATGGGATATCTGTTTTTCTCATCTCAAAAGCACTGACTGTTCCTTGCCCTGGTGGAAATCCAGCTTCTCATTAGTGTGAACTTGCAGGCATAGCTATGGAAACATCATCCCTAGAATACCAGTTCTGTGAAGTCACAGTATTCCCAGACATGGACTTTTTTGGATTACTTTTGGAGGCAATGCTCTTTTCAAGTCATGAAATCAATACTAGTTATGCCAGACCATCTGTGCCTACCAAATACACATGACACGATCCATCTTGATATTTCTAGAACATGAAGAAGATGAGCACACATGTGAATTGCATCACCTCTGACAAATACATTTATCTGGAACAGTTCTTTGAATCAGTCTTTTATCTAGTATGTTCTCAATCTCTTGGTGCTTCTACTAAGTTTGTCTTTCTCAATGAATAATGGTATTGACAAATTATATTTTAATAATGGAATTAATTTTTTACCACAAGTGTTAGAATGAAATTTATTTCTTTTCTATGAGCCAATTGCAGCCGTGAGCCCTATATTTTATAATTGTTTCTACTCTTAAGTTGGTTTAGTAAACAGTCAATTGAGTGTATTTTATCTGTCACATTTATTTAAAATGATCAGACTTTGTGTGTATCCCACACTCTAATACAATAAAGTGAAGGATTTCAAAAAGAACATTTTTATTAGATGCCAAATATTTCTTCCCTTTTTGTAACTAAGCTTTTTCTATATAATTTATCCAGTAACCATATAATTGACAATTTGTATTTTTCACCCTTTTTTTAACTCCCACAAAACCACTAAAATTAAGATTATAACTGTTAAAAATCTCTTTGACTGATAAAATCTCTGGGCACTTAGTGCTCTGAGTTTGTTAAAATTGTGGTTCGACTCCAAAATACTAAAGGCACCTAAGATAATGAACCCATTACCATGGAATTACTGCCAACAGACAAGGTTTGTAAAGGTACATTTTCTTTGATTCTTCCTTTTATTGTGATATTATGAAATTGAATTTATCCCTTGTACTCCTGATCACAAGCAGTAAGAGCTTTGTAATCTATTCACCTGAAAAGTACATAATTCTTAATTTCTCTTGCAAGGGCTTTTGTGATTGCTTATCTACACTATGAGCAATAACATTCAGTTGTGTAATTAGACTATAAAGGCATTTTTATTCTTAATCTATTTTTACTGGCACTGAAACTATTGTCCATTAATAAATTGGAGAACTCCTACAGGTAAATGAATTTTTCAGATATCGTAAACAGTGGTTTCAATGGTTTTTATAAAGAATCCTTGGTGAGGTTCAGATTAGTTTTTCAGATATCAAATGTTCCATGATCTGTTCTTGATATATTTTACACGCAACCCTTTTGAATTTTAAGATTGTACTTAAGAATCAATTTTCACCTTGAAAGGGCAGGAAAGAAGGATGCCTATTTAAATGAAATATGCTATCACATAAATAGCCTAAGTCTTCACATAGCTAGCCAAAAATATTAATAAATTTTGTTGTAATGTGGGCTGCTATATTCCATACTGTCTACTTATTACATTTTACATATGTTCAATCAGCTTCTTTCAGTCAGTCTCAGCTCTCTGCCTGTAAGATCATGGTAAATGTCCTTCTGGAAGACATGTCCAAACATATGAGAGACAGGGAGATGGTTAGAGACAAGAAGCATGGCTAAACCAAGAGGAATCATGCTTGTCTAATCTAGTGGTCTTCCACAACAGAGCAACTTCATCACTGGGCAAGAGCTGCAGGTGTCATCTACATATATTTCTACAGGGCCTTATACATGGTCCCGCACAATATTTTTGTTTCTAAATTGCAAAGATACAGATTTGAAGGGTAGACTCTTTAATATCTATAGAGTTCTCTGGCTAGCTGCCTCCAAAGATTGATAGTTGATGGTTCAATGTCTAAGTGGAAATAAGTACAAAGTGGTGTCCTTTAAGAGTCTACACTCGGACCATTAGTTCTTAATATGTTCATCAGTGACATGGACAGCAGGATTGAGTACATCCTCAGCCAGTCTGCAGATGACACCAAGCTGAGTGTTGCAGCTGGTTTTCTGGAGGGAAGGGATGCCATCTCAAGGCACCTTGACAGATTTGAGGCGTGGGCTTATACAAACCTCATGAAGTTCGGTAAGGCCAAGCGCAGTGTCCTGCCTCTGGGTCAAGGCAATTTCCCCATGTCCACAGACAGATGGATGAATGGGCTGAGAACAGCCCAGGGGAAAAGGACTTGGGAACATTAGTGGACAAAATATTGGACATGAGCTAGTTGTATGCATTTGAGGTCTAGAAAGCAAACAACGTTCTGGGTTGCATAAAAAGAGGTGTGGTCAGCAGGTCAAGGGAGGTGATTCTCCCTCTTTATACGCTCTTGTGCGAGCCCACCTGAAGTCCTGAATCCTGCTCTGGGATACCTAAAGCAAAACAGACATGGATCTGTCGTTCCACACCCAGATGAGGCCACAGAGATGATCAGAGGGCAAGAGCACTTCTGTAAAGACAGATTGACAGAGTTTGGGCTGTTTATCCAGAAGGGAAACAAGTTTTCTCCAGAGACCTTGTTTTGGCCTTTCAGTATTTAAAGGGGGCTAATAAGAAAGATGGGGACTATTTACCAGCGCCTGTAGTAACAAAACAAATGGCAATAGTTTTAAATTGAAAAAGGGTAGATTTAGATTGGACATTAGGAAGAAATTTATGACCGTGAGGGTGATGAGACTTTGAAAGAGGTTGCCCAGAGTTGTGGGTGCCTCTGCCCTGAAAGTGTTCAAGGTCAGGTTGGAAGGAGCTCTGAGCAGCCTGTCTGGTGAAAGATGTTCCTGCCCAGTCTCTGAATCTGCAACATTGTATAATAAGACCTCATTACAAAGTAAAAGGCTGATATCTGAATGTTCCCAAAAAAAATGCAGGAGTCCTCATCTATATAAACTTTTAGTGCTTCAATAATATTAACAAACATGGCAGAAAAATACATCTGAAGAAGTGTTTTCCACATAATGGTTCATTCTGATGGAATTTTTATTAACTTAAGGAAGGGTGTAATATATAGCAAACAGTAGTGTGCATGAGTAAACAAGTTACCAAAAGACCATATTAAGTGGGAGATTACAGTATATCAACTAGTTCATGTACTTTTGTGTACATATTCTTATATTCTAATCCTGATTTATGTGGAAGAGAGCTCATTCCAGAAGCAATCTCAATTTAGATTAGTCGTGATTTGTAAAGAGTATCATTAAAAGTGCTATTATATCCTGCCTTTCAAGTTTGTGGTAAAGTACAAGGCGCCTTAGCTAACACATTATAAACTGGTAATTTAACAAATTAAAAAAAAATTTAATTTGTTTAAATTAACAAATTTAACTTAATTGCAGGCTTAGTTAACTGCATGTTTTGCACATCACCTTGCAGAAATTAGCATGCCCAAGTGCTGCAGTGTTCATGGCTCACCTGGGTGCCCCAAGCCCCTGGGAGAGAGATGGGGATGGATCCTGGGCTTGGTACACTCCCAGGAGCCCCTGCTCTCCAGGCCAGTTGGAAGGTACCTAGGCTTGACAAGGTGACAGCCACTTCTCTCCCCCTCCCCTGGTTCCCTATATGGTTATGATTCCAGAATGTTCTTCTTTGTTCATATTTAAGCAGTTATTTGTTTGGTTATATGATTTGTCGCTCAGAAATCCCCCTTTCCCCATTTGTTCCCCAAATCTCCTCCTTCCCTTTCCCCTCCCCCTATAAAAGTTACTGTACAAGAGGGCTCGGGGCCATTTTGTCGATGCCCCGAGACTCCTCCAACTCCCCTCACCCCTTACCCTAATAAACCCTCCTTGGAGTACCGACAATCTGGACTGCATCTCCTGTTTTGCTTCGCCGACCTGCAGACAGCACCTGCGCTCCCTCGGGGCCCCGCCCTCTCCCGCAGTCTCTCCCTTCCCCGAACTCCGGGGTGGTTTGGGCACCCACGGACGGGACTCCCACACCCAAGACTGTTGAACTACTATCGATTTTACCAGGACCAAACTGAAATTTTGGGTTATAATGTGCAACTTCTTGGTTACAGCAGATGGACAAAAGGAAAGAAAGTGACTTTGTCTGGGGAAAACACTACCAGTCGTCTGCAGGTATTTGCTGACATTTGAGTACATAGATATGCATCCATACACGGATAGATATACATAAGTAAATTTATTGGGGGGTACTAAAATTTACCTGCCAAAGTGATGATCCAGCTAAATTTAGCAACAACTCAATAAGAGAAAGTAGTTCTTAAAATCTTTGACTCCAATAAATGCAGAGGTATTGAAAAAGTAACCAACTGTTGCTCCAAGGACCCAAAATTCCCCTTCTGCAAATGATCAAAATTATGATCACTTTATCAGGATTTAGCAGTTTGATGTACACTGAAGTGGAGCTAGAAACCTAATATTAAACATTCCACTGACTCCTATAGTCATGTAACTGAGTAAATACAGTAAAAACATTGCTGGTAACAGGCTGCAGGTCTTATACCAATTTTATAAATAGTCAGTACTGACTTCAGTGAGGAGCGACACAGCGTGAGAATCCTGGGTTTTGTGTCCTCTTTAATCTACTGGTGATGACATCGGTCTGTCTCACCTCCAGTTTTAATCTGAAGATTTATTGATCAAGAAAGGACGGACCAGAAACGATACAATCCTGAACATTATACACAACTAAGTATAAGGACATTTTGGATTCTGTTCTCTGCTTCAGAAAATACTTACGTTTTGCACAAAAAAAAAAAAAAAAGTATTTGGATAAAAAATAAGCAAATATTGAAAGGCTGGAAAGCCTGCAATAGCTTTAGCTGATAACTGGAAAGACCATTCTGTATTGTAACCATCCTCACACATAATATGACTTCCAAGCCCAAGGTATGTGATAAAACGGCTATTTTGGAAAATAGATGTGATTATTTTTAAATAGGAAGAAACATAAAAACTATTGCCATGATTTCTGACTGCAGTTCAAGAAGGGTAATAAAAGATATGCTACATGCCCATTCACTTCTTCCCCCCGATCAGTAGGACAGGAGGAGAAAATGAGATGAAGCTTGTGGGCTGATGCAAAGACAGGGAGATCATACACCAGTTACTGTCATGGGCAAAACAGACCCAGCTGTAAAAGTAATTTAATTTATTGCTGACTAAATATACCTGAATTGTAAGAAGAAAATTAACAAAAACACCACCTTCCCCTAGTCACCATCTTCCCAGGCTCAACTTCACTCTCTCATTCCTCCCTCTCCTACCTCCTGTGAGTGGTGCAGATGGGATGGGGAATAGGTAGTCAGTCTGTAATTGCTCCTTTCTGCTGTTTTTTTTTCTTTTAATTCCTTTCCTCTGGCCCAGTGAATTTCCTTTTCACAGGCTGCAGTCCTTTAGGATAAGCCTGCTCCAACCATGGACTGTCAATGGTCTGCAGGTTATCCAGGGCATATCCTGCTCTGCTCCAGGTTCAGCATGAGGTCCTCCACAGGCTGCAGTTCTGATATCTACTCTGCTGCAATCTCTCCATGGGCTACAAGCAAATACCTGTTCCATCCTGATCTCCTGCACAGGTTGCAGAGGAATTCCTGCTGGGACACCTGAAGCATGTTCTTGCCTCCTTCTACTTGTGCCCTCATAGAGTCACAGAATCAATTAGGTTGTAAAGATTTCTGAGATCATCGATTCCAACCTTTGGCCAAACACCATCATGTCAACCAAACCATGGCACTGGGTACCATGTCCAGTCTTTCCTTAAACACCTCCTGGGCTGGTGACTCCACCACGTCCCTGGGCAGCCCAGTCCAATATCTAACCACCTCACTGCTCTCAGGGCTGTCTCTCTCCCTGTTCTACTCATCATGCTGCCCTCCCTCACCCCAGCCATCCCCAGGGTGTGTCCATCATGGCTGTGGGGCTCAGCTGTTCCCCATGGTGGGTCAGTCAGAGACAGCTGGAACCCAGTGTGTCCAGCACAGGACATCCCTGGCTGATCCTAACTGGGCCTCCCCAGCACCGCTCTCACTGCCAAAACCTTGACACCTACACACAATACAGGTAACCAATGCCTTCACTGTCTGTAGAATAGAAATTGAAATGTCTGTACCTTCACTGAATTGAAGAGGTGTAACAACTTGGTTTTGGGTTCAGACTGGAAAAGTATTGTGATTGGACAATTTTTTTATATATATATCCATATCTTCTATATTAAGAGAGAGAAAATAATTTGTTCTTACTGTGAATAGATCAAGTAAATGATTGAAGAATCATTTTGCTCCCGTTTTTTATCTTGCTTCCTTTTAAGAGAGATGTCATATCTTATGTTAATTACTATAGTCACCGGCACTTTCACCTTGGTTCCTAAATTAATGATGTGATGCTTCCATTTTCAGAGTCATCAGGCTAACCTTATCTCCTGAATGAAATGAAAAAGCAGCTTAAGTGATTAATTTAAAAGGGGATATTAAATGCTTCCTTATACTTACATTGTAAATAAGTGAATAAAACTCTTCTGTAGTTTAGATGTTAATACACACAATATCTTCAAAATGAGCCACAGGTAAAAAAAATACAGTTGTAAAAGCTTTGGGAAGACGCTTAGTGCTAGCTGAGAAAGACCTGAGTGTCAGTGGCCCTCCTAAATTAAATGAAAGCTCATTAATTCAGAGAGGGCAAAAGATCATAAAATAATGTTGTTATTAAAACAGGATACAACAATATAATTTATCTTTCACCTTTGACTGTAGAAGTTGCTCAGACTGCTAGAACAGGTCCAGATTTGCTATTTGAAGGCGTAATATAATTTCCTCGCATATGTTCTTCTTTCTTTTTTAAAATTTTTATTTTGTTATTAAATTTACATTAAACCAGTGCATTTTTTTATTTAAATGGATTAAAAAGGTGGAACCATTATTTCTTTTGTAGAGGGCTTTATGGCACTGATTGGATTTTTTCCTTGGCGTGGTGAATTTTTATGACATCACTGCAATAATTTCTCTTTAGATGACTGTAACTGATACTCTTTTTTTCCAATGTAATAAATTAAAAGTAACATGATCTTTTCTGCTTTCCACAAACCAAGGAAATTCTAATTTATTTTACAATTTGCACACCTAAGAAAATACAAAATATATTGGTCTGTTTAAAGTGACTTAATGTGTCTTCTAGTCATTTCCATTCCAGAGTCCTGTTCACTTCATGTGATTTTTTTACTCTTGATTAATTAGTTTTCCAAAGAAATGACTGATTTTTCTTTACCAAATCCATCTGTTCTAGATTTTTTTCTCCTATTTTTTTTAAGTTTTAGTGGAAAATTTCTATTACTTTTTTAGTGTTTTTATTTTTATATCATATTTTTATCATGAGATTATGAAAATGTTCCATTTTAAAGTAATGGAAAAATAAATCTTTCCACACAGTAAAAACCTCAAAAATTATGACAAAACTGAAATTTAATCACAGTAAAAACCTCAAAAATTATGATAAAACTGAAATTTAATCAATGACTTAAAAACATTTCTGCAGCTTTGTAGGTGGGAATAGCTAGCACATCATAGAAATTATTCTTCACCTTCTGTTTGTACTCAGGACGCTCCTATATACAGTTCTCATCCCTCAGTTACTTTGAGTTTCTACAGTACTTACTGTAATCTGATTCAAATGATATCATATTGTCTTCTGGAAATTTCAGATCCAAATAAATAGAAAAATAGAGGCCTAGAAATATTCTTTTATTTCATTGAGCTCGTCCTCTGATCATAAATGTCAGGATCAGTCTTCTAACTATTCAATTTCTTGTCAATTTTTTTTTCCAGAGGACCAAAAATAGTAAATGGATAACCAATCCCTCCAGTATATTGTTGTGGGGGTTTTTTTTAATTTTAATGTATTCTATCCACAATTATTTTATTAGTCCTTATAAGCTGACATATTAAAAAAAATCTACAAAGTGAAAAGTGAAAATCAGCAGTTTTTCCTGGGTGTAGAAGAGAGACAACACATGCACTGAAAGTAGTAGCTACCTAATCTTCATAAGCTTAATGTAAGAATTGTGTTTTTACATCTGGTATCTGGATATAGTTCAGAGGTTAAATTCCCTGCAAAGTAGGTCATCCACTGTCTTATTGTCAGACATTACTAGTATCAAAGGCTCTGCCTTGTGCTACAGCCATAATAGAAAGATGGGTGATTAAGTGTTTGAAATAACTGTTAGCTACTGTTCTTGGCACAAACCCAGACTTTGATTTATTAATCAAGAGGACCTGAAAAAGTAATTTTTTAAAAGTTTCTTTATCATCCATGAATTTTAAAACTTTCCTCGCTATTTTTCTATTGTTCTACATGTATAACACACACTGCAAAATAAAAATTCATCAAGATGTTTCTTTTATGCCCTTTGTGTTCCTACCAAAGCTGATTCAAATAGTTCAGTATATTTTGAACAAATACATAATAAAGAAAAGCAGCTGGGCATACATACTGAAAGTCTTGAGAAGATGTAAGGAAAAGTAATTTCTTTTTTAAATGATTGGCAGTGAAATGAATTGCTTGCTTGTTTTGCTAGCAATCCAAAGAACTCAGCAGGGAAAAAAAGAATGAGAATTATACCTTACCCTTGTCCTACTTGGTTTTGCTGCTTGATCAGAATATTATTTCCATTTCCTAACTTGTAAAAATATGTCCAAGAAATCAGTACCTTGTGCTTTAGGAGTAGAGCAACAGTTACAATGTCAACGAAAAGTCCAAGACTCCTGTTTTTCAGAACTATATGTGACTTATTTCACTGCTGAAAGTTTATGCAGAGCTACTGAACATCATGGGTCTTTACCTGGGTATAGGTGTCCATCTAAGGTTTAGGCATTTTAGTTCTAAATTTATTTATTAAATAAGCACAAAGGTAAGAATTTAATCATATAGACTGGTTTGATACCTCAAAAGGTTTAAAGTGCTTCTCTGCATTGAACAGAAAAGGAAGTAGAGCATCTCGGTCCTTAGTTATATTTATCAGCCAGGAAATTATAAGTAAGGCAGATTTGTCCATATATCTCTCATAGCATCTAAAAAATGCATTTTCCACAATTTTCAGCACTGTTATTGCTAGTATACTGCAACATTATACTCTCTGCTGTAAACAGATAAGAGATGAAGAGGAAACAGTGGGTTCCAGTGCTTCATCAGGCATGGAAAAAAACAAGCTTGAAGAACTGCCATTGAAAAACATGTCGAGAAAATGATCAAAATTATGATATCAAGAAATGTTGGCTCTCAGTGTTTAAAATCTACTTGAAGGACACTGATATATTAACTTTCAGGAATTAGGAGTAATATAATTAAATTATTGCATTTTCCCTCCTTGTCCATACAATGGCAAAAATTTAGCTCAGATGGAGCCAAAAAAGTTGTACAAACTTTCAAAGAAAATGGAAAGATAATATCACTAGCTTCAAGTCAACTGGAGAGCCCTATGGGGTTTGCACATGTATCTCTGTGAAGGTAACTGGAAATGAAAAAATAGTTCAGTAGGAAAAGCTAGTGCAGCTCTTTCCTTTTATCCAAAAGTTTTAAAGTAAAAAATTTGGAAGTGAACACTTCTATCTTGGGAGTTATTTCATTTCCTGGGAGATGTGAACTCTGCAAGGAATAATGGCCTGATGACCACGATTAAGGGTACATTTAAGTGCAACGCTACCTATCAATCCTTTTGATGCTCTACAAAATTATATAAATTATCAGTCAACACTAAAGTAGTGGACTGAATCCAGCATCCCACATCAAAAGGTTTTCTTGGTTTTGTCTCTGCAGAAAGAATAAAATTTCATAAAGAATAAAAAAAATTAGAAAGACAGGCCACCAGTTCATGGGTGTTTTGATAGTCTCCTAGGTGGAGAAAAAAAAAAAAAGGTTGATTTCAAAAGGAAAGAAAAAGGGTTTGCATAAGGACTTCAAAATTTTGAGTGTGACCAGCAGAAATAATGGGTAAAAAAAAATTCTCAATGTGATTTTGGAAAAAAAATTAGGTCCAAAATAATTTATTTTCAAATCAAACTATTTAACCAATTAGGTTTGCAGTGACAAGCAATCTCAGTTAGAGAAACTGCCATCAAATTTTTGGGTAGTATTTAACCCACCTAAGAAGTATCTGATAACAAAAGTACAAGTTCTTACTATAATTATACTGCTATCTGGTGGGTTTCATTATATAATGGTTTAGGTTTCAACACAGAGCCACATTAGACTACTTTTTGCTTTTTTATTTTATTTTTGTTTTTCTGGATGAATCTTACCTGTGTTGGATGCAAAGTTAGATGGAGTTTTTTGCCCTCTAAATCATTATTGTTGCAGTCATCAGTACACCTGCTGACCCTGGACACCACAGTATTCTAGTTATCTCAGTAGTTTCCAGGTTTTTGGTAGGCACTGACAAATTTTCCCCATTTCATTGTCTATCCCTTCATTTCTTCTCACAACTGCCCTCATGAACTGTAAGGGCAGAGAACAGGAGTCATGGGATACAGGCACATACTACTGCTGCATTTTATACAGGTAACTGTAAAGGAAACACTAAGGAATAACCTTTCTGGTCTGTTTGAAATGTGCCGTTTTTTCCAAGAAGATCTCTCAATAGTGTATTTCTTGGGAACATGACTTCCTAGTACATAGTCAAGATTTTTTGTTTAGTATTACATTCTTCAGCCTTGAAAGAATAATTTTTTCATCTTACATGAGAGAAATCCCCATTTCTGCTTGAATTTTAACTGTTTTTTTCTCATTATGGAACGAAATAGTATTCAACCTGCCTAATATCATGTTGTATGTTCCTCTAGACATTCTGGAAGAGACTGTGAAAGTGTATTTCAAAGTGGTGCATCTTCTGAAAGGCACAAATCATGTAAACTGAGATACCTTGTAAACTTTCTTATCTGGCCCCATAAAAACATACTCTTGGAGATCTGCAATCTTTATGCTTTGCATTCATAATCTTTCAGAAACTTCCAGAGAAGATTTTAGATGTAGGTGATATTGATATCAAGCATTTCTCACTTGTTGTACCCAGACAGCTTTTCCTTTTAAATATTCTTTGGAGTTTGAGCTATTGTGATGAGAATTATCGAACTGAAAAAACCCTACCTGTTTGGTTAAAATGCTTCCCTCAAGTAAAACAGTACATATTTGTAAAGGTGACCTTTAAGTGAAAACACTTCAAAGTGTTAAATGTCAATTGCGGCGGCTACTTCTGAAGTCATAACCAGAAGTGCTTTAAATGCCACAGGAAAGTTCTTTCAGTGGGGAGAAGGGCTGCCTTGAGCTACACAGGAGATGAATTTGGGCTTCTGGAAGTCGACTCAGGCGAGAGAACGAGATGAGGTCTCTTCAGCTTTATTTGAGGTTACATCGGGGATAGCAGAGTTTGGAGAGACATCTGAAGAGCCCTGAACAAAGGCTCTACAACAGGTTATAAGGGCATATAACTAGGCGGGTTTACAAGTTTTCAGAACAAATAGAAAAGTGAATACAAGTAATTTACAGTCTAAATTTACCAATGTCTAACTCTGAGATATGCATGCGTCGAGTGGTTGGAGAGAGATAACGGTCCATACTATTTGTAATATTTTTCTGGGAGGTTGCTGGGATAATCCATCTCTTCTTCACTTTCTTCTGGCACTTCTCCCATTTCATCCCAATCCTCCACATTCTCAAGGGCACTGAGTTCTATCTCAGCTGCTTGGGCCGTAACATCTCCCCGTTTGTTTTCAAATAAAAAGGATAAAACTGCCTTTACAATGATAGATTTGCATATACACAAACAGCAAAGAACAAACGTGACAATGAGAACAACTGACACCAAGGTTTTCACGAGGGAGGCATCGTGAAACCTACAAAACAAACATGATTAAACAAAAATAACATTTTTAAACTTAGAAGGGTCTTCCCAATACTGAAGAATTTTTGGTTTTGGGAAGTCAAAATTCGCTAGGGAATATATGTATGATTCAAGAGGTATTTTAACTAAAGGGGGATCTTTGAGTCTGATTTTTTTCTGTTGTTTCCAGTTGAGGATTGAAAGTCGTTCCCAACTGGGTTTGAATTTTTGTTTTGGTTTCGCGAAATTCACTCGAGGGGGATGGTGTTTGAAATCCTCAGCTGTGTACGGCTTGACGCATTTTGCTGGAACCCACCTGGGCCCGGTAGGCGTGGATACGCACGCGTAACCACGTCCCCAGGTTACCAGGGGAAATGGTCCTTCAATGTTTAAAGTTTCTAAATTCCGAACTAACACAGGTGGTTGTATTTTCAATTTTCCTCTCTTGTCGTTCATGAAGTGCCTAAATATAGGCGGCATGGGCTCCTCGGCCGAGGCATTTAAAAAGTTGATGACATAGAGCGCCTTGGCCAACCGGAGGTGAGGTGTGCTGACTTCTGTTGTGGTCCCCAGCTGTCTGTAAAGTGTCGTTTTGAGGGTCCGATGGGCCCTCTCGACAATTGCTTGGCCTGTTGGCGAGTGAGGGATGCCGGTGACATGGCTGATCCCCCATTCTTCGAGGAATTGATTGAATCGTTTGGATGAGTATGCAGGGCCATTGTCAGTTTTGATTTGCCCCGGGATGCCCAGTGTGGCGAATGCTTGGGTGAGATGCCTGATGCAGTCTGTTGTTTTCTCCCCAGAGTGGGCTGATGCAAACATTGCTCCTGAAAATGTGTCCATTGACACATGGACATATTTCAGTCGTCCAAATTCGGGAACATGTGTGATGTCGGTTTGCCACACCTGACAACTCTCAGTTCCTCGAGGGTTAACACCCATAGGGTAAGTGGGCAGATCGTCGGTGGCACAGTTAGGGCATGCCCTAGTTATTGCTCTTGCTTGTTCTCGAGAGATTCCGAATAGCCTGGCCAAGGCGTGAGCATTTTGATGGAAAAATTGATGGCTCAACTTTGCCTGGCTGAAGTGGTCTGGCGTATTCGGTTTCAGGGCAGAAGCTGCCAATTGATCAGCCCTACTGTTTCCATCGGCGATGGGTCCTGGCAGGTTGGAGTGTGACCTTACATGCATCACAAAATAGGGATGCTCCCGGTGGGACAAGGCTGTCACAAGCCTCAGGAGTAAAGAAAAGATTTTCGGATTGTTAATTTGTTTCAGGACTGAATTTTCTACTCTCAATGTCACTCCTGCCACATAGGCAGAGTCTGTGACAACATTGACAGGTTCTTTAAATTTTTCAAACAATCTCACCACTGCAGCAAGCTCGGCAACTTGTGGGGACCCCTTGATTACCTGCACATCGGACTCCCACTGTCCTGTGGCGGGGTTCCTCCAAGTCATAACAGACTTTTTGGAAGTGCCTGAGCCATCTGTAAATACAGTCAAGGCGTTGGGAATTGGTTTTTGTGACAGTTTTGGTTTTTCAAACCAATTAAATGCTGTACTTAGAAGTTTGTGTTTTTGATGGCTTGATGTTATTTGGCCAGAGAACCCTTCGAGAGCTATTTGCAGAGGTTCATTGAATTGCATTTCAAAATCCAATTGTTCAGCTTTGTAAGGCACACGTATGAAAACAAAGTCCTGACCTGCTAAGGCACGGAGCCTTAACCTACCCTTTTTGATCACCTTGGATACAAATTCATCTCGGGTAGTTAACGTCTTCGCCAACTGGTGGGGGAGGAAGATCCACTCGATGATAAGCAGTGGATCAGGTCGGTTTACACTCCACTGGTAAATTAACCCGTGGATGTATCGGCCTTCCCCCAGGACCACAAGCTCAAAAGGTAGGTCTGGGTCATATCGGTGGGCTTGCCTTTCCGATATGGCCTTTTCCACCTTTCCCAGTGCAGCCACAGCTTCTGGTGTTAATTCTCTTGGGGAGTCTAGCTCCCCCCCTCCGATTAAACAGTTGAAAAGGGGGGCCATTTCCTCGGTTGTGATACCCAGGAGAGGCCTTACCCAATTCACGGAGCCACATAGTTGATGTAAATCACGTAATGTGCGTGGGAGGTTTCCAATTTTCAAACATTGAGGACGGATAGTACGATCATTAATGGTACAACCCAGGTATTTCACTGGTGTTGTTTTTTGGATTTTGTCTGGTCTTATATCAAAACCTGCTTTTGTGAAAACATGTGAAACAATTGTGAGTACTTTTTCAACTTCTGGGCTTGTTGGAGCACACACCAGAATGTCATCCATGTAATGCAGAATGCGGACTTCAGGAAACTGTCGTCTCACAGGGGCGAGAACTCGTGCAATATATTGCTGACAAATTGCAGGTGAGTTTTTCATCCCCTGAGGGAGAACAGTCCACTGAAACCTTTGGAGTGGTTCTGAGTTGTTGAGAGAAGGCACTGAAAATGCAAATTTGGCTTGATCTGCAGGGTGGAGTGGAATGCTAAAGAAAGCATCTTTCAGATCAAGGACAGCCAATTTCCAGTCTGAGGGCAAAAGGGCCGGAGATGGTAATTCGGGTTGGAGAGATCCCATGTCCTCCATGGCCTTGTTAATTTCTCGAAGGTCATGGAGAAGTCTCCATTCGTCCTTACCAGGTTTTCTGATAACAAAGATTGGAGAGTTCCACGGCCTTGTTGAAGGAACAATTCGTCCTTTTGCAAGTTGCTCTGCCACTAGGGTTTTGAGGGCTTTCAATTTTTCAAGGGGCAGGGGCCATGGATCAATCCACACAGGTTCTTCTTTCAGCCAATTAAGACGTGGGATAGCGCCCTCCACCACGGCCCCGGTGGAAAAAACCTGCTCTTTAGGAGATGGAATGATAATTTTTGCTCCCCATTGGCAGAGCAAATCTCTCCCCCACAGACTGTATGAGAGGTTCGCCACAAAGGGACGGACAGTGCCTTTTGCTCCTTCTACATTTACACAAACAACTGTTTGGGCACTTTGACGTGCCTGTGCATTTCCTCCCACTCCCATAATGGGTGTAGTGGAATCAGTGAGAGGCCATTGGGAAGGCCAATCTCGGCGTGCAATGATGGTAATGTCTGCTCCAGAGTCCACCAGTCCAGTAAGAGTAATTGTCTTTTCATTTAATGTTAAGGATGCTGTCAGCAAAGGACGAGATTTTGCTAGGTTTTCTGACCAGAATACAGATGTTGTGTGTCCTTGGTCAGGGTCTGTTGGCAGCAAATGCTGGAACGTGTCATCATCGGTGTCTGAATCAGATGTCCAGTTCAGTTCTCTGGTCTCACTATTTTTTTCTGCACGCGGTGAGTGTTCGCGTTCATAATTTAGTTTTTTGATGACTCATTTGCGGCTGGATTAAAACGAATGGAGGGTTTTCTGGCGATTTGAGGTGTAGATTGTTGTGACGCAGGGCGTGAGGTGTTTGGGGTTCCAGTGTGGGATTCCGCAGGTGTTCTCGGAGGAAAAGGAGAAGAACGTGAGAGGGAAATATTGGGACAGTTTCTTGCCAAGTGGCCATGCTGGCCACAGTTGTGGCAGGTATACTGTGATTGTGGATTGGAATGGGATCGAGGTCGGGAAGTATAGGTTTTAGGGAATTGTGGTACTCGGAGAGGGGGTTCAAGAGATGGACGGGAACAGGCTTCGATCAGTAATGATAAGGTAATTTCTGTGCTTGGGGGTAAAGACAAGATGATTTGCCTGCATCTGGGATTTGCATTCACTGAGGCTGTTTGAATTATGACTTCTTCTTGCTGTTCAGGATTTTTAAATTGTTTTTCAATGGCTGCTGACAGCCTGTCAATAAAATCAGTAAATAATTCAGTTTGGCCTTGTTTGATATACATGAAAGGTACTAAGGTTTCTGGTTTTGAAGGAACAGCCTTTAAGGCATTAAGTGCTGCTGTTATTAAATCTAATTGAATTGATTTTGTAATGATTTTCACCTGTTCAATCGGATTATTAAATCCTTCTTCTGATCCAATGAGAATTGACATTGTTAGGTGCTGCAGGTTGGGGTTTGTTTTATAATTTGTTAAAAGAGATTGGACTCTCCGTTTAAAATGTGATTCCCAGAGTATCATTTGTGCTGGTGTTAATAGCACTGCTATAATGCTTCGAATGTCTACTGGACAACGGGTTTCTGATTGGAGTATTGAATCTAAATATGAATTAAAATAGGTTGAATTTTGGCCAAAATTTTTTGCAGCTTTTAAAACTTTTTCTCTCACTGAATGTGGAATTGGAAACCAGGTAACAGCATGCGTTTTGCCTCTGTGGATGCTCATCGGGGGTGGTGAGGGACTGGGGGAACTGTGATTAGAATTAGGAGAGAGTTGGGATTGAGAGGGGTGCTGGGGTGAAGGAGGCGGATGCTTTTTGCGCCTCTTGGCGGGCGCTGCTATGAGGGTCTGACCACCGGAAGTTGACATGCTGAAGTTCCTGTCAAGATGGCTGCGCTCATGAAAGGGTTCTCCGGAGGTGTTCTCTCGGGGTTCGGACCGCCTCTCCGGCGTCATGGAGGAGGCGGTGGACAGGGTTGGGAGAGGGAGTGAAGGGGGTGGATCCAGGGAGAGGGAGGAGGGAGTGAGATCATGGTAGGAGTGGGTTCTGTTCCCGCGGCGAAAGCCGCGGGAGGCTTTCGCGGGTAAACACTGAGGAGTAGATAGGAGGAAGTCATGACGCGATTGGGCGGAAGTAGAGGGAGAAGGGGAATGCTGGGAAGAAGATGCTCGCGATGAATGCTGGGAAGGGGAACGTCGGGCACGCCCACGGACGCCAGCATGGTCGCGGCCATAATTCCTTTGTCTGGATTCCGCGCGGTCTGGGGTGGATTTTTCAGCGTTTTTTGGCGCGGACCTGGTTTTATTTTTCCGAGATCGGGGAAAGCGCAGATTAGGGGTAAGAGGGGTTGAGGGAGGAGTAGAAACAGAGCTGCAGTCTCTGTCTGGGGTTCGGGGGGAGAGAGAAACCCGCAGGTCCCAGCGCAGGCAGCTCCTGGGCGTACTTTTACGGTTTACCTGGGGATTTCTCGCTCCTTTTAGGATAGAGGGGTAAGGAGAAGGGTGTTGGGATAATAAAGGGGAAATGGGGAAAGGAAGTTTTTCAGCAGCAGTTACTAAACTGTGAGTTTTGGAGACCAAGGGGTACAGTCGGAGGGCTAGTTTTTCTTGTATGCGGCATTGAAAGGAGATTTTTTCGGACAGTTCGTCCCAGAAACCCCCTGAAAGGATGTCTTGTGAGTTTTCGGGGGGACAATATTTTAAAATAAAACGTATTAAAGATGTTAAATGGCTTTTCTTAAAGAAAACTCCGTTCTGAACTAAAAGTGTGGTTAATTTGGACTCAATCTCGCCTCTCAGATTCGCGACTTTAGAAAAAGAACAGCCCATGCTTTCCAAGCGGGGGGGGTGGTCTTTTTCTAAGCCGAAAAACAAAAAACAAAACTAAAACAGTTCCTCTGACCCTCCCCCTACAGCGAGACTCGTTCTCTGCCCTGCATGGGCACTGGGTGGGGATTCCCTCTCCCCACTCCCACAATGTCACGGGGGACTTACACCACGCGTGGGTCCTGTTCCGTGAGGAGGTCAGGGGCAAAGTAAAGTCGGTGTCGCGAGGTCGCGTTCCAGGCGTCCACGCACGCTTCGGTCGGGCGTAGGCTCCCACAAAAGCTGGAAAGTTTTGGTGTTGCTCTCAGGTGGAAAATTCACGCGTGGCTGGAATGTGGCTGCGGGTGTTTTGCGCTCCCCCTCCTCCGCTCGGCGGCGGGTGCAGCGCGGCGGCGCTCGGCGGCAGGCTGCAGCCGCGGCTTTTCGGAGGGGTTTGAAATCCGGTTTTTTGCTGTTTCTCCCGGTTTCTTCTTTTCACGCGGTTTCAGCGTCTTCTCCCACGATGTTCCTCACACGATGGTATCATCTGTGGTTTTCCTCACACGGGGCACCATCTGCGGCGGCTACTTCTGAAGTCATAACCAGAAGTGCTTTAAATGCCACAGGAAAGTTCTTTCAGTGGGGAGAAGGGCTGCCTTGAGCTACACAGGAGATGAATTTGGGCTTCTGGAAGTCGACTCAGGCGAGAGAACGAGATGAGGTCTCTTCAGCTTTATTTGAGGTTACATCGGGGATAGCAGAGTTTGGAGAGACATCTGAAGAGCCCTGAACAAAGGCTCTACAACAGGTTATAAGGGCATATAACTAGGCGGGTTTACAAGTTTTCAGAACAAATAGAAAAGTGAATACAAGTAATTTACAGTCTAAATTTACCAATGTCTAACTCTGAGATATGCATGCGTCGAGTGGTTGGAGAGAGATAACGGGCCTATACTATCTGTAATACTTTTCTGGGAGGTTGCTGGGATAATCCATCTCTTCTTCACTTTCTTCTGGCACTTCTCCCATTTCATCCAAATCCTCCACATTCTCAAGGGCACTGAGTTCTATCTCAGCTGCTTGGGCCGTAACAGTCAATGGCAACTGACATTTTTCTGACATATTTCTGACATATTTCTACAGTGAATTATTAAACATTAAATATGAATTGTGAGAAGTTCATGAGCTTTATGAGCTAAATAAATCTCTCATACATGAAAATTTAAGAGACGTAGGAGACTGTTCAGGTGTAACGAAGAAGGCACTGTGCATTGCACCTTAGGAGTCCATCTACTTATCTGGGACCCAAGCCCATTGCTGAATCTGCCAGGCAGGGCCCACCCCTGCGAACATACATGGAGACTTTGTAATAGTCTCTTCACATCCTTACTTTTAATCAGGGTGGAGTCCTGCTTCTGAGAATATTCATGGATAATTACAGGGGTTGTCCTTCTCAAGATTAAAAAGTGTTACGGATTTCTATATTTAAAAATGTTGCCAACATCCACCCATATTCCCTGGTTTATTTTAGCCCACTAGATGGGCCAAAAGTGTCCAATCATGATCTAAACAGCGTTGTTCAATTTTCCCAGAGTACTGTCGCAAATTTATCCTTTCCATAGATTCCTTGAAAGTAACTTCTCATTAGGTCATGTCCCCTATTTCACAGGTCAAGAACCATAGCTTCACACATGAGATTAAGTTCCTGATTGCACCAATCTTCCTCAGGAAAATCACTTAAAGGAAGACCCAAAACTCCCAGTATCTCCAGTGAAAACATCAATTCTGATGTGACTATTAAGCCAGAAGATTTTTGCAGCAACTAGACAACTTTCTGAAACAAGTTGGCATATATTGGCCACCTTTTTGCTGTGCTTTTTAAGGTCCAATGCAGGAGGGCTAAATGATCATCTCCTGAAGCCAGAAGGCCACAACGATCCCTTACAGTTATTGCAATTGTTCCATGTTTGTCACCTTCTTAATTACCACATTTCTGAGTGATAATGGATTTCTTCATATCATGGTGAGACAATTTTAATCCTATGCATATATTCCTTTAAGCCATGAATAAGCAAATTTATTCCAGTTTTTGACACCACAGACAAACAAAGTTCTTTTAATCCAAATTTCTTTTAATCCAAACAAACACACAAAAGCCGCATTTGTAAAACAAGTCTAGCATGTTTTAATGAAAATAGAGAACTTCTAATGTCATGTATCTAAAGAAAATGAAATTGTGTTTCAAGCTCATTAAAATCAAGAAAAAATATTTCCAAAATACCAGAAGGCTGTGATGGCTTCCTAATGAACTGCTTAAAAAATTTCATTTTGTTATAAATGACATTATGACTTCCTTTCCTTGCTTTAAGCAAAACAAGTTTTAAAATATGGGAATTTTTCACAGATTGGATATACAATTGGTCAGTTAAGAATTTTTGTCATTCTAAATATTATTGTCAGATCAAAGGTAGCTAAGATAAATCTTTTTAATGCTCTTAGAATAGAAAGTCTTGTCTTTAATAGGAGCTTTCTAGATAGTATATCAGTAATCAGACTATACCTGTAAATACTGCAAAGCTAATTCCCTTTCTTTCATTTAAACAAAATAATTCACTGTTTTAATTTAATATCAGATATTGTTGTATGTTGAATTCTAAAGAGCAATAAGGACAGTACTTCCCAATTGTAACCTGCATGGAAGGTTCTGTAAAAGAGATAGTGAAAAGCAAAATCAGAAACTTGATAATTTTTGACTCACTGTTGGTAAGTACTGCAGATGAATAACAATTAAAAGGATTTCTGGCAAGAGTATCCACTAATATGAATTTCTGTAGTAACTATTTTGTCTATACAGTTCTTCTCAGTATTTTTGGCTACTGTTATGAATGTCTTACACTTAGCTCCTTGCACTTCAACATTATGAATCACATGTCAAGGAAACACAATGAAATATTTAAGTAAAAATCCTCTTAAAATAATATAGATTCATTATGGCAAAATAATTTTAGAGCAATAAACCATTATATAGGACATTTTCAACAATCAAAGTTTCACATTATATTTAAGCACAAATATTTGGGTTAAAATCAGAGACATAGTGCTATTAGAGAATAGGCAATGGGAATTAAGGGAATTAGACATATTTTCTGAATGACAACAAACGTTTTCTATCTCAGTGATTATAATTTTATGAAGCACAGTGAAATTTTGTGCAAACCTGTAACCTAATAGTCCAGAGACCTGGAGAAGTGAAGACACAGGATAAATGTAGAAGAGTTACAGGCATCACATTAGAAGAGATGAGTGCCTGCTCCTCCCATTTTCCCCTGCTATATAAAACTCAGCCATGGTTAGTTAAAAAAATGCAGACATGAAGCAGGAGAAACCTGTTAGTAGACAAAAGAAGGAGGACAAGAATGTAGAATCTAACATGCAAAACTTGGAATGTAGTATGGAGTTGCAGACCATTGGCTAGAAACAAAGTGTAAAAGCATGTGAGAAAATATACAAAAACAATACCAGATCAATGAAAGGTGTATGAAGGAAAGACAAAAGGAAAGAAGAAGGGGCAAAGAAGAAGAAACTACCAACATTAATATCATATTCCTAAAGGTGAACTTCTCAGGAGAGAATTCCTAATGCTGAAGACTCAACACAGGCTCCATCTGTCTCTGTCATCTGCAAAAGACTTAAAAATCATAATTGTTTTAAACACTGTTAAGATCGCCAAAGGATTTTGCCCACTATGGCAAACTGTACAAAGAAGCTGTGACCACCAAAGCCCACCCCGCCACCAAATACTCCTCCTGAATTTTGGGAATTTAGTCTGTGAGTTAAGCCACCAGACAGGAAATTGAGATAAGGCAAAGGTGGTATTA
This sequence comes from Lichenostomus cassidix, assembly GCF_008360975.1. Classification (NCBI taxonomy): domain Eukaryota; kingdom Metazoa; phylum Chordata; class Aves; order Passeriformes; family Meliphagidae; genus Lichenostomus; species Lichenostomus cassidix. Next base: position 101,346,213 of record NC_139479.1, on the reverse strand, counting down.
TTGTCCAATTATCTCAGGTCTAAGCAAAAGTAACCAAGGCTGGGGGAGGCCATATCCCCTAGATCCATTTGCTGAGGCCAGGTTTGCACACAGTTCCCCCTAACCAAAGGGGAAGAAGAAAGTTTTCAGTTGTGTGGTGTGAAAGTTTCTGGTCTACATAAAGCAGAGGGGTTGAACTACAAGCTGAGTTTTGGGCCAGATAAGAAGCAGACCCTGAGGAGACAGGGCTTTTTATCATGGCAGCTGTCCACCCTTACACAAACTGGCTCAGTTGTGAAACTCCCCTCATTGTCCCCAGGAAGGTCACATTCCCACAGGACATTCACATTCCCATGGGACATTCACATTCCCAAGTAGGCCTGAGGGTTTTGGATGGGGCATATCTGGCTCAACTCCAATCACATGAGGAGCAGCTTTCATATCTTAGAAGGGGTCATAAACCATCAGACTCCCAAAGTGCCCCCAGATTCATTTCTGATCCACACATGATCCACAGTGTTGCGAAAGACAGCGTAAAATATCCCCCCCCGCCACCCCCCCAGGGGAGGTACTCAGGCATTCCCACATAAACATGAACTTACATTGATGCATTGAACTCTGTGTTTTGCTGGACTGTCACCACGAACTCTCTGTCACTCTCTCCCTCCCCCACACCTTTCACTTTTTCCTATTTCTTTCTTACTCTCTCTCTCTCCTCAAACTTACCATTAAACAAAATCCATACTATTGACTTCAGCATATGGTCTCATTTACACCTTGATTCAGACAGAAGAATCTCTATAATCAAAGGATAGTAGTTTCATCCCCTGAAGTTGCAGACTTAAGACTGAAGTTGCAGAGATGAGGGCTCAGAGCACTGGGAGGGTGAAATGAATTTGGACTGCTCATAATTCTTTTACTCTGTTAAGATTTCAGCTATGCTAAAAATAAATACTTGGCTTTACATGTTGTGTCTCTTTTTCATCAATAATAATATTTTGAGGGTGAAAAGAGTTAGGAGCTGATTCAGTAGTCATTCAAGATTTTGTAAAAGAGAAAAGAGTCAATCACTTTCATATATGGGAGAGTTTCAGGTTGTTCTGGCCCACCAGACAGTAAAGTTGCATCAATTGCAGCAAAAAAATATCTTGTTTCTGGTTTCTCTAAATAATAAAAAAAATCCCTTCTGATTTCAACTACTAAATCAGTTAGTGTATTTACAGTAGTGAAAAGCATAAAGTGGAGAAGAACGAAGAAATAAGGTAACATTATATTTTTTCTGCTGTTACTAGTCAGAATTTCCAAAAAAGGTTTAATTATTGTTTGAAGTTGGTGGGATAGTCATTCAAATAATTATTTGATTTTAAAACGTCAATAGATACTGTTAATTTCTATTGTTTTGATGAAATAAAATCCTTCATTATTCTTCCTCTGTGTTTAATATTGGTATATTCAAATATATGTTAATGAAAAGCAATAAAAACCAGTTCCAAAAAAATTTCAACACTTAGAGTTGAAAACAAGCACGATTTAAAAAAAAACAAACTATAGATATATATTTTGGCAACTACAATAGCTATTCACAATTAGTCACTCACAGATAACAGGAAAATATTGTTAGACTTATGCATTATTCATCCATAATAATAAAAACCCAATATGATTATGTACTACTGATGTAGCAGGGTGTGAGGGAGCAGCAGGAACTGGCTGCCCCCCCGGACCGGGTCTCTGGTCCGTGTAATCCCACCAGATCTGGGGCGCCCGGCCCCCAGGGTCCCGCGGCAGGGCGCGAGTCTTTCAACCACAGAAATTCAAGAAGGAAATTAAGTAAGGCGAAGGAACAAACCTGGACTCCATCCCTGTTCTGGCAGGGAGGTTTATTTGGGTAACGGGGAGAGGGGTTGCAGGGGAGGAGAAGGGGGGAGGAAAAGCAGGTACAGGGTAAGGGCTGCCAGCTCAGAGAGGAGACCCCTCCCAGACCCAGGCGCTGGCTTTTAAGGGGAACGGAAGGGGGCAGGGGCTGGCTCTCTCTGACCCAGTCCCAGGAGGACGAAGGGAAGATTGGCAGGAGGGTTACACACCAATAGGTTTTCAGGTACAGCAGAGCATATTTTAAAATGAACCAATAGTACACCGAGGGGGGAAACAAAGAGAGCACATGGAATCCTAAAACCCCACATTGCTACATCCTACTTACACATTAGTCCCTTGCACTTACCAGTAATAGTAGAAATCAGGTAAAAAAGTAAGACAGAGCAGTACAGAGAGGTGAACTAAGAGAAAATACTTTTTATTAGATCGATTGCATTAGAATCTATTTAACCAAGAGGAAGTATGAAATGATGATTGTTGTATGTGCTGTGCATGTGTTGAATCTCACAGCAACTTATTGCACATGCCATGAGATCTGGTTTCAGCTTGTTTCCCAGAACTTTTCCATGGGTGCTGAGCCTGACTCTACTGTCATTTTCAGAAGCAGACATGATGCATGCTCATTTAGAATCATTGTGTTGGAAAACACTGCAAAACAACAGCTGTACATACCACACTGAATGTGCTCCATTTGTGTCTTTGGAAATGGTTTCTTTCTACTGTCCTGTATCCAAGACTACATTTTGTATTAAAAACATTTAAAAACAGTGCTAATAGTATCTTAATGTATCTTTTCCTGAGAGATTGCATGGAGATATATTATTCTGCCCTGTAAAGGTAGTCCATTGTTCACAAGAATGTTTCTGCAACTTCGTATATCACATACATGCTGTCTCGTCATCACAGGTGGCTACCGCAAGTTGACTATGGCCAGTAGGTGTGTATAGGTATTTTAGGATTTACAGGAAGTCATCCTTTAGGTAAGTGAGTGAGCAGTGGAAATGCATCCTGGGAGTGATAAGATAGTTGAGAGTGGAGGAGTCAGGATTAGAGAACAAGCCAATGTACACAAGACTGGTGAGCTCCTGACTGGAAGAAAATTCAGATAAGACATTCTACAGAAAACTGGAGGGAGTCTTGCATCTGCCGACTCTTGTCCTTATGGAGGACCTGAATCACTTTGATATCTGGTGATGGGTGAACTCAGCAGGGCACAAGCAAACAATGTTTCAGGAGTGTATTGATGACAGCTTCTGGGCTGTCACAGGTCATTAAGCAACACTTGAGGGAGTACAAACTGCTGGAGTTTATAATTAGAAACAAGATAGAAGTGGCTGGGGATTGTGGGTTAGGGCTGTCAGTGTTGATTTCACTGACCATGTGACAGTAGAATTCAGGAGGGGAAAAAACCAAAAAGCATGATTTCCCTGGATTTGAGGAGATGGTTTTTGGCTTGTTTAGAGACATATGGAAAGACCCCATAGAATATGGCTCTATGGAGAAGAGCAGGCCAGGATAACCTCCTCCACACCCAAGGATGGTCCAACCCCATGCAGAGCAAGGCTCAGGTAGTAGAATGTCTGTTTGCATTAAAAAGGATACTGTCTGAGCACCTGAAGTTGAATCTAATAAGGGACATAAGCAGGTGAACAAGGGTTTCTACAAGTTTTTCTACAAGTAGCAAAAAAAAATTTGGAAAACTGTGGGCCCGCTGCTGAATGGGGAAGGGGAACTGGTGACATTTTGTCCAATCTCTAATTCTCATTAGGTACAAAAAGATGGTATTTAAAACTTTTCACCCACTGAGTATATCAAACTGCTGTTTCAGTGTAATTCCTTCTCAGTACCAGTTGACAACTTAGTTAACAACTCTAGTCCAAACTTAATGAACCAGCAGGGCCATGGTATTTAAGAGGAATCTTTACCTTTTGCTGTCCCTCAGAACTCATTTTAGGCTTAACATTTCTATTTTAATGAGATATTCTACATTTCTGATTCCTGCTCTGAAGCTGAAGAAAGGTCTGAGAAACAATGGAAGGTTTATTTTTTCTTATTCCTAATCTAGAAAAACTTCACAGGAATAAAAAGACATTTGTTTTTCCTTATGATCATTGATGATGGAAAACATTTTTGGTTTTTTGGTTAATTTTAAATGAGTTATTGTTATTAGAAAATCTTAAGGAATATCATAGATGCAATGGAAAAACTTCTTATGGCAATTAATGTATTCCATTTCTTGGATCACTCCACTTTTTTGTCACCATATAGGGATCAGATCTTCCTGTATCTGCATACAACAGTCATCATTTACTCCCTTGTGTGAAAGGCCAAGTAAATATAAGGGAGTATGGGAAGACAAAGGCCTGTTGAAATCTTCCTAAACTCATCTCTTAGCTATGATTCCCCTTGAAGGCCACCCCTGGCCTTAACCTCTGCAGTAATACCCATATATTCTTAAATCCAAGTTTAAGAAATATTTGCAAACAGTTTGTAAATCCATTCTAGAAAAGGAAAGTAGTCAAAACTTCCCTGTGGTTCCTATGAAAATACACTGGCTGTTGATCACATGCAATACTTAACATCAGTGCTCCATAAAAGAGCAGTATCCCATATGACCTGGAATTTCAAAGCTGCTGAAACAATGTAGGGCTGTATATTTCATTGTCATTTGGTAAAATACGCTGTCAGCCACAATTCCCAGTTCACGTCAAGGAAAGGTTGGACACATATTTTTATAAAATGCTTGAAAATTGCCAGTTTTGACCTTTAGTACTGTCTTTCAATAACTGGAGGTCTTCAGGCGCAGAGGATTTGGACTCATAGGTTCACTGCTGTTTATTGTAAACTATAAGAGAGAAGATTTAGAATACAGGAAAACCTTAATAACCATCATGAGAAAAGAATATCTCACAAGAAGTTGGTAATTGGTTCTCTCAGCTCTGTGTGACCCTCATGAATTGTACTCTCATCTACCTGAATCATTTATAATTACTTACTGCACAAAAGTGTATCTAAAATCATCTCCCATGTAATGTGCTAATTGAGATACAGATGACCAAAGCAGAGGTATTGAGTGGCAATGAATATTGCATAAGATCCCTTTTTTTATAAGATCCAAATGTTCCTGTGAATCTAGATAGCATCTTTTCAAAAATGTGCACAACATAACTGTGGAAGCACTAGCTGAGAAATCCAGAACAGATTTAAATTTTCTAGAGAATAGTGCTTATGTGCAATTAAGAAACACAGTTAGAATATAAAAGAAAAAAAACACTCTTCATGGCATAAGACCTGAAAATGCAGGTGCTCAGTAATCAGTTAAGTCATCATTTTGTTTGACATTTCTGAGAATGTTAAAATTGCATGATATGATGGGTTGAGCCCAGCTGGCAGCCATGGTACCACACAGTCACTCACTGCCCATCCTCTCCTCCTTAGGACAAGGAAGAACATGAGGAAAAATGACAGAGAGAATGTGGGAACTGACAACTAGCTTGCCTCAGCTCACTGCCTCAGCTCACTGCCTCAGCTCACAGACACGGAACAGACACAATCTGTTTATGACCGTGAGAATCTTGGTGTCAACACCAACAATAAACAAAAACAACACAGAGAAAAATCTGCACCTGTTTGAAGGAGGTTGTTGTTGCAAAGATAGTGTTCTAATTATAGGTAGCCAATAAGTTTGAAATGTAGTAAGTCAGGAGGCAATAGACATGTAGCACACATACTATGAAAGAGTATGAAAGAAGCTCTGTAGTAATAAAGTTAGGTCTTTTTTCCTGCATTGACTGAGTCATATCGTCTAAACGAGTGTCGCATCCACCTCAACAGCGACAAGAGAAAACTCTTATGTTGAGATACAGATCTCTGTATGGTTGAGATCTCTGAATGGTTACTGTAATAGGCAAAACAGACTTGACTTGGGAATATTAACTTCCCGCCGTATAATATAAATAGCAAATTATTCTTTTGGGTATGGGGAAACAGAAAGAACAACAAAAAAAAGAAAACATTTATACATTCAGGGAAAACACATCCCTTCTTCCCCGGACTCAACTCCCCTCCTGCACTCTAGGCTCCTCTCCCCAGTATACACAAGAATATTGATAACATTCCTTTTTTTTTTTTTTTAACAGAGTATTATAGTACAGGAAACTTTATATTGTGCCTAGAAGCTCCTATGTTTGCCAGTAATGAATTTACCATTTTCCATTTGCCTTGTCATGGAGGGGTGAAGGGAACAATAACGTCAAACAAACCGTTTCATAGACAACACAAAACTGAGGAAAGAAGAGTCTTTACAATCTCCTCGTGTCAGGGAAGTCATGTCTGGAAGGTGCTTGATGGCTTCCATTTTATCTTTCTTTCTCTGAACAGATTTTTTATAAAAATTCAAGGAATTACCTTCGCAATACAACATTATAAAACAGTATGGAGGAAACAAAAGTCTGTGGATGTAAATAAATGAACAATCATATAAAGGGGACAAACATAATCTAAATTCCAAAGGAATGGAAAGAGGAAAGTAGTAATAGCAAGGACGAACAGGAAAATGCATTAAGAAAAAAAGAGCAAAGAATATGGAGAAAAACAGTGTCTGTGACTCAGTTGAATAAGTATCAAAAAAAGCAGAAATAGTGCAGCAGGTATAATAATTTTTACCCCTAACATTTGTGGGCATACATTCAAAACAAACAATTATTTAAATGGCATACTGAATAGGATTTCTCAGTTAAGATGTTTTTCAGCATAAGATGTTTTTAGCACAGAAAGTGATTAAGTTGGAACATGTGCCTAAAGTAAGGAGGAAGCTGTAAGAAGAAAAAGTAAAATATAGAGTTTGGTATGGTGAGGTTTTCTTGCTCCTGGGAGGTGGCAGGACCCCAAAAAACCTCACAAAAACGGGGTCCCTGCCAGGATCTCCCACGCTGAAGTGGCAGAGCGGAGCCGGGAAATGCAGCACCCCAGCCCGGGCGAACTGCCTGACGGAGGATATCAGGAGATGTGGCGATTAGAAGATTCAGACGCTGAGCTTTAGGAATCCAGGGTTTATTAGGTTGCAGCAGGGTCAGAGCGGGGTGCGTGGGGTTGGGGAAGGGTCGGTGGAGAACGGGTCGGCAGTGGGTCCCACAGCCCAGGGCCCGGAGCGGAAGCAAACACTGGGTCAAGAGGGATGGAAGGATGGGAGGGATTTGGAGAGGATAGCCAACCGGGATGCAGGGGATACAGGATTGATAGGGGAGCTGGAGAATAGGGGGCTGTACAAGGGGGCCAGGTACAGAACTTTAAAAACTAATAATAAACCACAGGTAAAGGAACATTCTAGCTATTAACTCTAAAAGGAAGAGGAGGAGAGCTCCATAGACCAATACCTCTGCCCCTGATGCATCTTTAAGGGGCTACCTGCAAGGTATGTCGGGAGGAACAATTTTCTGTCACCCTGACCTGAAGGTTTCTTCAGACCCAGGTGGCTTCGTCGGCTATTTCAGCCTCCAAGCTCATTTGGGTTAATCTCACTGCTACAGTATGGACACAGATATATGAAGACCCATATATTCTGATTTTATATTGAATGTCATGGGTGTGGCAGGACAAACACCCCCCTTCTCTCTCTCCCTGATTGCTGGCCAAGATCGATGGCTCAGATTAAGTCAACAGCTTAATCCGGACTATCAATGCTGGCGTCTGGAACTCAGAGTGAGACACTGAGAGAATGTGAATAATTTTCAAGTGACTGCAAATACACACTCTTTTCCCTATAAAACACCACGAAAAACTCAGCAAAAGCAGAAGCTTTCTACATGGACATTGGAGCATGAAGTAAAAGCTTTCTCCCCTGAGTTTGGACACAAGCTCTGTGGTTACTTCCCAAGGGATTGGGTGAGGAAATCTTAATGTATTCCAGCTCCAAATTTGGATTTGGTAAGATCATTTGAGTTTCCTAAATTGCATTATTCCAGCTAACTTATAGGTACCTTTCTTAACTTGCATTTCAGCTAGCTCAAGCAAGCATCTCTTAACTTGCATTATAGTTCAAGCAAGCATTTCTTGCATTTTTAACTATTTTTATAGTTCAAGCAAGGTTTTACCCCATAATTGCATTTTTAGCTACCATAGTGTTGCAACTATGTATTCTTTGTCTGTTTATGTGTGTCAATCTGTTCTATGTTCATATGTTTGTTATGTTCTGTGTCAAATAAATGGTATTTTTAGACAAATCGGCCAGATATCAAAGAATCTTGCGAACGGGACTAAGTCTTGGGGAACTAGCTATCTTAAAGTCTGTCAAACTGCAAAACACATAAAACTCCTCTCTCCCATGCAAGACAATGGGTACACCTGATTTCAGTCTCAGGTTCACTGAATCAATCAGCTTGACCAGATGGCTTTGCATTAGGGTGGGTATAGCATCTGTAATTCCTTGAAACCATCCTGCCTTTTTGTCTCAGGAAACAGTTGCTCATGTGCTCTGCTCACAGCCATGAAGACTCACGTAACATCTTTGCCTCAACAATACTGTGGCACAAATTTCCAGTTAGGCCCCTGCAGGTAGGCTGACTGACAAGTTTCAGTGGGTCTGTGCTGATTTGAGTAGTGTGATGGATTTTTCTACCGTTGACAAATCTTGTCCAAAAGCAATATCAAACAGAACTCACCCACTACAAAGTCTGTGCTGATGATAGCCATGCTAAGGAGTGGTGGATTGAGCAACTCAACTCAGTGACTACTACTTAGCTCTTAACGCTCATATGGAATGTAGAAAAAAATCTAAAGATGTTATCGTTATGATGAGGCTGTCTTCTCCTTGGGCCCATGGTAGTTGGGCTCATGGCCATAATCCTTCCTCAGGGTGGTTCTTCGTGACTGGTGAGTGCAGCTTCTTGCTCTGTGACAGGCGGCTAGCCTTGAAGCCGCAAGAAAGAAGGCTAGCCACCGTGACCCACACACGCTGGACCAGGCGCGGCAGTGAGTCCCATGGGTGCAGCGCAAAGTGCCTCGGAGACGGAGGCCGAGCAAGAGACGAGGCGATATTGAAAGAGATGCAGTCTCTCAGGTCAGGATCCAGTGGTTTATTTGGTAGGAACAGCGAGGCAGGATTGGGAAGGAGCATGGAAGGTGGGAGCAGCTGGATCTGGGACGCAGAGAGCTCAGAACAATGCCGAGCATGGGGTTAAGAAGGGGTTGCAGGACGGGAGGGGTTTACACGGGAAAACCAACCGGAACGCAAAGGGAGCAGGATTGGCAGGGACGCCAGGGAATGGGGACGCAAGGAGGGAAGTTACAGAATTTTGAAAACCAATGGTGAAACTCAACTACATGGAACAAAGAAGAACTTTCTAGTTATTAACTCCATGTAGGATAGAGAGGAGGAGATATCCAGAACCCATGCTCTTGTTCTCTGATGCATATTAAGGATGCTGGCTGCAAGGTGTCCTGGGCAAGCATCTCTTTGTCACCGTAATATAAAGGTCTCCTCACACCCCGGGCTCCTCCTCAGTTTCATCTGCCTCTAAGCTCATCTGAGCCAAGGCCACTGCTACAGGTGAGATCAGACTACCTCTCTTAGAGCCGCTGATGGAATTTTCTTCTCTCTTCCTGTCAATAATGTAGCTTTCCCTCCTTCCTGGAACCACAAATATCTTTCCCACCCTAAAATATGTTATCCTGAAAAAATTATCAGATTTTGGGGCGCTTTTTTTTTTTTTTTTTGAGGGGCTGGGGAGGGCTGGGGAGGCATTTATGACTAGTTCAAGAGCAAAGTCTCGGCCTATCCAACTGTGTAAGTTCTTTCATGGGCACCCACTAGTTATATCATAAGTGTTCCTGTTGTCTTCTTTCTGAGAAATCAAAGCCTCTTTGTGTTATGTCCAGCATTTTCCTTTCTCCTTCACACTGCACAGAACCCCTGAGGCTTTGTTTCCTACCTTCATTACGTGGCTCAAAAAAACGGATTTCATATTTTAATCACCCAGTTTATGAGCTTCTGTGTATTCACTAGGGTTTTCGAATATATATATGTTAGATATTTCACTGAAAAAAGTATCAGGGTTTAAAAGATACTTACAACATCCATCCAAGATGGACCAGGCTCTGCTTAGTGGTGCCCAGCAGTAGAACAAGAGGCCACGGGCAGAAATGGATGCACAGGAATTTCCATCTGAACATGAGGAAGAACTACTTCACCGTGCAGTGACTGAGCACTGGAACAGATCACCCAAGAGAGGTTGTGGAGTCTCCCTCACTGGAGACATTCCAGAACCATCTAGATGCAATCCTGTGCCCTGTGCTCTGGGATGCTCTGTTTGTGCAGGGAAATTAGACAGATGATTCACTGCAGTCCCTTCCAACCTGATCCACTCTGGAATTCTGTGAATATCACCCCAATATCACCAGTCTATAGGGCTAATCCAAGGCTTCTAGCACTTTCAAAGACCCAGGCAGACCTGAGAAGAGCTCTCTGCACTCCTTTTCCTGCCTGAAACTCATGACAAAAGTACTCCAAGCTTGACATCTTGTGCTCAGGACATCAGAGCTGAAGCAGGACTGTTCAGTGCCACACAGACAAAATGCTGCCCCACAGGCTGTCTCTTCTCTCTACATTTACAATGTCTTTATGTCATCTCTTGTCTCTCTTCCAGGGCAATAAATGCATAATGACTCTTGCCAGCAAGCAGGTTCTGTACAACAGATTCTTACCCAACAAGACCTGTCAAGGATGCTGGCAAAGCACTCAATTTCTGCTAAAGTTTTTCTTAATTGTTTTTATCAACATCCTTGAGTTTCAGCCATTTGATTCAAACTTAATAGGTAATTACTTTAATAAATTTTTCTGATACTGGGGACACAGTGTCACAGTAGTGCCCACTCCCTTTTCATAAATAGCATGGCCAAATGATCTCTGCTGTAATTATAAAACATCAGAAAACTTTTCCCAAAATGAATTGACTACAGTTTTGATCCAAAGGAGCTACTTCAGGTAATTCTATGTTAATTGTTCTCCAAACATCCTATGAGATTTTCTGCATTTTTCTTACTTGATCAAAATAATATTGAGGGAGGATATTTCAGTACTTCTTTTCTGCACAGCTTTGGCAGTCAGTAATATGCAGTAAAACACTTTCCCCAAACTCTGAATCCTGTTCACAATTATTTAGCAAGGTTTTGACCTAGAACTATCTTGCAGTCACAGACACAATCACAGACACTCATTCTCCTTTCCTCTCTCTTTTTATTATTTTCTCAATTGTATTGCAAGAAACAGGGAATTTTTTTCTGATGTGATGAAAGTGTATTCCAGCAAAAACTGCCCTCTAAAGCACTGATTTTCACTTACTGTTGTTTTCTTAGAACACTTCTCAAAGAATTTTGGAAGAGTTATCTGAAACTTGAAAAGACTTCTTTTCCCGTTTAAGCCACTGGCTTAACAAGCTCTAGAAATAATGTTAGTTTCTGAGATAGGGCTTTTTATCTTAAGTGTAGGTGCAAAGTGGAATATCTGATGTGCTTGTACTTTTCATTGGAGCATAAGAGACTCTTTCAGTGCTCTCTGGCTATTGTGCACTACAACATGCAGTGATTTGTTATTCACTTACATATTTTAAAGTCAGACCTGAAGAGCTTAGTGGCAGAGTGGCATGCTGCAGCAATATCAGTGCTTCAATGTTTTAAAGGTTTTCAATATTATTTGGAGCTATTGGCAAGGGTGCTTCTGACCAGTATTCCATGGAAAATACCCATAGACTTGGTCCTCAAAATTCTAGTGCCAACTCACATTGATTAATTGCCAGAAGAACAGGATGCATGGATCTTTCCTAATGCTTTCAGAGTTGGTGATGTTATTAGTTGCAAAAATAACTGTCAAGATCTGAATTAGGATTATTTAAAAGCAGACTTTTTTCTAAGGCATCATTCACATTTAATATTAGCATATGCAAAATTTAATATGACTATGCCTTCCTCATTTTCAAGACTTGACCTAGTGGCTGCACACAACTGTTTCTAGTTGAAGTTATGAAACCATGGGATAATAGAAGGGTTGGTGTTGGAAGGGACCTTAGAGATCTTCTAATTCCAACCCCCCTGCCATGGACAGGGACACCTTCCACTAGACTACATTCCCATCTAACCTGGTCTGGAATAGTTCCAGGGGTGGGGCATCCACAATATCTCTGGGCAGCCTGTGCCATTGCCTCACCACCTCACAGTAAAGAATTAACATGTCATATCTGCTGTGTGAGACATATGATGAAGATAAGGGAACAATATGACTCAAAAGACTATATTATAATAAAAATAATCCTTTCGTTTCAGGCTGCCTGATCAATTCACACCAACCAAGTATTATTTGATGGTAGTAGTATCTAAGAAGTAAATGTGTGAAAGCAACTAAAGGTCAAAAACTCTTGGCACATATTCTGTTCCAAAGTACAATACAGACACAACACTGAGGTCAAAGACTGAATTAACTTTCCACTTCACAAGGAAAATCCTTCTGATTTAATATTTTGAAGCTCTCAAGTTGTATTTTTTCTGTGGTTATTTATCTATCCAGCTATTTAAATCCCAAGTGACTAAATTGTTGTGTGACTTCTACATTACAGAATAAGAGCAGAAAAGTGAAATCCTCATTCACTTATTGGAGCCCACATCATAAGATAATGATGCTGGCAAGCACAGTACAGTTATCTACTCTCCATAGCAGTGAGATAAGAAAGCGCCAAAAAAGGAATTTAGGAGATTCCCTCAAGCTAGTGACTCCAGATGTAGTATGTTTCTGGCTGATATCTTAGATGAGTAATGTTTCAGAATATGAACATATTGGATTTGAAGAACTGCAGACCACTTGGAGTTATTTTTTACAAATACATAAATCAACATAAGCTGTACTTCTATATTATGCTATTTAAGTAATACAAATATAAAATTTAGGGTTCCACCCAGGGAGTTATAGCCAGAGAGACCCGAAGCCTGCAAGTCAGAGATCAGTTTTTAAAATTAGACTTAAAAATAATGCAGATTTTCCAATCAGATCTTCTGTTCTTACATGCTTTTTATTAGATCTTTTTTCTTATTCGTATTTTCTAATGAAAATATCATTGGAAAATGTGCTTCCAAAACCAGAACATTTTTCCAATATTGTAGAACTCAATTTCACTATGGACAGAACTTTTAGACTCTGAGAAGCTGATGAAAACAAGTGCATCGGGGCTTCAGAGTGCAAACATAATTCTCCAGGTAGTACGACTGACAATTTGAAAAAGAAATCTGTTGTTACAAGACACCGTTCTGAAACTAAGTATAACAAAAAAAATGTTCAATTCAGTGGAAAATGTGGAGAAATAACAGGTCTCAGTCTGAGAGTAAATTTTTGATCTGGTAAAAATCAGCCTTTGTATGCAAATCAGGAAGAAATCAGAGATTGAAAACATTTGTAGGAAGTCTCACTTCTTTTATATGGCCCACAATTGAAACAAACAAAACCAACCAAAAAATACTCCCAAAATACTTTCTCCTGCTAAAAACCTCAAACAAATGTCCCCATCTGAAAAACAGCAAAAGCAAAGTAACTATGAAGTGTCATTGTGCCTTACTTGTCACTCCTATATTGTGCAGCATTACTGATTTTAACAGAGTTGCTTCGTTTTTCAATACATTGAGAACATCAGGTCAAATGAATTGCTAGATCTTATTTTCTTTTCCTAGTACATAAATGTTTAATCTATATTTTCTAAACGTGAGGCTATGCCTTTTGGAAAATATAAATACAACATTTTCTAGGTGAATTAGAACACACAAATAATTTCACTGGATCAGGCTGAAGGTCTGGCCAGTCCTGTATCCCGTCCCTGGCAGGATCAGGAACTAAAAGTCTATCAGGGAATATATATCATTATTCTTCTCATTATCCCTCTGCATTTATAGCATTTTCAACATGAACATTTCCTGTACAAGGGGTTGTACCCATACCTCTGTGCATAACAGTCTTTCCCAGATTTTTCTGCCAGAATTTCTCTCACTTCTTCTGTCTCACTTCTTAAAAATTTGTATTTCTATCACACACAATGCACTGTGCCAGTAAGTCCCCCATTTACAAGGAAATGGTGTAAAAGTACTATGTTAAAAAGTACTATCCTCTGCTTAATTTAAAACTTCAACTGGGCAATTTATTGTCATGATTTTTCACTGCACAACTTGCATCTAATGGATATCAATATTGTGTAAACTGGGAAGTTACATGATTACAAGTCTTTTGTGACAAATCAGTCCATGAAATATAATGAATGTCAAAATATGGAGTTTCTCTCAAATGCACCCAGGTTGCTCATGCTCCATGAGCAACAAATCTCATTAGCTGATCTGTTTTAAACTGGGTTGCTTTACCAAGAAAACTCTTTTTTTTTTTTTTACATTTTTGTATAATACATACAAATATATTATATTTGAGAGAACTTGAAAGTTACAAACACAAATAGAAGAGTAATCTATGCTTTAAAATACTACTGGCTTCAAAATATTAAAAAAGAAAATTAGGTTTGTGCTCACTGCTAATGAACATTAATGGACCAATAAAAAGCAATTACATAACAGGTCTACACAATATTCTTTTGTGTAAATAATTAGCTATATGAAGCTAGGTAATAATGAGGAAAGTGTCACATTTTTTTTGAATTTGTGTTCAGCTTTAATATTTTTCTGTTTGTATTTTTCTTATGTGACACTGTTTTCATTGAATGACTAAAATGTGTCACGTGAAATATGTAAGGTATTACTGATCAGAAATTAGATATTAGGGGAAATAAAATAGAGAAAGAAAAAATATTTTTAGTGTTAATAACCTCTCGAATGTTAACTTTTGAGTATGGTTATTACCTAATAATTTAGGTTGATCATATATATTAAGGTGACTATAAATTACCTATGGATGAACATATACAAACAAAAACTATGCTGAAGTACTGTATGTACAATCCTATTAGGGACTCAACAAAAAGGCAGATTTACCACATTAAAGTAGTCTACCAAGTACTCCCAAATTAATTCACATCTCAAGAGAAGACACAGAGGTATATTATTGTTTACTTATTATTTTGGTGACATGTTCTGGATTTCTGTGACTTTTCCAACCTTTGCATTTTTCTTTTTTTTAATCTCTTTAATACAAATAACTTCTTAAACTGGAGCTCAGTTCTACTGAAACTGGAGTTTTGGGTGGCCCTGAGAATCTGTGGAAACTGCTGAGAGGCTCCTAACTGTTAAAATTATGACATACTCTGTATTCTCATTCTGAAGTCAATAAAAGCATCTCTGAATTTGCTCAGAGAGGAATACACGATTGTTCCAGTTGCATGAAGTACAGGCAATAAATGACTGGTGAGGATGACAGTCGGTCCCCTCCAGCAAAATTGATATATACATATTCGACTGCTTTCTCATTCCTAATCTCAACAGCCCTCTGTCTTGGAAATCAAAGAGCAAATCCATGTTTGTCCTCCTACAAGGCTTTATGCATATTCCAATGAAAGCAGGAAAAATAATCAAGAATATGCAAGAATAATCAAGAATAATCAAGAAAGGTGTCTGGAGGACACCTTTCTAATGTTTTACGCCATGTTGAGGTGCAGATTTACTCCACAACTCAGAAAGTTATGAAGTAGGTATGCTTTTATTCCAGCTGGGGTGCATGGGGGGTAGCCCCTCCAGAGACATGCACACCATCAGCAGCACTTCACTTGGTTTATATTAGGTTACAGATTACATATGCATGAAGTTACACAATGCTCCTATACATATTCATTACCTATCCTCACTTCGTATTATAATGAGTTCAAAGTTCATTTAAATATGCTCATGCAAGCGCAGTCTCATGGATTTGGGCGAGGGTCCCAAAGATAAATGAGGGACAAAGTTAGTAGTCTTTCTCAGGATAAACTCTTCACCCTGTTTCTTTGTGCATGCTCCCTTGTTTCTTGGTCCAAGTCCAAGCCTTAGAACTAACTTGAGCCAGTTCTGGAGTCTGAGAACAGGATGTTCAGTCACACTCAGGAATTTTTTATCAATAATCCCCCATTCTTCTTTGCATCCTCCCCTTCTGCTTGGTAAACGCAAAAACTGTTAAGTAAGGGATATATTGTTTTAGCAAGTAGTTTCTAGGAAATCATTATCTAACTTCTGGCCTCCTAAATTAGTTCCAAAAGATTATTATTCAGCTTTTAGTCCCTCTAAATTAGTAACTTCTAGTCCCCCTAAATCAATGTGTCTGAATGCATGTAATGGGGGAAAGATATGCCATAAAGTAAGTGGGATTAAAGGGGAGAGAAGAGTACCTCTACTTTTGACCATCCAGCTTCATCAGTCTTTAATGACATCTGCAAGCTATCCTAGATTTATTACATATACTGCTTCAGTGAGACCTGGTGGACTCACCTGCCCTTTAAAGAAGACCTTGGAAACTGGAGGGGACTGAAAACAGGCATGTCAGTGCTATAGAGTTCTCCTGCTGTATAGAGTATTCCTGTGCACAACATAACCTGGCCCCTTTGGCCTCCACTTGCATTACCTCTACAAGAGGCAGGACACTGACTTCATGACATCATGAAAATCTTGTGCCATCACCTGCTCTTTGTACATCACAGCTACAGAGCCCCCTTCATTTTATACAAAGCTATCAAATCAATATTCCCAAACCTTCACCCAGCTCCCTGCACCTGGTCTAGAACTCACACATCACTTCAACTTGCTATACAAAAACTTCTAAATCTTTCACTAAAATTTTGGGACTGAATCTGGTGAAGCTGCCCAGTCTGCTGGAGACAGGCTATGATAAAGGATTTGCATGTCCCAGCAAGGTGTTCATCATTGTCTCACAGTGAAGGCCTGATGGGAAAGATTAGTATGTTCTTATTCACTAGCAGTCATTGGCAATGATCTCCTTTTCATTTACCTGTCATAGATATATTCCGTCAGTTTAAAAGTCGTCAAAGATTTATGTAAATTTGTTACCTGGTGATAGAACTATGCATTAAATGGGCTAGAATTGTCATGTGCCTGGAACATGAGTGTCTTCATTCCTTTCCCTCCTTCTCTTGCTCTCACACACACACATTAACAATACTCTATTAAACAGGAAATAGCAGTATGCAATTTAGGAACTCTTGCTTATTGATCTATCTGATAATATGCACATAAATTAATATAATTAAATGTTTCTCAATTAAATTCTTAAATATGTATATGGAAGCACTATGGAAAAAGGCATGGATAGCACACAAAAAATCTTGATGAAATAAAAATTTTATTAGTGCAAATCAAATTGTTTTCTTCCTATGAACACCTTTATCCAGTGCATGCTACTATAGCAGAATACACCAGTGTTTGTGAATGGACAGGTTTAAAGACTTTTTAATATTCTTAAAAATTTACATTTTGCTTATTATTGCAGAAGATAATTTGAAGGTAATGGAGTACAGGGGTGACAGTGCTCTCCAGTGTTTTTAGAATACAGTGAAAAGAAATGTGCGAGGAATTTTTGTTGGATTCTCCTGTACTAAGTGGACTTTTGTTTCTGCCAAGAGCAGTACTGCCTCAGAAAGGTAATGTCTGTGTCTCTCCTGAACCATGCAAAAACACAAAATGTGAATTGCTAAACTGAATTACAAAGCCCCTTTCCATTTTCCCTGGTATTTAAATGGCTTTTAAAATGAATTATCTTTTCAGAGCTATACTAGTGACAAAACTAATTTTGTAAAATCTAACATTTAGGTGACTTTGATGAAGTTTCAATGCTTGGATATAATAGGATGAATGCAAACTGATATTTCTTGAGATCATCAATAAAATTCTTCTCTGACTGTCAGAAAAAAATATGGTAAGCCTTGTGATATGAATATGGAATGCTTTGTCATTTTATAACAGTATTGTTTGTGGCAGCAGGTAGAATAGACAGAACTTTCCCTGTTTCCACAGTATGTCTAAAAAGCCTGCAGAGCAGGAAGAGATTTCTGGCTAGAATATAAGCAGTTCCAAAGAAGAGCTACACCTTTGTGGATGATTTCTGAGGGATGAATGGGTTCAAAGTACCCCAGCCTTTCAAATAACCCAACATGGATTGAGTTTGCCTATGCAAACTGAAATGTTACAGTGTGATTGCTCCTTTCTATCATGTTTCATGCCTTTATTTTGCTATAGTGAAACATTCTTAATAACATTACATAGTTGCAAGATGAACCTTTGGTATTTTACAACACTGTCCTTTATCAAAATATTTTATTACAAAGTATACAAAAAAAGGATATGAATGATTGAAATTCTTGAACACTACCCTATCAGTAGGATGACTCTGGTTTGATTTCCCTCATTTAGATTTTAATATTAAAATTTTAGACACTCAGTGCATGCAAGTTTGTTTATACATATTGTTTGTTTGTTTGTATTTTAAAATGCTTCTAATTTTAAATAAATATGTGTATTTTCACCCCTAGTGATAATCACTTCTAAAAGCTAATCACCAGGAAGGGTATTCGCAAACTTGCAATTAAAGTAGCCAGTCACAATCATAATTTTTACAAGATTAGTATGAAGAAATTGCTCTTGGAAGTTTATAATAATCTTTTTCTGTGGAAAAAAGATTGATTGGTGATACATTTATTATGCCCATGCTTGCACAGCACAGCAACACGCTTTAAGAAGGGAAATCTTTTCTCCTGTGTGATACAGACAAACTAAAAGTGAACTCTGAGAAGGTAATTCTGGTTCTGATTAACAACCTGCTCCTGGCAACAGGAAACAGGAGAAGCTCAACACCTGATTCTGTGCATCTTGTATAGCCTGTACCTGTGCACACAAGCCAAACATCAATAAATGAACTATACAGTTGTTGTGGGTAGACTGCTTTTCAGTAAGTTCTTAGTTGCTTTTTTTTTCCAGATCTCCTCAGTATAAGAGTTGGGGTTGCTAGTTTATCCTACAACCTAGTATCAAATCACTGTTGCTTTCTGAAACAGTTTATGAAATATTTTGTCTTGTTTGTCCTAACAGCTGTGCTAGCACCTGCTGTAATGAGGGGAACATGGGAAAAATCTGTCTCTAAATAGTTCTTTAGTGGCTGGAAGAGCAACAAAACATACCTGATAGTGATTTTTCCCTTGAAATGAGGATTATTGATGAACTGGGTGAAGCCCAGGGCAACATCTAGTACAAGAAGCTGTCAACTCTGTTTAGCTTGGGATGTTTTGGTAAAATAGATAGAAAATATCTAAGATATTTTCAGAACTTGGTATTTCCACATTTAAATATGTTCATTATAATCAAGTAGCGTATTTACATGGTTAAATTTAACCATTTTCATTAAAAATTTTCCTAAGAGTGTGGCAGTGGCCCTTTGGCAAAGTGACCTGCCGCAGTGAGCTGTGTTGGCTGAGGAAGAATCCTGGGTCTGAAGTTGAAGGCCCACACTGCTTCAGCTAGGGTGACAACCCTGTGAGCCCCAAGAGCCCCTGCAGTAGGGAAGATTTTAAATGCACATAAATTAACATTTATTGGCCCTGCTCACTCTCCCACCCCCATTCCGTATATGGTCAAGTTCTAGTACCTTCTCCCCAGTTCGGTTCCTCATTGGGTTCTTGGTTCTGTACCCTCCCCTGTTGTATTTTTATTGGTCTGTACCCCTGTTCTTTTCCCCTTGGACTTTCCCTGGTTGGCTTTTCAGAGCTAACCACTCCCGTTTTTTCCTTCCCTTTTAATCCCCTGTCGCCCTTTGTTTGGGGCTTTTGAGCCTTGGATTCCAGGCCCCTCACTGCCCTGCGTTCTCCGTTCCCTCGTCTCTGCCCTTCGCCTTCCCCGTTGGACCTGCTAATAAATTCTCCTGGAATCCCAGCCAAGAGAGCCTGCATTTCTTTTGTCTCCGCCTCATCTTCCTCACTAGCTTCTACCCTCCGAGCTCCACAGCGCACCGGTGTGTTTCCCTGCTGCCCCGCACCCAGCGCATTCCAGCTTCGCTGGTCACCCTTTAGGTGTGGTGTTGGGGGCTGCCAGCTGCATAGGGAACACAACGCCGCGCTAAGAGTGCTTGTGAAACTCTTCTAAAATACTGTGCATTTCTTCTTTAAACAATAGAAACAAAAGTTATTCCTATGCCAATAAAAACATACAAAAAAGTGAAAGCTTTTACAATCTGAAATGCCAATACTTATTTTCTATTGTATATGTTGACTATGTAAGAACATTAGATCTTCTTAACTTTATTGTGGCTTCTGACTATATGTTCCTGACACTATTTCATATTCAATATTTAAGACAAATGCTATTTTCTTTTAGAGACTGTTTTGCACTTTTCATTCATATGGTAATTTGCTTACCTTTCCTGACTTTTCAAATCCTTCTTTTTCACAAGAAATGGGATGATTCACTTTAGGGGCACTGTGGATTTAATATTTGTTTTGAAAAGCTTTCCAAACAAATAAGTGGTCAGAGTGTACCAGGGGCTCACTTATGAAACAATATTAGACTTCATAAATAATTAAAAATCCTCAATGGATTTACATATTCTGATTAGCTACAGGTCCATGCAACCAGTTTTAAACATGATTCTTGCTTTTTCCATGAGTAGATCCAGCAAAACTTGGACGTCTAACCCAGAAAGTAATCTTATCTCATGATTTTCTGTCTTGAAAAATGTGTACAAAATTGTGTACAATAAAATGTGTACTGTTCTGAATCTACATTGGACTACAGAAAATATAATCATCTGGTTTTGCTTTAGCCTAAAACTTCAGTGATACTTCCAGAAAGTAGAGGTAGTGGTTTCTACCTCTTTTGAACAACCAATCCATATTTTAAAAACATTATCCCAGCATATTTAAACTTCATAAAAATTGAAATTAACATCATATTATCTTTATCTTTTTCACTCTGGTTCTCCAGCTAAAAATATCTTTATGATACTGCCTAGCGTACTTTAGCTTTGGTTTATTCCTCCATGTATGTTTCTTGTTTTCTCCAGTCATTGAAATAAACCTGCTACAGTGACTCAGTGAAATGAAGATAGGGCCAAAACCCTTTGGTAACAATGAAAAACACTATGTATTTCCAAAACAGAACTGTATTTTCCCCTCTGTTTTCTTCAGATCAATGTGAGGAGATATCATAGTCTTGCTTCACAAAGGACGAAAATACAGTAAATAGAGGAAAAGTCTTCTGTGGTCGTCTGTGCGTGCATGATAAATTTAATTTTCTGACAATAATTGCAACATAAAAAAATACATCCCTTTTTCTTCTTTTTAATATATGCTGTTAAATATAACAAAAGAAAAATAGCTAAGAACTGCCAAAATTAAGAGCCTCAAGCCAGAAGGTCAAAAAGACTTACACAAGTGCAACTTCTGCACAAGGGCAAAGCACTACTTAGAAGTGCATTAAAATGTAAAGACAATTATGTATAAGAAACACAGGAAGGAAAGAAATGAAGACATAAACATGCAAAAATTTAAAAAATCTTTCATTCTAACATAGTCAATATGTCTGCCTTTTAATGTAAATCCCAAGCTTAAATTCATGGATCACACCACAACCACCCAGTAAGTGTGGACTGCAGGTGGTTTGCCTCTGACTTACACCAGTAAGTAGGAGAAGCAAGTCTGGAGAGTTGAAGCTGGGGCTTGGATGTTGCACAGGTGACAGGGATGAAGAGATGTTTGGAGACCAAACCCACAAAGAAAGCAGGGCCAGTGCTAGAGGTGAGAATAAGTACCCTCATAAGACAGCTTTTGAAAGGACCAGGCACTGAAGGCTGCACTGAAGCAGAGCCTGGGAGAGGGCAGCAGGACTGGATGGTCAGGAGAATAGTTCAGGTCTGCTCATGCCCTCCAGGCCCTACAGCTGAAGACAGACATGTAAAAGAAAAATACTGGGAGTACACCCACATGGTGACTTCACACCTTGGTTAACATCATTTAGATACATCTGTGCACTCAGAGGTGGTGATTACTGGCCAAAAGGAGCTTATATGGTCATGACTGTTTGGAACTAAAGTGAACAACTGTCATTTTCATTGATACTTTATGCCAGATTTTACCAAGGACTTTCTTAAGCCTGTGATTTTTTAACCATTATATTATCATCCATATACTACAGGAGCAAAGGTGCTAAGTCAGTGATCTATAAAATGAAATCTCGATGAGATCCAGCTCTTAAAAAAGATCAAATGGTCTGGATGGGTTGATATCCTTATTGCAGAAAATAACTGACTTGAAGACAAAAATGTGAGTGAATACTTCTGTCTTTTATAAACTTCAACTGGCTTATTTTAAACTACTTTTCTACCTGGAGCTCAGAACAGCTCTGTCAACACAGACCATGGTCTAATGTATTAATGGTCTAATGTATTAATAATGTTTTATAAATGTTTTATAATGTTTTTATAATGTTTATAATAATGTTTTATAAACATTACCATTCTTTTTAAAATATTGAATTTCATAAACTAATGTTTAAAAAGAGAATATGTGAAGCACATGAGCAGAGCCATAATTAGTCTTAACACAACGAAAACATCTCAAAATACTAACTATCCCACTCTGCATGTTGCATTTATGAAACATTTACCTTTTTCTGCTGAACTTACAGCATGAAAATGCTTTAGAAGGTATTCAAGAAAAGAAACTGCAGAAATGCACCCTGTACACGAATTATATAACTCTTTCAACAGTGCAAACTAGAAGTGTTTGAATTGTTAAACATTTTTATTCCCGGCATTAGTATTTGCCCATTTTCTGTGAGTAGGTTATTCTCCCGAGGGAGATATAGGGCATTTTACTTTCATATACCACTACATTTGAGAATGCAGTGGAAAAATATTAGCCATTTGGAATAGAGTAATTGAATGGAATTATTGAACTGTAACTACGAACTGATTTTCTAGGACTGAGGTCCATTGTGCATTGTTTGAATGAAGGAATGTGACTTGAAAAACGGGATGTTCTTCCTGTTCATGTGAAGGAAACAATTGGATCCAATAGCTGGGGGTAAGGAGGGGAGTCAGAAGACCCAAATTGCATGTTTGTGATTAGCTATCCTTGGCTTTTCAAGATGAGCTTGTTATCATGTAAATAAGCAGCTCCTGTGGCTCAGTGACACTGCTGTCCTTAGAGCAGAGCTACTAATGTAAAGCAGTTCTCAATACTTCTTTGTTCTATTGAAAAACTGGTCACACTGTGAGCTCAGGAAAGGAAAGGAGTGTGAGCCTGCATGCTATATCCCAACATTAGTAGGACCTTCTCAGTGACGATGTCCTTTGATCACTACTGTTGCTTGTGCTGCAATGCAGGGTCTACTTCTGCAGTAGCTGCCCGTTTGCTATCAACAGGAAACATGATAAAACACATACTGTTTGCAAAGTAAAGTTTGCCTGCTCAAACTGGAATCCACTAACTTTTAAAAATCAATACTAATTCATTGAAATTGCATTGAAATTGCATCATAAAAATTGTGTTTGTTTAAATTTCACTTTGTTCAAAGTAAATCATCCTTAGTTTACTTTTAAAATGAACATATATAATTATTTTCAAAATCACAGACACATTAGCAAATTCATCCAAACAAATCCATCAGTGTTGTCTTTTTGATATAAATTTATCCAAAGAAGAAATTACTCAGACAGGCAATCATAATGTTTGACAGAATTTAGATTTAATTCTGTGTCCAATTTACATCTGACTTATTTTCTCGACAGAACTTCCACACTGTTCAAATCAAACTGTGTCATTTTCTTAACATCAGTATGGGACCATATCTAACAGACACCTGCATCCATGCTTCAGGAATAGGAGCTGCCCCATAGAAGTAATTTGGCTTTAACCATATTATGATATGAATTCATCAGTAGGAAATACATATTTTATTTTAAGAAAAAAACATAAAGATGACTAAGAAAAAAACCACCATCAATACATTAATGTGTTTGGTGTAGGTTTCAAAGAGCTAGCTGGCAGCAGAGGGTGGCAGAACTGACTTCGTGAGAAGAGTCCAAGTGCTGGCCTGTGCCAGCCATCTACAGCAGACTCACAGCAGGATACAGCTGAGCCTGTTGGCCTTGAATGGTGGCACCTTTGGGAAGACATATCCAAGAAAAGGCAAAACACTGCACAGCAGTGAGGACAAGAGATGTGGGAAAACAGCTGTGTGGACACAAGCTGAAGAAGAAGAAGAGATGGCAGAAGAAGAGATGGCAGAGGTGCTCCCAGCACAGGAGCAGAGATTTCCCAGCTGCCTGTGGAGCAGCAGCAGTGTGTGCTCCAGCCATCAGGGAACCCTGCTCTCTTAGGTTACATGGGAGGTGTAACCAAAAGTATGTATTCTATTATCATATTCATACTCTGTTAAAAACAGGTGGGGCAAATGGTCTTTATCTTCAGCATGACTCAACCCTCATAACACTATGGGGGGGGGGGGGGGGCCTGTCTCTGCTAATGAGCCATCAAGGTCTCTGCGAATAACTCAGAAGATTACATCATCCCATTGTGCGATGCCCCACCCAGAGGTGAGGAATTGAACATTCCCTTCTGCATATAAACTGAGACTCTGGAACACAGGAGGTGGACTTCCACTGGATTCCCAGAGCAGAAGAGCTCGAGAGTCACCACTGGACCTCCAGAGACCAACCAGACCTTTCTGCAGGATCACTACTTCAACAAGCTCACATCCATCACTCCAATGGGACTGCAGCCACCACTTAACTGGACTGCTACCACCACCCTAACTAATAGGGTCTCAGTATGTATTCTGACTTTGTCAGTCTAAATTGTTGTTTCTGTATTATTGCCTTGTTTTAAATATTAGTAAAAATTTTCCCTTATCTTTTGCCTGAAAGCCCCTTGATTTCAAAGTCATAATAATTCAGAGGGAAAGGGGGGAAGGGGGGTCCTATTCTCTATTCCAAGGGAGGTTACTGCCTTCCTTGGCAGGCACCTGTCTGTAAAACCAAGACACCTGCACAGGAGCAGGTGGATACTTCCTGAAGGAAGCTGAGGCATGTGCAGAACCTGCTACTGACTGTAATTTCAGCCCCCTGACAGCAACTGCAGCCCCTGGAGAGGATCTCAGGCAGGAACAGCTTTTCTGGCAGGAACAGTGGCCCAAGAAGGGCCTGTGCTAGGAGTATTTTCCCTAATTGTATCTCATGAAGAGGGCCCAGATTTGAGCTGGAAAAAACTGTAGGGAGGAAGACCAGCAGAGAGCAACAGTTGTTGACTGATCTGATTCCCTATTCCCAATTCTCTTGCTCCATTTGGATGGAAGAAAGTAGAGGGGTTGTGGGTGAAGGAGTGAATTTTAGTCTGAGAAGAGGGTTGTAGGGGAAAGTAATTTTAGCTTTTGTCTTTGTTTCTCACTGTCCAACTCTACATTTAAAGGGCAAAACTAAACTCATTTCTGCAAGCTGAGTCCTCTTTGCCCATGGTGGCAACTGGTAAGTGACCTCCTTGTCTTTGCATAATTTTTGTGATGAACTCGGCCCATGCTGCCAATATTTAGGTATGATGATTTCTTGATTGTATAAAGAAAACTGCTTAAAAAGAGATGTAACATCTTTCTGCAACAGTAACATTTAAAACAAAAATAATAAATTTTTTTTTGACAAGTGAAACATTCCTACAGTGCCTGACATGTTGGAAGTTCTTCCAAACCTGAGAACCTGTAGAGTTCTATAGTATTTATATATGCTTTGTTTTCACTACATCATAACAAGTAAAGCCAATAAGACTCTAAAGACATATTTATACATTAAAAAAATTAGCAATTACTGTCTCACAAGAAAAAAATTGTGTTTATTTACCTGAAGTTAAAGGTAGAAGAATAAATTCTGGTAATTCAAGAAAACAGTTTTCTAAAGATGTATAATTAAAAACAAACACTGAAATCACCAGAGGCTTATGAAAATAAAAATATTATCATAAACCCAGGTATACAAAAAAATAGAAAATCACAGACAAAAAGACAGAAACGGTTTCTGTCTTTCCCTTCTACTGTAATAAGCTTCTCTTATGCACTCATTTCATTTCTGTGCTATGCTGGTCTTACAGAAGAAATTACAAATGCTCACACTTCTGTATGGACACAAGTTAATGCTGGAATTTGTAATACTTATTTATAAGATTTAGGTAATGTTTGTATTTTAACACTTTCCCAAATTTGGGTTATCTTCTACAGGGGAATTATCTATTTCACTAGCCTAAACAAACATTATATTTAAAAAGAATAATATTTGACATGCAAGTCTCTTTACAGATAAATATTCTAGAGTGTGCATGTATATGAATTACACAAGAAAGAAAGAAGATCTGTAAAAACACATGGAAACACAGGACTGGGAGACCTCCAGGTCTGTGTAGTTAATGTGTTTTATTATAAGACTACTTTTAAAAATGTTATGGCCTCTATTTTGAAAATAATCTTGAATTTTTCTGTTATGCTTCTCTATGATAATTTAACTTGACTGAATCTGCAGAAACATGCTGTTCTACTTTCTAGATGTTTCCTTCTATTGCCCAAACAGAACTTAGTTGCAATCTATTCCTATCCACCTTTTTTCTTCTGCCAACATGACTTTGAACTTCCTCCCTGGAATGTGGATCACAATCCTATTGTGACATATACACAGTAGTCAAGATTCTCTCCAACACGCTGGATTAATTAAAGAATCCCCAATTATTTTTGTTTTATTGTATATACACTTCTTTATCCTGGTGATTCTTGAAGCAATTTCTTGTCTCAGTAAAATTTAATTATTCTTGAAAATAACCAATCAAAATTCTGCAGGGTTCAAAATTAGGTCAATCAGTGCTTAATATAATAGAATTAAAAATTCCCTCTGTCTGCTCAATACAACTCAAATGATACAAGTCATACTTGCTTTTATCATGAATGTGAATTATTATTTTTCTGTAAGAAAAGGATTCTAGCTGTCACTGCTGTTTTTTATAGAGAAGCTACATTTTGTACAGTGTCCAATGCTATATAGTTTATTAAGAGAAGACAGCCTGTTCTTTGGAAGGGAATCTTTTATCTTAATTTCAAAACTCTAGCATTTAAAAGAAGACTTCAGAATCCAAAAGACTGAGTATCTGAAGAGGCTTTATTGTCAACTATAAGATTTAAAGAGGTTTTAATTACATTTCAGATTCCTTATTCTCAATTTTACTTTCAGTTGATGTGTCACTAGAACAGATCTGAGCTTTTGATTATCTCTGAGTACAGATTTTTTTAAAAATGGGCTCCAGACTAACCTCTGACATTTGATACCACCAATATTTGCTACCTTTCCCACGAGCAAAATTGTAAGAATGGCTTTCCTTACAAAGTTGACCTACAACAATCCTGTACGTATCCCCTGAGCTATATAGTTGTGGATGACAAATAAAGTAAGTCTTAAAAAAAATCACAGCTCATTTTCTCAATATTTCAACAGCATAACTGCTGGCAAAAAAAACGCTATAAATTCATCGTTTGCTGAGTTTTGCATATTCTATAGGAGCACTGTGATGTCAAAGAAGTTTCTGTTCCTCACTCTCTTTTAAATAGACCACCTTTGTTTAACCCCTGCAGACATTTCAGCTCTATGCTTGTTCACTCATCACCCCTGAAGAAGTGGGATCAAGGAGAGAATCAGAAGGCCAGGAACGAGAAAATTCACGGATTGAGAAAAGGCAATTTAATAAGGAAATCAAAAGCCGTGCATACAAGCAAAGCAAAACAAGGAATTAATTCACTGCTTCCCATGGGCAGGCAGGTGTTCAGCCATCCCTGGGAGAGCAGGGCCCCATCACACATACTTGTGACTTGGGAAGACAAACGCCCTCCCTCCAAACACCCTCCCTTCCTCCCCCTTCCCCCATTTATATACTGAACATGATGTCATATGTTACGGAATATCCCTTTGATCACTTGGGGCAGCTGTCCTGGCTGTGTTGCCTTCTAAATTCCTGCACATTTCTCAGCCAACTCACTGTTGGGGTGGTGTGAAAAGCAGAAAAACCCCTTGCCTCCATATTGGCTCTGCTCAGCAACAGCTAAAACCCCCTGTGTTATCAACATTGTTTTGGTCACAGATCCAAAACACAGCACCATATAAGATACTCGGAAGAAAATTAACTCTATGTCAGCTAAAACCAGTACAGAAATTTAAGACTGTCAGTACTGGTGATATTTACATCTGGAAATCCCTCCCAAAGCACTCAATCTGACCATATACTTTATGATTCTCTCCTTTAATAAAGTAAAAAATCATGGGCAAGAGATCAGCACTTTTTGCCTCACAATGGCATCAAGGAAGATTTGTTGAGTAAATTTCCTAGGGGAAGTATAATTTCACTTAATTAGCAAATTATATTTTCCAAGTCAGCTTATTTGCAACCAGAAGGTGAGAATATTTTACTCTAGTATCTGAGTGCATTAAACATTCATTCATTTACTGTGACATGAAAGCTTGGTGAGATTGGAAATACGATTACTCTCATTTTAAAGCAGGGAACAAGTCACTACTGTCCTTGTACAAAAAAGACATACTCTGCTTCAAAATCATGTAAGCCTACTTGGTGTTACCCACCTATAGAAGGCTACATTCACTAAGGAATTTTCTTTGACTGTTGCTACTCTGAAAGGATTTGCTGGCATAGACAAAGTTCAGGTTAGAACATATTCCATCTTCCTGTGTCAGATGAGCATTTCTTTGGTTCAAGAGGGGGAAAATTACAGTAACACTTGCTTTAAAATAGAGTTCTAGTCATACTCTTTTACACAAAAACCGGAAGTCTAAGAAGGAAGGGGGAGAACCATTCCCCTACCAAGATTTCACAGTGACTGTGAAACAGAAGTAGCAGACTACAAACTTACTCTGAACATTAGAATAGATCTTGCTGTTAGAGATAATAGATATTAAATCACACATTTATGCATTTTATAGTCCATGTCCTGTGTGGTGGTTTTGTTTAGCCCAGAACATCAGCAAGGTATCTTTAACATCTAAGAGAAATTTAAATCCTTCAAAAGCTGGTGTGGTAGGCCTGAAGAAGTATCTGAGGGGTGGGGAGAGGCACAAAAATGGCTCCTGTGTGTCCTGTGTGAAAGTTCTGGAAGGTTTTCATCAAGTCCAGTAGAGCCAATCTCTGATGGCTCTGAAGGCGATGGACATGCTACCGGCCAAGTGTAGGCCAATTAGAGGTGTTAGTTACGCCTCTGTGAAAACATATTTAAGAAGAAATCAAAACAAAGTAGTGATACACTTCTTTTCAGCTAGAGGAGGTGGAGGTAAAAATATATGAGGTGAAAACAACATGGAGACACCAAGGTCAGTGGAGAAGGTGGGGGAGGAGGTGCTCCAGGTGCCAGAGCTGAAAACCCTCTGCTAGCTGTGGTGAAGACTATAGGGGGAGCAGGTGGTCCACCTGCAGCCCATGGAGCCCACAGGAGTGCAGAGATCCACCCATATCCCACAGGGAGGTGCCCATGCCTGGAGGAAGCTGTGAACCAGTGGGAGTCTCATATAAAGAGTTAAAGCTGCAAAGGCCTTGCAAGAGAGAGAAGGGCCTTGCTCCTGGGAGTGAAGCAGCCTGGCCTCAGCTTGGGAGTCTGCACGCTGTGGACAAAAACCCCATGTTGCAGCAAATTTGGGTGGGATGTTGCTTGTGAGATTGGACCCATGCCAAAGAAGTTCCCAGAGGACTGTCTCTCGTGGGAGGGACCCTATGTCTAAGTAGAGGACCCCTCTCCCTGATGGACTGACCAGAGAAAAAACCCTTTACCCTGCCCCCTACCCGTGCTGTTGGTTGGAAGGAGGGAGGGTGTGAGAAGAGAAACAGTGTTTGTAGTAGAAGAATTGCAGTGATGAATGGATTTATGGACTAAGAAAATACCCCATACCCTGCCTCCTACCCAAACTGTTGGTTGGAAGGAGGTAGGGGGGTGAACAGAGAAATGGTGTCTTAAGAGAGAGGGGGGTGAGTGAAGGGACGGTGTCTGAAGAGCTTATTTTTACTTCTCATTTATCCTCCGACTCTCTTAGGTTAATAAATCACTTTGCAACTTTAAGTTTAGAGCCTGTTTTCCCTTTTTCTGTGCGTCTCCTCCCACCTGTGCTTTATCTCAACTCATGAGTCCAGTGTGAGTGTGTGTTTAATAGGTTTTTTTCACCCTCCCGTGCACATCTGCAGCAGGAGAGAGCAGAGAGAGCAGATGTCATATGTTGCGGTTTATAGGAATGTTACAGCAGACCTTACCAAGAGCTTCTCTACCCAGCCTGGTTCAGCACCTCAGTGCACCAAACCCTATGTCTCAGGACTGGAGACTGCGCTCTCACCAGCTGGGGAGCCATAAGGCTTGCTCTGGTTCGTCTGCTTCCACAACCAGCAGTGATAAAGGAGGCGAGGAGGGTCTGTGCATCGTGTCCATGGAAGATGTTTATTCGCATGGTGCAGCAGAGGCCAAAGACCTCCCAGAGGCAGAGATGCCTCATGGGTGAAGGCCTCACATGCACAGACACATGTGGTGCATAGACATCCATATGCATAGATAGCACATGTGCGTAGACTACATGCTGCATAGATCACATGTGCTGCATAGAGAACATGTGGCAGAAGGTCAGGGGTTTTATAGGGAAACAGAGAGGGGTGGGGAAAGCACACTGGCCCAGTGACCTCTGGGCACAGGGGCAGTACATGGGCGGAGTTAGGATACAGGGACCAATAGGGAAAACCCAGGGGAGTGGCCAGGACTACGTGGGGTGGGGAAGGCAGGACAATAGGTGAGAAGTACACATATTAAAGGGTGTGGGGAACCTGCACCTATTATCACAACAGTCATAGGTGCCTGGTATTTAGCCAGGGTCAAACCCTGACAGTATACTTCATGTTTTCATTTTTATTGTGGTATGCAATTATATGTTTCAATAACATAGACATGTCAACACATAACTTAGATGTCCTCTGGACTGAAAGGACATGTTTAATGAGGAAAACACCATTATTATTTCCATATAATGACATCATTATTTAAAATGAGCCCAAGAATATGTCAATGAACAACTCAGGTGTCAATACCGGTAAACTGATGGTGGATGTTATAAAGAACGGAAGTAACAATCACGTAGCTAAATAGAACTTGGAGAAAGTAAAAACAGGCTTAGGAAAGGGTAAGGAGGCCACAAAATTCAGGGAGACCTAGTCTCTGGAGGCTTCTGCCAGCAAAGGTACAAATGAGAGGAGGGTCTGGGAGGTGATGGCTGTGGCAGGTCTCTGTAAGCTCTCGGCAGCATCCCTCAAAAAAAGGAAGTTGTCAGAAGAAAAGAATTTCCTAATATGGAAAAAGAGTAGGTAAAAAATGCAAACCTATATTTTTTCCCAGAGGCAAGCAAACATTAGCATAGCATAGTTTTGCTCCCCTAAATCTTGGACGGCATGAAGAACTTTTTTTTATCTTATACAGAATCTCAAATGACACAAATGAAACTAACAGGCAGGAAGTTCCCAACAAAACCAGCAATATCTTTAGAGAGTTTGCAACTCTTGTCCTCAAGGGGTATAAAAATTAAAAGCTTTTATTTGCCTCAGAAATTAGAAATTGGTGTTTGGCTGGACAAACTTGTACAGATTAATCCATTTGGGATTAAAAACAAAGAGACTTCTGTGGAAGTATTGATAAACACTTCTATTCCTTTATTTTCCATTTCTGCCTAGCAGATATTACATTAAACCGCTGTTTTAATTTTAAAATTGTCACCACGAGGGAAATGTGTGCAGATTTGGAAACATAAGAATACTTAATTAAATTTGGAACACTTCTTATTTGTGATGTGATATTTTTCCCTATTTTTCATTTTTTAATATTATGCAGTAATATTACAAACAAGTTAACTGGTTTTTTTCAAGAAAACCACAAATGTTATATATTTCTATTTTCCATAAACATCATTTACACAGTACAAGTATATTGTATTAAAATTATCTACTCTGTTATAGATAGGTAGAGAGGGAGTTGCAGTTTAGCAAGGTAATTCAGTCTTTAGGTTTGACTTTAGTGTATTTGATTTTCCTATTTATAGGATTTAGAGCTAGACCAACATCAGTAAGCCATTTTCCAAATTAAATCAAAATAACTAAATCACCACATTTTGCACAAATTCAGATATTATGACAAAACTGTTTTCCTTTTTAATTTAACCTTCGTATAGAGAGATTATAAGCATAGTAATTCCTCATATTGAGGTAAAAACAAATTATATGTCTTAATAGACCATCAGACTATTTGCACACTTGGATATTTTTACAAATAGAATAATTTTTTCAAGAGAATGTACATTTCCTGAATTGCATGTGTTCTTTTGACCTACACTTTCACATAATCTTTGTTTCTTCTTACAAAGTAATTTGTGTCATTTCTGCTTAAAGAATACGTAAATTCAAAAATTAACTGGCAAGTAGTAATATAACATTTCCATTCCTTTCTCAGTTATTTCTGCATCACTCAAGATTTTCACATTTTCACCTCCAAAATTGGTTCAATAGAAAATGACACCATACAGAATACAGTAGAATGGCAAAACCGGTAGGTAAATTCATAGTAACAACAGAAATCTAACATTAATATCTCACATTAATGTCACAATTATTATTTTTCTTTTTAAACTCTGCCATAGCTTTGCCTGTTTCCTTCAATTTTCTTGTATGCTTTTAATTATTCATATTGCTATTGTTTTACTTGACTGTTAATTTTAGGGTCAAAAAGCTCTTTCAGAAAGAGTGCCAATATTCATATATGACACTTGACTTAATTTAAGCTCAAACTTATTTGTTCCTGCAGCAGTCTCTTTTCTATGGCAGTATTCAAATTCACCTGTCTCTTTGTACAGTTCATATAAAAAGCGATAATTGATATTTTGGTAAATTTGTATCATGATCCTGGATCACCTAGAAAGAGATTGGAAAATTACTCTCAGCATAGTTTAACAACTGCAGAAAGTAAGGGAACAAATAATGCTTATTAAAACAATAAGTTTAATGGTATGGAAGAGCATTTTCTTTCTGCAATAAGTAGAATATCTGAAAGACACTTCACATCTTTGAAGAGCCAATGCCTCTCCCTCCCCCAAAAAAAACCCCACCCAACCATACTGAGAATATTTCCTCAAAATAAATACACCATAAATACACCATTCATGTTGTCAGTTTGGGTCTCTTGTCCTGCCAGTACCCGCTTCTCAATATCTTTCACACCACCACCCTACTTGCTGTGGGGGCTGTTCAGCAATAAACACCATTGTGTTTTAGTCACAAACCCAAAACACAGCCCAAACAAAGAAAATTACCTCCATCACAGACAAACCAGGTACAATCTCCACCCCTTATTCTATACCATTTACATTGCGCTCTCTAGTGGGTCTCACACTACCTAATACACCTTCTCCCTCCTCATCCTTTGATATACGCACAGATACCAATCCCTCAGTCTATGGGTCACCCCTGAAAAATATCCATAGAATATCCAGAGCCCATTCAGCCTATGATTTGGGGTCCATCTCTTATTGTCAGTGCTCAGGACAGGAGAGATGATATGTTTGTTGAGTTATTGGGTGCCAAAGTCAGCTCAGGTCTGGTCACTGCTGCACTTGCCTGGCTTCTTGCAAGGCTCATCTTCCTGCTGTCCTCCTTCCTATACGAACAGCTCAGACCATGGGTTAAACAACTTAAAGGTATATTCTTTGCAAGTGAGTCCATATTTTCAAACAGCTTCTTTATTTGTTGTTTCTTTTGCCAATATTCATAGGTGCTTTAGTTCCTTTTCCTCTCACTAAACATGAGTAGGATTTCTCTAAAAAATGCCTCTATTTTTTGTTTGTTTTCCTAATTAGGCAAGAGACTTATCAGTATGATCTAACATAAATGCAGCATGATTTTGCCGTAAAGTTAATTTCTGACATACTTTGTTTTTACTAAAACAATTACATAAAATAAGTAAATATATTCCTGTCTGCAGGAGAAACTCTTTAGCATGCTTTGAAGTCATGTGCAAACAATCAGCATAAGCTGTTTACATTTCTGTTGTTCTGTATGACTTCTATGTTATTTGTGTCAGCTTCCAGCTGTGTTGCTGATGTTGTCATTTGATACTTGACACCAAATTTCGTCAGATGCACTTCCTTCAAATTGTTTCTCTTTCTTGCCTTGTTATAGCAAAGGATATTCTTCTATATGATTACCCTGCCCTCCAGTAAACTTGAATTAGTAGGTGTCAAACACTGGAATAAATTTACATTATATTTAGATAGTGTCCTGTCTTATTCAAGGTCACTGAGGTATGAAATGAATCATATTACACTGTCTGTTTCCTTACTTCAAGTGGTTATCAGTGACAATAAGAGTATTTTCCTGTCTGCATCCAGAGGGCAAGTTAAATGTAAATGTGATTCAAAAAGAAATTTATCTAGAGTTGACAAGAGTTCAAAGTTAGGGCTTGAGTTCTTTTTGTCTGTCTGGTTTCCTCCAGGGAAAGAAAAGGGGTTACCTTTCATGCAGGTTTCCAGATCTCATTCTCTTTTCAAAAGTAACACATTTTCTTTTTGAAATTTCTCCTTGTCACATTGCTGCTGGTCCCAATAACCCTTTATGAAGAGCAAAACAGGTATGATTAAAATGTCCCTTAATGAGCTTGATGAAGACATGGTAATGGCAGCAATTTCCATGCAATTTCCGTAAAATACCCAAGCACTTACAGATCACCTAAGTAGCTCTTAACTACTATAACTTTTAATCCACCCTATCTAATTGTACCCATCCCTATTAAGAAATATTCTTTAAAGCGCTTACAAAAAGCAGAATGTTATATAAATAAGTGCTGAAGCCTATGCAATACCATTAGGAAAACTTCCGCTAAACTATGGTGGGGGTTGGGGGGAATTGTGTGCACTTATAGAAACTATACCTGCAAAAGAAATTTTTAAGTTTACATAGAAAATAAAGTAAAAATTTAATTCAGAGCTTGTGTTAAAATAAATCTTATTAATTTGTTTTACTGGACAGACACAAAATACAGCTACTTTTAGTGGGTAAAATAATTTGATATAGCTATTTTCTATCAGTTCTTACTCTATATCTCTGAAGCATTCCAAAGAGAAAAAGCTTGTTATTTATGTATTTTTAAAAAGCATGCTTCATTAGGTATCACATCTGAATTACAGGCTGTATTACACATGTTATTTTTATTAAGCTCCTGCCACAAGAGCAGATCTGTCACGATGTTGAAACAAAAGGCAGTGAAGAGAAGGAAGAGCAATAGTTCAGTAGCTTAATTCTTTTGTGTTGAATGTGCTTTTTCATACATTGGATCAAGTTTTCTTTGAATGCATTCAAGCACAATTTTTCCATTGATTTTTATAGGAGCTAGATAAGAATTTCCAAGGGCAAAAGGTATTAAGTGCAACATGTATTATTAATGTGTTTATGTCTCCCTTACCATATTTATTATAAGCACATTAATGAAAATGCCACGAATATTAGGGCTGATTTATAAGAATGGAGTACTGTTTACAGCCAAATTACTGCACACTGGAAATATTTTATTTAACAACTACATGCATTTGCAATTTATTAAGACACTTGTATCCCTCCAAAGAAAAGTCTGTATTAATGAGATTGATGACCTGCAGGTTTACAGTGTTTTCTTCTGAATTAGGTGTTGAGGGGAAGAATATTGAAATTTTTATTGAGAATCAATTTTTATGCAAGGAATTTACCAAATAATATGAATATACTGGTAAGGTATGTCTTTAATAATTTGTGAGATAATGAAGTAGAATTTAATAGCATGACCATTATTCAGATAGAACACGTAGAGCCCAAATCAATGTTTTTGTAGGTACCACCTGATTTCTACATTCTGTATAGGAAACCACAACTTTGCATGGGTGCAGGGGATGTCTCAGGGCTTCATACATTTCTGAAAGAGTCTGAAGTTATTCCATAACACTTATTAGCACTGCTGTCTGTTTGTTCATATCCACCACGCTCCACCATGGTCATATGTAGCTCATTCATCCATGCATGAAAAATAAGTATTTGGCATCCTTTCTACATCTTCATCCCATATTCTTAATGCAAAGTCAACCAAATTGGAGCACAAGCCTAGATGTTTAAACAATCAAGGACACCATTCCACAGTATATACATATAGTAAATAATTTCATATATATATGTATATATGTGTGTGTGTGTGTAGATATGTGTGTATGTACATATATATATATATATATATATATATATATATATATATATATAAAATATGCATTAAAACCCCAAACTTGCTATTAAATTAGTATCAGATGAAATGGAAGTTGAATTTGCAGCTGGAATAAATTATCATTATATGTCCCTTCCAACTGAAAATATTCCATTTAATTCTAACTTAGTCTAGTCTGTCTGAATACTACCATTAGACATCCCACTTTCAGGAAACTTTGGTTTGAATAATAGAAGATACAGCCTAAACAGACATGGCCTCACAGAGGTATATTCAGATACAAAAGAACAAAATTACATTTTTGACAATCCAAGACATGGCTGTCATTTACTTTTTTAATTGTAATTGCACCTGAAGCTGTATTTGAAATCAATGTAATTCTCATTCCTTTTTTTTTTCCCACCAGACATGACTATAGATACTTTTTTACAGAAACAGTCCATGCGGTGGGAAAAAAACTCTTAACCCACATTTTATAGGAAATATGTTTCATCCTACTGTCCTGTACCCTGATTTCTTCATGAAATGTAATATTTAACTGTATTTAATTAAGGACACATCTCTCTTAAAACCCCTACCCTCCAAGAACAAATTCTGGTGGATAACTGAAAATTAAAGCTATGGAAAACAGCATTGGATGATGAAAAACTACTGTGGGAGAGGGAATTTGCTTTATAAATTCCAGAAAACTGCATAAAGAGCTATATTATTGAATATTAAGAAGCTTTGTGTGCCTGATGGAGCATGGTCACTGCATGAGTGCACAGAGCAAAGAAGGAAGTAATGAGCTCCAGATTGTTCAGTTCTCACAAGAAATGCTTAGATGACATTCACTGCAGATGGAAGATTTCCAGAGATGATGTTTCTTTCCTTAAGGCGAGTCATGGAGGGTCTGGGAGTGTTTCAAATGAAGCTAATGCCAAAATTTCTTTTCAATAAAATGCTGCGAGAAAATGATCAGATCCACTCCAGACAGCTGGAAACCTTAAAGTGACATGAAGGCCAAGGCCACAGAGACACCATTTCTTTGGTGGTATTCTTGGCTCAGTTTGTTAGATGCACAGTTTCCTAATTCATACTGCAGAAGTGGGATAATACAGTATTTATCTGCAGATTAGGGTAATGCAACCCTTAAGAGTAGCTGAAGAGAGCAGCAAACCAAAAATGAAGCTGCATCAACCTCCAGCAACAGATTATTATGAAAATCAGAGGAAGGAGAAAATAACCCTAGGACACCAATTGCTGATTTTCAAAAATAATCTGTTGCACAAATTTACTCAATTTAAACATCGTGAATTGTAGTTATCAGGGTCTTAAGTTTCTAAAAGTTCTCTGTTGATCTATAAGTACGTGCTTTTATTAAAATAACTTAGGTTGTTGCTTTGTGTTTTCTCAAGAGTATCATAATGTATTAGGGGCATATCAATGAAGATGCAGAGATTTACAGTTCAAATATTGACTTTACATTTTTTGTATACTTAAAGCATCACAATATGTTCTGTTAATATCCACTTTGAATGAGTCTTTTGAGGACCTGCAATATGTCTTTAACAAAGAAAATTAAACAAAACGAAGTCTTACCCTAGCACAAATTAAATAGAAATAAGATGGAAAGAGCAGGACAAGAATTTCAGGAAATTACCACTATAATTTTGATTCCTCTGAAGTATGAATCTGCGAGCCATAAAAGAGACTTGCACGTTGATTTTCAAGGTCAAAAGCTGTTGCAGCATGCTAGCAGGATTTAGGGTATGCATATTAGCACGAGATAATTGCGCTCTCCCCACCCCCATTCTGTATATGGTTTATGTTCTAGAAATCTCTCCCTAGCTCAGTGTATTATTGGTTTCCTGAGTCTGTACCCTCCTCTGCTGTAAACCTATTGGTTGTAACCCCTTTTCCCCTCCCTGTCTCTTCTCCTCTGGCATTCCCTGGTTGGCTCTTTGGAGCTGACCACTCCCCTTTTCCCTTCCCTTTTAATCCTCTGCACCCCTTTGTTCTGCGTTCACAGTCTCTGGGTTCCTTGCCCCTTACCCACCCCTCGCTTTCCGCCCCTCTTCGCCTTCCTTCACCCTGTGCCCGTGGGTGCTAATAAACTCCCTTGGAAGCGCAGACTGCAATCCTGCACTTCTTTGTTCGCCGCCCTTCCCCGATGACTTGTGTCCTCCGAGCCCCACTGCCTGCCACAGTGCCTTGTCATCACCGTGTGTCCTGGTGTGTCTTGGCTCCGGACAGCCCCCCTCTGTGCAGCGTGGGGTGTCGGTCCGTGAAACACAAGGCTGCGACGCCGCAAAAAGCTGTCTATCCTCCCTATACAGCAGGGTCTTCTTTCTGACTAATTCCAAGAGCTGATCAAACACATACAAGTGGCCAAAGGACAGTCATACTGGAGTTACAGTAGCTTCAGAATTAATCTATTACTTCTGTGGAGCATGAGAAAAGGTTCATAATTATTTACTTGACTGACAGTGCCTGAACTGTAAAATCTGAAGATAATAAGTCTGGAGAGAGACACAAATGGGAAAACATAGGAGGGGGGAAGTTTTTCTTTGAGCAGATTGCGTTAGAGCAATAAAAGTCAATTGACAAATTTAGAAAATAGAAACTGAATGACTGTGTCATGCTGGACACTTATTGAAGGTAATAAAAGAGCACTGATGTAAAGCACTCTAAGCCTGATATTTTACCACAGGATTAACAGGAAAGAATGGTACTTCCAAGCAATAAGACAAATTCAGTTTTAATGTTGGCCACTGAAATGCTAAAAAAATATGATCCACAACTTTTTTACAATTCAAATTCCAGGACTCTGAGGTGTAATAACACGTAACCACAAAGCAACAAAAATACATTGTTCTGTAATGCTATGCATCCTAGTCTCATTTAGTAAAAAAAATTACTATATTTTCTGGTATACAAAACCAATCATACTCCAAATTTTTGCCTGAATGTAAACATGTGATCAAACTGTTATAAAAAGAGTTTATGGTGGCTCATACACACAATGGAAATATTAAATATACCTAAAAATGTCTGTTATAAAATCTGCATAAATAATTATCTGAAGGATTTGAGCAGAAACTTATCATAAACTAAAATATTTGTTCTTTCTGAGATTTATGAAGACTTCAGATCACTACCATCAATTTTGAAAGGAGGAAAATGGTATGAATAGTCAAAAAAATTAGTTATCAACTCATTTAAAGTAAAAGAAGAATAACTAAAATTTAGATGTTTTTACAGACATACAGATAAACAGAAAATTTAAGTTTTAATATTAAGATTTTTTGCTAAGGGTATTTTGTTTGTTCTCAGATTACAGGAAAATAAAAAAAGGGAAGAGTGCCCCTTATATGCTCAAAACAGTAAGTTACTGCTGGGATTCAGGTTATTGACCATAAAACACCATTCTATAACAGTCTCTGCAGTTTTGGTTTATTCCCTTACTTTACTAGTCTGAATATTTTAAATGCTTCAATATTGAAAGTTTGCATTACAAAGCTCCCTGCTTTAAACACTTAGTCGAAACCAGTTATATCTTGTCTTATAACTTAAAGAAAATTATCTTTTTAACATTTTTTTCTTATTTTTCTTTCCTTTCTTTTTTTTTTTGGTCAATGCATCAAAAAGAAAACAAGCAAATTTGAATCAAAGAATCAAAGAGGAAATATATAATATTAGTCCTGAAAAATAACCTTATATTATATGTAATATGCTAATTTTTATTCTTTTAATGAGGAGGAAAGGGTTATTATTAATAATATACTACATATCAGATCAAACATATCTGCAAGTTTCATTGCAATTAGTTTGTGATTCAGTTTAACTTTCTTCATGATAGTGAAACATAATTAGGAAATTACATTTCGAAAACTCAACCAGTGCAAAAAGTTTAGGTGAAATTTATCTCAACATGATTACATATCAGGATACAGGAATAAGTTGGAAAAATATGTACTTTTCCATTCTGAAATAAAAATCCATTTTTATTTTAAGATCATATAGTACCTAGTTTGGTTTTTTTTAAACCCTTGAAAGTAGAAGTGTCATACATTGATAAAAAATGCAGCAGATTTGAAATGCAAATTAATAAAAAATCCTAAACAGATTTTGAAAGTGACCTCTGTGACTTAAAAAGTACATGTTCCTCAAGACTGGAAAACTGTTCTTCAAGAAAACCCATACATCAAAGATGGTACCCTATAAAAAAGCCATCTAAAATTCTATCCAGTTTTGCTGCTTCATTTAAGTCTTAAATTCTCCCTGCTTTCCACTGTAATTGGGACTTAGATAATGCCTTTGTAGGGAGTCTTTTAAAAGAAAGGTGAACTGTTACATGACTAATAACCTCCATATGAGACTGTATTGGTTTGAAAACAAACCAGTGGGAGATCACAAGTCAAGATTGAAATTAAAAATAAGTGAAATAATACAAGGAAAAAGCACTGACAAAGTCAGATACAACCTAACACCCTGTTAGGGTGGTAGTAGCAGTCCAACTGAAGTAGTCCAGTTGAAGTGGTGATCCTGTGAAGGTCTAGTCTCCAGCTGAAGATCCAGTGGTAGCTCTTGTCCTCTGGGAACCCAGTAGACAGGGCTAGCTCAGGCAGTTCCAGGGCCAGGTTATATCCAGGTGGGAACACCTGGTTCTTCCCTCCTGGGCAGAGTATCCCACAATGGGATGAGATAAGTCCATGAGTCACACGGTGGGTCCCTGATGGCCCATTGCCTGTCATGCGGGGTGGGTCATTAGCAGCTGATAATAGCTAACGGATGGCCCATTGCCTGTCATCCGGAGTGGGTCATTAGCAGGTGATAGCAGCTAACGGCCCACAGCTGGTGGTAATAGAATACTTAACTACATCTATATTGCAACCTAGGACAGAGACAAAATGTTGTGGTCACTGAATCGAGCACCCTGATTATTATACACAAGTGGCTTACATAGCCACCTACAGAATATATGGAGCTCTATGTTAAATCAGCTCAGTTTCTAGCTGCTGACCCTGGTTTGAGTTGCACTAGGTTGTTCCATATCCTCACTTCAGTAATTGCTAGAAATTTTTTTTACTTTCCAAACCAAGATTTTCTTTCACTGAAACACTGCACTCATTTGTTGTTGTGCCTTCAAGTTTTCCTTTCTTCAAATATTTGCCATAAAGATACATCCATATAGAGACATTCTATTCAGCTTTTTTTTTTTGTCAGACAAGGCAGTTAGTTTGTCTCCTCTCCATTCCTACCAATCATTACTATGATATTCTTGAAATCAAATAGCTGTACTATTCCAGCTTAAATTTATTTTTCTTGTGATAGCTAACAAAAAATTATGAAAGTTATTCATGTCCTGGGCTGCATCCAAAGCCCTGTGAACAGCAGGGGAGGGAGGAGATTCTGCCCCTCTACCCTCCCTGCTCTGCTGAGACCCCACCTGCAGTGCTGCATCAGCTCTGGGCTCCCAGCACAGCAAGGACAGGGAGCTGCTGGAGCCAGGCCAGAGGAGGAACCTAGGTGATCAGAGGGATGGAGCAGCTTTGCTGGGAGGAAAGGCTGAGAGAATTGGAATTGTTCAGCCTGGAGAAGAGAAGGCTTTGGGGTGACCTAATTGTGGCCTTTCAGTACCTAAAGGGAGCCTACAGGAAAGATGGAGAAAGACTATATACAAGGGCCTGGAGTGACAGGACAAGCGGGAATGGCTTCAAAATGACAGAGAGTAGGTTTAATTTGAACATTATGAAGAAAATTTTCCCTGTGAGGGTGGTGAGGTGCCAGTACAGGGTGCCCAGGGAAATTGTGGATACCCCATTCCTGTTAATGTTCAAGGCCAATTTGGATGGGGCTCTGAGCAGCCTGGAAGGTGTCCATGTGATATCAGACGGGTTGAAAACAGATAATCTTTAAGGTTGCCTCAAACCCAAACAAGCTATTCTATGATTCTGTGATTTTATTATTCTATATTTTGAATGGAAATGAATCTCTGCTCTACATATTGTTTGTAATTGTCCTACCTGTAGTAGAAATATAAGTACTGCAAAGGATAACAAGCATTTATATCTTCAAAAATCTCCCTCTTGGATTTTAACATCCTTTAACTGGAATTAAAAAGGCAGGAGTGCCCTGTTACATAAACACAGATTTTCTTCCTGTTTCTAAAAGGATTTATTTCGCATGCAAGAAAGAAAAACAAAAAAAAAAATTAACAGAAACGAAAATGACAGTGCAATACGGTTCTTCCAGGGTGACTATTGATTATTTTCTTACAACCTTTTGAAGCTCTCTCTGCACTACGTAAAATGACACCAATTTAAACTTTTTCTAATTTTAAGGTGGTTGCTCCTAGGTTGTGGCATCATGGAAGAAAAGTTCCTTCTTTACCATAACATAGATATAAAACATATCAAAACTGAGTATTTCCTTGGTAAATGGGGACAGATTCCTGAATGGCAGTAATTTGCATAAAACAGGTTTTAGGTAGGTTTGTTATGTTGACTGTATGCAGTGAGTGCATGGAAGATGGGAGGTTTGTATTCACAAAGAAAATCAACTTGCTTTATACTTGATGGATAAAAAAATAACTAAAACTATCCTCAGAAATGTAAAATGCAGCCGCCCTGCATTTAAAACCAAAATGGGACATCTTCAGAATACACAATACTTGAAACAGAGCTGTCTGGTAAATACAATTTTTGGAAAACTGTTCTTCCATGGAAATATTTACATTTTTTAATGACAGTGCATTTATCCCACAGTCTATGAAAAATAAATTAAATCAGTCTCTCTGCATTTCTCTCTCACTTTTCAAATGTGCAAAAATTTCTGCAGATTTCCACATGAAGCCTCTGCATTGATTTCCTCTGTATTTACGAAATTTTAGAGGAAAACTGTTCTGACAGGAGGAAAAGGAGGACATGAAATAGTTTGCCTCTTTACATTCCTTCAATATGTGCTGGAATGGAAGAAATAGGAGATATTGTGTCAATGTCCATTATATCTTTTAGCAGAATGTTATTAAAAACAAAAAACCCAAACCCAATGTAATTCCCAAGGGAGCACCTGCAACACACTCATACAGTTTCATAAGGTAGTTTACATATTGCATCTGCCAGGTCTTGATATAAACCACATATAGTTCACTTTATGTAGTGGTTTTTGATTCTCAATGCTTTTCAGATCTACAGTTTAAAAAAGGTAATCTTAGATTTGAATTCTCTGAAATGTGTCTCATAGCATTCATCATCATTCACTGAATGTGGGATTAAAACTAAAGAAAAAGAAATAACTGTATGGGAATGTATTCATATTTTACAAATAAGTAATTATGTAATAAATTCTTAAAGAATCTACATGTACAGGAGGATTGGCTAACAATCAATAAAGACAGATTTCCAGCAAGGCTAGCTAGTTATCCTAGTTCATTTGGGAAAAATCCATGACAGAATCTATGTCTGATTTGGTGTTTTGTTCCAGCATAAAATTATTTTCAGGTTCAGCAACCTATTATTTTTTCATTAAAATACTTGAAGAAAAAGAAAACACCTGTAGAAAAAGGGTGTTTCAAACTGGCTTTGAAAAATGCTTAGAGACAAAGTGAATTTTATAAAACCAATGACAACTTTTGAAACCTCTAGTGAAGAACTACAGTCATAATAGGTAAGATAAGCTGAGGTGATAAAGATCACAGACAAGAACAGAAACAAATATTGCCCTTGGAAATGCATGATGGCACAATGACTGAACAAGGTGATTATATCAAGGAGCATATGTTAGGAGTTGTCACTTTCAGCATTTCCTTTAGCAATTCTCAGCAAGATGGCTGCAGCTTGAGCAAACTCAAAGACATCATTTACCTTGCCCTGAAAATGTGATCTTTTCAT
The DNA here is from genome assembly GCF_008360975.1 of Lichenostomus cassidix. Lineage (NCBI taxonomy): Eukaryota > Metazoa > Chordata > Aves > Passeriformes > Meliphagidae > Lichenostomus > Lichenostomus cassidix. The sequence continues at coordinate 101,302,210 of NC_139479.1, read as the reverse complement.
GCTCTGTGCTCTGTCTCCCTCACATATTCATGACATATGGGCTTAATGCAAACATTTGATACACGTGTCCTCTTAGTGCACTGTGGCGTCTCCCGGCCTGATGCCGGGGGCAGCGAGACACAGTCCTTGAATTGGGTTGTCCAGTCTTCGCCGCTGCCCGAGGGGCAGTGAAGGCTCTCGCTCAGTGGAGGAGGTTGGCGGAGCTGGGAGGCAAGGCCTCACCGGGAGGAACGGCATGGAGGACCAAAGGCGGTGATGAGAAATGCAGGCTACTCTCCAGCAGGGAAAGCAGAGGGTTTATTGAAGGGCACGAGGAGGGATGAGGCAGGTCGGAGGGGTGCTTGGAGAAGCCCCGAGCAGGCCTGTGCAGGGGTTTTTAAGGGACCGGTAAAAGGGAAGGGGCCAAATGGAAGGGAGCCAATGGGGTTGGGAGAACATTAGACTGATAGATTTTCCAACCAATGGGAACACAGGAGGGGAGGGTACATTTTTGAACCAACCAATAATACACAACTCGAGCTCAGAACAAAGGAGAACATTCCAGAATATAACCATATATGGAACAGGGGAGGGGAGAGACTTGAGGCCAATTGCATGGCTCATTGGCGCATATTCACGAGCCCTGCCCTGAGGCCCACTGGGAGTGCCCCAAAGGGTCACCCTAAATGAAGAGTCTCTTCACTCCCAGGACTCGTCTGGGGCCTCACCTTTGCAGTCTGAGTTCGCAGCGTCTAATTGGGCCATGGTGACCGCAACATCACACTCTCCAGACATTACAGATTCGTAACTTGAGGGCTGAAGAGCGGCCTTTAGCTAGCCTAAAACCTCTCCTCTCTCACAGAAGGCACCAAAGACAAGAAGCTGAAATCCTTGAGTGTGAGATTGTGACTGAATATCTTTGTCATCTGCATCTCTGCAGAAGAAAAAGCTGTGACATGCAAGCAAGCATCAGTTCACCTCCTTCAGAGATGAAAGGTAGTGCAACAAAAGCTCCTGGTTAATGAACTCCAAAAAGCTGTTGACAGATGCAGGAGAACCAGGATGGTCATCTGGTATCTTACTATACAATGAGAAATCTTCAATCACCATGAAAAAAGTAAAATTCATTTCATACTTACATCTAAAGCAAATTGAAAGGAATCTACTGCTGCTTATCTGCCAATCTCACATAAGCTTTGCTCCAGAAAGATCAGAGTGAATGGTGGAAGCAGAGATTGTATTTACAAAGCAACATTGTTTTATTTGTTTGTTTGCTTTTAACTAAACCCAAATCCACATATTCATTAACTGCTGGCATCTTATTAGTCAAAAAAATTAGTTAAGAACTTTTTGAGTATAATGGACAAAATGTTCATTTCTACCATAGTTATTCATAACTTCTGTTTCTGACACCAAAACAGAACACAGTTTTGATGGCTGTTGATTACATTTTAATGTTTCTTGCTCTTAAATTCAATATCTTTTGAATAATCTATTCACCAAAGTGTTTGGTTTGGGGCTCTTTTGTGAAGTGCCACCAGAGTTGTCACCACTTCTTTCTCTTAACAGCATCCCAGCTACTATAGTTTAGTTATAAGAAGCTATACTGTTAGATAAAATTATTAGTGTTTTTACTAATGCTAAAGTGGTAAAGTGGTTTTACTAATTTTCTATTTTATTTGAATTAGAAGGTTTACTTCGCTAACTATGAAACTTCCTGATTATAAACCCATGTCTTCTCCTAGTAAGCTGTTTCTTTGAAGAAACTTTTTAATCTCATAAAAAAATTTTAGAAAAAAATTTTAGAAATTTTTAATCTCATAAAAAGAGAAGTGACAAGCAATAACAAAAAGGAAAAAAGTGTACTTTTTGTCTCATTCAGAAGAATGTATTATCTTCTCTCAGTCAAAGACAACATGCACAGAGACTGACAAGCATTTCATTTATTGCATACAAAACAGATTATGAGATTACTTGTCATCATATGGAGTCACAGTAAGTAAATAAGGCATTTATTGGTATGTTTTCTACAGCTACATTTTATTATACTATAATGTATATAAATTACAGGAACTGTCTACCTAGGCTACAATCATCTGTCCAGAGACCAAAACACTGTATTTCCTGAGAATGCATTGAATTACTCTTTAATCTTCTTGAGACATTAAACCAAGTAGACCTGTCTAGATAATACTGGTAAACTGTACATTTTAATTTTGAAGATTATATAGCATCCATATGTCTTACTCTGTTTCAAAAAAGCATTCACCTCCTTCAACTGTTCTACTTCACAAAATAAGCTATCAGTAAGAGATTTGTACAAACTAGACAAAAAAACAAAAGAAAAGAACGAGCAAAAGAAATGCACAAAGGTTATTCAAACTCCCTTATCTGTGCAGAAATTAGAGGTCTCCTTTTTGAGAAGGAACAGAAGTAGGCTTCTCATGGGGCAGTCTCAAAGCTGTGAACCATGCGATTTTGCTAACTCCTAATTCCTGCTACACACTTTGCCTTTCAGTGCTCTTTAGAGATCTACCAGTACAGTCAAATTTATATGATGAAATATAGTCGACTTTATCTAAGTCTTGATTATTTGCTAGTGAAGCTTTTCTGAAGAAAATATCAGCCTCTTTATTCTTTTAAAGGTTCATATTTATTTGATGTTAAGGATTCATTAAGAAAAAAAAACAAGAACAAAAAAACCACAAACAAACAAAGAAAAAAACACCTGAAAGAGAAAGAATTATTCTGAATACTTTGTCTTTTAAAACTGCTACTATTCCTACAGACATTATGGAGTTGCTTACCAAACTTTTTGTTGCTTAGTATGATCAAAGCACTGTAAAAGCAAATATATTTGAATTTTGGTTCTCTTTAGAACAAAGTTCATTCCAAATAACATGGTTTAAAGTGGTTAAATTATAAGTCAATCAGCACATGCCTTCAGTTCTTGGAATTAGACCTCTGTGTACATTTGAAGAAATTTTATAGGCACAATGTAAAAAGCAATGGTGCATGAAAGTAGAGTGTTCAAGAAAGGACAAGTCTTATCAACTTCTCCTCATTTTATTGGAATACAAAGTAGAATATTAAACTTTGCAGAGATATTAGGGTTGGAAGAAAAAAATCTCTTCCACATTTAAAATGCAATGTTACAGAACATCATATCACAGTAGTGAAGTAATTTTTCATAACTTCATGGCAAGTTCTGTCTGCTCTCTGACAATACAATGTATTATTAAACAAACTGCCTTCCAAGTGACTAGTATTATTATGGATCTAAATTTTGGAAATTGCTATAAGCACCCACAATTATCCTAAAAATAAAGATATGTCTTCTTATTTCTAAACACAGCCTGTTAATGTCAGGGACCACAGCAGCAGCCAAGCTTTCCAAGAGGCAAGACCTCACCTGGGGGGGTGCTTGCTGGAACTGCTACCCTGTCTATGCCTCCCACCACTGTCGTGCCTCTTCAGCATTGCCCTTCCTCTCCTGTATGGTCTGGTCTGCTCTTGACATTCCAGCTCTCCCTTTTTTTCACCTGTTCTACCTGTCTGACTTCTTCAGATATTTTTCTTTGAACTAAGCATTTTCTGTTTATTTAATTACATGGATCTCTAACTAGCTCATTGCTTAATGAATAGATTAATTTATTGATCATTCACCTAATGTGTCTACTACCTGACCTTTTAGCTAATATATTCTGTGATTTATATACTCTGAATTGTCTATTTGTTTGTCTTGGATTACATGATATTTAATTAATCCATTGTTTTATTGATTCTTTTTTTAATCACTGGTTTACAGTTAATTAAACTGCTATCTTGCATAAATAATCAGTTCATTCATTATCTATTTCTTCAATTCCTTCTCATTGCTCAATTTTTTTGCCCATGACATATAGCCTCAGTCACATCTTCTCTGCAATGCCTTCTGTCCCTTAACATTCACTCCCTCATGGATTACTTTCCCCTTGCACTAGTTTTCCTCAAACATAGCTTGTCTGCATTTATCAGTTAGGTGCTACCAATCCTTCAATAGCTCTCTAAGGGAAAGATGACAAAAACAGTCAAAAATCACTGCAAAATCTCTCAAAAAATCTGAAGAAAATATAGGACTAAAACTCCATGCTACTTTTCCTTTGATGTCTCCATATATATTCAACTTCGTCTCCTTTTAGCTTCTATTTTGTCTAATTTTAGTTCTTTATTTTACTTGTCTCCTCCCCATATCTCTGTTCTCTTTCTTTCTGGAATTAAACCAAAATGAAACAGAATTTTAGGCCATTGAAAATGCTAGATTAGATCCTTGTAACTTGGCAAAGCGCTGACAAAATTTGCAAATCTTCTACTGAGATAACATGAAGCTTAACATAACTTTGTAAGACTTCTAGTCTTTAGGTCCCAAAGGTGTACTGTGGATTGCAATCCTCTAGAGGCAGTGGACCCCCTCTTCATCTGTTACCATCAGATTGCTGGAAATTGAGTTACCAAATCCAGAATTTTTTAACTGGATTCCCAAGTATCTGTGTTGTTCTGTGGACTGATGGAGAAAATATTTCCAGCTATAGAAATGGAGGTCAGACATCTGTAACTGTTTTTATTCTTTTAAATGGAGATTATAAAAACATCTACCAGAATCACAGACCAGTCTTGCCATGACTGTGGGAATCTCACCTACTTTCCATCTCCTAGATGTTAGTCCAAAACTTTCATAGCATTTCCAGAATACAGTCAAATTCAATACACTTACAGACAAAAGTGAAAATTCAAATTGAGCTCTCAACATTTTAAGGGTTGAATAATGATGGTTTTTAGGGAACCAAGTTCATGAGCCACAGATGTTCTCTTGAATAAACCTAGGACATGCTGTCTAACAGAAAAAAAAGGAATTCCAGGTCTCAGATTTCTTCAGGAAAACACCAAGTAACATAGCAGATGTTGTATATCTGTTGTTTGTGTAAATGGAGCTTTCTGCTCTACAACTACTTACAATAAGCTTTGGATTCTGTGAGTCCACTCTTTTAAAAAAGTAATTAAATTATCTCTCCTTCTCTGTCTCAGTGACACACAATCTTATGCTTCATGTTTAACTGCTGAAATATCTGAGACTACACATAAAGTGGTTTAAAAGTAGATGCCTTGTCTTTCTACTTAGGGTGTAAATTTTAGAATGTAGGCTTCCCCACAGAAAAGTTGAGTAATAAGGAACAATGGGGAAGAATTTAATCACGCCAGCAGTTAGGGACATGATTAATGCATTAGCAAAGGGAAATATAATGCACCCAGTGGGAAATGAAAAATCCTCAGGGTTCTGTTTTAATAGTCTAAATCTTACTCTTTCAATAACTGTAAAGCACTGAAATTTTGTTTACTACAAAACTACAAAGCTACTTTAGAGAGCTTGTTATAAGATGGAAAAACATGATCCAAGGTTTGTTTGGTTTTGCACTCATTAGGTCCATAACTTGCAGAAGAAAATTAGAAGAAACAAAGAAACAAAACAGAAACAAAGCAAAAAAAGCAACCAAAAGCATCCAATGTTGTTACTTAAATAAAATGCTTCTCTAAAAGTAATTCCCAATGTTTTCTAGTAAGCAAACTGCACAAAACCAGTGTGGTCTTGGACTTGGTAATGCATTCTCAGAAGTAATTCATTAGTTAGTAGGGTGTGAGCAATTAGGCAAGGGTGTGAGCATTTCTCATCCTGTGAGATGAGAACACAGATCTCAGACTTATTACTGTAACTTAACCATTTGTTGAGTGCACCTCATTCCTTTTATTTCGTGGTTCATGAACTAATCCATTAAAAAAACATTGTTCATGGACTGATCCTAATTTTTGCAATTTTTTATGTTATTAGCAAGCACTGAGAGAGGTAGCCATTGATAGTTCAAGGGGGGTTTTAACTCCCACCAGTTTGGAGAGAGTAAACATTACATCTTTGATTTAAATGACTGTACTTATGTTTGTCAAATGGCTGTTTCTAGTAATGTAGTCTGTTTACATTTCTTATAATATGCGTAATTTAAAGTGAAGGTTTGTCCTTTTAAGGTAAGCTAGAAAAGTCAAGTGAACATTTTTTGTTTGTTGGTAACTTCACTTTTTCTCATTGAAATCTCTTTGTTTAGTAGATTTTCTTTGTTGGAAAGGGAATTAACTGAGCAGGAGCATTTAGTGACAACACCATCAATGTGGTTTATTGTTAGATCATTACATTTTTTGTAAGCCCTATCCATTTCTATTTTAACATAGGCAGAAGTTCCTGTTGTCTTTTTGTTCTATTCAATAAACTCTATCAATTATCACTATCTGTCTTACCAAAAGAGGTATATATTCAGTATCAGAAGAAGTTACAAGTTATTTTAATTTGGTAGAAATTGGAACAAATTAAAAGTTATGTAGCATTAGATCATTAAACATCTCAGTACCCTCCTGGAAGAATCTAAATGATTTTTAATTATTGTTTCTTACCCTTCAAGCATATTTGTTGCAGAAAATTTTTTTCTGTGTGTGCTCTGTACTATCTCTTAAAATGTTAAAGTCAAAATATTTGCAGTTCCAAATGAGGAGGCAGGATCTTGCATCACAGAAGCAGAATTGTACATTACAATTATATTTCACTCAGTAACTTAAAAACCAAAAAAGTCTGAAAGTTTAAAAAACATAAAGTACTAAATTAGTGTAGTAAATTGTTTTGTACCACGTATCTTACTTGTTTTCTGTCTGAGGAGCTAGGTGTGTTATTTCAGTTTTGTCAAACCTTCTGCAATATTCTTAGAAGTTAACACGTTTTGGAAAGCATAATACTTAAAGTGAGTAACTTATATTCTTTAACTGTCCCACTATTTCTCCATATTTGTTTCTGTCTCTATATTCTATCTGCTCCAAACAGATCAAACTTCAGTTTTACTCCCTTTCTTTGAGGAAGAATGTGCAAAGATTTGAAGGAGGCCGATGAAAAGTAACAGAAGTTCCTTGATACGAATATATGGACAAAAAAATCCCTCGAAAAAACCCCCAAAAGCCCCAGCAGACAGACACCACTAATTATTGGCTTTGCAAGTTCCTCCATCACAATCACAAAACAGTCCAGTGGTTGTATCTTCCCCCCCTCCCCCCACATTTCTCTGGTTATCGGGACTTTGGATTCTGGTGACTCTCACCCTAATGGAAAGCAGCCTTGATTGACAAAAGTGATAAAAGCAATAGAAGTGATAAGAATGAAAAAAGACTACTACCATCTGGGTTCCCACTTATTACTCTGTCATTGGAAAGATTTATCAGCTGATGCCCCCAGGCAGATAATAAAGTGTGCTAATGCTATCTTGGCCAGCAGATTATTCCTCCAAACATCTTAGGTCTATTCATATCTGTGCTTTCAAAATTGCATGTGTAATTTAAAGCAAATTACTGACAATCTCCCTGTTCTTCTCCACTGTAAAATTAAAAGTGAATTTTCTTATTGTGCAGCACTTTAAAGCTTTATGTGTAGCAATGTGGGGTTTTAGGATTCCATGTGCTCTCTTTGTTTCCCCACTCGGTGTACTATTGGTTCATTTTGAAATATGCATTTTGCTGTACCCGAAATCTATTGGTGGGTTCCCTATGCCTGTCTTCCCTTCAGACTCCCCGGGACTGGCTCTGGGGGAGACAGTCCCTCCCCTTCCTTTCCCTTTATAAGTCGAGGTCTGGATCAGCTCGAGGTCTTCTCTCTGAGCTGGCAGCCCTTAACCTGTCCCTGCTTTTCCTCCCCTGCAACCCCTTTTTCCCCGTTACCCCAAATAAACCTCCCTGCCAGAACAGAGATGGAGTCCAGTTCTTTCCTTAGTCTCATTATATTCCTGCTGAATTGACGTGGTTTGAAGACCCCCACCATGCTGCAGAACCTCGGGGGCCGCCTGCCCCAGATCTGGTGGGATTACATGGACCAGGAACCCCAATCCGGGTGGGAGCCGCCCTGTGCAGCCCTCCCAGACCCTGCTACATCATTTATGGGTTACAAATATTATGTGATCAATTATGGCTAGAAAGTTGAAATCATGTGCATTTTTATTGCATTTATTTCTTTTCCTGTTAATTTCATGTATGCATTTAAATTGGAATTCATAAACACATTTTTGTTTTAATCTAGTGCTTTGTATAGCCTACCTATAAAGTCTGCATCATTTTACCAAAGAACTTAGTACCTTTTTTTTTCTTTTTTGTGTGTCTAATTCTATTTTGGGGAGCCAAGCTCAAGTACTTTCCACATAAAAAACCAAATCCTCAATAAAAGACTGGCAGCCTCCAACTGAGTCCGGTTTGGTGACTCAGAGTACACTGGACGACACATGAGCATGTGCCAACCTCAATTCCAGTAAAACTGACATACTGGAGATCTTTCTCAACACTTCTGAGATTACTTGACCGCATTTGAACAAGTGTTATGCCATACAAATACCAAATCTACTAAATGGTTGTGTAAACTTTCAAAATGAACAGCAGTCAAAAGGTGTAATTGCTCATCTACAAGCCCAAATGACAGGGTGGAAAAATGTTAAACCCAGTATCACATACACTTTTCCTTTAACTTCATTGCTACCTGAAAACAAGTATGTTCAAAGGGATAAGTTTCTCATTAAATATGCCCAGCAATTCCTTTTCTCTTTACATTACTCAGACAGACTAAATAATTTATCTTGGAGAGGTTCAGAAAGGCTTTAAAACCAATGAGAGGAAAATTTGGTTTGTAGTCATTTGTAACTCACAGTCTTTCTGTGACTTCTTTTTTTTTTAAATCCCAAATTAGTTTTTTTCTCATTTTGTCTTCTTCCCTAAGCAGACAGAAGAAAATCCTCAATCTTTCAGAAAATATGAACTTTCTTAACATTTACTTTCCACCAAAATCACATTTTTAAATAGAAAATCTATTAAGATAGAACAAGCTTTAGGAAAATGCATATTTTTGGTCTAATATTTTCCCTAAATTATTAAATTAAAATAAAGTCTAAACTAGAACTAAATTAATTACATCTTCAACCTTAAAAACATTACAAACATGGAGAAATTTTCTTCTAACAGGGAAAGCAATGACTGAGTACTAACTTTTCCCAAATGGCCATTACTTATATAAACCTAATATGATAATTTCTTTACATCTCAGCAGTCTGCTCAACTCCTTAAAAGGACATATTAAGCTCTGTCTATGCAAAACCCCAAATTTCTTTTATGTTCGAATTCTTCCCAGATAGGACAGTTATTGGGACAGGAACATCTATGCATTTTGAACTCAGAATATCCTCTAAATCATCACTGAAACCAGGCTTCTGTGTGGGTTACATGGGTTCAGAAGTCAGTAACTTGTGAATATCTGAATTACCTACCAGGTGTTAATGTCTTTTTCATGGCACGAGTTCTTAATCCTAAAGCTCTTTGCTCTTTACAGACTACATTCAGAATGTAGTCCATGAACAGCAAATCTACTAAATAAAAGAGTAAATGTGAAACAGAAACACATTTTGAGGTTGTCTCGTCACTGGAGAATGCAATTCAGGAAAATATTTCAATACCTTTCTACTCTGTAGTAAATACAATTTTATCTTTCCATTAAAGAGGGGAGCTAATGTACTTTTTACCAATAATTCATCAGTTCTGTGTCATGACATTCTAATTTAAACAGTTAGCACTGTGATAGTAAAGTGACTAGAAGCAATGCTTTTCACGCTTTTATTAGCAAGTCTTTCCATGAACTTCATGTCAACTATAACAAAGTATTAATAATTTTTTGTATATCTTCTGTGAATTATTTTCCTTTTCAAGATGACAGCTCAGAATGGTAAGATTGAATTATTTTCCATTTATGTGAAAGACTCTAAAAAGTAATATAAACTTAAGGTCTTTTCAGTATTGTTTAAACTACACACTATGACATCTATGTTTATATTTTGTAATAAAAGCAGTGGGACATCACAGAATTGAGTCCTAAGAATAACAAAAAGAAGACTAAAGTCAATGTGAAGGTGTTATCCAATAACCATTTCAGATGGAGGCTGAGTCAGTATACAGAAAAGAGATATAAACTGACTCAGCCTCCATTTGAAACTATTTAGAAATATTTAGAAAATATTTCAAGGGATTATTCTTTCTTTTTCTCCCTTTCATTGTAGTTATGGAAAGGATGTTAGCTATTGATACTACTTTACATACCTTGTCACTGTAAATGACTCCCCTCACATGTATTTCCATTTAATGCACAAGGACTTTAAAAGTTAGAAAATGATCGACTGTAAATGATTTTGAGTTTACAGAATTTGAATTAAACATAAAAAGGTTCACTTATACAAAGTTGAATGCTTTCATTTCATATGAAAACTAGGAACAAAATTTTATATGGCAAATAAAAAAAAATTCTATTTGGCAAGTTGGACTTTAGTATCTATTGGCATTTAGCTTCCTAGTTACACTTTACTAAAGAACCAAGAAAATGAGCTGTTAAGTATTCTGAAATTAAGATTGGGTTCCCCTCCCTCCCCCTTTCCTCTGCAGCCTTGCAATAGCTCTCTTTTTCCAGGACAGGCATTTTCACCAGAGGAAATACCTAAGTGAACTGCTTCTGCTACTGTTTTAGAAAGCAGTAAGACAATGAAGCTGGAGAACTCCTGCAATCTAAAATAACTCTCAGTGTCTTCCATGACTTATTTGTTTGCTGGTTTGGTTTAATTTAGGCCTGTTTCCCAAGCAAGGCTGTCATGTGCTCCAGTAGTCAGCTGAGCTAGCACAACTGACTGGCAGTCTGAGATTGTTTGCTCTGAATTGCAGTCTGTACCATGCTGAGAACAACCAGGAAGAAAAGCAGTAGTAAATCCCAGCTGATTCCCTGCCTCGATCCAGCCATGCTTATCCCTCAAAATTAAAGAAAACCTAGTGAGGCATACACTTTACCTCCCTGAACAGGCCCTCCTGCACTTTTACAGAAAGAAGGAATATTACAACCAAGGGCTTTGCTTATTTTTTAATAGTGAGTTCCTTGTGGGATATTTGCTACAGAGCCTGAAGGAAATGTTTTTGTCTCTAACATGCTGCACTGATGGGTGCTTAAATGTAAGCTACAAGATTAGCTGTGCTGAGCAAAGGCTCAGCAGTGAGAGTGATTGTATGAAATGATTCAGAGCAAAGCATGTCCAGAGAGTTGCTGTTTTTTTAATAGAGAGTTCCTTGTGGGATATTTGCTTATTTTTTAATAGTGAGTTCCTTGTGGGATATTTGCTACAGAGCCTGAAGGAAATGTTTTTGTCTCTAACATGCTGCACTGATGAGTGCTTAAATGTAAGCTACAAGATTAGTTGTGCTGAGCAAAGGCTCAGCAGTGAGAGTGATTGTATGAAATGATTCAGAGCAAAGCATGTCCAGAGAGTTGCTGTTTCAGCAGCTGTGAAAGGACTGGGAATCAGGTCTGTCTCATTCAGCTGAGGACTCTAGAAGCAGCAATCACCCTGGAAACCTAAGGGCACACACAAACAACTCAGTGCATGGATTCTTTGGTGAGCCACTACCTTTTCATTGCTACAAATGCAAGTTTAGAATTTTGGCCTTCTCATTTATGAACAGAATGGAAACTTTATTGCCAATGACTTTCAGCTTGTAGATACTTTTATTAACTGGTAATGCAGATAGCTAAAAGTAGTTAAACCAATTTCATTTACTTCTTTACCACAACACATTAAATTTTACATGCCAGGTAACAGATTGTCCACAAACGTTACTTTTTAAATACAATAATTATAAAAGACAATAAAGCTGTTTTAATATCTGCAACCGCATCACTGATTCCTAGATGATTGCTGATAACATAATTAGAGTTCCCAGTGTTTTTTTTTCTAGGGACCATTCAACATCAATGGCTTAACAAATCTTAAACCTTTGTTTGTTTATTATATAAAAGTCTTTGTAAGAAACAAAGACCTTACTGGAGAAATTAATTGCAGAATTTCACCAACATAATGGTCCATTGTTACGGCCCAAGCAGCTGAGATAGAACTCAGTGCCCTTGAGAATGTGGAGGATTGGGATGAAATGGGAGAAGTGCCAGAAGAAAGTGAAGAAGAGATGGATTATCCCAGCAACCTCCCAGAAAAGTATTACAGATAGTATGAGCCGTTATCTCTCCCCAACCACTCGACGCCTGCATATCTCATTGTTAGACATTGGTAAATTTAGACTGTAAATTACTTGTATTCACTTTTCTATTTGTTCTGAAAACTTGTAAACCCGCCTCGTTATATGCCCTTATAACCTGTTGTAGAGCCTTTGTTCAGGGCTCTTCAGATGTCTCTCCAAACTCTCCTATCCCCTATGTAACCCCCAATAAAGCTGAAGAGACCTCATCTCGTCCCCTCGCCTGAGTCGACTTCCAGAAACCCAAATTCATCTCCTGTGTTGCTCAAAACAGCCCTTCTCCCCACTGAAAGAACTTTCCTGTGGCATTTAAAGCACTTCTGGTCATGACTTCAGAAGTAGCCGCCGCAGATGGTGCCCCGTGTGAGGAAAATCACAGATCATCGTGTGAGGAACATCGTGGGAGAAGACGCTGAAACCACGTGAAAAGAAGAAACCGGGAGAAACAGCAAAAAACCGGATTTCAAACCCCTCCGAAAAGCCGCGGCTGCAGCCTGCCGCCGAGCGCCGCCGCGCCGCGCCCGCCGCCGAGCGGAGGAGGGAGAGCCCAAAACACCCGCAGCCACATTCCAGCCACGCGTGAATTTTCCACCTGAGAGCAACACCAAAACTTTCCAGCTTTTGTGGGAGCCTACGCCCGACCTGAGCGTGCGTGGACGCCTGGAACGCGACCTCGCGACACCGACTTTAATTTGCCCCTGACCTCCTCACGGAACAGGACCCACGAGTGGTGTAAGTCCCCCGTGACATTGTGGGAGTGGGAGAGGGAGTCCCCACCCAGTGCCCCTGCAGGGCAGAGAACGAGTCTCGCTGTAGGGGGAGGGTCAGAGGAACTGTTTTAGTTTTTGTTTTTTGTTTTTCGGCTTAGAAAAAGACCACCCCCCCCGCTTGGAAAGCATGGGCTGTTCTTTTTCTAAAGTCGCGAATCTGAGAGGCGAGATTGAGTCCAAATTAACCACACTTTTAGTTCAGAACGGAGTTTTCTTTAAGAAAAGCCATTTAACATCTTTAATACGTTTTATTTTAAAATATTGTCCCCCCGAAGACCCACAAGACATCCTTTCAGGGGATTTCTGGGATGAACTGTCCGAAAAAATCTCCTTTCAATGTCGTTTACATGAAAAATTAGCCCTCCGATTGTACCCCCTGGTCTCCAAAACTCACAGTTTAGTAACTGCTGCTGAAAAGCTTTCTTTCCCCAGTTCCCCTTTTTTATCCCAACACCCTTCTCCTTACCCCTCTACCCTAAAAGGAGCGAGAAATCCCCAGGTAAACCGTAAAAGTACGCCCAGGAGCTGCCTGCGCTGGGACCCGCGGGTTTCTCTCTCCCCCCGAACCCCAGACAGAGACTGCAGCTCTGTTTCTACTCCTCCCTCAACCCCTCTTACCCCTAGTCCGCGCTTTCCCCGATCTCGGAAAAATAAAACCAGGTCCGCGCCAAAAAACGCTGAAAAATCCACCCCAGACCGCGCGGAATCCAAACAAAGGAATTATGGCCGCGACCATGCCGGCGTCCGTGGGCGTGCCCGACGTTCCCCTTCCCAGCATTCGTCGCAAACATCTTCTTCCCAGCATTCCCTTTCCCCCTCTCCTTCCGCCCAATCGCGTCATCACTTCCTCCTATCTACTCCTCCATGTTTACCCGCAAAAGCCTCCCGCGGCTTTCGCCGCGGGAACAGAACCCACTCCTACCATGATCTCACTCCCTCCTCCCTCTCCCTAGATCCACCCCCTTCACTCCCTCTCCCAACCCTGTCCACCGCCTCCTCCATGACGCCAGAAAGGCGGTCCGAACCCCGAGAAAACACCTCCGGAGAAATTTCTCATGGGCGCAGCCATCTTGACAGGAACTTCAGCATGTCAACTTCCGGTGGTCAGACCCTCATAGCTGCGCCCGCCCGGAGGCGGAAAAAGCATCCACCTCCTTCACCCCAACACCCCTCTCAATCTCAACTCTCTCCTAATTCTAATCACAGTTCCCCCAGTCCCTCACCACCCCCGATGAGCATCCACAGAGGCAACACACAAGCTGTTAATTGGTTTCCAATTCCACATTCAGTGAGAGAAAAAGTTTTAAAAGCTGCAAAAAATTTTGGCCAAGATTCAACCTATTTTAATTCATATTTAGATTCAATACTCCAATCAGAAACCCGTTGTCCAGTAGACATTCGAAGCATTATAACAGTGCTATTAACACCAGCACAAATGACACTCTGGGAATCACATTTTAAACGGAGGGTCCAATCTCTTTTAACAAATTATAAAACAAACCCCAATCTGCAGCACCTAACAATGTCAATTCTCATTGGATCAGAAGAAGGATTTAATAATCCTATTGAACAAGTGAAAATCATTACAAAATCAATTCAATTAGATTTAATAACAGCAGCACTTAATGCCTTAAAAGCTGTTCCTTCAAAACCAGAAACCTTAGTACCTTTCATGTATATCAAACAAGGCCAAACTGAATTATTTACTGATTTTATTCACAGACTGACAGCAGCCATTGAAAAACAATTTAAAAATCCGGAACAGCAAGAAGAAGTCATAATTCAAACAGCCTCTGTGAATGCAAATCCCAGATGCAGGCAAATCGTCTCATCTTTACCCCCAAGCACAGAAATTACCTTATCATTACTGATCGAAGCCTGTTCCCGTCCATCTCTTGAACCCCCTCTCCGAGTACCACAATTCCCTAAAGCCTATACTTCCCAACCTCGATCCCATTCCAATCCACAATCACCGTATACCTGCCACAATTGTGGCCAGCATGGCCATTTGGCAAGAAACTGTCCCAATATTTCCCTCTCACGTTCTTCTCCTTTTCCTCCGAGAACACCTACGGAATCCCACACTGGAACCCCAAACACCTTGCGCCCTGCGTCACAACAATCTACACCTCAAATCGCCAGAAAACCCTCCATTCGTTTTAATCCAGCCGCAAATGAGTCATCAAAAAACTAAATTATGAACGCGAACACTCACCGCGTGCAGAAAAAAATAGTGAGACCCGAGAACTGAACTGGACATCTGAATCAGACACCGATGATGACACGTTCCAGCATTTGCTGCCAACAGACCCTGACCAAGGACACACAACATCTGTATTCTGGTCCGAAAACCTAGCAAAATCTCGTCCTTTGCTGACAACATCCTTAACATTAAATGGAAAGACAATTACTCTTACTGGACTGGTGGACTCTGGAGCAGACATCACCATCATTGCACGCCGAGATTGGCCTTCCCAATGGCCTCTCACTGATTCCACTACACCCATTATGGGAGTGGGAGGAAATGCACAGGCACGTCGAAGTGCCCAAACAGTTGTTTGTGTAAATGTAGAAGGAGCAAAAGGCACTGTCCGTCCCTTTGTGGCGGACCTCTCATACAGTCTGTGGGGGAGAGATTTGCTCTGCCAATGGGGAGCAAAAATTATCATTCCATCTCCTAAAGAGCAGGTTTTTTCCACCGGGGCCGTGGTGGAGGGCGCTATCCCACGTCTTAATTGGCTGAAAGAAAAACCTGTGTGGATTGATCCATGGCCCCTGCCCCTTGAAAAATTGAAAGCCCTCAAAACCCTAGTGGCAGAACAACTTGCAAAAGGACGAATTGTTCCTTCAACAAGCCCGTGGAACTCTCCAATCTTTGTTATCAGAAAACCTGGTAAGGACGAATGGAGACTTCTCCATGACCTTCGAGAAATTAACAAGGCCATGGAGGACATGGGATCTCTCCAACCCGGATTACCATCTCCGGCCCTTTTACCCTCAGACTGGAAATTGGCTGTCCTTGATCTGAAAGATGCTTTCTTTAGCATTCCACTCCACCCTGCAGATCAAGCCAAATTTGCATTTTCAGTGCCTTCTCTGAACAACTCAGAGCCACTCCAAAGGTTTCAGTGGACTGTTCTCCCTCAGGGGATGAAAAACTCACCTGCAATTTGTCAGCAATATATTGCACGAGTTCTCGCCCCTGTGAGACGACAGTTTCCTGAAGTCCGCATTCTGCATTACATGGATGACATTCTGGTGTGTGCTCCAACAAGCCCAGAAGTTGAAAAAGTGCTCACAGTCGTTTCACATGTTTTCACAAAAGCAGGTTTTGATATAAGACCAGACAAAATCCAAAAAACAACACCAGTGAAATACCTGGGTTGTACCATTCATGATCGTACTATCCGTCCTCAATGTTTGAAAATTGGAAACCTTCCACGCACATTGCGTGATTTACATCAACTGTGTGGCTCCGTGAATTGGGTAAGGCCTCTCCTGGGTATCACAACCGAGGAAATGGCCCCCCTTTTCAACTGTTTAATCGGAGGGGGGGAGCTAGACTCCCCAAGAGAATTAACACCAGAAGCTGTGGATGCACTGGGAAAGGTGGAAAAGGCCATATCGGAAAGGCAAGCCCACCGATATAACCCAGACCTACCTTTTGAGCTTGTGGTCCTTGGGGAAGGCCGATACATCCACGGGTTAATTTACCAGTGGAGTGTAGACCGACCTGATCCACTGCTTATCATCGAGTGGATCTTCCTCCCCCACCAGTTGGCGAAAACGTTAACTACCCAAGATGAATTTGTATCCAAAGTGATCAAAAAGGGTAGGTTAAGGCTCCGTGCCTTAGCAGGTCAGGACTTTGTTTTCATACGTGTGCCTTACAAAGCTGAACAATTGGATTTTGAAATGCAATTCAATGAACCTCTGCAAATGGCTCTCGAAGGGTTCTCTGGCCAAATAACATCAAGCCATCAAAAACACAAACTTCTAAGTACAGCATTTAATTGGTTTGAAAAACCAAAACTGTCACAAAAACCAATTCCCAACGCCTTGACTGTATTTACAGATGGCTCAGGCACTTCCAAAAAGTCTGTTATGACTTGGAGGAACCCCGCCACAGGACAGTGGGAGTCCGATGTGCAAGTAATCGAGGGGTCCCCACAAGTTGCCGAGCTTGCTGCAGTGGTGAGATTGTTTGAAAAATTTAAAGAACCTGTCAATGTTGTCACAGACTCTGCCTATGTGGCAGGAGTGACATTGAGAGCAGAAAATTCAGTCCTGAAACAAATTGACAATCCGAAAATCTTTTCTTTACTCCTGAGGCTTGTGACAGCCTTGTCCCACCGGGAGCATCCCTATTTTGTGATGCATGTAAGGTCACACTCCGACCTGCCAGGACCCATCGCCGATGGAAACAGTAGGGCTGATCAATTGGCAGCTTCTGCCCTGAAACCGAATACGCCAGACCACTTCAGCCAGGCAAAGTTGAGCCATCAATTTTTCCATCAAAATGCTCACGCCTTGGCCAGGCTATTCGGAATCTCTCGAGAACAAGCAAGAGCAATAACTAGGGCATGCCCTAACTGTGCCACCGACGATCTGCCCACTTACCCTATGGGTGTTAACCCTCGAGGAACTGAGAGTTGTCAGGTGTGGCAAACCGACGTCACACATGTTCCCGAATTTGGACGACTGAAATACGTCCATGTGTCAATGGACACATTTTCAGGAGCAATGTTTGCATCAGCCCACTCTGGGGAGAAAACAACAGACTGCATCAGGCATCTCACCCAAGCATTCGCCACACTGGGCATCCCGGGGCAAATCAAAACTGACAATGGCCCTGCATACTCATCCAAACGATTCAATCAATTCCTCGAAGAATGGGGGATCAGCCATGTCACCGGCATCCCTCACTCGCCGACAGGCCAAGCAATTGTCGAGAGGGCCCATCAGACCCTCAAAACGACACTTTACAGACAGCTGGGAACCACAACAGAAGTCAGCACACCTCACCTCCGGTTGGCCAAGGCGCTCTATGTCATCAACTTTTTAAATGCCTCGGCCGAGGAGCCCATGCCGCCTATATTTAGGCACTTCATGAACGACAAGAGAGGAAAATTGAAAATACAACCACCTGTGTTAGTTCGGAATTTAGAAACTTTAAACATTGAAGGACCATTTCCCCTGGTAACCTGGGGACGTGGTTACGCGTGCGTATCCACGCCTACTGGGCCCAGGTGGGTTCCAGCAAAATGCGTCAAGCCGTACACAGCTGAAGATTTCAAACACCATCCCCCTCGAGTGAATTTCGCGAAACCAAAACAAAAATTCAAACCCAGTTGGGAACGACTTTCAATCCTCAACTGGAAACAACAGAAAAAAATCAGACTCAAAGATCCCCCTTTAGTTAAAATACCTCTTGAATCATACATATATTCCCTAGCGAATTTTGACTTCCCGAAACCAAAAATTCTTCAGTATTGGGAAGACCCTTTTAAGTTTAAAAATGTTATTTTTGTTTAATCATGTTTGTTTTGTAAGTTTCACAACTTACCTCCCTCGTGAAAACCTTAGTGTCAGTTGTTCTCATTGTCACGTTTGTTCTTTGCTGTTTGTGTATATGCAAATCTATCATTGTAAAAGCAGTTTTATCCTTTTTATTTGAAAACAAACGGGGAGATGTTACGGCCCAAGCAGCTGAGATAGAACTCAGTGCCCTTGAGAATGTGGAGGATTGGGATGAAATGGGAGAAGTGCCAGAAGAAAGTGAAGAAGAAATGGATTATCCCAGCAACCTCCCAGAAAAGTATTACAGATAGTATGAGCCGTTATCTCTCCCCAACCACTCGACGCCTGCATATCTCAGTGTTAGACATTGGTAAATTTAGACTGTAAATTACTTGTATTCACTTTTCTATTTGTTCTGAAAACTTGTAAACCCGCCTCGTTATATGCCCTTATAACCTGTTGTAGAGCCTTTGTTCAGGGCTCTTCAGATGTCTCTCCAAACTCTCCTATCCCCTATGTAACCCCCAATAAAGCTGAAGAGACCTCATCTCGTCCCCTCGCCTGAGTCGACTTCCAGAAGCCCAAATTCATCTCCTGTGTAGCTCAAAACAGCCCTTCTCCCCACTGAATGAACTTTCCTGTGGCATTTAAAGCACTTCTGGTTATGACTTCAGAAGTAGCCGCCGCAGTCCATTTCTACATCTTCTAAGGATATGTTTGTGGACATGTAAAGGAAGAAAGAGTGAGAGAGGAGAATTATGTTTATAGTTTCCTTAAATGATTTAGAAATCATATTTCAGTTTGTGGTTACTGCACAGACTGCTCTGGCAAAGCTCTCTCAGATTTAATTTGAAGTTTTGTTGGTGTATAGATTATCTTTACATCTCCTAAACCCCTCTGTTTTCATTTTTTGTATTTATGTCTTACAAAAAATTAATTACATTCAGGTAAACTCCTCTTATGTAACATCTTATATGGAGTCTTTGTTTCTACTATACTGAAACAAATGGCACTAAACTAAACTAAAGTAAACTAAACTAAAGTAAACTAAACTAAAGTAAACTAAACTATTTTATTGGGTTTGTATGGCCAGGTTTTGGTAGTGGGGGGCTACAGGGCTGGCTTCTGTGAGAAGCTGCCAGAAGCTTTGACCATGTCCAACGGAGCCAATCACAGCCAGCTCCAGGATGGACATGCTGCTGGCCAAGGCTGAGATCATCAGCAGCACTTACGACACCTCAGGGATTTGGGACTTAAGAAAAGGGGAAAAAACTGCCCAACAATCTACAGATGGAAAGAAGAGTAAGAATATGTGAGACGAGCAGCCATGCAGACACCAAGATCAGTGGAGAAAGAGGGTCAGGGGGCACTCCAGGAGCCAGAGCAGAGATTCCCATGCAGCCTCTTGTGCAGCCCACGGAGACACAGCTGTGCCCCTGCAGCCCATGGGGGACCACAGGAAAGCAGAGATCTGCCTGCAGCCTGTGGAGGAGCCCACACCAGAGAAGGTGGATGCCCAAAAGAGGCTGTGTCCCTGTGAGAAGCCCACGCTAGAACGGGCTACTGGCAGGACATGTGATCCATCCGGGAACCCATGCTGGAAGAGTTCATAAAGCCCATGGGAAAGATCCCCTTTGAAGAAGTTTATTGGGGATTATCTCCTGTGGGGGGGACACCAAAGTGTGTAAGAAGACTTCCCCCTGAGGAGGAAGGGACAGCAGGGACAACTTGGGGTGAACCAACTGCATCCTCCTGCAATACATGGCAGGAGGTAGAGAAAATGGGAAGTTGAACCTGGGAAGAAGGGAGGTGTGGAAGAAAGGTGCTTTTAAGATTTGGTTTCATTTCTCCTTACCTCACTCTGATCTGATTTATAATAAATTAATTTTCCCAAGTTGAGTCTGTTTTACCCATGACAGTGATTGCTGAGTGATCTCTCCTTGCCCTTATCTTGACCCATGAGCCTTTCACTATATTGTCTCTCTTCTGTCCAGCTGACCAGGGGAGGGATAGAGAGGCTCTGATGACACCTGACTTGAACTCTCCACAACTATATCCAGATATATTGATTTATTCCCGTACTACATAAAGGCAAATTCTTTTTGCTGTCATCTAGATAAAACAGTAGTGCTCATGAATGTTCAGTTAAATAATGCGAACTTGCTTTGAAAACTTAGAATCAGAGAAAGGATTCTGATGAGTTTATCTAGTGATATCGGAACAGCAGATACAGTTTCTTATTGAACAGTGGGTTCGTCTTCTCCATTTATGACTGTCAAGATCTTCTCATTATAGATCTATCCTGTTTTGCCTGCTGCTCCATAACAGAGACTCTTTGTTTTCCAGAGCAGGCATGTTTACAGTACCATGAGTTACCCCTGTACCATTAAATTATCATGGCCTCATGCCCAATTTCATCTTCTTGAACACCATTCTCTCTAAGCACTCTGTCACTGCAGATAGAGTAGAAAAAAAAAAGAAACTTGAAACAGGCAAAATTTTTATATTCAGTGTATCCTGATAAACAGCATCAGCCTATACTGTTGACAGCTGTCTTGAAATGTGAAACCAAGAAAGGCAGGGTGGTTGACAAATTTCCATTTGGGTAAGAGTTGCTAGGCTGTTGGAGGTACTAAAGTCTAATATCAGCAGGATATTAGGAACAGAACTTTTGCTTGTCACATAGTCAATAAAAATAGAAAACATATTTTAATGAAAAATTTGCATGTAAAGAAAAAAAATCCATGCTCTGGAATATTCACATTTTGGTATAATTTCTTTTGTAAACTAATAGGGATCTTTTACATTTGAAATATATGTTAATCCTTATTCACATTCATCACAATAAAGACAAATTTACTTGGTAGTCTCCAATGACAAAGTCTGATTAGCACATGTTAAACTAATTATGTGAAAGATCCAATAAATACCAAATACATAAAAACCCCAAGCTGAAATCATTAATTCTCTGCTTGTTAATTTCTTTATTGCAGCTGCATTCATTGTCATTTCTAGGCAAAGTAATGACACAAAGACACCTTTACTTTTTCGTCATCCATTTTCCTTTGATGGAAAAATGATGTGTGATTGATAGTGGAAGTATGACAAATATTACTCAGAATCACTCAAGCCATGCTTGTTACCCAATCTCTTTTAAAGGAAGAATAGATTTCAACTGTTAAAGGCATTATTTCCAAGAAGAACAACATTTAAGCAAATCTGAGAAGACTGAAAAAGCCCATTAAAATATAATTAGATGCCAAAAGACATTCAAAGGCCCCTGTCATCATCTTGTTGCTCATTTGTAAAGAACTAGGAACTGACAAAAAAAGGGACTAAGTCATTACGGTTACTTCAGTCTGCTTCCCTGAAACAGTGTTACAGGGTATTAGTGTAGTGATGTCCAAAGGAAGCTGAAAATTGCTACACTCTTCTAGTACTAGAGAGCTAGAAATAAACTGTTTTATTGTTCCATGCACAATTATACTACAAAATAATTCTTTCCTATAGAAAAAAAAATTTAAATAAGCAATCTTAATTCTATTTTCTTACAAGGGACACAAGTCTGTGGGGCACAATTTCACAGAATCTCACAGAATCACAGAACAGATCAGGTTGGAAAGAACCACAGTGGGTTATCTGGTCCAGCCTCCCTGCTCAAGCAGGATCATCCTAGAGCATAGAGCACAGAACCTAGAGCACATCCCTGCCTTTCCCCTGCTCCTCAGTACATCTAGTCAGAAGTGTGGGTTTTCTGCATGGAGTAAATAATTTAAAAAGGGGTTTAGATAAGAAACAAAATATACAATATTTTATTTTGGTGCTACTGCAATCAGGACTGATGAGATTTCTTGAAATCTAAAGGGTTGTTTCCTTCAAAGAGAAAGTGTTCGTGTTTTACAGAATAAAACAACTTTTCCTTAGAATGGAAATATATGGAGGAAAATTTTCTATTAGCACCTTGCAGTTGACCAAACCTCACTATTTTCACCCAGAGTCCTTTTCAAAGGACACCCTGTTCAAGCGCTTTACTGACAACCTTAACACCTCTTCTTGGCAGCGGTGGGCTTGCTATACAGTTATACCACAATCTGTCTATTGCAAACAACATCCAAGCTTCTTTTTCATCTCCTTTGTCTGGTAATTTTAAGGGTTTATGTCTATGAAGTACATATAAATACACATCCCTAGTATTCAGTGAGCACAGTCCTGGTTAACTTTTTGGGACATGCATGAAAGCAATGAACAACACATAAGAGCAATGCATGATTTAGACCTAGGACCTGATGTTGACAGTTATATTTACTAATTTTTTAGTATGCTATGGGAAGCCAGGCTGACCTTGGACAGGACTTTGTTTTTCATACTTTTAATATAAAATTGTTTATATTACCAAAGAGTTCAAAAAATAATTCAACAGTAGATAATATAAGCTAAAATAAAATAGTTTTCTGGATGCATGGTGCATTTTCTGTGGTTGTGTCTTTAATTCCCACAAAAATAATAGATCCAATAACTGTATTGAAATGGCTGAAATCAAGTCCTTTCTATCACAGACATGGCGCAATGCAGGTTTCTTAGGTTGTAACTATGAAAGTAGTGCTGATCTCACCCACACACTCACAACCCTAAAGGTAGCATGGGCTGAGCATCATAGGCTCTTTCCATTAAGGAGTTTGAGTGTGGTGAAGCTACTTTTGAGGATTAAAGAATTTAGCAGTATGGGCACACACCAATCCACACCACCCAGCTGTAGTCTCAGAGAATAGTCCCAAAACAGGGTTTTACTGGTATAAGCACAGCCTAAGCAAATAGTCATAATGGTGTTTCTAAACTCTATTGTCAGTACAGAGTAAATGTCACAGTAAATGTACAGAGTAAATGATCCATCTGGTACCGGATAATTATTATTTATGTCATAACAGACAAAATTAATGAGACTGTGTATATTTGCACAGTATATTTCTGACTTAAGCAAGCCACAAAATATTATGACCTTTCTCCTGAATTTAGCGAGTCACCTTAACTGTGTGAAAATATAAAAATCCATCTTCACCTTGAGCCCTGTATGCAGTTTTGGGCACCACAATATCAAGAAAAATTAATATATTAGAGAGTTTCTAAAGGAGGAACACAAAGATCATGAAGGGTTTGGAGGAGAAACCTTATGGGGAGCAGCTGAAGTCACTTGGTCTGTTCACTCTGGAGGAGACTGACCTTGTTGCAGTCTACAATTTCCTTTTTTAGATGCCCCCAAACTACTTCTAAAATACAAGTTCAGAGGGGAACTTTGGGGCTCAAACAACTCAGACTATGCCAAATGCTGTACAGCCAGTTCCAGTGACAAATAGAACTGATCCTGCAGACTACCTCACGCGTATAATACTTTTGAATTACTGGTGGTGCTCACTTGCACCATGAAAGATGCATTTTTCATCTAACCCTTAAGGACACAACTGCATTAGTCTCTCCTGTTGTAATCCAATCAGTGACACTGTTCCTCTCATGGGTAAATGGTCATGTAGTGCCACTCTATCATTATAAACACGAGTTAGAAAGTCCAGAATTCCTGTTGCTTTAGTAACTTGCTTTCCTGAGCATTGGGAAGCCTGAGAGAGATGTGCATGTCAGGGATGGAAAGTTGTTCAGAAGGAAATATTGTATCTTAATTTCCGTTCCTTTCCTTGTCTTTAAGATTCATAAAAGGCACAGAAACCGTCAACTATGATTAAAATGCCCGAACATGAGTGCAAATAACTTCACAACTAGAGCTGGGTGATACATATTTTGGGCTGATTTCTCAAGGGCCACTCCCACTTTTCATCTCAATTTCACACAAAGGTGTCCCTTCTTTTTTTACCATCTGTTCATGCAGAAGATGAAAATTGTCCAGATCTAGTATCGGATGGATGAAAAGCTACACTTGTATGTATAGATCTGCATATTTATATAAGAAGCTTAAAAGCATATGTGTTTTATATCCTTATAGATATGAAAGATAAATATCTGGGTGATGATGGTCTTTTATAGCCTTCAGCAATCTGTTGAGCATGAACTATTCTGAACAGATCTGTCAGATATTGCTCACTCTCACCCAAACCTTTCAAAATATCCTCTAGAAACATTACAGAAGATAAAAATAACACTGAGGAGCCATCAAGGGGGAAATCTTATACAGGAACTGAAAACCCAAGTACATTGGGGCTTATAGGGGTATATATACACATATTTATGCATATATCTATGTATTCTGATAGGTAATGGATCTTTCATAATGATTACTCAGAAAAATACTATAACAAAAATTTGAATCCACTCCAACTTCTGCAACACATCTTGTTTTATGTTATGGTATTAGAATACTTGTATTAATTCCATTACTTTTAATAATTTTCCATTATTTTCCATATAACATATTGGACAATTTTATGCTGTATATATAAGAAAATGGTGAAGTGGTATATATAAGCAATTAATTGTTATGTATAAATAATGGAAAATTAATAAATTTACATATTCAGTTGTCTTTCACCTGAAAATATTAAAGCAATAGTTGTTCATGCCATTAGAATGACTCTGAGCCTAATTCTCATATTTTCCTTTTTTCTTTATGCCTTAAAACTTTAGTGTCATGTATAAAGTAAAATAATTAGGTCTTTAGAATATTTGGCACCATATTTCACTATGGCCCCATATGATCAAATTATATGGAAAAAATATATATTTCAAAAATCTTTGTAACACCCATCACAGAAAATCTGAGCACATTCTTCCGGAAATCACCCTTCATAAACATGGGACTGCTTGTGCTTTTTGGACACAAATGTGTGGAGGAACTGGAAAGGAATTGGAAGAAACATTTATTGGTAACTATGATAACCAAAGTTTCCCTCACATTGCAGTGTCTTTAACAGAATTCTCTCAATCAGAGAACAGAAGCAAAAACATAGGATTGAACCTACCAATTTCAGCTTTGATAGACATGAACTATTAATGAATGGTTACAGAAGATTATTTTGAGGTCACTTCCTTGGAATTAAATAGCCAGTATTGCATAAAATGATACAATTCCATGTAGGCTACAATTTAATAACATCTGTCACAGATGTTCTCAAAGATGGAAAAAAGTAATATATTTGTATATTTGCTTCCACTTTAGAATAGTATAGCCTCACAGGGAACAATTTAGTTCTCTAAACTTGAAATTCCTCTAAACAGCAAATCTTTCTTCATCATCATTTTTCTTAAGAACAACAAACTCATGTCTTCTGCCTTTTGTATTAGAAAGAAATAGAACATAACTAACCTCAAATTACACTCATATTCTCAAATGCGTAATTCCATTCTTTGGGCCTATTTCTGTTTCATAACAGTTGTGACCTACAAGTGAAGGAAAAAGTATTTTTATATGATATGAAGATTTGCCTTAATTCTGATGGCTTACTTCAGTTAAAATAAGTTTCCCTATATTTATTTTTTACCTGAATATATTATCTAACTTGTCTATGAAAAAATCAGAATACAAAGAGAATAGAGGACCTTCAGGTTCTGCAAGGCCTTTGATTATCTACACATTCTTATAACAATTACCTCACTAATTTTTTTAACAAAATACCTCTGTACACTGCCTTCTGGAATGTATATTTGGTTAATCTCCGTAAAAATACAGAACCAAACACTGGTTTTGCAGTGCTAATGGGCTTATTTTTGCAATTCAGGAGATTAGGCACAACATTTCAACAAAAGCTGTTTTACATGTTTTCTGTGACTGGAAATGTTAAGAAATCTTTATTTCTCTCAGTTCACAGTAAGGAAACAAAGCATAAGCAAAGCTATAAGCCTTTCTACTTGTGTTTTGTGCAATAGTCATGGTCAAAACTGTAATGCTTCTTCATATAAAGTTGGTAACTGATTAACCAAGTAGGACAAAAACACAGGTAAAACCTCTATGAACATTCCTGTTCTACTCTTTCTGGTGCTGTCATTGCCATCAGTAAATCCACAAAAGCCATAGTCCTGATTTGGCTTTGAAAGGGTTCACATCCTATGAATGTTCTGCCCAGCACCATCCACTTAACAACTAAATAAAGTATTAAAAGTAGAAACATATCCTGAAAACTCTAGGTATAACTGAATGTTATTTCAGGGTTTTTTTCCTTGTCTTTTATAGTGCAATAACATTAAAAAATTGCCTTCAATTTCATAATGTATTTTATCTCTTTATATGTGTTTAAGATAACCTTGCTATTATGTTATGTATTTTTATACTTCTGCAAGTAAGTGACATTACAGAGAACAGCTAAAGTTAAAACACACTGAAAAAAGAATTATAACAGTGTAAATGATTTCACACCCCTTCCTTTCTAAGCACATATATTTGCTTAACTTCTTAGAGGTGTAGAATAGAAAGATTGATTTGATTGCTTTTCTTACCCAAAATGGAAGCAAAATGAAAACCTATATATATATTTTAAAAAATAGTTTTATAATCCTTTTATAATCATATAGTTAATCTGAAATCAACTGATCATTTTAAAGATAAATGATCCCCCCAACTTTGCCTATCTTTCTTAGGGACATGGAAAAATGAGCGAAGCAGTGTCTTTTAACGTTATTTTATTTTTCTAGTACTAAAAAACATCCCTGACAAGATTCAGTCTATAACTTGGGGATTTTTTTTAAGAATTTAGTAAAAATTAATTTTATCATTGAATATAGATTTTAATGAAGGGAGAAACCTAGGAGGTAAGAAACTAAGGTACGTCATTACAGAATATACTTGGAATTTTACATTTCTGGAACGTTTGAAATGTATGTGTGTGTCCTTGCCAGAAAAAGTAAAATAAAGAAAGAACAAAATATACCTTGCATAATCAGAACATGACAGCTATTAGGGCTTTCTATTCCAGGAAGAAATTAGATTATATTCCTTTTTCCTTTTTGAGAGATTGTGTTTGATAGGCCAGATAGTTGCAAAGGAAATTAATATAATACACAAAAATAAAAGGGCTTCCTTTTAGAGGTTGTCCATAGCATATTAATGAATTTCATTATTTTCATCATTAATTTCTGAGTTAATTACTATATGTTTTCATTTATATGCCCCTTTGTTTTCTGCCCTGTGTAATATAATGAAATTCTAGCTTAACATTAAAACTTTCTAACAAAAGATTTTCCAAGACTAATTTTATTTCTTCCATTTTTGGAGGGGGAAAGGGAGGAAGTTAGCATATGATATGAAATTATTTTCCAGTAGTCCTATTGATTTTGCTATACATTTCATCATCTTAAGATAACTTTGGGTAATTTGGTCCTTGGTTTGTGTGTTTTTCAAAGTAACACAGAAAAATGATAAAACTTTATCAGAGAGATTTAAAACAGGTAAAATAGAATTCAGTCTTCATTGGCCAGTACTACAAATTTAAGGCTTATTTTTCTTCTAAAGAAAATGTTTAAGGACACTTTAGATGACAAACCCACACAAAATTTATACAATCTCAGCTGTGAAGGACAAGAACACACAAAACATCTAAATGAGCACCTGAGGCATTCAAGACTTTAGGGACAGAACTCCTGGAAATACTAAAGAGCAATTCTCAATCCATAATGCACATCCACTATTTACCAGGAAGTTATGAATATTTTTTACAGTGATTAACTTGTGTTCCTTCAGACTTCCAAATGAAGAAGGTCTTATCCCAATGTCATTCACTGTCAACTGAACTTGAAAAGGACGTACAAGCCCTTACTTTCTCAAACATAAAAATGTCTGGAAAATGCTGGGAATGTTTTTATAGTATAAAAAAAATATATTATTTTCTAATTTGAAAAATAAAATATAATTGAGATTTTGGGGGGGTTAGTTTTTGATTTCTTACTCACTTCCTTCTTTCCCATCAGCAAGTGTCTCAAAAGAGAAGAAGACAAATACCCCTTTTAGGCCACTCTGCTATGAAAAATTTCATTTTACACTGCACCCCCATACACCCACCTCCCCCTCAATCTAATTTTTTGTTCCTAAGGAAAAAGATGATTTCCCAATCTTAATTCAGTAAGAAATTTCCCTCCTTTAAAACAGACCAACTGATTTGTTGGAAGGATTTTGATTGTCTCATGCAGGATGGAATTTTAATCTTGGTCTAGAAGCTCCTTTGTAGCTCCTGATATTAAGGAGGATGCATGAAGGATATGAATTGACACTCAAAATTTTATGCTTGAATTCATAATTTCTTGAGTTGATTAGAAATTGAGAGAAACATCTTTCTGATTCTCATAGTGATATTGGAAAATTACTTGAGTTTCAGCTATGTAAAGAAGAATTGTCATATACACATATATTTCTCAGCATTACACATTAAGCAGTAATCTTTCATAGTGGCTTTCTGAGGGTAAATAACAAATAATTTCTTTGACATGAAGTAAAAACAGATGAATTTTTTGGAACCATGAAAAGAAAATCTGTACACCTGTAAATGTGTGATACTTAAACCATTTCATGAAGGTCTCCGAAAGAAAATGGATTTCTTTTCTCTGATCTTAAACTTCTGTAAGATCTTTAAGATAAAAATATACTGTAAACAATGCACATAGCAATCTCAGTTTTGCTTTTGCATTTAAGAGCCTCTTCGTTCTGTGTTTTATCTTGGTGAGAGAGCATAGCTGTAATTCATTATCAGCCACTTGGTATTTACAGACATAATGAACAGCATTTCAAAAGGGGCCAGTAGAACTGATTAGAATGTATTGATTTGTGTTTGGTGCTTGAGATTACTACACGAAACTTTCCTATGATTACCTAACATGAACTCCTTCCAAAGAAGTTCAAGCAAAATTGTCTCCCACAAAAAAAGTTTCTTGTATCACTCAATTGCAGCAATTATTTTTCTCAAGGAAAAAGCTTAAGAAACAAAAAATGTAGAAGGAAAATATAGCTGAATTTATATGTCAATAATGAAACAATGTCTAACATTTTGTATACAATAGCTTGATAAAAAAATTTAAAAATAAGAGAAAGATAGGAAGGCAAAGTCCTTCAAAACTGGGAAATGCCACAACTAAAGTTGCTGGGTAACATTTTGTTGTATATTGTTGAATTGTGTGAACCAAATATTTTAGTTTGATCTAAACACCAAGTCAGGGATTTAAGTGAATGAAATCCCTTCCCACTACCAAAACCTTGCCCTTTACACCGCGCTGTATTATGTTAGTAATGAAGCTATACATGTTAGATAGGAATAATTATCCATTAGACATGTTAGGTAGGACTGTAAATGCAAGTACTACAACTGATCAGATTTTTGTTACAAGCAATAGCTGTAATATGCAACCATTTCAGACTGCAATAAAACCTGATGGGAATGTGTCAAGCACTTTTAGTCATTTGGAAACTGGACTAATTAATGTATCAATAACTGATTAATTAACTGATTCCAGTTGAAAGTGGGATGATCAAATAAAAAATTAGAAAAAAAGACCAGTGCAGAAGATGTATGAAATGATAGATAAATGTGATGGGAATGCTTGATCCCAGGCTGTAGTTTGGTTCAGTCTGACTAGGGAGCAACAGGTCTCATGTCCTGTGATGACCTTGTGAGCAGAAAAGCTCCTGACGTGTATACATGGTACTGAAAGTGCCTCGGAAAAATATTTTGGAAAGGCAGTTCGAAGTAAAACAAAGTACAGAAAAAGATACCAGAGCTAAAACAAAGAAATCTATCTTGTCTATGCTATTGACTGGCAGCGAACTACTTTACTCTATAAATGTTCTGATCAGAACTGCCCCAGTTTGAGATCTCTCTGAACTGGAGCTGGACTGCATGTCAGACATAATGAACATAATGTCCCCTGAAGCAGAAACTCCTGTCAAGGTCTGAGACCACTTACCTGAGACAATTAAATCCTTCCTTGCCCATGGTGGAGAGATCCCTTACTCATGACAGATCTTCAGTATCTAATTCTTCATAACATGCTAATTAACACTAATGAAACATTTCTAGTTCTTGTAGCTGCTCAGTATTAGTAATTATAAACTTTGTATAGATCATTCCTTTAGACATATTGTCCAAGACTAAGACAGAACTGGGATGCACCTGGGATTCATAAGGAGTTTAGAAAACAAGGAGGGTCCCCTCTGAACCTAGTTACTCAATGGGAGGGCTTTCCTTACCTTTTGCAACTCCCGTCCCTGCATCAATCACCCTAAACTCAGTTTTTCCTTGTATGTTTCTTCCATACGGTAAGTAATAAGGTGAACCTTCACTTCAAACTTATTGAACCATTGTAAATCACTGTTAAACTTAGTTTAACTCCATAAAAATTACTGAACTCTGCCAAATTATAATTGTACCTCAAGAAAACATATTACTGCTTATGTTTTTGGAGTGAAGGACACTACACTTGTCAGCAACATTAAATAAATTATCATAAAATGAGGGTCCATTTAAATGTGATGCCTGTGAATAGTCAACAAACTTCTTACTGTTTATATAAACTCCAAGGAGGGAAGACCATAAAAAGAAAACAAACCCCATGTAGTACCAGTGCAGGACTATTTTTGAAAACATCAACAGCTTCAAGCATACAGAGATAACAGGCAGAAAATACAACTGGAGTTTTTCAATGGTCAGGTATCACTAGGGGAAAAAAATCAGATTTTCAACATGCTACACCCCTTAGCTACTAAAAAGAATGAAATTTAACTCTTTCTTTTGTTATAGCATTGCCTTCCTCTCTCCTAGTAGATGCTAAGAACTCAGAGGAAACCAGCATATGTGCATCAGCTAGTCATCTCTTCCACAAGTCTTATTTACCTGAAATTATATTTATTTGAGAAGATAGTAAGTCTATCCAGATGCATAAGGTTTCCCACAAGAATTGCTTGAATGTGAACATCAAAAACCCATGTGCTGGAGCACCCAGTACTGAACTCCTTAATTTCTGTTATAACAATCTCGGCAATGGAGCAGAAACATTTGAATATGAAACTGTTTTATAGAAGATGTTTTCCCTGACTTACAGAGGACTTTTTAATTAGCTATTTTATGTCAAAGAATCATAGAATCATAAAATGGTTTAGTTTGAAAGGGACCTTCAGAATCTAGTTCCAACCCCCCCGCCATGGACAGGGACATCTTCCACTAGACCGGGTTGCTCAGAGCCCCATCCAACCTGGCCTTGAACACTTCCAGGGGTTGGGCATCCACAACTTCTCTGGGAAACCTGTGCCAGGGCCTCACCATTCCTTTTAAGTAAAGGTGCTTGTGTCCAAGTACCCTTTGTATGTTTTTGTAACTTTGACCCAGAAATGTACACGGTTACATGGTTGCTCAATTTCTTACAAATACTTTCCCTTTGTGGAATTCATTGATACACCTGGATCTAGGATGCGATCCACATTTTGAAACTATTTGATTACTCAGGTAACTGCCCTCTTGAGAGAACAGTGTGGGTTTTGGCTTGTGTCAGACTGGATAGAAACAGAATTTTTCATCAGATTAAGCCTAAAACACTGTACTACAAAGGAAAAAGATTTATGGCAAACTCTCTCTGGAACACTGAAGACTTAAGGGACTAAGCAAGGTCTTAGTCATCCCGGTAAATCTGAAATCATTAATGGAGAGACAAGGTCCTTAATAACTATCATGGTGCTTCTATATGCTGTACTTACATATCTATTTTCTTAAAAAATATTAACTGTATTTGGCATAGAACATGAAGGAGAAAAATACATTTAACACCATATTCAACAGTTTAAATCATAAGAGGAAGACTTGTTATTTTAAATTGCATATTATAGAAATATTTTATATTACACAATATAGAAAGATTAAAATATAAAACAAAATTACAAAGTTATGTTTGAGTGCTATTGCTAATATTTATTCATAAAGGTACCAAAATCCTTTTACACAATAGGGTGGTGCTAAGTGAATGCCAAAGTGGGATTGTGAACTGAAATACTTAACAGACACATCTGACACTTTGGTACTGCACCACTTGTACAGATTATTTCAGAAGTGCATTTATCAGTTATTTTATGTTACAAGAAAAGGTGTTTCAATTAAACTGAGTAAAACCATTTTAATGGATAAATTGGAGTGTCTTCCAAGAAAGCTGTACTTCCAGCACTTTGTAAACATAGCTGGTAAAATTTCTTCATGTGTATAAGCTCAAAGAAAACACAGGTGCAATAAGCTGCCCCAGGATGAGACCCCCAGATGTAGGTCTCGTTACACTGCACCATAAAGGCTGAATTTGCAAGAAATGTTGAGCCCAAATGATTCCAAGAGATCAGCCCAGCCCAGAAAAAAGAGCTGGAGTTTCACACATGAACCACAACTAAATGCAGACCAAGGGACTTCCACACTCTCCAGGCAGACCCAAAGTAAAAGATGAATCTGAAGGAGCATGCAACATTGACATTACAACCTGCTCTGTTTTGATGACTATACCTAGCATGTAATATAAATAAGTGCTTTTTTTAATATGGAGTGCAATCTGACAGGAATTAAAATAAGATTAGCAGCCTTACCAGCATAGCCTTTCAGGCAACAGATTTAGACAAAAATAAAGAAAAAATAAGAACGGAAAACAATGTTGTTTTCCTCTTTAATCAGACATTAGAAAACAGACAGTTGCAATGAAGCCACGGAGAAGTATGGAATAATTGTCTTTTACCCTATTTAGATAATCAAGGGACTAGTCATACACAGTTTCCAGGCAAATATCTTACTGCTTCTTTTCTCTTTTGCTTCGAGATAACTGAATTTTTTCCTCCTCCTTTTGAGCATTGGTGATGCCCATGAGTCCCAAAAACCTGCCATCTCAAAAATCTAGCTTCTGTTTGTTTTTACTATTGAAAACTACATTGAATTAATGGAGGCACTTTGGGGAAAAGCGCTTTTTGTTTGTAACAATCAACTGCCCGTATATGAACCTTTCTCATCCTGTCAGAGAGCACTGAAATTGTAAGCATCTGAAGTATTAGGACAGCTGGTGGATGGAATTTATTTAAAGGCTTGTATCTGAATAATTGTGACTGTTACTAACTTACATGTACCCAAATGACAGTCAGTTGTAAAAAAGCAAATCAGAGAGTTCTTAAACATTATCAAGTTTATTAAACATTATCTGGAGATTTTAATATGGTTATCCTTAGACTCAAAAATCAGGCCCAAAATTTGTTTATCATAATTCTTCAAAATACAGCCATGAACACCTGACTTTCTACAACTATTAAGTTATTGTTCGTGCTTAGCAGTGCACACATAATAATGAAGAAACTCAGAGATAGGTTGTTGATGACACAGGTATGTCAAGCCAAGGAGTTCAAAGCACTTCTTAATTTTTGCATTGAAGGGTAGCAGAAGTCAAAGTAAGTTATGTAGAGGAAATAAATTAGGAGTTAGGCACACAAGTCATCTCTCCTGACTCCAAGTCCTGTGTTTAACAATTATGCTCTCCCTCTCCCTCGTACCCAGAATTCGTTTAAATTCTTTGCACCAAACCACCTAAAAGAAATCCTGTCTGCATTGAAATGCTGCTGAACTCAGACAGAATAAGAAAACACAGCTTCAATATGTTTCAGACAATCAGCCCTCTGGCACATGAATTAAAAATAACACTTACCAGGACTCTTATTGCTGTAATTCCTTCTCCAGGCACTATGAGGGGATAAAAATTCCGCTCAATTAACTTGTGGGTTTTCTTTTTCACTCAATGTCTTGACTTAAATGTACAAAAATGAGCACCCTAATTTTGCCTAGTTTGTCAATCGTCATGTTAATCAGCTTTCTTGTGGAGCAGTTGGACATCTGCATTTAGAAAATGAGAACCTCATGTCTGCATTTGGAACAGAATATGAGGAAATACTGGGGAAAGTGAGACTGTAGCATTCAGAGACCTCCAGATATAAATGGAGCCTCTGGCACACCAAAGAGCAGCTGCAGTGGCATTGAAGGTGGAAAAATCTAGCTATTAATTTAGGTTCCATGGGATAGTGGGACATAGCCTGGGAAATTTTACATTTTTTCTGGTTACCAAAGTGGGTCAGGACCTTCAAGTACTTCTACCTCCCTATCCTGCATTATTCTCTCTTTTTATTTATTACTTACACATTTTCTTTGTTTTACTCATTTGAAGCATTTGACCTCCTCCTGTCTTGCAGAGCTATGCAGCTTCTAAAACATTCCAATTTTCTAGACTCATATGTTTCACCCAGATCTTCTCACTTGCTAGTCTATACGTGCCACTTACTTCATATCTATTACAGATTTATCTTTAAATGAAGTAATATTTTACCATCAAATATATACCAAAAAATATAGGAGAGAAAAAAGAACTGCATTTAAAAATGTGGATTCTGATCTCCTATAATTCATATTTATTACATTAAGTGTAACATACTAGTGTTTTGTCATTTAGCCCTCACTCTATATAATTCATGCTAATTGTAAAAGAAAAACTGTTAATTTTTTCTCTGTTACATGGTTAATTATTTTTGCAACCTCCCCTTATTATTTTTTTCTCTCTAATTTCTTTTCTTACTTTATTTATTTATTTTTACACCAAGCAAATCCCAAGAACATTTTTATCAAAAGCATCTCCATGTTTGTGTCTCATGAGCTGCGAAATATGGTTTAGATAAAAGGAAGAAAATAAATAGTTTTCATTTATAACCCACAGAAAATGGTTTGTTCTGCTCTGGTAACTGGAAAATCTAAAAAATACTCTAACATAAATTCTGTGTTATTTTAATAATAATAGTCATAGAAGAAGATGGCTGAGCTTGTATAACCTTCTTGTTATCCATCAAGTCAAATCCCATTAAAGCTTTAATGTTACAGGCACTTAACATTTAAAAGTTGTCTTACCTAAGGGATAAAAATGTCTGATATACCCTCAACATGAAACAAAGAATTAAAATTATCCTAATTGTATATGAACAGTTGCCTGGTCTGTTTATCTTTCAGGTTGGAGCCTATGTTCTGGTCATTCTGT
Source organism: Lichenostomus cassidix (assembly GCF_008360975.1). Classification (NCBI taxonomy): domain Eukaryota; kingdom Metazoa; phylum Chordata; class Aves; order Passeriformes; family Meliphagidae; genus Lichenostomus; species Lichenostomus cassidix. The sequence goes on along the minus strand of NC_139479.1, from coordinate 101,266,787 downwards.
AGAAAGATGCTATTATATATCAAGTACTAATTTAATCACTTCTGAAGTTTTTCCTGTCATCTACAGCCTTCACACTCTCTGTTTGTAAATTCTTCATACTCTTGGTGAAGTATTACTTAGTACTCATGAGTTTATATTCACAATGCTCTTCTAAGGACAGAGGTATTAAGGGTCAATTTACAGATCAGGAAACAAAGCTGAAAAGAATGAAATAACTTGTTGGAAATAGAGATAAATCTATCTATTGTGTTTGAGTGTAGTGTCAAATTTTTGTTTGAGACTATATGAATAACATATTAAAAACAGATAGAAATGAGAAGTTATCCTTCCTAGAGGGTTTAAAAAAAATACCTAACAAGCACTGTAAAAAACCACTTCCTCTTGTAATATACATACTTTCGAAACTGATTAGATTCAGAATTGGTTTTCTGAGTCTTGGAGTCTTAAAGATGTTATTAAAAACCTAGCTTCAATCAGTTCAGCAAATTCCAGTTAGTTTTGCCAAGAAAATCTTTGGATAAAGCCCTCTTGGGAAAACTGACAAGTCTTTTCAGTAGTTTGATATGACAGGGGTTGGGTTTTGGTGTCGTTGAAGACCTTCATTTTTATGACATTAAAATGGAATTTTTGAGCAATATGTTGTTAAAGAACAGTGGAGATCCAATATTCCGCATCCAAGGAGGAAGTAAAATTAAAAATTCCCGACAGAAATTGTGGAAATCCATAGCAGAGTAAGGAAAACAGTAAGAAATCCATGTATAGGAAAATCATTCACTTAGTCCTAGTAGTACAAGACACAGGGTCTTCTTCAGACAGGGCAGACAAAACAATTAATCTTGATTCTGTTCTGAAAAACTACAGCAAATTGTGTGTGAGAAAATGGCTTCCCCCATTCAAAGAAGAGCAAGGTCAACTTGTGTTTTCTAATTTCATTCAATGTACTCACTCCCCTGTTTCAAAAGAAAGCAAACCAAAAAGGACAAGGCAGGGAGAAGGCCATGTTTAACAAAAAGAATGATATACTGGCAATCAGGAAATTAGGAGAGAGTTAAATCAGAACTTCCTGGTTATTTAAAATTCTTGCATACAGAACAGAGTTCTAAAATAAATTTCCTCTCTATTGTTGTGGAAAAAATATAATCAGAAAAACTGCTTTAAAATGCACTGTCAGCTTAAAGTTACTGTCAGAAAGCATCAGAAATTACAATAAGAAGATTTGAGACAAGACAATGTAAAAATTTCAGAACTTTTCTACTTGAAGAAACTTAACTGTCTGCATATATAAGCCAGAGTTTTAAGTGACAAAAGGTTGTAACAGGTATGAATTAACCCTTAAGTAATATGTATGTGTGTATCCCAATCTCAGTAGCATTTTTAACAGGTTGAAGCCAGCTGTGAAGAGAGAGAAAATTGACTGAGTATTGCCCAAAAGAACAACATCAACTACACATTCTAGATAGTACAGCACAGCAGAAAATACTGGTGGTTTTATTATTTTCAGAAAAAAAATCACAAAAGATGCTTCAAGGTTCAAGCCCCAAAGAATGCAGACAAGTATATCACTTTACATTTAGCAAATAAGCATGTTCCAGCTTGCCTGAGGATGGATGGCCTATGATTTTCAATATCCAAAGCTGTGAACAAGTAGTTTCCTAAATGTATTTATTACAAGGTTAATAAATTGCTACCAAATGTTTCTATGACATCAGTAATGTCTGAAGCCACAATAAGGACCACCATTTCCATGTTCTTGTCACTGTATAAACACACAGGAATTATCTACAATGAAAGGCCTTTCTTCCAACCAGCTTATAGCATGTCCAATAAAGCAGTCATCCCCAAGAGACATTTATCAACACATGATAGCTACAAAGCTTTCTTCACAATCACAGAAAATACACAGTTGACTTAAAGCTGCATTCTTTGCTCAGTGCTGCTTCTCCCTGCTTTTCGGTCCCATGAATGACATCTAATGGCATCAATACATACATAACCCTAGATTAACATGTAATAAAGGCTGCTCAAATTAGTAAGCATCTTAGAGGCACAGAAGTAGTTTGACTGTGAAAAAACAATTACATAATGTTACTGCACAGAAGAGTGAGGAGACCAGTAGGTGGTACCAAGCAGCTGACTACAAAACTGGTCATGGTAATCAAGGTGCCAAATTTAGATTTAGTCAAATTCTGCCCACTTAGTCTTATAAAAATAACTCACCTGTATTTAAGAATATAAAGTCATCTCAATAGGTTGCATGTTTTGATTATATTGTATTTTTATATTACCATCATTAATGCATTTTTGATTTAGGAAATTACAGTAAGTTCTGTATTGACTAAGATTATAAGACAGCTGGTTAAATATGTTCTAGTATTTAAATTTTAACATCCAATACCCACTACTCAGAAAGATGGATTACTGTCACATTTAGTGGTTGAGAAGCCGATATGTGAGCATGATAAGCACTCTTAAGATAAACTAAATAAGCAATTGAAGCAAAGAACACAAAAATTTCAGTGGCTAAACCTTTAAAATTATTGGTTTCATATGGTAAATTTATTTCTGAAGAGGCTAGTGCAGCATCAAATAGACTAAAGGCCACAGTGTTTAAGAAAGAAACTGGTTGCTAATTGGATTATGTGCTCTTGTTTATGTGCAAATGAGAAATCCTATCTTAGTAACTAGAGACTATCGGAAGATATTTGAATAATTTATGAAGGACGTATGACATATTTTCCAGTTTCATGTGATTCCAAATTATTTTTCCACTACTATACAAAAATATTAGAATTTTTCTTATAATGTGAGAACAAACTTGTGTAAACAATTGCAATGGTTAATGAGTATTGGAAAAACAAATTTTTTTTTACTATCAATTTCAAATAATAGTTTTCCTATTTAGACTCAAATAAACAAACAACAGATGCTTGAGTCAGATTTAAAAACAACTTCGTTATAAGATTGTTAATAAGAATGAGGACAACCAATGTCACGAAACTCAGTTTGAGATGAAAGACTAACACATCACCTTCTGTAGACAATTCTATTTCCAAAGACTGGCTTGTTCATGCCTCCATATTTCAACAAATATATAGGAAAAATATATTTACAATTATAAAAGATACGTTATCCAGTTTGTTACTTGATACGAAAGCTCCGTATGTACTGACTGTGTTTGCAGAAACTCAATGAGAACTTTTCCAATGACCTAGAAAACACTACAACTGGGAATATGGGAGATAAAGCTGTTTGTACAAATATGAATATACACAAATATAGCTATGGTAACTTCAGTAACAGTCTAAACAATCAGCAAATCTAACTTAAATATTATTTTAAAATATTAGTTTTCAACAAATTGAGTTTACTGATGGCAATACCAAAGCCAAACCAGGTTTGTTGATATAATTGCTTGAAAGTCATATTCAGTGTCAGTTCAAGGTTTATGAACCCTGTAGGTGAAACTCTTTTTCGGAGGTGGAGCAGACCAAGACAGTAAGACTAAGCTGAGGTTTCTACTGGAGCAGGGTGTGGGTTATTGCAGCTGGAAAAGCAGCTAATCTGGAAGAACAGAAAATTTTGGAGTGAGACAAGAGTCTCCTAAAAGCTTAGGATGAAAATTTACTTTTCTTCCCTCCCACAGATCACTTGTCCCTCTGAACACCTCCTTTTCTTTCTTCCCCAACAAATCCTACCCATCAGTTGATATATTTTCCTGGAAATCCCTGTCTCTGAAATCCTTTCTCATCATTGCCTGTCCACAATCCCCTCCTGTGCCTGCTCACACCCCCAGTGCTGGCACTGTGCGTAAGTGCCTGCTTGTGCCACTCCTTCTTGTCTGGCACTCCTTCACATAAGCCTGCTTGTGCCACTCCTTCTTGTCTGGCACATGGAAATGACACAGATTTCTGCCTATTCTCTCTTTCAGCAGTGGCTTGAGTGGGCTTAAGTTGAGGAGTTCAGATGCCTTGGCAGTTCATTCTGATGGCAAAGGGGGTTGAGGATATACCTTCCAGGATGGTACAGCATGAAACGGACTAATGAGCTTCACTGTAGACCTCCAAAAGAGTCTCTAATCACAACCTCTGACTGACCTTAGACACAGAACACATTCTTCCTAATATAGGGAGGTTACATAGGGCTTACATAGGGCACTCAAGAGCCATAGCTAGAATGACTGAGCAAATCCCTAGTTTCAAGGAAATAATCCAAGCATTCTAGCAGGCATTTTTTTTCAAAAATACTACAAATATTTTCAGAGACTAGCTGTATGTAATGTATTGGTTCAAATCTGCAGGCCCTTGCAGCAACATTAGTTAACACAGTTTCCTTCAAATTTGATGTAGGACAAGTGAAAAAGTAAATAATAAATTGGGGAGCCACACTGCAGCTAATAATGTCTCACCCCAATAACTGAGGAGCAAAAATGAAATTATCTTGTTTCTGAAAGTAGTTTGAAACTACATTTAATTTCGTAAGTCCAATGTCAGAAACACTAGTCAAAAAATGTGACAAGAAGGTTAAACCAAAAATTAAATTTGGCAAGTTGAATTATATTTTTTCTTTAAAAATAAGGAATTTACAAGATCACATTAACAGAATTGCACATTAAAAATAGGAACAAACTGAACAAGAACTGCTTAAGAAAAACAGAAGTTCTCTATGTCTGTGAAACAAAGCAACCAATATCCTGCCCTCCCCCTCTCGTAACTATCCCTTCTAAACAGAATTTTTTTAATAAGCAGGTAAACTTAGACCCCAGTGAATTTCTTCTGCTTCCTTGAGAAGAAAAATAATCCCCAAGATATATTTTTTTATTTTCTCTCTGGAAAAAAAATAATTACATTGCAAGGGCTACTACACAAAAACACGGCTATCAGAGTACAATGCTATCAGCCAGTGTTGTTGCACCACCCAGGAACATCCTCCAGACAGCTTCCCAGTCAGAGCTGGTCACTAGAGAAATCCCTGCACAGCAGAGAAAACCTACAGTCTTCCCTGGGGAACTTCACTGATACATTTGAATTACAGCTGAATCTAATTTTAGTTGTCAGCTCTGGTCCAAGACAAAAAACACAGTCTGAGTTACAAATTAAGTAGATTTTTGTTTTATCACTGTTACAAGACAAAAAAATGGTCTGCATCCTTACTGCTTTGTTATTTCATTAAAACATCTGACAGCTCAAATTGGTCAGATGTCATTGAAGGGACTGCTATGATTCAGGTAATTGCACTGAGTGACTTCCAAACTTGAAAATTTCTTACTTTGGAAACTACAGTCCTGAAAATGGCAAATATTTCAAAGTTCATTTCAGATGCAGGTTACGGTGGTAAAATGCAGTCATATTCCTTCCCAGCTGTAATATGTATTCAGAACCTTTGGAAGCAACAAGGCTACTGGAAAAATTTCTGCATCCTTGAGGAGGATGAGTATAAAGTATGAACCTTGCAGTGGCATCAGGCCAAAGGTGGTGCCTGGACAGCAAGTTGCCAAGCTGTCATGGCTAATGCTATGGAACAGCTGCATCCTATTTTCACATCGAGACAAAACACTCAGAGGTCTCTAAATCCTTCCTTCTTTCTTTGCATACCGCCTACCCAGCTCCCACTTGCCAGCAGAGATATCAGCAACATGTCAGCAATTCTGGGAGAGAGCTGCTCACCCTCTGTCTAGCTTCCCTATTGGGATCATCAGGATCCCAGGACAAAGCACAGCCTATGTCCTGTCCATATGCAACAACTCACCAGCACCACCCATCTACAACAGTCAGAAAAGGAACATAAATACACACACAGCAGTACTACGTACTTACTAAAACATTCTCTAGCACAGGACCACAGAATCCCAGAAAGGGTCAGGTTGGAAGGAACCACAGCAGGTCATCTGGTCCAGCCTCACTGCTCAAGCAGGGTCATCCCAGAGCATTTGGAACAGGACTGTTCAGTGTCCAGGCAGTTCAGTAATGTCTCCGGTGAGGGAGACTCCACACCCTCTCTGGATGATTTGTTTTGGTCTGTGGTCACCACACAGTAAAGTTCTTCTTCATGTCTAGGTGGAATTTCCTGTGCATCTGTTTCTGCCCGTTGCCTCTTGTCCTGTTGCTGGCCACCACCGACCACAGCCTGGTCCACAGTCTGACCCCTCCCTGCAGTCACTGACAGACATGGATGAGTACCCCTCTCAGTTGTGTCTTTTCCAGGCTGACCAGACCCAGCTCCATTAGCCTTTCCTCATAAGAGAGATGCTCCAGTCTATTATCTCTGTGACCTCCACTGGACTCACTCCATGTCTCTCTTGTCCTGAGAAGCTCAAAACTGGACACAGCACTCCAAATGTGCCTCAACAGGACTGAAAAGAGAAGCAGGATCACCTCCTTCACCTGCTGGCAATGCCTTTCCTAATTCACCCCAGGATCCCATTGGCCTCCTTGGCGACAAGGGCACTGCTGGCTCAAGGACAACTTGTTGTCCACTAGACCCCCAGGTCCTTCTCCCCAGAGCTGCTCTCCAGCAGGTCAGCCCCTGGTCCGTGCTGGTTCATCAGGGCACTTCTGCTGTATGTTAAATGAGGTCTTGAAGCTCAAGCTGCTTAATCTATAACTAAAATTGCTGGTTTAATTTGCCTAACAGACAATAACAGTTTTGCACTCTCTCAGTGGCACCAATGTGTATTAGAAGCTTACTTGTTTATGTCAGTGATGCAGCAAAAGTAAATAGAAATTGTGTGACTGTGGCCAAACTGATACAAAAATGTGTGCATTTTAAATTTGTGAATAATGCACTGTACCTGTCTAAGTGGCTGCAAGACATATTTATGTAGTTTCTATTCCCAAAAGCAATGGAAATAACTCTCCTCTTCTGACTGCTAATTTCTCAATAACACAACAAGTCTTCTCCTTATTCAAGGGAGGAAAAAGTGTTTTACTAACTACAAATAAAACTAGGTCCTGAAAATTATACAATAATTAGATTTGGTCCTTGAGAAAAACAAACCAATAAAAGAATAATCCCAAGAAAGTCCAGGAAAGGAACATGAAATCTCTCAGAGCAGTGCAGAAATGACCCCTTCTTACCCTTATACACTATTCTTAGTAAATGCCACGGTTGCAACACCAAAACCTATAGACAGAGCAGTTTAACAAAGCATACTGAGGCACATTCTCTGATCTGAACTATACAAAAGCTCAGCAGTGCAGTCTCCAGTAGGATCAAAGAAGTGTTTGACAGAGAAACCCCTCTTCTGACAATATTGTTTGATCTATGTCTCAAGGACGGAAAAGAAATTTTATTTCCATTTTCATGCTGACATACAGGAGCTTGCTAGAAGGACGTTCTCATAAACAAAGTGCAGCAGACCATGCTATCATCCGGCCAGTATTTTTTCCAGATTTCAGGGTAGGTGTAATACACAAAATGGAGTATTTTCTGGTGAGACCAGGGTGTGGAGAAGCCAAGTAGTTAAAAACACCACTTTGGGAGATGCTCAGTAGCTATAGCAACTCGCTAGCTCTGAAAAAGCAGAACATTATATATTTTAAAATGCCCAATTAAGCCTTTAATTTGTTATAATGAACTTTTTGCCTTTTATTTTGATTAGCAATGTGGTATTGATAAGAGGATTCTAACAATACATTCAGGGATAGTTTAAGTGCTTTGGTTGTTATAAACACTAACCGTGATCAAAGCATTTAGACCATGCTCTCAAGCACGTGGTGGCATTCTTGGGGATGGTCCTGTGCAGGGCCAGGAGTTGTTAGCGTGGAAGACACATAATCACTGAATGATTATATGCAGGTGCCTTTTATTCTCAAGCTCGGGAAGCTGGGGTGTAACATCTACCCAAATCTGACTTCAACATGGATTTGAAGCGAATACATTTTTATACCTTCCCTTACAGAACAGTGATGTGATCATATGTTAATCATCAACTTAACATTGTTCCATTGTTTCCCCCCAAGCATGACTTTAAGCCCCCTTGCCCCACAGTATTTCTGATTTATTTCGCAGGTGTGAATCCACATCAGTTAACTGAAACAACCCCAATGTTTTCTAAGCAATCTTCATATTCATGTCAACCTGACCCTGTACAAGCAGTTCTCACCTACTCCTGTTCCCAAAGCCTATTCTTAACTATCCCGATTTTAGAACATTTTAACCCTATGTTAACAGAGTTGGCCTCAATGATCCTTGTGGGTCCCTTCCAAGTTAGCATATTCTGTGATTCTGTGGTATTGATTTTTGGTCATTTAAAGTTTATGGACATTAAATTTCAATGATAGAAGCAAGAGAGTCAATCAAAAGAGTAATTCCTGTTTAAAATTTAGAAGTCAACTCAGAGTGGTAAATCAACTGGTGGCTTTGACCTGTGGAAGATTCACAGACAAAGTCCCCGATCTACATTTTTCAGGCCCCATTTTTCCTTTTCCCTCTTTCTCTCACTCTCATCCCTTTTGTTGAACAAAATTTTGTCCTGAACCTAAGAAGACTTTCTCATTAATTTTGTATCAGCATGACATCTTTCTGCATAAAATTGGTATTTTATTTCAGTAACTGGCATTTTCCATGTAAAAATGTTTTGCTGAAAAATCCCAAGCAGCTCTGTTAGTGGATTTTGGTAAACCAAACTCTCTGATTAAGAATTATACTTATGAAATTAATCAGAGCTTAATAATAAATCTGCAGATGAACTGACAGAGCTGGGTGAACAATTCAAGGCACACAGAGAGAGTTGATTAATGTAGCTCTTAATTGTTAGTAAATTATTCCAAAGTGGTGTTGGGTTTAGAGTTGTTTTTTTTCCATTATTGAGAACTATGCAGCAGTTCAGTCATTAGAAATAACAGCTTGCCGTATAGTTTTCTTGCAAGATATTGGTATTGTCTGTCATTGCCAGAAATAATGATATACCTTACCCACATCCTGGTTCTCCTTTGTTTTCCTAGGAAATAAAAATATGCAAAAGGGCATAAAAATAGAGAGAGATGATTTTTGGGGGAGCAGGGAGATTCTGTACTTAATGGAACAGCATAGCTAAGCATACAAATTTCTTAGAGTCTTGGGAAAATTTTTCCTCTGTTGTCTTTTGTCTGTTTGTGCTTGTCTCTTGCATTTTTTTCATTTTTCCTTATATTGGGGGTTTAGGCTTTGTTTAGGTTTGGTTTTGTGGGTCTTCTCTTTTGGTACCTGTTTTGTAGTGCTATCCAGAAGACTTGGATACAAGTGGAATAATTTATGAAACAAGAGTTTGTCTAGTGAAAGTTAAAGATGTATTTCAGCAGAAATTAATTACTCCCATTTTGTGTCATGGCATCCAAGTGTAGACTAAAGACATGCAGAAGATTTTTGTTTCATCTTCTGCCTGAAAAACTGCAGAGTATAGAAATACATTCCTAATATAACGTTAACAGAATGACAAACAATGTTGCCTTTATGACATAGTGGGTAACACCATCTAGAAAGATACATGCTAATTACTGACTTTTCTTGGGCTTGAAACCAAGTATGCACTCCTCAGTTGTATTTCTGGAATAAGTTACTTTTCCCATGTGCAGTTTAATGAAACCTGAGGTACTTGCAAACCTGTGGGTATGTGTACATAAATGCAAGTGGCAGCTGCCTTGTATCTATAAAACAGAAACAATGACAGAGTAATGAAAAAGTTGTTTTTCACAGACAGAAATCAGCAAAATAATATGTTCTGCACAAAAACTTTCAGAAAAATGTTTATACAACAGATAACAAGATGGAGGTACAGCAAAGATCACACGCTGTATTTGGAAAACCAGGGAAAAATACAGTTAGTCAGACATTTGTTTCTGTTCATTTTATGAATGACCTAATAAAGTTTAGTCTACAAAAGGCAATTTAATAATTGTTATAAAAAAACACAGGAAACCACAAATTTTTCCTGACAATTGAGGATGATTTGCAGTGCCTCAGAAAAACTAAATCAAATCCTGAAATGCACTGAATCACTACTTATTCTTTCCCTTTTTATTAAGCTGCTTTCATGAGGTTTGGCTAACAAGGACACCCACTTTTAACCATCTTGTATATTTGTCTTTTTTCCTCTTATTATCCTGCTAGAACATCTGTATTTGCCAACAGCATCTTAGATAGTATGATTTTGTGTCAATTCTGTTACCAGAAGTCCTTTGGCTGTATTTCAAAGCTAACTCTTGTAAATGATAGCCAAGAACATTGTAATTCTGTATATAAAATTCTATTATCTCTCAGAAATATAGAAGCTTTTTCTCCGCTATTGTGATAATAGCTGCAAGTTCCCCACACCCCTTTCTTAACGACTGTACTTGTCACCTATTGTCCTGCCTTCCCTACTTCACGTGGTCCTAGCCACGCCCCCAGTTTTCCCTATTGGTTCCTATACCCTAACCCCACGTGGCCCTGGCCACTCCCTCGGGTTTCCCCTATTGGTTCCTATACTCCTAACTCCGCCCCTGTACCTCCCCTGTACCCAGAGGTCACTGGGCCTGTGTGCTGTCCCTGCCCCTCTCTGTTTCCCTATAAAACCCCTCACCCTCCGCCATCTTGCCGTCTATGCTCCATGTGTGTTTATGCTCCACATGTGGCTGTGCATGTGAGGCCTTCGCCCTCGAGGCATCTCTGCCTCGGGGAGGTTGTTGGCCTCTGCTGCACCATGCGAATAAACATCTTCCATGGACACAACGCATAGACCCTCCTCGCCTCCTTTATCACCGCCGGTTGTGGAAGCAGACGAACCAGAGCTAGCCTTATGGCTCCCCGGCCGGTGAGAGCGCAGTGTCCAGCCCTGGGACAGAGGGTTTGGAGCACTGAGGCGCTGAACCAGGCTGGGTAGAGAAGCTCTAGGGTAAAGTCTGCTGCAACATCCTCTAAACCGTAACACTCCGCCCAGCAACTATGACAACATTTGACAAAACAGACTATAGTCTGAGATACGTCAATATATGAGGACAGAGAGACATCTTCAACAAGAATCATTTGAACCCATACCATGCTCCAGAGTTTGGTTATGATAATGAAATATGTTGCATTTCAATATGACAATATTGCTCCGGCATTAAATTGCAGGACAAACTGCAGAAAACACAAGGAATTTGTACCAGTGGCTCCACAGCTCTACTCACAGAAGACAGAAGAACAAACTACCAGTGGGAGATTAAGTTCATGGCTGCTCATGCTAGCAGTGATTTAGTTGATTTATTAACTAATTAAGCCCCTTAGCAATCATGTGAAAGATTTATAATCATGTTATTCCCTGTAAAATCGCAGGGGAAGGAAGAAATTTGCTTCACGAATTTATTTCTTAAAAGTGAAGACATCTCTAGCCTTTCTCACCATACAAACAGGAAAAGAAAATCACTGTCCAGTGATGGGTGCCTTGAGGACCCATCCTTTAGCCAGCATTTCACAAGGGAAAGCAGAGAAGGTTGTCACAGCATATAGCAAAATTCATTTTGGTCAGTTTGTGTCAGTATTTTGTCTTGAGGGAAGGAAGGCAGGCATTCCCTCCTGTGTGACCTCCTCAAAAAGAATACTGTCCAGACAAAGAACAAAGGAGACAAGGTACATGACTTCTCTTTCCGCTGTGAACCATGCAGGCAAATTTATCTGGGAAGGTTTGCAGTGTGCTTATCTGTGTAGGCTGTGTGTCCACAGTGCCAAATACTCTATATTCACTGTTACGGCCCAAGCAGCTGAGATAGAACTCAGTGCCCTTGAGAATGTGGAGGATTGGGATGAAATAGGAGAAGTGCCAGAAGAAAGTGAAGAAGAGATGGATTATCCCAGCAACCTCCCAGAAGAGTATTACAGATAGTATAGGCCGTTATCTCTCTCCAACCACTCGACGCATGCATATCTCATTGTTAGACATTGGTAAGTTTAGACTGTAAATTACTTGTATTCACTTTTCTATTTGTTCTGAAAACTTGTAAACCCGCCTAGTTATGTGCCCTTATAACCTGTTGTAGAGCCTTTGTTCAGGGCTCTTCAGATCTTTCTCCAAACTTTCCTATCCCCGATGTAACCCCAATAAAGCTGAAGAGACCTCATCTCGTTCTCTCGCCTGAGTCGACTTCCAGAAGCCCGAATTCATCTCCTGTGTAGCTCAAGACAGCCCTTCTCCCCACTGAAAGAACTTTCCTGTGGCATTTAAAGCACTTCTGGTTATGACTTCAGAAGCAGCCGCCACAGATGGTGCCCCGTGTGAGGAAAACCACAGATGGTGCCATCGTGTGAGGAACATCGTGGGAGAAGACGCTGAAACCGCGTGAAAAGAAGAAACCGGGAGAAACAGCAAAAAACCGGATTTCAAACCCCTCCGAAAAGCCGCGGCTGCAGCCTGCCGCCAAGCGCCGCCCCGCCGCCGAGCGGAGGAGGGGGAGCCCAAAACACCCGCAGCCACATTCCAGCCACGCGTGAATTTTCCACCTGAGAGCAACACCAAAACTTTCCAGCTTTTGTGGGAGCCTACGCCCGACCTGAGCGAGCGTGGACGCCTGGAACGCGACCTCGCGACACCGACTTTAATTTGCCCCTGACCTCCTCACGGAACAGGACCCACGAGTGGTGTAAGTCCCCCGTGACATTGTGGGAGTGGGAGAGGGAGTCCCCACCCAGTGCCCCTGCAGGGCAGAGAACGAGTCTCGCTGTAGGGGGAGGGTCAGAGGAACTGTTTTAGTTTTTGTTTTTTGTTTTTCGGCTTAGAAAAAGACCACCCCCCCCGCTTGGAAAGCATGGGCTGTTCTTTTTCTAAAGTCGCGAATCTGAGAGGCGAGATTGAGTCCAAATTAACCACACTTTTAGTTCAGAACGGAGTTTTCTTTAAGAAAAGCCATTTAACATCTTTAATACGTTTTATTTTAAAATATTGTCCCCCCGAAGACCCACAAGACATCCTTTCAGGGGATTTCTGGGACGAACTGTCCGAAAAAATCTCCTTTCAATGCCGCATACATGAAAAACTAGCCCTCCGACTGTACCCCCTGGTCTCCAAAACTCACAGTTTAGTAACCGCTGCTGAAAAGCTTTCTTTCCCCGTTTCCCCTTTATTATCCCAACACCCTTCTCCTTACCCCTCTATCCTAAAAAGAGCGAGAAATCCCCAGGTAAACCGTAAAAGTATGCCCAGGAGCTGCCTGCGCTGGGACCTGTGGGTTTCTCCCTCCCCCCGAACCCCAGACAGAGACTGCAGCTCTGTTTCTACTCCTCCCTCAACCCCTCTTACCCCTAATCCGCGCTTTCCCCGATCTCGGAAAAATAAAACCAGGTCCGCGCCAAAAAACGCTGAAAAATCCACCCCAGACCGCGCGGAATCCAGACAAAGGAATCATGGCCGGGACCATGCCGGCGTCCGTGGGCGTGCCCGACGTTCCCCTTCCCAGCATTCGTCGCGAGCGTCTTCTTCCCAGCATTCCCCTTCTCCCTCTCCTTCCGCCCGCTCGCGTCATCACTTCCTCCCATCTACTCCTCAAGGTTTACCCGCGAAAGCCTCCCGCGGCTTTTGCCGCGGGAACAGAACCCACTCCTACCATGATCTCACCCCCTCCTCCCTATCCCTAGATCCACCCCCTTCACTCCCTCTCCCAACCCTGTCCACCGCCTCCTCCATGACGCCGGAGAGGCGGCCCGAACCCCGAGAGAACACCTCCGGAGAAATCTTTCATGGGCGCAGCCATCTTGACAGGAACTTCAGCATGTCAACTTCCGGTGGTCAAACCTTAATAGCAGCGCCCGCCAAGCGGCGAAAAAAGCGTCCGCCTCCTTCACCCCAGCACCCCTCTCAATCCCAACTCTCTCCTAATTCTAATCACAGTTCCCCCAGTCCCTCACCACCCCCGATGAGTATCCACAGAGGCAACACGCATGCTGTTACCTGGTTTCCAATTCCACATTCAGTGAGAGAAAAAGTTTTAAAAGCTGCAAAAAATTTTGGCCAAAATTCAACCTATTTTAATTCATATTTAGATTCAATACTCCAATCAGAAACCTGTTGTCCAGTAGACATTCGAAGCATTATAGCAGTGCTATTAACACCAGCACAAATGACACTCTGGGAATCACATTTTAAACAGAGAGTCCAATCTCTTTTAACAAATTATAAAACAAACCCCAACCTGCAGCACCTAACAATTTCAATTCTCATTGGATCAGAAGAAGGATTTAATAATCCGATTGAACAGGTGAAAATCATTACAAAATCAATTCAATTAGATTTAATAACAGCAGCACTTAATGCCTTAAAAGCTGTTCCTTCAAAACCAGAAACCTTAGTACCTTTCATGTATATCAAACAAGGCCAAACTGAATTATTTACTGATTTTATTGACAGGCTGTCAGCAGCCATTGAAAAACAATTTAAAAATCCTGAACAGCAAGAAGAAGTCATAATTCAAACAGCCTCAGTGAATGCAAATCCCAGATGCAGGCAAATCATCTCGTCTTTACCCCCAAGCACAGAAATTACTTTATCATTACTGATCGAAGCCTGTTCCCGTCCGTCCTTAGAACCCCCTCTCCGAGTACCACAATTCCCTAAAGCCTATACTTCCCGACCCCGATCCCATTCCAATCCACAATCACAGTATACCTGCCACAACTGTGGCCAGCCTGGCCACTTGGCAAGAAACTGTCCCAATATTTCCCTCTCACGTTCTTCTCCTTTTCCTCCGAGAACACCTGCGGAATCCCACACTGGAACCCCAAACACCTCGCGCCCTGCGTCACAACAATCTACACCTCAAATCGCCAGAAAACCCTCCATTCGTTTTAATCCAGCCGCAAATGAGTCATCAAAAAACTAAATTATGAACGCGAACACTCACCGCGTGCAGAAAAAAATAGTGAGACCTGAGAACTGAACTGAACATCTGATTCAGACACCGATGATGACACGTTCCAGCATTTGCTGCCAACAGACCCTGACCAAGGACACGCAACATCTGTATTCTGGTCAGAAAACCTAGCAAAATCTCGTCCTTTGCTGACAGCATCCTTAACATTAAATGGAAAGACAATTACTCTTACTGGACTAGTGGACTCTGGAGCAGACATTACCATCATTGCACGCCGAGATTGGCCTTCCCAATGGCCTCTCACTGATTCCACTACACCCATTATGGGAGTGGGAGGAAATGCACAGGCACGTCAAAGTGCCCAAACAGTTGTTTGTGTAAATGTAGAAGGAGCAAAAGGCACTGTCCGTCCCTTTGTGGCGAACCTCTCATACAGTCTGTGGGGGAGAGATTTGCTCTGCCAATGGGGAGCAAAAATTATCATTCCATCTCCTAAAGAGCAGGTTTTTTCCACCGGGGCCGTGGTGGAGGGCGCTATCCCATGTCTTAATTGGCTGAAAGAAGAACCTGTGTGGATTGATCCATGGCCCCTGCCCCTTGAAAAATTGAAAGCCCTCAAAACCCTAGTGGCAGAACAACTTGCAAAAGGACGAATTGTTCCTTCAACAAGCCCGTGGAACTCTCCAATCTTTGTTATCAGAAAACCTGGTAAGGACGAATGGAGACTTCTCCATGACCTTCGAGAAATTAACAAGGCCATGGAGGACATGGGATCTCTCCAACCCGGATTACCATCTCCGGCCCTTTTGCCCTCAGACTGGAAATTGGCTGTCCTTGATCTGAAAGATGCTTTCTTTAGCATTCCACTCCACCCTGCAGATCAAGCCAAATTTGCATTTTCAGTGCCTTCTCTGAACAACTCAGAACCACTCCAAAGGTTTCAGTGGACTGTTCTCCCTCAGGGGATGAAAAACTCACCTGCAATTTGTCAGCAATATATTGCACGAGTTCTCGCCCCTGTGAGACGACAGTTTCCTGAAGTCCGCATTCTGCATTACATGGATGACATTCTGGTGTGTGCTCCAACAAGCCCAGAAGTTGAAAAAGTGCTCACAGTCGTTTCACATGTTTTCACAAAAGCAGGTTTTGATATAAGACCAGACAAAATCCAAAAAACAACACCAGTGAAATACCTGGGTTGTACCATTAATGATCGTACTATCCGTCCTCAATGTTTGAAAATTGGAAACCTCCCACGCACATTGCGTGATTTACATCAACTGTGTGGCTCCGTGAATTGGGTAAGGCCTCTCCTAGGTATCACAACCGAGGAAATGGCCCCCCTTTTCAACTGTTTAATCGGAGGGGGGGAGCTAGACTCCCCAAGAGAATTAACACCAGAAGCTGTGGATGCACTGGGAAAGGTGGAAAAGGCCATATCGGAAAGGCAAGCCCACCGATATGACCCAGACCTACCTTTTGAGCTTGTGGTCCTGGGGGAAGGCCGATACACCCACGGGTTAATTTACCAGTGGAGTGTAGACCGACCTGATCCACTGCTTATCATCGAGTGGATCTTCCTCCCCCACCAGTTGGCGAAGACGTTAACTACCCGAGATGAATTTGTATCCAAGGTGATCAAAAAGGGTAGGTTAAGGCTCTGTGCCTTAGCAGGTCAGGACTTTGTTTTCATACGTGTGCCTTACAAAGCTGAACAATTGGATTTTGAAATGCAATTCAATAAACCTCTGCAAATGGCTCTCGAAGGGTTCTCTGGCCAAATAACATCAAGCCACCAAAAACACAAACTTCTAAGTACAGCATTTAATTGGTTTGAAAAACCAAAACTGTCACAAAAACCAATTCCCAACGCCTTGACTGTATTTACAGATGGCTCAGGCACTTCCAAAAAGTCTGTTATGACTTGGAGGAACCCCGCCACAGGACAGTGGGAGTCCGATGTGCAGGTAATCGAGGGGGCCCCACAAGTTGCCGAGCTTGCTGCAGTGGTGAGATTGTTTGAAAAATTTAAAGAACCTGTCAATGTTGTCACAGACTCTGCCTATGTGGCAGGAGTGACATTGAGAGCAGAAAATGCGGTCCTAAAACAAATTGACAATCCGAAAATCTTTTCTTTACTCCTGAGGCTTGTGACAGCCTTGTCCCACGGGGAGCATCCCTATTTTGTGATGCATGTAAGGTCACACTCCGACCTGCCAGGACCCATCGCCGATGGAAACAGTAGGGCTGATCAATTGGCAGCTTCTGCCCTGAAACCGAATACGCCAGACCACTTCAGCCAGGCAAAGTTGAGCCATCAATTTTTCCATCAAAATGCTCACGCCTTGGCCAGGCTATTCGGAATCTCTCGAGAACAAGCAAGAGCAGTAACTAGGGCATGCCCTAACTGTGCCACCGACGATCTGCCCACTTACCCTATGGGTGTCAACCCTCGAGGAACTGAGAGTTGTCAGGTGTGACAAACCGACGTCACACATGTTCCCGAATTTGGACGACTGAAATACGTCCATGTGTCAATGGACACATTTTCAGGAGCAATGTTTGCATCAGCCCACTCTGGGGAGAAAACAACAGACTGCATCAAGCATCTCACCCAAGCATTCGCCACACTAGGCATCCCGGGGCAAATCAAAACTGACAATGGCCCTGCATACTCATCCAAACGATTCAATAAATTCCTCGAAGAATGGGGGATCAGCCATGTCACCGGCATCCCTCACTCGCCGACAGGCCAAGCAATTGTCGAGAGGGCCCATCGGACCCTCAAAACGACACTTTACAGACAGCTAGGGACCACAACAGAAGTCACCACACCTCACCTCCGGTTAGCCAAGGCGCTCCATGTCATCAACTTTTTAAATGCCTCGGCCGAAGAGCCCATGCCGCCTATATTTAGGCACTTCATGAACGACAAGAGAGGAAAATTGAAAATACAACCACCTGTGTTGGTTCGGAATTTAGAAACTTTAAACATTGAAGGACCATTTCCCCTGGTAACCTGGGGACGTGGTTACGCGTGCGTATCCACGCCTACCGGACCCAGGTGGGTTCCAGCAAAATGCGTCCGGCCGTACACGGCTGAAGATTTCAAACACCATCCCCCTCGAGTGAATTTCGCAAAACCAAAACAAAAATTCAAACCCAGTTGGGAACGACTTTCAATCCTCAACTGGAAACAACAGAAAAAAATCAGACTCAAAGA
This sequence comes from Lichenostomus cassidix, assembly GCF_008360975.1. NCBI lineage: Eukaryota > Metazoa > Chordata > Aves > Passeriformes > Meliphagidae > Lichenostomus > Lichenostomus cassidix. Next base: position 101,248,769 of record NC_139479.1, on the reverse strand, counting down.
TCCCCCTTTAGTTAAAATACCTCTTGAATCATACATATATTCCCTAGTGAATTTTGACTTCCCGAAACCAAAAATTCTTCAGTATTGGGAAGACCCTTCTAAGTTTAAAAATGTTATTTTTGTTTAATCATGTTTGTTTTGTAGGTTTCACGATGAAAGAACTCCTGCAGATCATCATCATCCTGGATTCTATGGTTGCAACTGAAACATTCATAGTACCCCAACCAAAAGCTAACATTTGGCAATCTCTCGCCGAGTCTCTGGAACAAAAAGGTTTGTGTCTAGGCATGGACAGAGCAGAAGATCCTATCCAGTCCTGTTTGTTGGGAATCCCACTGAAACTGAGAAAATTTCCTTTTTTAGACAAATTAGTAAATAACCGCTGGGATTCGGCAGCTGCCTGAGACAATTTTGTCACAGAGTTGCCACCTCTGAAAGCAGAACCACAAGAACTTGAACTGCATGGGTCAGCCCGTGCAGATCAATGTATCTCATTCATTGCTCCAGAAAAAATAAAATATTCACTCATCCCTGTAGACAAAAAATATTCCCCGAGAGATTGGTGTGTGACCACAGCAATTCATGGATCAGTGAGACCCGAGCAACACAAACAATTGCCAAAAGGCCTCTTTTTGATTTGCGGCAACCATGCCTGGGCAGGAATCCCTGCTCATCCACGAGGAGGCCCATGTACACTCGGTAGATTAGCGACATTTACACCAGACAAACAACAGTTAATGGATTGGCTTTCTTCCTCCAAAAATTCAGTCCTTCCCAGTCAACAACCAACATCTTTGACTGGGAAATCTGCCCAATTCGAACGTCAAAAAAGAGATCAAGGAGTAGCACAATTGGACTGGGAAAAATGTAATAGTGAAATCACAACCTGGCCCAAAAGCAAAAAATTAGCTGCAACTATCTTTCTACCGTGGACAGCCATTTACCACAACCTTGGAGAAATTGATCATATAGTGTGGCTAGCACAGTTTTTCCCATGGGAAGTTTTCTTGTGTTTTTGTAAATAAAGATAAAGTTTGGATGTTTTGGAACAGTGTCCCAGAACTTGGACAGTGCAGGCCTGGCCAATCAGGCCTGGGGGAAGGCTTCTGACTGACCAATCTGGGTGACTTTTGAGAACTCTATAAATGTGATGAAATCAAAACAATAAAGGTCATTCCTTCTTGCCACTGAGAACCGATGCATTCATTACTCTGCTAGCTGCTCAACAGCGACAGTATAGAATGTTGGATAGGGAAAAATGCAAAAGCAACCTCTGAAGCCCTAAGCGAACTCCTTGCAGATGAAGAAACTTTAAAACATGCCACTCTCCAAAACAGAGCTGCGATAGATTATCTTCTGCTCCTCCATGGCCACGGCTGTGAAGAATTTGCAGGAATGTGCTGTTTTAACTTTTCCCTACATGGGAAAAGCATTTCTGAAAAGATTCACAACATCCAATCACAAATCAAAAATCTAAAACATGAAACAGAGACTTGGTGGGGGAAGCTGTTCCAAGGATGGGGCCTGTCCGGATGGCTTACCTCCCTCGTGAAAACCTTGGTGTCAGTTGTTCTCATTGTCACGTTTGTTCTTTGCTGTTTGTGTATATACAAATCTATCATTGTAAAGGCAGTTTTATCCTTTTTATTTGAAAACAAACGGGGAGATGTTACGGCCCAAGCAGCTGAGATAGAACTCAGTGCCCTTGAGAATGTGGAAGATTGGAATGAAATAGGAGAAGTGCCAGAAGACAGTGAGGAAGAGATGGATTATCCCAGCAACCTCCCAGAAAAGTATTACAGATAGTATAGGCCGTTATCTCTCTCCAACCACTCGACGCATGCATATCTCATTGTTAGACATTGGTAAGTTTAGACTGTAAATTACTTGTATAACAAACGGGGAGATGTTACGGCCCAAGCAGCTGAGATAGAACTCAGTGCCCTTGAGAATGTGGAAGATTGGAATGAAATAGGAGAAGTGCCAGAAGACAGTGAGGAAGAGATGGATTATCCCAGCAACCTCCCAGAAAAGTATTACAGATAGTATAGGCCGTTATCTCTCTCCAACCACTCGACGCATGCATATCTCATTGTTAGACATTGGTAAGTTTAGACTGTAAATTACTTGTATTCACTTTTCTATTTGTTCTGAAAACTTGTAAACCCGCCTAGTTATGTGCCCTTATAACCTGTTGTAGAGCCTTTGTTCAGGGCTCTTCAGATCTTTCTCCAAACTTTCCTATCCCCGATGTAACCCCAATAAAGCTGAAGAGACCTCATCTCGTTCTCTCGCCTGAGTCGACTTCCAGAAGCCCAAATTCATCTCCTGTGTAGCTCAAGACAGCCCTTCTCCCCACTGAAAGAACTTTCCTGTGGCATTTAAAGCACTTCTGGTTATGACTTCAGAAGTAGCCGCCACAATTCACCCTGCAACAAACCTCAGTGTCCTCCTGAGCTAAATGCAAGGAAAGCATCCACTTCCTGATGCTGCCAGTCCTCACCTTGATATCCACTTATAGTGATAGCAGGACAGATGCAAACCAAGCTAGGCTTGTAGAAGGAAAATATTCTCAAAATGAACTTTTCAAATGTGTTTGTACATTGATCTACAAAGTGCTGAAAGACAGCTGTGACTTGTTGGGTGAAGGGCAAGAAATGCTGATGTTTTTGCAGTGCTTGGAACATCACGGATTAAGACTGCCATCTGTTGTCTCCAATGCTGCACTTGTGCAATCTTCCTGAGTTATTCTGAACAAGTTCACATCCTTCTATGGCTAATATCCAAGGAACAGAGCTGTTGGCATGCATGTTTTTATTCAGTTTTCAGGCTTTTCTCTAAAAGATAATAGACTAATGCACTGAGGCAGAGCACACTCTTGGCATCTGCAATATTTTTTAATTTTTAAATTCATGCATTCTTTGTAGAACAAAGCCTTATGGGTACCTTTCTTGGGATGGAAGGTTTATTCCTGAACTGTATAAATGTACCAGAAAAAAAAAATAAGTCAATTTATGTTTCAGTCATCTGCAAAACAGACAAGGGGAAAACCATAACCAAGAATTAGACTTTCCCTGGTCATTAAGAGATTACATGTATCATCTGGATTTCTTGAAAGGAAACCTGAAAGTAACTAACTCAAATTCCAAAGAGCAATTAAACACAGCTTTAGGGGGAAAACATTGCTGATAATTGAGCTTGGCTATATTCATTTCATGGACCAGATTTTGTCCTAAGGAATATTCAGTGCAAAGGAAAAGATCACTGATCTCCCTTGGATCTGATTTGCAGGGGAGCACCTATCGAAGCAAGGGGACAGATCTGACACAGGAAGCTTGACCCCTGCTAATCTCTCTAAAATTACTTTGTGTTGTGGGTGACTGAATTGCACCTACCAGCTCAATGAGAGAATTTTGGCAGGGAGTTTTCCCCAGAGAGAGAGCTCACACCATGCACTGTGAGAGTGTCAGCCAGGGTAAGAATTCCTGTAAGCTTCTGTATAAACTATTAATCTGAGTTTGTTTGTTTACCATATAGTTTAATACAGGCATTTCACAAAAGTGTCTTGAGCTTGATATATCCTACCTTGATAATTAGATGGTAGCAAGAAACATTGCTTAGCTGTAAAATAGGCATTTTTGCATGACAGAAGATTGTAGCATTTAGTATAAACTATGTATCAGGTTTTTTACCAATATTCTTCTGCTGAAAATGCTGGGCTTACCTACAATACCTGGAGAATTGGTACAGTATTTTTGTGATCAAAAATAATGCCACTTATCCAACTGTGCTATAGGTTGAATTAAATGTTGTCTTACAGACTGTGTATAAAGCTAAGCATGTGTATGGCCACTACATTGTGTGCAAGACACAAAAGTGGATTTGCTTCACGAGGACAGATAAAAATAAGATTAAAGTGGTCAACTCACTTGTACCTCTAACACAGACACATAACAAGGGCCAATTCTTTCATCTCCCTCACATGTCAATAATAGCATCTGAAAGAAGAATTTCTATGTTTGCTTAAACAAGTTCTTCCTCCATAACCTCCCAAGCTTTTTTCTAAGCAATGTCAAGCATTCAGTTCTAGTTCGCTCATTATTTGTGCATTGTAAAACAAACCACAACAATCCACAGGTACAGGTCGGGCTCCGACTGTGTCAATTACAGAAAGGACAATTCTCATACACAGATTTATACAACTGTGTAGGAGATGAAAGATGACATGGAGATGCAAGGAAAAAACTAAGGCCAGTGAAAAACCTTCATAATAGTATCATTGGCACAACTCTGGTCTTGGTGGGCTTTGGAAAAAAAAGGCAACACAGTCATACTTTCTGTAAGAAGACTCTTGGCTTGCAGTTTTAAGATTTTCAAACACTTACAAAAGAGAATAGCTTCAGTCGCATGAAATATCCCACTATAATAAACGTGGCTACATTAGTTGGTAGACCAATTTTTGATCTTTATAGTAACAGAGCAAGGAGAAATGCAACGCAACAAGGAGAGTGTGCAGTGCATGTGGGTGATCAGAAAAACAGAAGTGACCACATTCTGAAATATAGTGATAGATATTGTGGTTAAATATCTTGCATATGCAAGACCAACACCATATTTTGGAAAAACTGAGGGTAAAAAACTTTTCTACTGGTATTGTTAAAAAAATTTTAAGGTAATTAATCAGTTTATATTTGTTACTTGGAATTATCATTAAACTTGGTGAAAACAATGACATCTATTACAGGATTTTCCATTATAATAAATACTTGTCATTTCATAATTTTGTTATGGATGCATTTCTATTGCTGAAATAAATCTTTGCCTACAGTTTAATTTTTTTGTCTATATTTTGGCCAGAACAGCAAAGCAATTCTACCATTATCAGAAAATGTTTCTGTGTTTACAAAAATTTAGGTTGGCTATGGCCATGATGGGTTGATAGAATTTTGGAATGGACTCACTGTTGTAGTTGGCTCTGATCCAGTCCTTGCCATTACAGTGCCTATAAACAGTCCAAGCACTTCCCTTTAGGAAACTGCAGAAAGAGAACAGAACTTTTCTTCCAAGTTGATCCTATTGGTTATTAAGACAAATATCAGACTCAGAACCAGTTATCCCAACTTTCCTATGCTCCTACTATGCCTCCCCTCTACATTTCATCAACATAAACAAAATCCCACATTGAAAAATATAGCCAGAAATTGGGTTGTGGGTCAGACTAACTCAGCTTGCATAAATTACAAACATTAATTATTTGGGGTTTATTTTGCTTAGTTTGTTGGTTTTATTCTGATTAGTGCTTGTACAAACTTTTTATAGATAGTCACAGTTAATCCAGAAAAATATAATGAGTTATAAATCATGATTATTTGTTAAACTCAAAAGAGCTTTTATCAATGCAGAAAGCAGTGATAAATCATACTCACTTTACTTCATTATGGAGCAATTTTTTGTGATTTTAATTTAACATTTTAGCCTATAAAATACATAAGAGTCTGAGAAAATGTCAAACCTATGCAACAAAAATTCTTAAAAAGCTTTCTCTCCCTTATTTGATCTACCTCACCCATATATTCACTCTACAAACATATGACCCAATATGGTCAGCATATAAGGATGTTCCATGTATGGAAAAATACCTAAATTACACTTACATCAAATCTGTCTCAAGAGTTTTAACCCTGTGACTGCAGCTAAATTGCTATTACAGTTTAACCTTCCACGTGGATTATAAAAATGCCTGGTTACAAAACAATGCTGATATCTTACCTACACATTTATACCAAACATGCTCTTTTATTTTTATACTCTATTCCCTGAATAGCAATACTGTCTTCAGGGTAAAAAAAAAAAAAAAGGAATGGCTATAGCTGAATTCGTTTACTTATAGCAAACATAGGAGTTTCTAACTATACAGCACTCTCACAGGTCTGGTTTTTCCCCTCTCCATTTTTCTTCAAAACAAATATCATTCATGTGCTCAAGAAAAGGAGAAGAGAATCAGCCTGGGACAGAGAAGAGGAAGATGAAGCAATGTAGCTGTTTCCTGGAGCGACAAGGTGAGGGTTGCATGTGAATCCATCTCAGCTCTCTTGGGCGGTCTTTAATCAGCTTCAATAAAACATGAACATTTGAATAAGCTGACCTGCAGTCATTCAAGATTAAATGAAATGAAATGAAAGCACAAGGTAAAAATAGTTTGCTTTCTGTGCAAAATTCTTCTTGTACATGTCTGGAGGAGGCTTGACATGTGCATAATATAAATCAGTATAACAATGGAATATTCTAATTTTCTATTTTTTTAATGCATTTTTTGAATGAACCATCACACCTAATAATGACTTTTAGAATCAATACTTTGACTTGGAAAACTACTTTTTGAGTCTGTAAAGCTGTATTGTTATAATTTCTTTAACATTCATGTCACAAAAGCCCTCAAGCACAACTTTCATCCAAGATACATTATGGTCAGTAGTAGGTAAGACTACCATAAATGTCTCTGCTCAGAAGAGATTATACAACACTTGCACTTTAGGTGAGGCCCCTTTGTAACGAGATACGGCGAGAGGGAAGACTCACGGCAGTCTCAATATGAGATATAAAGTAAGCTCCCTTTTATTTCACTAAACGAGAGACTTATATACTGTTACAGAAGTTTCTAATTATAGATACACACACACCTGCAGCTGTTCTCACACACTCAGGGATCCTCCTGCTAACTCCCTTATTCCTTTCTCATAACACTCCTGACTCCTAATCTTTCTCATGGCATTCTTCCCACAGAACATTCTCAGGCAAACAACCACTGCAGCTTGTCAGAATTTTACTGAGGCCTGGGAACACTGAAGCCTTGCTCAGCCCCGTTCAGTCAGCATGAGTTTTGCTGGAAAACTGCGTTTTACAACACCTTTGTACAAATAATTCACATTTATTCTTTCTTGGTAACATATTTTAGATTTTGTCCTGTCTTGGAAGAACATTTTAAGCTACTACCCAGACAATATTTTAGGAATTTATTGGATCTTAATCACTCATATAGTCTTCAGTTGCCATACTTAGCCATTGAAATAAGTATTAGTATATATGCCATTATTTCTCTACCATTGCAAAAATGTGAATCAAATCTGCCCACATCAATATTTATCACAGCAATGGGGACAAATAGGAGCTGATTGCATAAACTTTTTTTCTTTATCTATAAATTTATCAGCAATGAACCTACAAAATACTTGTTCTCAATTGTTAGTGAGAGAAACATAGAATCACCGAATGGCCTGCGTTGGAAGGGACCTTAAAGATCCCCTTGTTTCATCCACTGCCATGGGCAGGGGCACCTTCCACTAGACTAGGTTTCTCAGAGCCCCATCCAACATGGCTTTGAGAACTTCCAGAGATGGGGCAGCCACAGCTTCCCTAGGAAACCTGTACCAGCACAGGCTTCCCAGAGACCTGTTAGTGCCAGTTACCTCACCATGCTCACTTACATAGAGTATAAAAGCATTTCAATGTAACACCTAATCTAAAATTTATTCTTTTAGATTATGATTAACTTTAGTTTATAATTAACAGAAAAATAAATCTATACTTTCTCTTTGAAAAGGTGATCTCATTGTGTAGGTAGATGTTTTCCCTAGAGAGCTTCTTCCTTATTTCAGTTCTTGTCATTTAATTGTTTTTTCACTGTTTTTCTTATTTTCATTTGTGCCTGTGAACGTCTGCAAGAATTCAAACACAGACTTTGTTCTCTATAAATGCAATGAAAACAACTACACAATCTTTCAGCCTATGAAAAAGCAACCGAGAATGACAGGACAACAACCACCAAGACCTCACTGGAAAGCAGGCATTAGAAGCCGCATCTATGGAGGAGAGGAGAGTGGTTGAGGAAACAGGTGAGGAATCTGACTCTAAGATGGAGATCCTGGTGGGCACAGGAACTTTGAACTCTGTGTGACATTTTCCTCCCTGATGGTTGCAAAGAGAAAGCTACGAACCAGAAACCCCTGCTCTGTGTCATTGCCTTTCACTGGATAATTTTCATCATGGTTTGATTAAGCTCTCAGCATTAACATTACGCATTCTGGAAATCTATAAATAAGCATTATAGAAAATGACAGCTGAGGGAGAATGTTTCTTATGTTTGCAGCCATATATATTGTTATTGAGCTGTTGGAGATTTATGGGTGGCTAAAAATGTGGTGGTGGTGTGTGTTGTGCAAAAATTAATTTTCATGAAAACATTCTTTTTCTCCAGAAAACAAAAATTTTATTTTCCTAGAAGATATGTCAAAAAAAAACCCAAAAACAAAAGAGGTTTTTTTTATTTTTATTTTTGCTTGGATTTTAATTTTCTAAATTTCTGAACTTCCATTCTGATACATCTGTGAATATTTGAAGATTATTTTTCCTATTTCCACCTCCTGTATTGTAACTCTTGTCACAAAATACATGCTAGGAGAAAGACCCTAAACAGATGCAACATGTAAGAACTCTGAAGAAATTTAACTGTAAAGTCTTTCAAATTATATGTTTTACATTACTTTTAAAACCAAGAAAAGATAACTAACATTTTGACTACCCCAAACATCAACTCTATTGCACTGAAACACTGAGAAGAGAAAAAAAGACGGGGAAAAAAATTAAAATTTTCAAAGTGATAAAAAAACCCAGCAACCTTTGCATTTTGAAAACATTGAAATTCAAGAATTACAGTTAACATTGTTACCATACTTCTCTTTCAGGTCTGTGTTGTAGGAATTACTCAATGTAACTGAATTTTATTAGAGTAGATATAAAATGGAGACTTGGCAGAGCTTCTGTTTGATGTGCAATGTTAATTTCCACCTCTCATCTGTAGATACACAATAGAAAAGAAATCTGCAGGATAGTGTTCCCAACCACAGGGATCTCTGGTCACCACTAACAAGCTCAGCTTCTCAAGTCATATTTGTCCTGCAGCACAATTAATTTATTCTGTCTATAAATGTTTGTATTGCAATTTTCTTGAAATTAATTAGAGTGTTTTCTGTAAAATATTAAAAAATAGACAAATTGTGCAACGGCAACATAAAAAAACTTTTATCCATACTGAATTAAAAACCACAGTGTGATCATCAACTGCAGCAAAAACCACCTGGGATTTTATACACAGTCCACATGTGTTATGAAGTATAATAAAAACCTTGACATGTGGTACTGGAAACTCAGACAGCAGGTGCCCTAACCAGTAGCCATTTATTTCCCATTAGTGTTTAAGATAAGTGTCATTAATATTTAGTTAAACATTACTACTGGAATGATTCATATGGCTTACTCACATAGGTTAATTTTTGGTTTAAGTTCCCCAAATTCTCTCTGTTATCACTGACTAATACTAGACTTCATTTGAGGTTAATTTAAATCAGAATCCTAAATTCAGTGGCTTGTAATACATTTTGGGGTAGCTTTTATGCCGCACTGAAAGAGGAAGATTGATGTTGATGACTCTTGTGAGCAATTTATTGCACTAAAATATAATGGACTGTAAAGGGAGAAAAAATATATAAAAAATAATGGAAGACTTAAATTCTCATTTTCTTTTCACCTGTTAGGGTTTTTTTTCTTTTTTTCTTTTGTTTTTTAGCACAAACCATATTAACAGATGGATTGCCTCAAGTTTTACTTTTATTATTTTATTTCCGTGATGGATTACAGAAGGTATAGTTCACGAAGAATTAATAAGTTGAATTCTTAATTCTTGCTTCTTTACTTTTGCTGAGTTTTGCTTTGACAGAAATAGCTTTTGTTTTAAAACTAAACCATTACACTTAAGGCTCACGAAACGACCTTGTACAAGCACAGCACAGCAACTCCCTTTACAAGGCAGCCCAGACTTAAGGAACCCCCCCGCCACAAGGCCAGTCAGCAGCCTTGAGCAATTCCCACAAAATAGACACAGCCTAAACTGCTATGCATGCAAGGAAGCCCCCCTCCCCGCCCCCGAGAGCTTGCGTATCCCACGATAGAAACCAAACAACACAGAGAACGACAGCACTAAACAGCTCAGTGGCCAACCACGACACCCGAAGAGACATCAATCAAGACCCACGAGGGGACACAAGGGAGGGGGTAAAAAGTGTTATAAATTACAATAGGTATAGTTCATGAAATCGTTTAGAAAATAAGTTTTAATTCCTTGCTTTTGCTAAGCTCTGCTTTTCAGTTTTGCTTTAACAGAAAGAGTTCCTGTTTTAGAGCCAAACCGTTCTGCTGAAGGTTTGCAACAATTGTAACTCTTTTCACAAGGCCGCTCAGCAGCCTTGTCTGATTCCCACGGGACACAGTCTAACTGCTATGCAAGAAAGAAACGCCCCCCAAAAAACTGCATACCCCTAATCACTACCAACCAGCGCAGAGAGCGACGATTCCACGGCCAATCGAGACACCCAAAAGAACGTCAGTCAAGACCCAAGAGGGGACTCAAGGGAGGGGGTAAAGAGAGCTATAAAAAATGATGATTTGCCATCTTCGGACGCGGTCCTGTAGGTGTGGCAGGGGGGCTCACCGCGCCCACCCAGCGCTGTAACTTGGCTGCTATCTGCTTGCTCAATTAATAAATTCTTTAATTGGCTCTACGTCTCTGATTGGTTTTTGAGACCTAACTCATAACAATTTGGTGCCGTGACCTCGGATAGGGAAATTCCCCTGGAGTTCCCCAAAGGGAGGCGCCCCGTCGTGATTTGATGGCCTGGGAGGGACACTCCACTGGCGCGCCCCTACCCGACAGACCTAAATTTCTGATATCAGCCAAGGGTTCAAGGCCCCTGAAATTTCGTGCACGGAAGCCACAAGACGCCGGACAACGGAGTGTGAGTATCGGTTGAGATACTCACCAATGAGAGACACACACAGCGTGGGTGGTCGGGGTGGTTTTCCCGGAGTGCAGCGTGTGAGACGTCCATTTACGGATGAAGTGACTGGGGCTCCCCAGTAGCACAGCTCCTGTTCCCTGCGAGGGGTCAGGTCGTGACCGGGAGGAAGCGAGTGTTGTGTTGTTGGTGCGTGTGAGGGCACTCCAGAAAATGGGATAGGGGAAGAGCAAGCCCCCTGCCTCCATGAAGGGGAGCGGGAGACTCCCAGGGATTCCCCCTGACAGTCCGTTAGGCATACAGCTGAAATATTGGGCTGATGACCCCCGGACCCAGGGGAAGAGTAAAAATAAAATGATTAATTACTGTATGGTAGTTTGGGAAGGAAAACAAATTAGAACTGATTCCCTATACTGGCCTATCTTTGGATCCGATGAGGAACTTGTTTGCCAGGCTTTAAATCTTTTGAGTTAACAGTAAAAAAAAAAAAACATTTAGTCAAGAGGAGAGCGACTATGCGACCCTCTGGCTTCCTTACGCGAAGGGGGTGGGGGTGTTCGTGCTTCAAAAGAAAGATAAATGAAGAAAATCCGTTGATGCACCCCCACCTCCTACACCTCCACCAGGCCGGGAAGGAGAGGGAGAAGTTCCACTAGACCACGAGGGGAGAAGTGCAGCCGAGTCACTGTCCCCTGAGGAGTGGGGAAGTCCCTTGTTTGAGCATGGGGTTAACGTCCCATGGGGTCCGATTACCCGGAGCAAGACTCGCAATCTATATCCCTTAAAGGAAGTAGCTATTGGAATGGTAAACCAGGCGGGGGGTGGCCAGTCACCGGGTATAGGATATGTGGAAGTTCCCCTAAACTCTATAGATGTCCGTGAATTTAAAAGGGAGATGGGACATCTTTTAAACGACCCCCTTAGGTCAGCAGAAAGAGTAGATCAGTTCCTAGGTAATAGTCTCTACACCTGGGATGAGTTACAATCAATTTTGAGAATACTTTTTACAATGGACGAGAGACGCATGATCCAGGCAGCAGGCATGCGTATTTGGGAAAACCAGAACCCACAAGATCGGGTTAACATGCAAGACCTGAGAGCTATCAGTATTCAGGGAATAAAGGAGGCAGTGCCTAGAGAACAGAATATGTGGATAAAGCCTAAGACAAGGATATTCTTATATCCGCTTAAAGAAAAAAGGAAAAAAAAAAAAGAAAAAGAAAACTAAAAGTGAGAACAGAGGGTTGTTTAACATCCCTGGAGCTTGAGCTGGGACCTCAAGGGCACTAGCGAGATAGATATGCGGGGGAGCGTTAGGAGAGAGCTGAGAGTGTTTAGCTATTTTTCTTTTTGTGTGAGAGAGTGAGTTTGCTGTTATGTTAAAATGTGTGTATTTTCTCTTAACTAATTTTATTAATTATAGTTCAATTTAAATTGACTATATATAGTTATTTGATTTAGATTTGATCTGGTTTAATCTTAAGTAATAATAATTGATTTTTTTTGAGCCGAGTTGCTCAAGTTCTGGTTTAATTGTATTTAGTTAAGTTTTAGTTATTTTACCAGATTTTTATTAGTTTCAATTGGTTTCGGTTAGAGTTTAATCATGAGACAAAAGAAAAGACATCGGATGTGATAGAAAGAGACTGAGAAAGTTGAAAAACGAGCTAGACGTAGAGTTAGATAAAGCACAGAAAGTTCATAGAAAAAAGTCTAAAGATGAGACTTTAGACTTTTGATGGTTGTAGAAGTAAAGAAAGCTAAAAGAGAAGAAATTCCAGTGAAGCAAAGAGAATTGAAAAGATGAGATAGACCCACGAAAGGAATATTGCAAAGGAAGTCAGGCTAAGGAATTGCATGCTATTATTGTAAGGAGAAAGAATATTAAAAGTGAAACTGTCTAAAAAGAAAACATGATAAAGAAGCACTTAAAGAAAAATAGAAATGTCACTTAAAGAAAAATAGAAAAATAGAAAGGTATATTAAAAACAAGACCAAATTAAAATGAAACCCCTAAGCAAAGAAAATAAAGTTGTGTGTGTGTCAGCTAAATAGTTATGTGTTAGTGCCAAAGAAAGCTAACTTAGTTTGTGTGTGTGTCAAATTAGTTTTTTGTGTGTATGTTAACTTGTAGTGCAAGCTGCACAGAGGTGCTGAGAGAGAGAGAGCAAACATCTCTCTCCCCCAAACCCCCCCTGTGCGAGCGGCTGTCAGTAAACTCCCTGCTCCCAGAGTGCAGCTGCAGCTGCTCTCCTCTGGCAAAAGCTGGGTTTTTTTTAGAGAGTAGCAAGCAGCAACGGAGAGAGAGTCACCAGTTTGATTATTGAATTGTAATAGATTTAAATTGTATCTGGTTAAAATTTGTTTCAGTTTAAATTTAATTGGTTTTAATTAGTTTGTGATTTAATTTTAACTGATTTTTGATTAATTTTTAGATAAGCTTTAAAAAAAAAAGTTAAAATAATTTATCCCATCTAAAATTGCACAATGAATACTATATGTAAATAACTTGACTTGATAGCAACAAGTAAATTACAGAAAAACATTTGACTAATATAATTAATTTATTAAATTGTTTAAGAAAAAAAGAACTAAAAGTACTAAGAGTTTAAACTACAATTTACAAAAATTGATACAAAATATTAATCTCTAACCCCATGTTGTAAAGACTTTTTCTAGTTTTACTCACTACAGAGTCTGCCATACGAACTGCTGAGAAAGGGTAGACTCACACCAGCTGTGTGAAAAAGCTCACCCGAGATCCGACGTGGCAGATCATCTCATCACAGCAGCCTGAGGACTTAAAGCTAAGACTCCAGAGACAATAAGTTTCCTATAACCCACATGAACCCTGTTAACATTTGTCTAAAGAAATCTACTCACAGTTATGAATCAAGATATAATTTTGGTCGATATGCACAAGACTATGTAGTTAAATGTTATAATGCTGGTTGCAACTGTTACCCTTTTGTGTGCTTTATTTGCAAGGTATGCAAAAAAAAAGTGGTGGATCCATTGCAGACGAGGGATACCCCCATCGGGGTTATGCCTCCCTTGCTATGAAGCTGAAAGAGATGATACAATGCAAATGTTACAATTGGCAGTTAATCTGGGCAGATTGGAAAAGGAGTCTAAAGAATGGTGGGAAATTTTTGCCCAAGGCATTCACCCCGAATTGTACTGTTATCACTCCAATGAACCCATGCCCTTGGTGGCCGAACTTATCGGGAGTGAATGTAGAGTCGAACTGGCATATCTACCTCCCGCGAAAGAAGCAGTTAAACATAAAAATTAGAGCAGTTATAAAATCCGCTGGAAACAGCGAGCAGAAACCCATGGGTTCCCTGAAGATTTCCCTTGCTGCCGAGAAGAAGAATATCCTTGTGGCCAGAGGCAACCTGGTCGACAAGCCAGGCAGAGGGGAGCTAAGAGTGGGAACAACACCTGGGATTATGACTCTGAACTCCCTTTCCATAAAACGGAGTGAGCTGGAGTGCTTGCCACCTAAATTGGGAAACAATTTGGCTTTATTTAAAACACCAACAACAATGAGGTCCCCCACTAGAACCTTGCAGATACCATACACAGCCTCGATAATAGCCTGTCTCACTTGCTTGGTATCCTGTAGCACTTCAACTCAGACACACCCACACCAGCCCTTTGAATGGTCTGTAACTAACCTGTACACCTCCACAGTAGTAGCAAGTGACAAAGTGATAAGTCTGCAGGTACCCAATCTTACACTAACCTTGAAATCTGTTATTGAAAACTATCGCTATGATGCAGTACGTCTTTACATGTGCCCAGCCTCTAACCCAAGGAAAGACTACTGCAACTAGCCCAGTGAATATTATTGTCCATATTGGAGTTGCGAAACTGTAACATCTAATCCAGAAAGAGGAAAGAAAAATTGTGATAAATACATAAATGCTCAGCTCTGGCCAATTGGCTGTAACCAGCCGCATGGTGCAGCTTACGTAATACATCTCTTTTGCAAACGAATACAGCTCACCATATTACAACCCACAGATCCCATTTGGCTCCTAGGCCAAACCTACGGAGTTTGAGTTATCGAAATTGGATACCATTACAGTGGGGTATTTAAAATAAAAAAAGAGCCTCTTCCTGAAGACCCACAAAATAGTTCACAGCCGGTACCACCAGAGCCAAGAAATTTACTTAAACTAATTACAAGTAGTTATCTTGCTTTGAATGCTACAAATCCAAATTTAACTGAACATTGCCAGCTCTGTTACACCCCAAAACCACCTTTCTGTGATGCTATAGCCATTAGTAGTGAAGGAAACAAAAGTAATGACATCAATCCAACTCAGTGTATGTAGAAAAAGAGCCTAGAGTTACAGACCAGGGTTACCTTGGCACAAGTAATTAGCAAAGGTACCTGCATCGGCCAAGTCCCAAGAGAACATGTAATGTTCTATGTAATGAACACTATGTAATGAAATTATTGATACTTAATTGATAATGAAATTGAAAATGAAATTAATGAAATTATTGAAACACTATGTAATGAAATTATTGATAACCTAACCACACAGAGAGCAAACTAAATGGCTTTTGCCAGCCAAAAATACATTTTGGGTCTGTGCCAGCATCGGGGTAACCCCATGTATACCTTTAAATGCCTTTAACACTAAAGATTACTGCATTCAAGTCATGATAATCCCATGGATCAGTTATCATCCTGGTAATTATGTGATAGATCATAATACCGTGCCTAAACATCACCTAGTAAAAAGAGAACCAATCACAGCCTTAACCATTGCCACTTTATTAGCACTAGGCACTGCTGGAGCTAGCACCAGAATAGCATCACTTGTAAAACAAAGACAAGAGTTCTCTGAACTCAAGGCAGTTGTCAATGAAGACCTTGAAAAACTTGAAAATGCCATCACCGCACCAGAAACCTCTTTGAGATCTTTATCCGAAATAGTATTACAAAATAAAAGAGGCTTAGAAACCCTGTTCGCACAAGAAGAAAGATTGTGTGTAGCACTCAATGAAGAATGTTGTGTTTACGCTGACCACACCGGGGTAGCACGAGATGCAATGTCTGAACTACGAAAGAGGCTAGAAAACCGCAGATTAGAAAGACAAGCTATGCAACCATAGTATGAGAGGTGGTTCAATTTTTCTCCTTGGTTAACCACATTACTGTCTGCCATCGCTGAGCCTTTCATTGTGCTTCTTTTAGCTTTAACTATAAGCCCTTGCATTTTCAACCGTGTAGTTACAATCATTAAAAACCGCTTAGAGGCAGCACACCTGTTGCTCATCACAACCCATTATGAGACAATCTCAGGTAATAGTAGTGATGAAAACTCCGGTGTCGACCATGATGCTGACTTAGAGGAAATCAAGTGATTCAACTTCTAAAATAAATTCATGAACTAAAAGTGAACATAAGAGAGGGGGGGAAATGGTTATAAATTACAATAGGTATAATTCATGAAATCGTTTAGAAAATAAGTTTTAATTCCTTGCTTTTGCTAAGCTCTGCTTTTCAGTTTTGCTTTAACAGAAAGAGTTCCTGTTTTAGAGCCAAACCGTTCTGCTGAAGGTTTGCAACAGTTGTAACTCTTTTCACAAGGCCGCTCAGCAGCCTTGTGTGATTCCCATGGGACACAGTCTAACTGCTATGCAAGAAAGAAAACCCCCCCCAAAAAACTGCATACCCCTAATCACTACCAACCAGCGCAGAGAGCGACGATTCCACGGCCAATCGAGACACCCAAAAGAACGTCAGTCAAGACCCACGAGGGGACTCAAGGGAGGGGGTAAAGAGAGCTATAAAAAATGATGATTTGCCATCTTCGGACGCGGTGCTGTAGGTGTAGCAGGGAGGCTCGCCGCGCCCGCCCAGCGCTGTAACTTGGCTGCTATCTGCTTGCTCAATTAATAAATTCTTTAATTGGCTCTACGTCTCTGATTGGTTTTTGAGACCTAACTCATAACAAAAAGGACTATAAAAGATAATTGCCTGCAACCTTTGGGCGCGGTGCGGTAGGCTAGCAAGAGACTGGTCTCCCCTGCCCAGCGCTGTATTGGCTGATAACTGCTTGCTTGATTAATAAATTCTCTAATTGGATCTACGTCTCTGATTGGTTTTTGAGACCCAAACTGTAACAATTTCCATTTCTGCATTACTACTAATACTATGTATATGAGAAAACATTAAAAAAAAATTAAAAAAATCAAGCACTTCTGTCATTCAACTGATTGTTGGGTGTTGCAGTAGCCTTGGCACATTTGAGTGCCCCTGGCCCGCTGTTTAGAGACAATCCTAAAATGGAGTCTTGGGAATGAAAGTACCTCTTGATTATGGGGACAACGAGAGACACTCCTAAGCAGCCTTACAACATGAGTTATGAATATATACCTGCGGAGCCCCGCACTTCTCTCCTCCCCTGTTCTGTATCTGGTTCTGTTCTAGACCGTTCTCCTTTGTCTGCTGAACTAGTGTTTTATAATTAGTTATTTTAAAAAGTCTGTATCCCACTCCCTATTCCCTATACGACTACCTCAGTGTCAATCTCGAATCCCGTAATCCCCATTGGTCCTCCCGAGTTTTCGCCTCCCCTTCTCCTCCTCCCTTAAAACCCCACGCCCCCCCCTCACCCCCCCAGCTCCCCGCCTTGTGGTTGCTGCTTCCAGACCCCTTTCCGTCCCTTCTCTGCTCGCCCTGCTACCTCAATAAACCTCCCTGGAACACCAGCCGAAGTGCCTGCATTTCCTGCTTCCACAATTCGGTCTCCCGAGTGCCGCCGATCCGCCGGGAGCTTCGCTCCCCCCCACTTCCGCCTCTCCCACTTCCTTGCGAGCGGCGCTGCCTTAGCCACAGATAGCAGTCGTCCGCGGTTCTGAACTGAGTTTTGGAATCCGGAGATTCCTCAGTTGGGAGCTTAGCATACATAGTTTAGCTTAGCTCTGTTTTGCGTTTATATTAACGTAATTAATCCTGAATCGACTAATGTCAATAAAAGAAATCTGACCAAAATCTTCTTCCCCTGTCTTGACAAGTGAAACTACATGGAAACCAGCAAATGGAGATTCCTCAGAGCAGACTTTCCCTGCTGTCTCAGGCACACTACCACCATCTGTGACTCCGTTCTTGATTTCATCTGCAAGACATCCTCAAGCCAAAAGGCTCAGGAAAGCTGAGACAAATCAGCTGAGGTTACAACTTAATAGGATTTTCTTTTCTCTCTCAAAAATTAATTAAACCTAGTTTAGTTTCATTTTACTAATGAATGACCATGTCCATACTGGAGGCCAATAGACTTTCCAGTACATGAGCTACATTCATATCTTAGGTTGATTATCTCTGGAAAAGCCTGAGTCTCATCTTGCAGAGGAGCACTAGAGACTGGCAGTTCCTGTTTCACTGATAACTAAGCTTCCTATGGGTGGTATTTTTTTTATTTCTTTTTTTCACAGTTACTGTATCTCCTAAATAGAACTACATTAACAGCTCCTTCTTCTATTTCCCTACAGGCATTCATGAAGGTTTTTGAGGATTTCATTTCGAAAACATCCAGGCATACTTAAACTTACAAAGTGCAGAGAGAAAAGAGACTCTAGCATCTGAACTACATTGAGTTTCTCCATTTATTCATTTGGCTTTGGGCTTTTCTTCTTAGAGATCATAAAAAATAGAGCCAGTAGTGATGACAAAACCTGATCTAATCCCTTCCTGCACCTACCCCAGGCAAGGTAGGTGTCTAACATATCTAACAGCTCTTTGTGTAACTGTTCTTAAACAACCCTCTAAAGCTGATAACCCTCATAAGAATCTATTTTAATACTTTTTAGTACAAATATTAATATATTTTGCTCTGCAGTGCATTCCTGAGTTCTCCCATTCCAGGGAGGGAACCCTGCTAACACATTACTCCACTGTTCTTTCATGTAGAATATCTAAGTTTTCAGTGATCTTCACTTTCGTAAAGAGAGTAAAGAGAGTCACTTTTTCTCAAAAAGAGTTTACTAATGCCATCTCCCACACTGTTCCTTACATTTTTGGATAGGAAGGTGGACACAGTACGGCTGCTAAGGTATCACCAAGGAAAACTGTACATCCCAATGTTTTCATAGACTCCCACAGTGGCTCAAGGTTGTGTTAAAGGTATGGAAATTTAGCAGAAAATAAACCCCTCAGCATTCCAGCTGGTCCTCAGAAACCAGATAGGTGGGTGCAGCTGGACATAATTTCTGATTATTGCCAATTCAGCACTAGAAGTTCTGATCAAGTTCAGTAAGAACTTTTACAAGCAGAAATTCACAAATAGTGTAATTTACCAATTCAGTACTATAGGTCTGGTCATGTTCCATAAAGACTTACACTAACCAGATACAAAAAGGGTGCAGTTTATTGAAGCAACAAGAAACCAGGTTCTGGATTGACAGCGAAAAATGCAGTAACTACAGAGTATTAATACATGTCTTGACAGAAAGTATAGTAACAGCGATCTCTTAGCAAGATAGATAGATAATGATAGATAGATAGATAGATAGATAGACAGACAGATAGATAGATGATAGACAGATCTAAAAGTAAATATTCCCAGCTGTGCTGCTATGCAGATGGAGGCACAAAGCTTTCCTAAAGGCATCTCTTCAGGAGAGGACACAGTTCATCAACTGATCCCGAGCAGGCAGAGGTGTTTTCCACCCCCTCTTTTTTTCCCCTCTTTTTTTTCCCTCCTCTGACTGTTTCTGCCCCAAAACCCCCTCTCTTATACTGTAAATTTTGTCCCATCCCAGTGGGATAAGTTGTAGGTAGAGTTTGGGCCTTTGGTCTAATTGTATTACATCTCATGTCCATTTGTATTTCAAAGGGTGTGAAAGTTACTATGTAAATAGGGCTTAACTGTGTAAATAGGTCTCAGGTAACTTTGGTCAGAATTTCTAGTTGACAAAAGAGGTAGAATAAACACTTTGGTCCTCCTCCACTGGCTGAGGCAGCAGTAAAGGCCCTCTGACCTTCATCTGAGGGTCTATGAACACCCTTATCTCCTTAAGGACCCAGATGTATAGCAAGGCTTGTTTTTCACAGTCAGGGGAGTGAGCTGCTGGCTGGGACAGATGTACAGGTACTGTTCCATGCTTCAATGAAACAGTGCCAGGTCATGAGGTCTTTGCCTCACTCCAGGCATCATTTAACTGTGAGGCCTTGCTCAAGACAGGTGCAAGAGGAGTGAGGGGCCAGCTCACGTTTTTCTCAGCTAAACTCATCAATTCTACACCAACTTAAAGCAACAGAGTAGCACATTTGAGGACTTACCACATTTATAGCCACAGTGCTTAAGTGACACTTTTCAGCAGAACAGCCGGCTAGTCACTGCATCCTTCAACTTCACTAAGTCAAGTATAACATTTTGCATATTTCCTGTGCTGAATTGCATCGTATTTACCTTGAACAGTTTCTTCCGAAGCAGGGTTTCCCAAACCTTTTCTCCCCACAGATGATCCACTTAGTAGTAAGTGGAACATCCAAGTGAACCCTGCATTACGGAGTTCATCAGCCAGGTAGTATCTTTCTCTTCAACACATGTACCAAGCAAAACCTTAATCGTGTAATGTTTGTAGGGGAAGTCATAGCCAACTTTTACTTCTGAAGCTTGAGGACAAGCCAGGAGAGAGACATTCGTGTGGCTCTTTATGTCTTTAATATCTTGCTTTAGTTTCCTAGTACCAATTGACTGGTCCGATTTTGCTCCTAAACACTTACGTTTGTTTGTCCAGATGAGAGTAACTAAGGAAAAGAAAATAGAATTTGCAGACCTTTGCCTCCTTTATATGATAGAAAGTAGACAGGATTCACATTAAAACAGGATGACTGTTCAGGGGTGGGGAACATTTAAAAATACATTAAATATAAGAGAAAAAACACAATAGAGTTTCCTGGCATTTTGTCATGTTAATTTTAAAGCAGACATGGAAAACTGAATTCAAGCAATGTCATTGCCTTTTGCAGAGCAAGGTTTCAGATTGACTTCTTTATTTGAAAAAAAAAATTATATGGATTATCATTACCTGGATGGGAGTTTTGACTTTGTGTTTCAGTAATGAATCTGTCAACATTCCTTTGTTAAGAAATACCTGTGATTTTGCTATATAATGCATCCTGTTTTGATCAAAATAAATTGTGATCAGCAGACTGATAAGGTCTTTATTAAGACTTAATGTTCTGTGCCATTAATAAAATCACCTTCCAGAGAAACAGAAATTAGTGTAGATAAAATGTTTCACTGTGGGGTAATACTAATTTTTTTATCAGTTTAATTTGTTCCTACTTCAGTTTCATGTCCTTTGTTTCATAACTTTTGCTCATTGATACATATAATTGTTAATTGCCATTTAATATCTAATTTAAGATCCTCTGAATTTTTTACTGCCATTAATTTAATTAATTAATGATAAATTATGAAAATATTGTTAAGAATTGTAATGAATATGTACAGTGGAGTGATTTATCATTCTCATGAAAGTATCTCATTGGGATCAGTGAAATACACATCCATACTATAAATAGGATAATCTTGTGAGTATGAGTCTAGTAATTTAGAAGAAAAAAACAGTAAAGTTCTAATGGTATTGTTTTTCACTAGAGGTAGGCATGTTTGCATCAAAAATTGTGATTGTAGTGGATGACTAACGAGATGCGGCGGGAGGGAAACTCACAGGCAGTCTCAATATGAGATATAAAGTAAGCTCCATTTTATTTTACCAAACGAGAGACTTATATACTGTTACAGAAGTTTCTATTCATAGATACACACACACACCTGCAGCTGTTCTCACACATTCAGGGATCCTCCTGCTAACTCCCTTATTCTTTTCTCATAACATTTCTGACTCCTAATCTTTCTCATGGCATTCTTCCCACAGAACATTCTCAGGCAAACAAACCACTGCAGCTTGTTGGAATTTTACTGAGGCCTGGGAATACTGAAGCCTTGCTCAGCCCTGCTCAGTTAGCATGAGTTTTGCTGGAAAACTGCGTTTTCCAACAGATGACCTTTTAATTTTTTTAATTTCTGCAAATTTGTGTTGTGTTTTACTCTCATTTTCCTGACATATCAAGCATCCCTAGATTTTCTGTCTTGTCAAGGATGTATTTGACATCACATTACTGGGAGTGGTTATGTTACTTAATTGTGCTCAATGATTTCAAGCCGCATTTAAAGAAGACATGTATTGTGAAGTACTATTGGAGACCATAATGCTTTTGTCTAGATGAATTTGTGGGGCTCTCAAAACATACTTGGATAAATACAAAGCCTTAAGCTGTACTTTAGTAGATCTTTAACTTTTGGCTGTACCACTCTTGTTTTGATGTTTATAGAATATGCTAATAGATGTGAAATTAAACAAGACAGACTACTGCATACTATTGCTTATACCTTTTTTCTCACATGAATCTTCATATTCTTCAAGCAAAAATTTATATAAGTAGTACTGGGACACCAACGTATCACCAGATATATATTTTTATTTCTCTTGTTCATGAAAACAAAATATCACAATATTCCCTCAAATTTAAAAATCTGTTTTGGAGAACTATCATTGAATTCCAGTTCAGACTTATTCAATAATCACAAATCCCAGAAATTAAATATGTAGATGAAGACAAGATTAATTAAAATACAAGCATTTGTTTCTTATTGATGTTTATGGCAGCCAAACCTATGCTTTGTTTGTGTGTGTGTGTTTGTGTGTGCCATAAAATATAGTAACTACAATAAGATTAATATAAAATGAATAATCTCATTATGTAACATTTTTGTCTGTGAAAGAAAATTTAGTAACTAATCTGAAAATTATGCATTTTCAAAAACAAACTCTAACATTTACAGCTAATTGTTCTGCTATTAATCTTTCAAATGCTGTTTATTCATTGCACAGTGAAAGGTGAGTGGTGGGATGAAGGGAAGAGGAAAAGAAGTGCATGTGGATCTACAACAGCTGAGGTACATCCCATGGACTGGGAAAAGAGACACAGGGAAAGCCTGATTTCACATCTGAAAACAGGAAAGAAATGCTTTGTCAAGAATGATATTCCTGCTGGGAAAGGCAGGACCTCCCAGTGTCTCTTGAGCTTGTGCCTGTCAGGGGCTGTCTGTATTTGCAGGAGGCAGCCTGTAGCAACGTCTCTGCAGAGTTCCACGAGGCTTTTCCTTTGTTCTCTTGCTCTGTATGTTATTGGCTGTTTTGAATTACGCATCCTGCCTTATCAGAAGTCTATTGGTAAGTACCCCTGCCTTTCTTCCCCTCAGACCTTCCTGGATTGTCTCACTAGAGCCAACTCCCGCCCCTCTTCCCTCCCCTTATAAACCCACGCCAGCGTCAGCCCGGGCTTACTGCTTCTGGGCTCCCAGACCCCTCACCCTTTCCCTGCGCTCCTCCCCCCTTCGCCTCTCCTGGAAGCACACCCAAAGACCCCAGATAAACCTCCCTGGAAGAAGAGAAACAGTCTCCAGTACATTCCTTCGCCTCACCCTGGTTCCCACAGAGTTTCTCTTGCCTGAGCTTCACGCCGCTCCTTGCGCTCCCTGGACCCGGACCGGCGCCGGCCAGCCCGCTCCGCACATCCCACGCAGCCATTCGCCTTTGCGGCATTGGGGACTTTGGCTGTTCTAGGGGACTACGCCTCAGCAGCCTGCTCTTCCCTACTTGGAGAATCCCAGCAGGAGCAGCTGCCTGGCCATAGCTTGCCCTGGCACGAGGCCACATCCCTTGCTGAGATCCTGCCAGTGTCCAGAGAGCAGTCATTCCCTTTAAAGCAGGGCACCGTAGAACACCATGGACCACCAAACACAGACCCTCCTCAAGGACTCCACAGACAGAAATTTGCCTTGGAGGATCCAGAGGAAAGTGAGATTTGCTGTTTGTTGGGATTGTCTTCAACAAGCTGTACAATAGGAGGGTTTGGGGCGAGGGGAAGGAAGGAGAGAAGCTATATTTCAATTTAATAGTAGCCTAGGGCATAATATAATTCTAATTTAGATCAAGTGAGAAATAAAATGTTATATTTTGAATTTACTGTATTTTGAAATAGAACAAGTGTTATGCTTAAAATTTTGTAAAAACATAATTGTATGGTCAGATGCTCTAACACCTTTGCCATACTGAAGAACATTTTAACACCAGAATCAGGAAACAACTCAGGGGAAGTAAGCATGGAAAAATCTGTTTTCCTGGAATTTAGGTCTGGGTTACTTTGCAGTCTTTTAAATGTCCCATGAATTGTTTCCCTTTAACAATGAAAGCATTGTGACTACTGTGCACAAATGCACAGCATTTCATTTAATAACTTATGCAAAAGATTCCAAATTAAGTCTAAATAATATGGTTTTTATCAAAGTGTATATGGGATTGTGCATCCCACCAGCAGTTAAAAAAAAAGAAAAGAAAGAAAAGAAAAGAAAATATAGGATCTTTTAATAATACGAATTTGAATGAAGTAGAAGAAAGAAAGATACCCTCAGGTATTATAAGGTGAACACATGCATACTTTGGCTATTTTAGGCATACATTTGTATAGCCTTGCCAAATTTCAAGGGAATTCTAATAATACACTAGGAAAAAATCCATAGTAGACAAGAGACCTTTAAGAGACATGGGGATCAAAGAGATCAGCAATGCACTGAACATATATTTTTCCTGCAGAAAAAAATGAAAGAATTTGGTTTTTTGCCATGTTTTTTAGCTTTCACTGCTTCCAGAACTAGAAATCTTTCTTCCTTGTTTTACATCAGAAAGAAAGTACTACATATTTCTTTCCTTTCTTTTGCACACACAGACACAAACACACCCTACCAGGAATTTTTTTTCATGTTATACGTATGTAGTGGTTTTACCCCAGGCAGCACCTGTGCACACAACTGCTCTTCCACTCTCATCCCCAGCAATCTGGGTGGAGAAAACAGGAAAAGTAAATGTGAGAAAACTTATGGATTGAGACAAAAGCAGTTTGATAGGTGACAAGAAGAGAGGGGTGGAAGAAAAAACCAAAACCAAACAGCAAAAGGCAAAAAGAAGCAAAGCAAATGGAATTACTCACCACTCCCCATACACAAACCACAACATTGCCAGTATTTGATCCGCCACCACCTTCAAACCCAATCCTCCCATGCTCTTTGTTGTCTACCACAGTTGTTATTTTCAATCACAAGGTCTTACAGTATCAAATACCTTACATTTACTACAGATTTAACTCCATCCCAGTCAGGCTCAGCACAAGTTAACCATACCCCTGACCAATCTGTGAGACAACAGGGGCTACAACTGCTCTGTGTCATGTAAATGTCACATCACAAGAAATGAACTAAAGAGAAACGACGAGAGGGAACTCACAGCAGTCTCAATATGAGATATAAAGTAAGCTCCATTTTATTTCACCAAACGAGAGACTTATATACTGTTACAGATATTTCTAATTATAGATACACACACCTGCAGTCTGCTTCTCACACATTCAGGGATCCTCCTGTTAACTCCCTTATTCTTTTCTCATAACACTTCTGACTCCTAATCTTTCTCATGGCATTCTTCCCACAGAACATTCTCAGGCAAACAAACCACTGTAGCTTGTTGGAATTTTACTGAGGCCTGAGAATACTGAAGCCTTGCTCAGGCTTGCTCAGTTAGCATGAGTTTTGCTGGAAAACTGCGTTTTCCAACAATGAACCATTTAATAATTTTCAGTATGCTTCTAGAATAACAAGCATGAAGACAATATTCAAGAATTAGTCCTGTATAAGCTGTAATAATGTACTTGATATTATGGTTTCTGGGCAGCAAACATGAAAATGAAAAGGTATAGTGAAACCATCTACAAAATAGTTTTTTTCATTTTGTTATTCAATAATGGGTAATTATTTTACTTGTACTCTTAAAATTTCATTGGTCAAGTAGAAAATACACCATCTACGTTTAAGTAATGAAGTAAAATGATGTGAATTAGTTTCCATAACATTGGTCAAAGCTCAAAGTTGTCTTCAGCAGCCGCAATATCCTGTGCATTGAAGGGAGCTGTCCTAGGTTGCAATATAGATGTAGTTAAGTATTCTATTACCACCAGCTGTGGGCCGTTAGCTAATATCACCTGCTAATGACCCACCCCAGATGACAGACAATGGGCCATCAGGGACGCACCGCATGACTCATGGACTTATCCCATTATGGGATGCTCTGCCTAGGAGGGAGGAGCCAGGTGTTCCCACCTGGATATAACCTGGCCTTGGAACTGCCTGAGTTAGCCCTGTCTACTGGGTTCCCAGAGGACAAGAGCTACCACTGGACCTTTGGCTGGAGACCAGACCTTCACAGGATCACTGCTTCGACTGGACTACTTCATTTGGACTGCTACCAGCACCCTAACAGGGTGTCAGGTTGTATCTGACTTTGTCAGTGCTTTTCCTTGTATTATTTCACTTATTTTTACTTTCAATCTTGACTTGTGATCTCCCACTAGTTCGTTTTCAAACCAATACAGGAGCCAGAGGCCAAAATAGAATTTCCAAATCTTCACAGTGCATCAACAGCAGCTTCCTTTGAATGGAAAGCAGCTCTCAGAGGGGTGCAACATATTGGTGGAGAAAGAGTTTCAAAATTTCTTCCCAAAATAATGGATACAGTATACACTGGATTAATGATACATATATCTACTCATGAATGAACTTTCAAAGAGGTTCTAACCTATTCCCCTTAATAAATTCTGGACTTAATAAATAACTTTATGAAATTCTAGGGCTTCTCCCATACAGGTGTTCAGATTAGATGCTCTAATAATTCTTTGTAATTCAAAGAGGATTCCAGGCATAAGCTATGCTGTTACAATTGTTTGCTCTGAACTCAGCCCCCTCCACACTCCTTCAGCAAAACACAGACTGTAAAAACAGATTCAACTGTTTCTGCTGATCAGCCCATCATTTTATTTGCTTTTGAGCAGATATATAGAGGAAAAGCTCTGCAGAGATAGTCTGCTTGCAACTAAAACGTGTTGAGCATTGTCAGCGAACGTCACAAGAAGGAAGAGAATCCAATTAATTCTCTGTTATGGTAGAAACTTACTAAGTTTCAGAAAGAAGCTTTCTATTTCTGATTGACCCCAAAATGCTTTTGAACAAACTAACTGAAACATACTACAACAGCATTAGCAATTTTTCTCAGAAATTTTTTCCCAGTTAAGAGTCATACCAAAATCTGTCATTAGTTCAATTGATTAGAAGGCTAAACTAATGTCTACCAAGTTAAAATATCTCCTGTACTCATTGCAGTGAGATATGTCTGCATTCTTTGAATAAGTAGAAAAGTAAAAATCATTAGAAACCCATTTTTGGCCCAAATACTGCATTGTATTATAATTGGTTTTATAATGTATTTCTAATTGTGCTTTTGCTATTAATAAATATTTTTAATTTCCCCTATGTCTCAGTGGACTGTTTACTCATATTAAAACCTACTTTGTGTACCTAATTGTGAAGTGAGTTTCTGTGACTGTCAGTGCCTGCTTCATATTTGAAGGGATCTGAAGATTTTATTTTCCTTGTTATAGTGTATGACTTCTTCAAAGACTCTCAGTTCTCTTCTCTGGTTTGATGACCTAAGCTTCATTTCTCTGTAAATTATCCACAAACACTGAAGCTGTTTGAGGATTTTGTCCTCCAAAACACGAAAACAACATTTTTAAATGGCGGAATGCAGAGTCTTTCTGTCAACACATCTGCCTTCCATCAGCCTTTTTGTCTTGCTACAAGGCCCAGATTCTCCAATTCATTAAGCATGCTGAATGAATTAGCAAAATTTAGTTCCATGGCTGTCAAACACATGTTTCTTTAGTAGTCATGTTAATACCAGTAAGGATGTAGAACACATTTGACTTGGTTCGTTGTTTGTTCATCAACATGGCAGCTGTTTTGCCTGGTTGCAGGATTTCAGGCTCTCTTTTTTAAACTGGTTTGCTTTCAAAGCTAGAGAAGGCAATGGAAAGAATAGTTGTCTTCTCAATGTTTTCTTAAGCTGCTGAGTAACAAAACATCACTTGTGACACCTTGGGAGGAGTGACCTGGAGCAACAAAGCATGAGGTCTCTCTATTGCTGAAGGGTGTGCTGTGCCAGTTGCTCCAAAATAACATATCCTTGCTGTTTCCCCTGCTGTGAGAGCACTTCAAGCACAAATGCCTTACTGACTTTCTAGATGATGATGATGATGTGTAGCCACTCAAGCATATGTTGGCTAGAATATCTTTAATCAAGAATACAGAGTTTTAACTTGAAGATACATACCTATTATGACAGCTGACCTCAACCCAGTTTGATGTTTTCTGCTCCTGGGAAGGCGGCAAGACACCCCAAACCTCATGAAAAAGGCGTCTCCACAGCGATCCCTCACGCTGAACCGGCCAGGCGGAGCCGGGAAGTCTCAGCAGGCGAGACCAGGTTGATTCCCCGACAGAGGATAGCAGGAGACACAGCGGTTAGAAGATGCAGACTCTGTGCCTTAGAAATCCGAGGTTTATTAGGTGCAGCAGGTCGGCGTGGGGTCCGTGGGTGTCGAGAAGGGTCGAGGGGGACGGGGACGAGGGTGGGGATGGATCCGGCAGCACAGAGCACAGAACGGAAGTGAACATGAGGTTAAGAGGGACAGAAGGATGGGAGGGGTCTGGATAGGGGAACCAACCGGGATGCTGGGGATATAGGATTGACAGAGGAGCCAGTGAATGGGGGTGCAAAGGGGGAGGTTACAGAACTTTAAAAACCAATAATAAACTGCGGGTAAAGGAACATTCTAGCTATTAACTCTAAAAGGATAAAGAGGAGGAGAGATTCAAAACCCAATGCTTTCGTTCCCTGATGCATATTTAGGAGGCTAATCTAAAGGTGTCTTGGGGGAACACTTTTCTGTCACCCTGACCTAAAGGTTTCTTCAGACCCAGGGGGCTTTGTCAGGTACTTCAGCCTCCAAGCTCATCTGGGCTCACCTCACTGCTATGCCAGTTAACATTTCATATTTTCTTAATCAACCAATCTTGGCCAAAAAATAAAGTTGGGTTTGGGGAATTTTGGCAGGGTGGTGTCAGGGGTGCTTCACGATAATTTTAGATTGTAGATTTATTTGTAGAAAAATCAATTTTCAGTAGCTTCCACTGTCCAAAGAAAGTGCAGGTGGAGGTCATACCAGTGAAAACAAGATGTGTTCCTGCTATGCAGTGCCCTAGGCTCTTCTTAATCTAAATGGGATACCCCTATGAACATGAAAGAAATAAACTTTTTACCCTGGCCCAAGCTCCCTGCATGCCTTTTTCCTGAGGGAAAGAGTGTGTGTACACATACAAGTCTGATCCTGACATGCAAGCCAGAAACAGCAAGTATGCAGATCCATTCTGAGAACAGCAAAGTGCTCCTGGGTTCTTCAATTTACACACACCCATGGTGTGCAAAGAGAGTCTGTTCACATGAGGGCACATTGTCAGCAGGGGTAAAGCTCTACTGTCTTCAAAAGCATTGCTTATTTTCACATTTTAAAAAAAAGGAAGAAAACTTATCTAGCTACGTGGGGTATTCTGTTCTTCAGATAAACACTTTTCATCGCTGAGGGCCAGTCCTCAGTTTTCCTTTGCCAAAGGTTCTGTACCCCAACCCAGTTTTCCCGTTTCTAGAAAGTTCTTTTCAGACACGGCAGAGTCCTGGTTTATTTTAAAAATTGAGGGAGGCTGGAAATCTTTTTGGGGGTGAACATGTAATGAAAATGTTTTTTCTTGCTCAGGGTCACACCAGTAGTCTCAGATAAAAATGACCCTATTTTAAAACAACAGTGTTCTATCAGTTTTAGTGTCCAATGGGAATGTAAAAAGGGAATATCTCATAAGGGAATATCAGTGGCACTGACACATTGCTCCTACTCCATTGTGCCAAGAAGGTAGAGCAAGGTGTTTCTTTGCACACTGGGTTCTAATTTACAGTTGAATCCTGTTATTCTCCACTTCTTTAAACCTTTATCACAGTCACCACAGCTGAGAGAGTTACCAAGATTTGGATGCTAAGTGCAGGAAGGAACCTCGTTTAGGTAGGTGAAGAGCCATAGGTGAAGAGCATATCTTAAGAAGGCAAAGATGTGTCTGTCATCTGAGCCCAATTCCACACCAAAACAGAAATTTCTCTTAACTAGATCTTTAATCTCTCCCCTTTCACCGACTCTAAACTGTGTATCAGCTGCCCTTCTCTGTCAAAGGTCAGGCTGAGGAGTTCTGACATCCTTATTTCCCTTGGTGTTACGGGATCCTCCAGTACGGTATATCTCTAGTCACATCACCCTTCACTAGGTCCAAGAAGCTGAAGACTCAGAAAAACATAAGACATCATATAGATGAATCGTGACTGCTTAAGCTAATTTTATCTGTGAAGTCACTGCATTATTTCTGGCCTTCCTCTGCAGTTCAGTGGTGCTAGTATCCTAAATAGCAAGAGAGCTTAGAAGAGGCTGAATCACCCAGGCAGAGGGCAGAGACATCTGCAATGCCCAGGCATTGTGCAGAGGGACAGCTGTTAGAAGCATTCAAACTGTACCTGAATGCAAATTGCCATTTAAGCCACATGAAGAAGGAATTACTTGCAGTAAAGTATGTACTTACTTCAGCTCTGTGAGTTTGTGGACCTTTTGGCATCAGAAGGGGATCAATAGAACCCACTTATGATCAATGTTTCCTTTAGTGTTAGGAGACGTAATATTTTTCTTCCTATCAGAAGCTATTTCTGCTTCCTGAATTGTGCTTTCATTCTCAAGCACAGCTCCTGTGTGTCATCATCCTTCATTGTTCTCTGTGTGGTAGGGTCTGGAGACAGTACAGCTTTCCTCCTAAAAGTGTAAAGAATGAAACAGCATGCTAGGTATAGCAGTATCTCTTCAACTTTTTTCAACCAGATTGCTGCAATATCTACACCTCAGCCACAAAAGAGCAGAAAATGAAGGAAATAGTTATGCTGTACCCCAGGATGTGCTAGCTCTGCATGTGCAGAGATACTCAGCTGGTCTCTCTGAACAAACGTACAATCAGAGTCTTGCCCCAAACTTATATATGAATTATTTTCCAAATTTCCATTAGCACCATAGACACAAATAATTTTAAGCTTAAGTAAAGTATTTTCAATATGTGAATAGCAATTTCATTTCTTATACACCACTGTGTAGCTATCATCTCTCTAATCATGAAATCAGAAAGGTTTAGACAGATGGCACAGATATGCAAGGTGTGAGAGACTGGAGAAAAAGACTGGTGGTTCGAAACAACTGAAGCAGGGGAGGAAGAAGGGAGATAACTTCTGAGAAAGTGGCATAGTCACTGCTCCAACCTCCAGCCCCTGGAGGCTCGAAGTCCAGCTCAGAATTGTGTCAAACCACTGACACACTCAAAGCCCCATCTGTGTGGGAGAGCCCCAGGAGACCAAAGCAGATAAAAGCAGTTGCACAAGCACACAAGGGGTCACAGCCCAATGTTTTTGATTGTGTAGTAGTTGGGATTACACTAGAATTTAACTGGTGAATATTAAGATTTCTCTGTTCTTTTCTTTTTCTCTCTCTCCTCCTAACTTCCTCCTCTTGAAATCTGGCTAACTTAAAATTGGAGGGCTTGGAGTTTGCTAAATCAATGCTTTGTGAAATGTCTTATTCTAAGTGAATGTTGCTTTAAAATTTTCCAAATAGCTTATTATACCTCAGTGTTCCAAAATGTTCAAGTAAAGCTTTGTTGTTCAATCTCCTGAGAAGCGTTTCCCTTGGTGCCCCTTCAGGGAATCGAAGTACCTTAAGCCACTTTTGAAAAGCTCACCAAGACAGTTCAGGGCTTTGCCTGAGGTAGCCTGCATGGCAGCAGCTTTGGTGGAAGAAAAAATTAGCTGGATTGGTATAAGCATCTCTGGAAAACTAGACTGTAAGGACTTTGAAGAAATAGGCCAGGGCTACTGAAATCTGCTTTTGGAGGACTGTGCTAACGTGGCTATAGCAGTTCAGGACTTGAGCTGCTGCCTACATCTGGCACCTTAAGAACACCACTTGGGGCACTGGGACACTTCAACAGTACATGGCAAGTAATAGAGACACCCATAGATTCTCCTAGGAGCAGGTCTGTTTCTTTGCAGCCTCTCAGTGAGTTGCTCCTGTGCTTCATGAAATAAAATATAACTGCAACATGATAACCAGGCACCCAATTTATTACAGGAAATTCTCTTACACTGGTACCTTGTGAAATCCCAGCTCATTGCAGTACAGATAATTTTTGCTCTGAGGGATTAGGCCTGTCTATCATGCTGTTTCCTTTTATTTTCTTGATCAAACATGTGTTTAGAAAGGATGTTCTTTTACCTCTGCATGACCTTGCTGTGTGTGCCTGCAAATGGAAAAGATTACTCTTCCACAGACTCTGCAATACCATGGTGACTAAACATGTCTTCACATACATCAGAAAACCTTTTTATTCTAATGGATCACATGAAAAAAAAATATCAGAAGCAGAAAAATTTAACTTCTGTTAACTGATCAAATGGTATTCAGCTTCACGTATACATAAGTCAATCACTTAGCAGTCTTTGTTCAGCAAGAGGTATCACGTCATGGAAAAAATTAGTCTGTCTGGGAAACCCAGCTCCTGCTGATCATGAACTTTTCATGCTCTATGGTACATTTATTTTAAAAGCATTTTAGTGCTGTGAAATCTGTCTCAAAATTAAACTTGGGAAGAGTGCTATTTGCCCTCAGTCCCTCCAGAAGGGAAAAAGGGAGATCTGCACTATCTGTATCTCAAATCTTCAAAGTAAAGCTTTTTTCTTTATTGTTTTAATGTTTCATAACCACCTTTAAAAAGCTGGGGAATTTTCATTTTTCAGTTTTAAATTTAAAAAGTTTTAAAAATCATAGGAAAAGATTTATTTGTCAGTTAATATAGAAAAATAAAACAATTTTCCAAGTAGAGAAATATTTAATTTATTAATTTAAAAAATATATTTATTAAGATCATATAATCACTTAGGCTGGAAAAGACCCTTAAGATCATCTAGTCCAACCATAAACCCAACATTGTCACATCCACCAAATGTTTATTGAGATCACAAGAACTGAGAGACAAATTAAAATTGTAAAGCCCTTTCAGATAGTTAGCGGAAAAGCAGTACAACCCAGAAAATGTTGCTTATCAAAATGTAATTTGATAATGGAATAGATTAAAATCCTTAAACTAAAAACTTTTGCTAGGTGTGTCCCTAAAGCTGAAATCAGGACTTCTATAAGAGATTTTGCCCTCATGGGGTCACTTAGCAGCATAAATGTCTTTCCACGAGACTTTAAGTCCAAGATACTGGACAGATGTAAAGTAAAAACTTTTTAACTCATCTTTTTCACACAAAATTAATTAACTTACAATGGGCAGGCCTTCAAAGGTAGAGACGAAATATAGAAACTGGCATGAAAACAGAAAAAGCTTCAGGAAAACTTTTTCAGATTTTCCCATGAGTTTGAATAAGTGAACTAAATGCTATCTAAATTGCTTTACCTGAAGAGCTGTGCTAGAAGCCATTTACGCCTATAATATAGAGATATTTTATGAGTTTAAGGGTATGTTAAGATAACCACTTCTGAACTTGGCATTCATTAATCATGAAGTAAACGTGCTACAAAATGTTTCAATGGAAAGATTTTCTTAAAGCATTTCTTTTCCCCCCCATTTGTTTTCTATTTCTCAAATGGGTCACTTGCCCTCAGTCAACCAGCATAAGAACAGAAACATAGGTCACAACATCTGTGGACTACAAAATACTGCATTACTCGGCGTAATTAAAACCATGTAAATGGTTAGCAATGTACAGAAGAGAACTTAGATGTGTTTTTTAAAGAAAATCAGTTGCATTTTTTTCCATATCATCTTATTTGATGACATTTGTCATTTTCCACAGAGGCATCAGGGTAAGCATTTCATAAGGTCCTTTAGGTAAAAAGCTGAACCTTTCTGCATTGTCACATTGCATATCACATTGTCCAATATAAAAATTTTGAAAAAATATTGATGTAATGGATAGTTCACATAAGAAACCAGGCCATCTATTTGCATAACATTCTTTGATTTTCACTTCAGTAAAGGAAAGGGTTATAATTGGCCTCTGGAAGAAATTTTGGGAAACAGTTGCTTTCTAAACTGGCTGATGAAAAGAAATGCATTCACTCCCCTAATTAGACTCAGGAGGTGACAAATAAACCTATAAGATCTTTTTCCACAAGTTTAACTCAAGAGAGAAGCAACAGGAAAGAAAGGATGGGGAAAGAATAGCTTGAATACTGAGTGTATGAATTACTGAGCCTAAAAAGAATCTGCATTTTGAAGGTGATGCCTTAAAAGCTGGTAAAAATACGAGGCATACACAGCAGTATAGGGGAGAAGTGTATTACCTTGGTTTTAATAGGATCCCAGGTGCCCCTTCATCAAAGGTGGAATCACAAAGAGGAGCACACAGGTGTACAGTGCGTATACAATTTTATGGACCTCGCAAATTAGCATATCTACCTAAAATCCCCCCAAAAGAACCTGAACAAATGAAGCAATTGTCCCCTTATTCCCCTTATTATCCCCCACCCCCGAGTGAGACTACAGCTTAGTTTACAAAAACATGTTCCACAGAGGAGGCTCCATCCAAGATTGGAGCCTCTAGTTTTGAGACAGTAGGGATGTTTCATCGTCCTCCCTGCAGAACCAACAAACTATGCTAAATATCAGACTACAAGAGTTATAAATATGTAGGGCTAATCACAAGGGGTGATTGTGAAGGGTACAAGGAGAGGGAAAGGGTATAAAAATGTATAAAAAGGATATAAAAAGAAACTACAAAAATCATCAGGCATCGAAGGAAGTCAAAGTCACTGAAAAAAAGCCCTTGTGTAAGTCTCTTGATGACTATCAATTCTTCCACAGGGTATGGGGTAGCAAAAAATTGTTTTGTAAAATACAAGGATTTAGAGATTAAAGACATTAGGTGATTTAAAAAAAAAATTAAATTAGGGGGAAAAAAACCAAAATCACAAAAAAACCCAAACAAACAAACAAACAAACAATCCCCTCAAACAACTGCTCCAACAGAAAACAAAACCCACAAACACAGGCAGAAAAAAAATCAAACCAACAAACAACAACAACAACCTTGAAAAACCCCCATAGCCAAAAGCCAACTTAGTTTCCAATGGCTGTAAGCCCTGCTAACATTTGGAAGACAAATTTAACAAAGATAATTTATTTTCGAAATAGATTCTTTTGGTGTCAATGTTACTCATTTTGTATCAGATAAAGAAAGAAGTACTGGCTGAAGAGTTGAAGCCCACTCCTAGTATCCCATCTTCTCAGGGTGATTTACAGGACAGAGCTCTAAGTCACAAGCATAATGTGCCAAAAACCAGTCCCTGTAAAAGGATCAAAGCAACCTGAACTTGAAAAGGAAGTGCAGTGTTGTTGCACAATGATTAGAAAGGTACAAGATCACCTTAACAGCAAGTGAGGCTGGATAGCCGCTGAAGAAGGTACAGTAGTTTCATATAAGAAAAGATAACCCAAACATGAAGAAATGGGTTCAGAGATTCTGGTAGAAATTCTTGATAAAATGTAGCAAAAAAAATGTTTTTGACAGGACAAAATCCTTAGAGAATCCTTTCATTTGACCTTTTTATTGTGAGGACTTCAAGAATTCACTTAAACGTCTCAAAATACTGTCCCGATAAGATACTCTACTCAAAATTTTCAAAGAATTTATATCATACAAACTTCAAGTATGCATATGTAAACCCATAAAAAAGATGGAATATTATTGCTTCAAAGGCATGAATCCATAGGAAGTGTACAGATATGTATGCCATACTGGATCAGGTCAATAGTTCATCTGGTCTAGTTCCCTGCCTCCAGTGTTTGGATTACTAGATTATGCAATGGAATTGCCAGGAAGTGAAACCAGGGAAAGAAAAATCTTCTACCTAAACTTAAAAGCATCATTGTAACTTTGAAAAGCTGAGTGACAAGGTTGGTATAATGAAATATTTGCAGTTCCTCCAAAAATCTTTGCTTGGGTATCTTTTTTTTTTCTTGCATTGCTAATTCTGAATATTCTTGCTAGGTGAATATTTTCTCCTCACTAGAAAAACACTACGTACCTTCTCTTTACATTACAAGTCACTGGTATAAAGTGTGATAATCATGCATGAAGCTGTTGCTTCCATACTGTAGCAGAATGCTGAAAGAGTGGTCTACACATGCCTTTTTTTTTCCCAACTCAGTCTGCAACCAGCATCAGACTAAAGAGTCATTATTAGCACTCATCCTAGACAAAGTGAAACAAATCCTCTAAGTGAGAACAGAAACAAATTTAGCACAGGTCAGTGCTAAATAAAGCGAGTACATCCTTCTTCTACTCCAGATGTCACCACCACAACATTTGACCTGATGTCATAATTATTAATTCAACCTCTGCATCTGTTGCCCCAGTTAAACAAATCTTTACTTTGCTTGATTGTGTTATTTGAAAATAACCTAAAATAAAATTTTAATGACTTTATAAAAGGAAAGACATGCCACTGAGAACATTGTGCATATGGTTATTTTAACTGTCCTAAGGAAAGAACTTTATATATTAGAATCCTTATTTTAGCCAAAGATTACTCCCTTGGAAAGAGCATTAGAAGAACAAGAGAGTATTCTTTAAAAGAAGGGGTCTTGCCTGAAAATAAAGGGGAGAAAAAAGTTTAGTGTTTTCCATGGAAGATATATTTGTGTGATGCTTTCCTTCATGGAGTACTGTTGGTATCAAACTTTAGGAATGCAAAGTAATAGATCACTTCTCATTTAATGTGCAAAAGATGAGGTTGATATGCTGGGGAAGAAAGTTTTTATTTATTTGTTATTTGTTATTTGTTATTATTTGTTATTATTTGTTATTTGTAACTGTCAGGAAGGTGTAGTGCTTGTATCTGCAAAATCATGTTAAAAGTACTTCTTACTTCTGGCTAATTCCCTACAAAGGACGTAGCAAATTTCTGGAAAGGCAGCAAACAGTTCTGTCCCTGGTCTATCCGTTTGAGCCCAGGACATTATATGGTGCAACAAAGATATTGTGTTCCCACTTAAAGTTTTATACAGCCTCATTGCAAAATGCTTAAATTCATCAAGAAGATCACATAATGTCATAGTCTTGTTAGATTTTATTATTCTTTTTCATGGCTTATCAATAAAGAAAGAGATAGCTAGAGACATAATTTGTATAATAGCATCAGGAAGAAAAGCTAGCTCAAGACTTTCCAAACATTTGAATACATAAAAGACTTTGGTGCAGTGGGTGAGAAGGGAAGAACTGTTTTTCCTAAGACAGCAAAAAAAATAATGTATTACTCTCAAACTGAGACATCATCTTATACTGTCTTTATGCTTAGAAAAAGCTCTCCAGTGCTGTCACCTGGACATCGGTCAATAAAATATTTCTTTTAACCTTGCTCCCCAGGACTGTTTACAACTAATGAGTTCTAAAGTATTCAAGAGGTAATAATTAGCTGAATGCCTAATGTCTCATTTCTAAGCACTGCACAATTATTTATTATGTATAGCAATATATGGTCCTCTGTGAGAAAAGAATTAGAGACAAAGGAAAGTATCCTACATTAAAAACACAATATTGTAAAAGTAATGTATGCCCATAAAACCCATGGGATTTACTGATATGCTGTCATGTTGCAGCTTTGGTACTGTAGAATGAAAATACAACAGGTACTGCAGTAAAACTGCAGTAAACCAAACTTTAAACACTAAAAGGAATCATCTACTGGTTTTTCAGCATAACTTTTCCTTTAGAAATCCTATATCCATGGCTAGGAGCAAGATCCTTAGGGCTAGATTTAAATTATAACTTCTTGATGTAAAGAACTTGAGACATGCTAGAGTTTTTAATTCTGCATTAATGTCCAGTATGTGCCTGCTGTGGAATCCTCTAGGTGATTTAGAAAATGTATACAGTGTTATCTTTTAAAGGCAAGATTGTCTCTTGCTTTCCACAGACGCTGGGGAGTAAAGATATGTAGAAGGCTTTTAATTCCTCACTGCTTTGGTTATCTGCAAGGCATAACATAGGACAGATGATATGTAGAGAAATCTCTTTGGAGTCACTCCTCTTCTTCCCTTTGCACTGGAGGGAAATAAAGAAATGACACTGAGAAATATAAAAAAGTTACTTTCCTTGTAGTGTGTCAGATACCAGAAATGAGTAAACATGGAGGGAAAAAGCATTTGCTACTAGAAGTAATGATCTCCCTGAAGTAAATAGACACTAAGTAAATGTACTGTGACTTCCATTGCTGTGTTTTTCACTGATTTACTTCCAATGCAGTACAGCAATATGCTTCCCAGACAAATGAAGTATTCTGAAATCTCTCTCTCACTGTGTCTAAATGTATATGTCTCAACAGCCAAAGAAGATTCCAAGTTCGGGTGCGCTAAGGCTGAAGCAAGGGAAGCACTCATTATTTCCATTTTCTACTAAACCAAAGTATATACTGAAGTCGATAAATGTTGTTGTAAACATTAGAAGGTAAAATTTTCATGCAACTCACATAAACTCCATAGAAGAACACAGATTTTATAATAAACAACTAATTTATTTATGGTGTTTTCTCTCTCTTGAATACAATAACTATGAGGATATAAGCCTTACCAAATGAAATCCTCATCCTCTGCATGAGCAAATTCTCATTTTTCTCCTTAAATTAGGAAATAAAATGATGATATGTAATTTTAATTTTAAGTAGCTCCAAACATTTTTTTTTGTTCTCTTAATGCTATGTTCAAGATGCTGCATTGAATTTTATGTTAAGTAGCTATTCATTTGCATATTGGGTCTGACTGAGGTAAAGCTCACAGCCCTCCCAGTGCTGTTCTTTGCATTAGTAGCTGGAAGGGTGCTGGTAACGGAGCAGTGTTTTGGCTACTGCTGAGCAGTGTTGTCCCTCTGACATTCCTTTCCCCATCAAAGGGATAGGAGTGGGCAAGATCCTGGGAGGGGACACAACCAGGCCAGCTGACCCAAATCAACCAGAGGGATATTCCATACCTTGTGATGTCAGCTCAGATATATAAAGCTAAGGGAGAGAAGAGGAAGGGGGTATTGGTGACTCTTCAGTGTTTGCTTCCTGGAGGAACCATTATGTGTGCTGAAGCCCTGCTTCCCGGGAAGTGCCCAAATATCGCTCACTGATGCAAAGTAGAGACTGACCTTCTTCTCTTAGCTTATGTGTGCACAGACTCTCACTTATTTCTTTCCTTTCACTGCAACAAAACTGCCTTATCGCACCCACTGTTTGTTTCCCATCGTGTTCTCTCCCCTGTCCTACTGGGAAAGGGAGTGATAGAGTAGCTTGGTGAGTACCTGGCCCCAACCAAGGTTCAATCCACTACAATTTGCAAGGCAGATTTAACCACCCTGAACATAATAATCATCTCCCAAGTATCACTGCAAATAGCAGAGCTTTGATCTGTTACGCTCGTCAAAGGAACATCAATTTTTCTTTGAGGTTTTGTCGGACATGGTTGAACTTCACTATGTTCTAGTCTAAGCAACTTAGGCAAAGTGTGAATACCTGTGAGAGTACTGTTTTCAGCTGTGTGGATTTGGCCTGAAGCCATAAATTTCTCCCTGTCCTCCCCCAAGAAATACAATGACCAAAAAATATATTGGACATGAAGTGAACTGTAATTTTTCAAAATGCTGGAATGGGAGTCAACAGCTAAAGAAAGGCTTTGAGTTTCTACATACCGGATTTAATCAAATCTTATTCATTCTGCTTTATGTTTTATGTGGATCTACCCCTGAGTTACCTGAATTATTTGAATTACTGAATAGACAGGATCTACTTGTCTGAATTATCAGAGATTTCCCACATGTATTCTTAGCACTGGACAAAATCCTTATCACATTGAAGAGTGTAGCAACGTGGGGTTTTAGGATTCCATGTGCTCCTTTGTCCTTCTGCTTTGTATACCATTGGTTCATTTTAAAATATGCTCTGTTGTACCTCAAAACCTATTGGTGTGTAACCCTCCTGCCAATCTTCCCTTCGTCCTCCTGGGACTGGCTCAGAGAGAGCCAGCCTCTGCCCCCTCTCCTTCCCCTTAAAAGGCAGAGCCTGGATCAGCTCGAGGTCTTCCATCTCTGAGCTGCTAGCACCTGCTACATGCCCTGTCTCCCTTCCGCCTTCTCCTTCCCTGCAACCCCCTTTTCCCCGTTACCCCCAATAAACCTCCCTAGCAGAACAGAGATGGAGTCCAGTTCTTCCTTCGTATCACTATATTCTTGCTTGAATTGACGTGGTTTGAAGACTCACGCCATGCCACAGAACCTCGGGGGCCGCTCGCCCCACATCCGGTGGGATTACACGAACCCGGGACCCCGGACCGGGGGGGAGCCGGCCTGTGCAGCCCTCCCGGACTGTGATAGTTCAGAAGAGAACTGGAGGAGTTTCAAAGGATTCTGATTTCATTTCACAATATCTATTAGCACTCAACCCACAGCAAAATCATTGTTGAAGATGCACAAAAATCTTCAGTCTCTATCCATAATCCTCAGTGAAAAGACAAAGGATAAATTCAGGAAGTATTGTAGAATTATATATAAGCAATTTGAACAAAAATAAACAAATGCCATTATTTTAAAGAATCTCGCTGAGCTTTTCAATGCAAATCAATACCATAACGCAGTGTAATGACTTTCATGAAATTGTTATGGCACTACTGGAGCATCACTCCTGTCCATTACTTACAGACTGCCCATTCTGATGCCTATCTGGATTACTTGTCATCTTCTGTGCTAGTGCTAGAAACCATTTCCTGGAGTGAGTATGGCCACTTTTCTTTGTTATGCCAGCTACTACCAGGCTAGACTGTAAAATGACACACTTCATCTTGCAAGTGACACACACTACTGTGTGTGTTAGAGTGATGCCTTGGTGTCCTAATGGGATCAGAGGTGAATCCTGTTCATACTAACTGCATGAACAAGAAGAAGAGGACAAAATAACAGTCCATTTCCTCTATTAGAAAATACATTTACAGGGAGAGGGACAGACTGGACCATGGGCACATAGCATTTAAGGAGCTTTGAAAAGGCTGTAAATCAATTTTATTTGCATTCAGTTTGCTGATAGACCTGTATTTTTCATTCACTGCTTCATGAACTGCTCTTAATCTTCAAGACATTGGCAGGAAATCCACAAAATCAAGCTAAAAAGAGTACACGTGTGATTACTTGTGCATTCCAAATTAGAATACCAAGGACAAAATAGAGATTAGAGAAAGGAAACATTCAAATTTAGTGTAATTTTATCATTGATGAGACACATTGCTTCCCATGGCTCATGTAGTCTCCTTCTCCTCCTAAAGAGATTTTCCTGAGCTACTGTGCAGCATTCATGCCAAGAATATTTAAAAAAAAATAAAAGGGAGCCCTACACACTTCTACCTGATTACATACCTTTTACAAACATTATTTTGTTGCATTACAACCCACAAAAATATAGAAATTTTATTGGAGGTGTAAGAAAACCCACACTCTATTCCAAAGCAATGCACTTGGCCTTCTTTTTTACTGAAATGCTGATGTGTGCCTCAGGCTGGAGAAGGGCAAAAATTATTATCCCAGGTTTTTTGTGAAATCATGTTTAAATAAAATATAAACAGCATGTGTTTTATATTGTAGAAAATTAAATGGCATGTTCTAATAACTGCGAGTAATTCTAAGTAATCTCGCTTTGTTTTACACACTCTGAGATGAACCTACCCATGAGAGGCCCCTGACTGGAACATTTGTGAAAACTGCAGGTGTTGCTGCCTGTCTTCATTCAGCACTGGGGCTCCTTAAAAGATCTCTCCTTCTGATGTTAAGATGATCTGTACTTGTAAGGCACTAAGAGAGGACCATCAGCCCTATTTTGTCTGGGGCTGGAGTCCTCTTTTGGGTGCCCTCCGTGCTTTGTGCTGGTTGCAGTCTTCAGTTAATGGTCCAGGCTGTGCTCCCATCCAGATCTGGACCCAAACTGCCCAAGTCACACATGAACATGTGGCAAAGGCTCAACTCTCATATTTGATTTTAAGGCTGTGTTCTTTCAAACAGCTGATCCTGGCTTTCCTGCAGTGAAAGAAAACATTAATCATACAATATCTGCATAGACCTTAGGAAGAGTGTGGGCACTCTTTGAGAGTAG
The DNA here is from genome assembly GCF_008360975.1 of Lichenostomus cassidix. Lineage (NCBI taxonomy): Eukaryota > Metazoa > Chordata > Aves > Passeriformes > Meliphagidae > Lichenostomus > Lichenostomus cassidix. Next base: position 101,206,637 of record NC_139479.1, on the reverse strand, counting down.
TTGAGATCTAGCTGCAAAGTTACAGATAGATCACATTATGATAAATTAAATAATGTGTCATTTAGGAATCTTATTATATTGTTTACTATTTATACTATTTATGCTATAAATTATATTACATGTTAATACATTATGTTACTATTTAGGAATTATTGTTTTTAGAACAGATTTCTTTAGTTGTCTGTCTCTCACGTGATACCTTTCTTTTTTTTCTTCTACCTGAGCAACCCTGAGGGAAAGGACTTGGGAGTGTTGATGAAAGAAAAACTCAATACAACCCAGAAATGTGTGCTTACAGCCCTGAAAGTCAACCATAATTCTCAGCTGCATCAAAAGCAATGTGACCAGCAGGTTGAGGACGGTGGTTCTGCCCCTCTGGTCCGCAGTCATGATACCCATCTGGAGTACAAAGTCCAGCTCTGAGGAAGCCAATATAAGAAGGACATGGACCTGCTGGAGCAGGACCAGAGGGGGGCCAGAAAGACTACCAGAGAGCTGGAGTACCTCTCCTATGAAGACAGGTTGAGAGAATTAAAGCTGTTGAGCCTGGAGAAGAAAAGGCTCTGGAGAGACCTTCTAGAGGCTTACAGTACCTGAAGGGGCTACAAGAGCTGTAGAGGAGCTTTTTCCAATGTCATGTAGTGATAGGACAGGGGATAATCACATTAAACTGAAAGAGGGTGGTTTAAGACTGGATATTAAGAAGAAATTCTTTAATCTGAGGGTGGTGAGACACTGAATTGAATGGGGAATTGAGCAAGCTAATCTAGAGGAAGGTGTCCCATCCCCTGGCTGGGAAGTTGGAGCTGGATGATATTTAAGCTCCTTTCTATGATTGTATAACAAAAACCATTCTATCTCTAACCACTCGCGTGTTGTGGGTGCATTGTCCCTATCTCATGACAGAGAAATTCAGCTTCAAAAGGAGAGCACAGCCCTGGGGCAAGTGTTCTGCAATTTCTGTGAGGCACCACAGCACTTCAGAAAAGCACATTTCAATGTCATACCAAACGGAAGTCAAATACTGCTGAATATATTTTCTGAATATTTCTTTTCACTAAGATTGTTGCCTTCCTCCTTTATTTTTAATTTCTCTGGATAAAGAATGCAGACTGCTATTTCCATACCAGACTTTTCTTTTGTGCACCAGAGATATGAAATGGCCTTTCAGCTCACTTAAATATATCTTTCTAAAATATATAGACATACTGTTTATAAGGACTTTCTTCTCACAAACAAAATCCATAAATGAGAAATCTATTCTCTCAGGACTTTCAAATTGTACTTTTGGTGACTAGTCCTAGATATTTTGCACCATTTGTAAGTTTGCCTTTTCTAAGTCACTTCCAGGATATCAAATTTGTCTCCTGACACATGTTGGATAATTGAGGTTCAAATCTTAACAGCTGCAGATGATCATGGAAATAATCGTGTTGAACCTGAGCAAAACATGGCATCTCCCAGGAGTGTGGTGCATTTCTGGTGGGATGAAGATAACATTGTCAAAGCCTTCCTCATTGCAGAAAAGGTAGAGAATAGCTTATTTTAGCTTATTTTTATCTTGTTTTTATATTTATAGGAGACTGGCAGTGGCAAAAATGCTCTCATCTGACCCATAAATCAATATTTTGTAACTATATTTCATAGTTATGGTTAGACTGCAACCAGTAGACAAACCAGCCACTTGAAAGTTTAACTATCTCAATCCCACACTTTAGTCATTTCTCTGGGGAAACAAATACACAAACAAAGATACAAAAAAAAAGCCCCAATGACACAACAACAACAAGAACACAACAAAGCCAACCCCATACTACAAAAAGCAGCAAAGCAACAATTTTATTTTTGTGGCACCACTATCTATCATTTTCTACTACTTTTCTAAACTTGACTAATGACACATGTTGTAAATAATTTCTGTTGCCGAAAACTAAATACAATGTTCACATTTTTCTAAACTGTAGTATTTAGAGTAGGAAAAAAGGCAGAAATTATAATGACGAATGACACCCTTGGTATGCAAGACAAATAGGAACCCAAAACGTGATTGAATCAAGATAAAAGAAAAACTTGGCCATTTTCGATGGATCGTTGTCTATTATATTTTAATTTATATGCAGATTAGCTGTATGTCCTAAGTTGCAATACAGATGTATTTAGTATTCTATTACCACAAGCTGTGGGGCACTGGTTGTTATCTCCTGCTATGACTCACCCCTGATAATGGGTGATGCGCTATCAAGAACCCACCGCATGACTCATGGACTTATCCTATTGTGAGATGCTCCACCCAGGAGGGAGGAGCCAAGCATTCCCACCTGGATATAACCTGGCTTTAGAACTGCACAAAGTAGCCCTGTCTACTGGATTCCCAGCGGACAAGAGCTACCACTGGACCTTCAGGTGGAGACCAGACCTTCCACAGGATCACCACTTCAATCTGACTGCTTCATTTGGACTGCTACCACCACCCTGACTAACTGGGTATCAGGTTGTATCTGACTTTGTCAATTTTTTTTCTTGTATTATTGCACTTATTTTTAATTTTCCTATTAAATTATAATCCTGACTTGCAATGTCCCACTGATTTGTTTTCAAACTAATACACTGTAATTTCAACATTAAAATGGGTAGAGGATGTTTTGAGCTATTGCAAAATATTTAGGGAACATCTACCTCACTGAACAGCAAGAACAGACTGGAGAAGAAAAACTCAGCAGAAACAGCTAGCAGTTTTATCAGGAATTTAGAGTGCACCTAGAGAAGAAATTGAGGTCTCATTTCAAACTTTTCAGCTCTCATCGTTACCTAGTGAAGCTTTGCCTCATTCTAAAGTGCTATAAGCATTTCTGAAGTTTATTTGTGATTGTTTGCAATAGCCTGAGTTGTACTTCTTTAAAATAGTACTTTTCTACTCTTTTCCACTGTAGGGAAAATTTCCTAGTATGATCTAAAAATTTTGTTCTCAAGTTAAACAATTTGAAAACCTTTATACATGAAATTTTCAACACCTACTCAATTCATATTAATGAAAAATAAAAATCTATATACTGCAACTCTTTGCAGGCATTTTAACCCTTTGTAGCAGCAGACAATAATAGCTAGATGCATGTGAAATACCTTGCTAAATATACCGCTCTTACGTTTGAGAACATTTTCATTTTTGCTTGACTGAGGATACTAGGTATTGTTAAATTCATGACAGATATGTAACAAATATTTTACAGAGAAATAGAATCTATGAACCAGTGTGTCCTTTATTGAGGTAAAAAGGCACAAAAAATATTTCAAGTTAACCTTAATTTCAAAACTTGTACTTAATTTCTGAGGGGTGAACAGGGAATTCTTGGGAGGAGGTATGTCAACACTGCTCTGGGTTCCTATTTCAAATGCCACAGGTTCAATAGACTGAGTAGTTCAACAGTCACAGTAGTTTAAATATCAAACAAGAACTGTTTCCAGAAATTACCTTGCTCTCAATGTAATACAAAATAATTTTTGTAGATACACTATTTCACACATTATGAAAACACATTTGAAATAACTTCATTCTTTGAGTATGCTTTAAGGAAATCCAAGTAGATTCTAGTCAGGAAGCAAAGCAAAACAAGAGAAAGCTACAAAAGGAAGGGACTTTTAATCTTTTCCGTAATTGGAAGCACATCACTCTTTCCAGCCAAATTCAGTGGGAAAGTACACGTAAGTTTTAGCACATTACTTACTGATATTTATTTGATTGGCTGGTTGTTTATCTCTTTTTTTTTTTTTCCTTTTTTTTTTTTAATGAGGTCCCATCTCAGTCTCCTTGAGCATGAACAATCTCAGCTCCCTCAGCTTTTCCCCAAAAGAGAGATGCTCCACCCCTTCATCATCTCTGTAACCTCCACTGGACCCACTCCAGTATCTCCATGTCTCTCATGTACTGAGGAACCCAGAACTGGACACAGCACTCCAGATGTGCCTCACCAGAGCTGAGCAGAGGGGCAGGATCAGCTCCTTCCACCTGCTTGCAATACCCTTCAGAGTCTTTCCAGAATAGCCAGAAAAGTTCTCACCCTCTTCTAGACTAAAAGCAGACCTTAATTATTATATTTCCCCAAGAACCACCAGGTAGAAAACACAGAGAACAGTAATATATAGGTCATAAGTGTAGATGTTGCTTTACTCTCAACCATTGCTTGCTGTTATTAAGTTTCAAAATCACACAGAGACACTTTTGAAAGTCCTCAATGAAGAAGCAGTATACCTGCACAATATACCCAGAAGATCTACATCTGCAGTGCCAGTACTTCACAGAGAGACTGAGAGTAGAGAAAAATGTGGAAACTTGAGATTATATCAACGTCTCCCAGTTACAGCTTTTCTAACATGGAGATGCTACTTCTAATAGAAGAAAAAATTCTCCTTGAATGCATGTATTTATTTTGATCCAAATGCACAGGGACAATCCATGAAGCCCTTTAAATATAGTAAGAATCATTTATTTGCAAACTCTTATGAGAGATAACAGACCAAATGCTTCATCCATTCTTCCTGCCCACAGCTTCAAATCTAACAGCTACTAGCTATTTCAGCAAGGAGCAATTGCAGGAGAGTTTATTTTCATCAAATGACCTAGCAGAGCAATAAACAAGGTTATCAAGGGGTTTTGAGACACAAGAATGTACTGTTTACTCCAAGTAAATAGATATGCATAAATGTGCAGAGTTTCATTACAATTTCTCTGTGGTATTTTATTGTAAAGATTGAACCTGTCTCAAATTTCAAATTCTAAAATAGCTCTAGACAGTTAATATACACAACTTTTCATCCAATTTACTAACAAAAATAAAGCAGAGTGCTGGATTCAAGCTACAGTAAATTTCAAATGTGTACCATGGAAAAGGGTTTTTTTTACCATTTTCTCTGTTGTGCAATATAGCATTACCTGTATAAATATTAAGTACACATAAATATGACTAATTGAAGATTAAAGTTCTTGTGATGAGCCATCTGGCCATCGATGCACTAACAAACAGTTTCAGCTGGGTTTATTCCTTGTGCTTGTATGTCTTCTGTTGCCAAAACAACAGAGAATAAATGCAAGATTCTCACATAAGGGCCATAGGTTTGGACTAAAAACAGAGTGGAAAAGATATGTTTAAAGTCAATTTGTTTCTGACAAGAGCTCAATGCAAAGAAACAACCTGGCTAAGTCTTTTTTATTTCAATGACCTAAAATCTCAGTTCTTCCTAAATATGATTAGACTTGACAATAGTTTTGACTGACAAAAAAGCAATAAAGGAATGAATCCTTATAGATTTCAAAGTTTTATGCAAGATTGCAGTAGGCTACCTCTGAGTCTGACCAAGATTAAAAGCAGATATCATTCAGATATCATGGGAAAAAAAGTGATGTTTTTAAAAGTGTAAGTCTAGCCAATGCTAAAAAGTTGTGGTATTCTGATCAAGCCTCTTGTTAAGAAACTTAATTTGGTCTTGACTCTTGGCAAAACTGAGTGTTTAGTACCACTGAATCAAGGAGCTTTAACTGAGTTGGCCAGGAAGTTTTAAGCCAAGCAATTTCTCTTTAAAAAATGGCATGTTATGAAAATGCACATTTTTATAGGAAATCATGAGAGATATTTTATTTTCTTGAGTTCACATTAATTGGAATAAAAGATTCAGCTGAAAATCAACATGCAAATCAAATTCTTATGGACAATCACTTTTCATTGTGAAGTTATATTTTATAAAAATTATTAAAGACATTGACATAAAAATGTAGCTTTGTGACATCTAAATTAAATAATTTTATCTGCTGCCCACCAAATATTCTGTCTCTGTAATTTTTTACCATTTTTTACTTTTCACCCTATTTTTAGGGGGACATATAAATGTTCTAAATGTTCAGGAGATAAAACTAAGTGTTCAGGAAATAAAACTTTGTTTTCCTGCCTTGTGTATTATTGAATCTTATCCACTATCCCTAGTTAACTGATTAATACTTAGACAGTAAACCAATACTCATTTGAAGTTTGATTGTGTACTGAACAATGGGGCCAAGAACTGCTGCAATTCATTTTTACGCTGTTTACATGGCAGGTCAATTTAATATTTTGATCTGTATTTCATGTTTATTATTTTTCTAGTCAGAGATCTTTATGTGCTCTTCATATCTATTATTTTCTCTCTGGATCCTTATTTTTGCCTGCTTTCAATTTATTAACTGCTAACCTGGATGACATGAATTTGCAGAGCCATGATTTTTCTCTCCCTTTTATTTCAACAGCAAGTCTATATCTATAGTCCTCATTAGAATGGCTGAGGGATATTCCTCTGCATCTGGAGCCATAAGGCACAGCTCACATCCATATAATTGAAGTATCTTTTCTTCCTATCAAAGGCAGACTGTCAGAACTGGCTGTTGAGGTAGTGATTAACCTATGCATCCTATGACCAGAAAGTTAATAGAATAGAATAGAATAGAATAGAATAGAATAGAATAGAATAATTTCAGTTGCAAGGGACCTACAGTAATCACCCTACCCAACTTCCACTTCAGGGCTGACCTAAAGTTAAAGCATGTTATTAAAGGCATTGTATAAATGCCTCTTTTAAATGCTGACAGGCTTGGGGCATTGACCACCTCTCCAGGAAACATGCTTCAGTATTTGAACACCCTCTTAGTAAAGAAATGCTTCCTGATATCCAGTCTGAGCTTTCCCTGGAGCATCTTTGAACCATTATCACATTCCATCACTGCATCTCAGGGCAAAGAGCTCAGCACTTCCCTTCTTTACTTCCCTCCTCAGGAAGCGGTAGCGAGCAGTGAAGTCACCCTTCAGTCTCCTTTTCTCCAAACTAAACATGCCCAGACTCCTCAGATGTTCCTTATTCGATGCAACTCCTTCCAGCCCTTTCACCAGCTTTGTTGCCCTCCTCCAGATGCATTTCAAGAATTTCACATCTATCTTAAATTGCAGGGCCCAGAAGTGCACATGTACTCAAGGTGAGGTCACACCAAGGCTGCATACACAGTGATGATCACCTTCTTTGACAGCTGGTGATTGATTTGATGCCACCAGGATAGGGTATGGCCTCTGGGCTTCCTGGGCACACATGGCTGGCTCAGATCCAGCCTGCTGCTAATCAGCACCGCAAGATCCCCTTCTGCAGGGCTGCCCTCCAGCCACTCCTCCCACAGTCTGTACTCGCACCTGGCAGTACACTCTGATGTACTCTACGATGATCTGCATCTACTTCCCAGATGCAGAATTTGGCAGTTTGTCTTGTCCATTAATGTTTGCCCAATGTTCAAATCTATCTAGACCCTTCTCCAAGGCCTCTGGTCTCCCAGGTGACCCAGCAGAACCTCCCAACTTGATATCAAACAGCAAAACTGCTAATGGTGTATTCAACTCCTGCACTGAGATATTTGATAAATACATGGAACAGAAGTGGCCCTAGAATTTGAGTCTGCCTTTCACCACATGTCAAACATGCCAAGGGGAGCGCTATTAATTGCACAGAAGGGATAATCATGAGTTAGCACTCAGGTCCAAGACCTTAGCCCTAAAGTCCAAGGTATATCTGAGGAGATACATATAGGTCCTTTAGCTCAGTAAAGCAAAACTACCATCAAGGGACTTTTATTTGTTATACAAGCATTCCAGAAAAAGTGGACAGGCAAGAGTAAATTCCCAAAAGCTTGTAAACCAGCAGCAATTTGGTATGTCAGTTAGTAGTATGAACATGTTAGTTTTGTGGAGTACCTTCCTAAGCTGCTTCCTAGATCCTGTCACTCTGACCCTGAACAGGGAAAGCACCAGTGACCATAACTCCAGTGCAGCACTTTCTCATTCCCAGGTATAAATGAGCAGGTGTCTGTACCCTGTGCTTTTAATCCATGAAGATAATGCACACACTATAAATATATATGTTTGATAAGATTCTTAATTAAAAATATCGAAATTTAAAAGCAATTAGCAGAAAAAAAGAGCCGTTGTAACCTAAGAGGGATACCAATCAGACTTTCAAATCCTTCAAGCCGGAGACAAGATCCCCTTTTTAACCATCACTACCACCACTGTGCAAAGTTCCAGTGCCCAAAAACAGTTATTTAAAAAATAAGCTCGAAACAGAGTCTTCTGCTCTGATGCAAATTACACTGTCCACAGAAGACTCTCACTTTTACTGCTAAAATCACTTCTAAGATGCTCACAGTGGCAGCAAAAATGTTTAACATGGGTAATTAATACTGATTTTAGCAGCAACTATTCACTTGAATGTGCAAGAGGCAAGCAGCAGCAGGACCAAGTTGCTTTTTCCTTAATGTTCCCTGTCTGTAAGTAGAAATCTTTGTGTTCACCCACAGGTCTACACCCATTTATCCCATTTCAATGAGTTGTAACTATAATAAAAAGAAAAGAAAAATAATGGTTCACAACTAGAGTTGTGTATTTCCCATGTTTCTGTCCATGTCCCTAGAACCCAAACTCTTCTTCTGATTTGTGGAACCTCTGCTTAATAAAGCCAGCAATACAATTACTTTTATTCTATTTCCTTTGTGAAAGAAAATGCTTTCTAGAAGAATTCACATTGTAAAAGTAGTGACTTTTCACATTTTGGAAGTACATAACCATTACACAGGAGAAGATTCCTATCTGTATTCATGTTCTTAAACTTCCTTGAGTGTCCTGGATGTCCTTGTCTGCATCTTATGCACCACAAACACTTGGGGGAGTACACTGGGCACATAGCTCAGTATTGGGTTGGAGGTTTGCTAGAAGGAGCTGGAGAAATACAGAGAGCAAATGGGATATTATAGCCATTGCACAAATGCTCCTTCTTATTCCATGAAGGACTGTAAGGAATTTACACAAAGATAAACCAGTCTGATCTGACTGTAGATAGTTAGGGGAATGTCTGAAAGATGCAAGTTTTCAGGATAGCCAAAATTTTTTAGAAAATTTATGGCTATATTTATTTTATTTACCAACATTTCTCACCGGAATAAGATTTATAAAATTTGGAAGACATTTGCAGACCTAAATCTCTACCTTTTGTTTAGTCTTTTCACCAGCTTCTGGTACCAAGACATGCTCCTGGAAGAAATCCTGTTAATGCTCCAACATGTGTTGCACAAGAAGGCACCATATCCCTTAGAGTACACACGTATCTGAAATCTGCAGGCTAGAAGCATGTCATTAATCATTCCAATTAGTCCAGGATTTGTCATTAGTAATTCCAATTTGGAGCTCCTCTTCTGCCATATACATACACTTGAAGGTCATTTGCTGTAGAAGAATAACCACTCTGACAGTCAAACTCAACTTTTTTATGGTATAAGTGTAATAAGCCAAGGTGTGATTACCTTGCTTATAGGAAAAAAAACCTAATCAAGATTGGTGATATGTATTGTTATGTATGGCTGATGCTTTTAAAGAACTGCTAGTCTCACATGCAAGCATTTCTTTAATTACTTGTGTGAGTGTGGTGGATTAAATATTTAATCAGCGCAAAAAATGTAGGTAATTCTGAAAATATTTCAAATGCTATCAAGAAGAAAGAAAGAGTCTTATTAAATCTTTGTCCTCTGTTTTACAGAAAGGATACAACTGTACACTGCAAAGAAGAAAGAGATTTGTTTAAAAATTACTTCCGCTTATAAGGAGACACACCATAACAGCATCCTATGGAACCATGAATACATGTCCTTTCTTTCTTTCTTCTTCTCTCTCTTCCCTTTTGTCGTGCTTTCTCACTTCACATAAATATATCATCTTAACACCAGTTTGAGGAAAGGAAGCATTGTTTCAATTTTTCAGAGACAACAAAGAGTAAATGTGAAGTCCTGGATCACAGAGTAAGTCTGTGACTGAGCTGGGTAATACAATATTGTTGCTGTTGAGCAGCTAGCAGAGTCATGAAGACATCAGTTCTCAGTGGCAAGAAGGAATGACCTTTATTGTTTTGATTTCATCACATATATAGAGTTCTCAAAAGTCACCCAGATTGGTCAGTCAGAAGCCTTCCCCCAGGCCTGATTGGCCAGGCCTGCACTGTCCAAGTTCTGGGACACTGTTCCAACAACATCCAAACTTTATCTTTATTTATAAAACACAAGAAAATTTCTCATGGGAAAAAGCTGTGCTAGCCACACAATATATTTTCCAGAGTTTCTGATCAGTCCTTTATTCATAAGATATTTCAGCCTCCTAATAAAGACTTGTCACCAACAAATTAAATGCTGTCAGCAGTTGAATAAATATGGTCTCTTTCTTCACTTTAAAGATGGCAGAAGGAGTCTTACAAAGTTTCAGGTACATGCCTACGAATGCTTAATAATTACAATCTAAAGAATGATATAAATCTATAAGCCACAAAGCAATAGAGTGGATAAAAACAATCAAGAGAGAAGTCATATGGGTTTGATTAAAACATTAGACTAAGCATCAAATTCCACATCAGCCCAACTTCTTGACTAGATCTAGACTCCTTTATAACCATTTAGGCAGGACAGCAGATAGGCTTTATATTCTGAGATGGCAGAAAACAGCTTAGGCAGCAGGCAGAGCTACACTGATGTTGGTCCAGGCTTATCAGACACCAGCTGGAGAGCACTGGAACGCACTGCAGCTCTGGCTTATTCCAGCAACAGCACATCAAAGACCTTGGCACTGAGGAGGCTTCAGAGGAATGGAAAAGGGTCAAAAATGCCCAGTATTTATTCATCATGTAAAAGCAGGAACTGGGAAAAAGTTGGTATGTGCTAAGGCAGATTCGTGTTTGGAAAGCAGTGAGCTTTGCCCAGAGGCCTGGCTAGCAATCCCAACCTTCCAGCTCCAGAAACCAGCAAAAATAAACAAGGAAAAACATGCCAAAGAAAACTAATATGCAGTTTGCACAGGACAAAGAACAGTTAGTGTACTTTAAAGTCTTTTCATATACAAACTCAAATCCTCCCTCCAAGCACAAGACACCAGAAGTATTGTCAGCAACAAAGGATGTAAGAAGTACAGGAAACCCAAATGTGTCCTATTTGTGTCCTGTATTAATACTAGTCAATTTGGACTTACTTTGTCTTCTATCAAAGGAGCAAGATTTGAGAAATGGTAAGCATCTGTTTTCTTAACTGCCTTCAAAATGGTAGGAAAATCTCTTGGAACTTACTACTGTAACTAAATAAAGAAAATGAATCCTGGTCTGTGCTCATTTGCTCTGTATAGGGAGCAGAGAACATAAGAGCATGTAAGGGAGAGAGTGTAAACCCCAGTGGTATTATTTTAAAGTAAATCAATTACATTTTCAAAGTGTCTTTCAGAACCCAAAACAGGTCCTCCTCTTTCATTTCAGTTAGAGTATTCCTCTTCTCTTTCTGCTTATAAAAATAAACTGATTGAGACAAAACTGACCTATATGAAATGCTTTGGAGTGCCAGTAGAGATTAGGAGGGCTACACCATAAGCCTCTGAGGTGTTATTTCCAGCATTAAAATTGCGACTTTAAAACTCTTGGATTATATGTAACACAGTAGTAAATTTTAATCCATAAGACTTTCACAGATCATGGGGTCAGATCTCTTTATCTAGGACTTCCAAAGGATGTTCAACTTTACAAGCAGGTTTTTTCCCTTTCCTGCTCCTGAGTTGCCAAATGAAAATATAAATTAAATCTTGTTAATATTTATGTAAGAATCAGAAATTTATTACTAATTGCTTTTTAATTTAGATGATGTAAGAATTTCCTCAGTTCCAGTACAAACCAGTTAATCAAATTTGTCTTTAATCTGAGAAGTAGAACAAGATACACAGTTTACGTCATCTGTACAATTTCAACTGAAAGACCGGTTCATTTGTTCTATTAAACATGTCCAACTTGTATCTTGTAAGTCATATTATATAATTTCTTTCTCCTTCAGCCAAACCATTGATGTGTCTGCGACATCACAGTAACTAGAAAATCTTCAGCACAAATAAAGCCAAGAGAAATCTGTTAGTTGAGAAACTCAGATCATCCATTCAGTTGTTGTTTCACCTTGATAGTTTCATTTTGAACAAAAGCTGTATTCTCTCCTCTCCTCTCCTCACTTCACAGTTACAACTGCAGAACACGTGAAAGAAACATTCTCCAGTCTAGTTTCCAAGGGAAAAAACGGCATTGATGGCACCAAGAGAAATATAACTGATATAGGCAAAACCAACAACAAAAATATCAGTGTGATGATCACAAGGACATGTTTGAAGAGTAAAGCTTTGGTTTCATACATAGCCCCAGAGGACAAAAGTACTTCATTTGCATCATGCTTCAATAAACACAGGCCTCCAGGGAAACAGTTGTGTTACACAAGGAAGTAAGAATCAAGCTGTGCATCCCCTTTTGAGAGGGGAAAAGAATGCTCTTTCCATTCTGACTTGCTTTCTATTTAGGATTATAGGAAAACACCTTTCTTTCAGCCAGTGCTACTATATGCCAGACAAAGAAAATGTATTCAGTCCAACCAGTGCAACGTATTATGCTATGGAATATTTTCTTCACTTTATTTTTTCAGTCTCAATAGCCTTGCTGACATATTTAGCATGCAAATTTTTCAGAGCATAACCCGTAAGGAAATGCAATAGTGACACAACTACAGTTACACGGATCATCAAAATATTCATACTGAACATACAGAAGTGAGCAGCAGCATTAGTAGAGCATAAATCTGAATCTCCAGCTAAAGCAAAAAGAGAAGATGGAAATAACAGTCTTCTCATGTATGGCTTGCTTTAATGGCCATACAGTATAGTTAGAGAAGAACATGTAAAATAAAAAAGTATCTGTTCATATTATACAAATCACAGAACTACCAAAAACTAACCAAGATATTTGGAGTTCCCAAGGACACCTAAAACTGCTTGCTAACTATATTTTATCCAAAAAAAGGAAAAAAAGAATAGGGGAAGACTTTGGGGAAGTGCTTTGTTTTGCTTTTTTCTTTTTAATTCTAAAGAAAATAGAAGAAAGTTTTGAATGGCAAGTTAATCAATCTTTAAATCTTCTTTGTCAGTAGAAATTACAGTACTGTGAAAACGCCTTCTGTGTTCATTATGCACAGACACTGGTTGAAACTTTATTTCAGGCAACAGGAGTTACATTCCTGTTTCACCTATGAGAGGAGACAAATATCTTGGGTCCTTCAGCTTTCTCATCTGCAGAGATGGGATTATATTGTTTCATGTGGTAGCTGAGGCAGTAATGAAAGTAATACATGAAGGCAAAGTGTTATTTTAAACATACAAAAAATATGTGTAAAATATGAAAATGAATTTGTCAGGTAACTTGTTGGACTTTATGATTTACATCCAGCAAGCTTATTTTTAGAATTATAGAATAGTTTGGGTTGGAAGGAACTTTAAAGATCATCTGGTTCCAACTACCCTCCTATGGACAGGGACACCTGAGGAGCTACACAGCAAGAGAAATTCGACTCAATTCCACAATATTTTTAAGCAGCTACATAATACATAATAAGCAAATTTTCTATCAAATACTACTTTGATCAATTAATTGTAAACTGCTTATTGGAACTATTTAGAAATATGTTTATTTTCATTTAAAATTATTAGAAAATAAAGAGTTTGGGAGTAGAATAGGATTTCACAATGATCTGTTCAGTTTCTGGTAAGATTCAGATTTTAATTTCTGAATGAAAAGTAGAGAAGAAGCTTACTAAATTTACAAACTATTCCAAGATGCAGTAACGCATGTACACAAAAGCTCAGGATAACAATTGAAATTGTTTCAGTTGGAGCTCCAGCCTGAAAAGTGGGGAATGAAATTCAGAATACTTTGAACATATAAGGATAAGGGGAATGATATAACTATAGAATCACAGATTCATTTAGGCTGGAAAATACCTTTTTCCCTTCTGAAAGGTTTATAACCATCCTCTGTAGCACTCCAGTTTTGCAAGCCATTTCACCACACTTCCATGACCATCCAGGTCTGGTCAGACACTGTCACATGAGCTCAGGGTCTTGGCAGCTCCCTCAGCTCCTCCTGAGCATCCCCCAATTTGGGAAACCTCTTTTTATCTGCTGTTTCGTGAAGAAGTCTGGGTTTGGATGCTTCTTTTCAGGAAGATACGGATCAACTCTAGAGAGCCCAGAGATGAGCACTGAGAAAGAGCAGAGGTCTAGACAATCTGACGGATGAAGGCGCATCAAAAACATTGAGGCAGGAGATACTGACCTGCAAATGTAGATTGTTTACTTATAAAGAACAAGAGAATGAACTCTTTTCCTTGTCATTTGTGGGAAGAACCAAGAACAGGCAGCTGAAATGCAGGAAGGGAAATTGAGATTAGGCTCAACAAGGCACAAAAAGACTGGAAATCAATGCCAAGGAAAAATATCCAATTTCAAGCCTTGCACCTTTAAAAACAAAACAAAAATACCAAAAACCTGCCCTTGATTTGATGCAACAGGTCCCAGTTTTGAGTTGGTAATGATCATCATGATGTCTTGAGGTATTTACTACACCTATGATCTGTGATTTCTATGTTCATAATAATAGGTGAAAACTGTACATTTGTATTAATTCCAATGAAGTCACTACAGTTTCATACTGATAAACCTGAAAGGAGAAACCAGCCAAAAATGGCCAAAACCTCTTATATTTACTGTTATGTGCTACAAACTCATCCTTCCAGCTGTTCTGTGCTATTGTCCATTGTTTCAAACAAACAGCAAGAATTTGTAGGCATATGCTGTGCACTCAGGGAGAAATTTCATGGAGCTTTGACTCTGTTGTGCATCCATGAACAGTTGGAGTTGACAGTTTTGATTTCGCAGAAATGTGGAAGTGGCTGACAAAGACCAATGACTGTTTCATTGGAAATTTCATCTCTCTTCCAGACAACAAATGGTTGAGAACTGAGGCACTTGGGAGCCCAATTTGCCTTTCACAGGGAAGGGCAGGGAGCCTAGTCACCATCACCCAAGAGTGCCCAGATATTTCTCAAAAGATCACTAAATAGAATGTTCAATGAACAGTGTGACTGTATAATATTTTTTAAAGTGTTAGCAATGTTTTCTACTTCTTTTAATGTGTTAGAGATTGGTTTGGAGAAGCTGTGGTAAGCACCACAACCTTTTATTTTTCTGTCTTCATAAAACTCTTCCATGAGGTTCAAGAAAACAGTATTGTTTGCAATAAAAGTCTGATGGCACAGAAACTAAGTAAAATCTTTTCTCATTTTCTTTTTTTTAAATTTTTTACTTTCCTTAAGAACTGATGCTTCAGCCACTAAACTTTTCAGAGGAGAGGAAAAAATACTAGAAAAATTTGTGCCACTAGATATTTTTATGAGTTTAAAGTAAATTTCAATTGCAATTTCTAATTAAAAGAGAGAAAATATAATCTCTTCCCTAGAAAGCACTGTAAAATCATCTCAGAGTAGCTCAGATAGAAAATAAATTAATATTTTAGAAGAAAGCCTAAGCTCATTCAACTTTTACTGTCCGAATAAATCAGTCACAGGGAAGTGTAGGAGGATCTTGCTGAAATGGCAACAATGTCATGGAACCTCAAATTTAATTATTTCAATACGAAACTCCTTTGGTCAAACTGTTAATTGACTTCCTCTGATGACAACAAGGTGAATATTATTGTTGTTATTGCTATTGCTATTGTTATTGTTATTGCTATTGTTATTGTTGTTGTTATTATTATATTTTTGTAGCTTTTTATTCAGTGGTTTGAATGGGGAAAATTTTAGCAAAACAATCTGATAAGCTTTTGAATGCCAGTTTTGATAGAATGTCGAGTATCCTCCCCCATGAAAGGCAGATCAGAGTGCACTATTGTTGCTATATAGACCAAATTTGTATGCAACAATTGACCTGCTGTAATCAAGAAATATATATATTTTAGGTATCAAATTATTGCCTCTGATCAGCAATATACTATCAGTTTGAAATGTGAGAAAGGTAAACCATTGAAGAACACAATATTCTGGATCCTATGTTTACTATGAAAACACGATGTGACTTCTGTTTTGGTTATACTGGATTTCAAAACTTTTCCATCTGGAAATTTTATTAGCAAATTTAGGGCTTTTTCTGAAACTCAGGTGCCTAAACTGACACCTTGTTTTACAAATTGTTGTGTGTATTGACTTCAGAGCGAACTGCTGTTAACATACCTTCTTAAGCTTTGCCATTTCTCATGTCAAATTTTTGAAGGAGTCTAGGAAGAATAATCCATTTTTAAGACACACTGACAGTACAATCAAGTTTGCTGGCCAAAAGTAAACAACAAAGTTTGACTATTTCTCAGTTTCCTCCTAGAATAAACCTCGCAATAAAGCTTTTTATGTTATTATCTAAAGTTTGCTTTCTTTGTTAAAAATCTTGGGACAATTTATGAATGCTGCATTACTGTTATTCGCCATATAGATATTCTAGGAGAATTCAAATTTCATGACCAAGAGCAATCTTAGCTTTCCACAGAGAATAGCTGGCTTAGTCTTGTGGTAGAAAGAATGAGCTGACTGAACTATTTTCCATATTTGTAGTATTTGTTAATGGAGACCCACATAGAAGTATTTTAGCTTAATAGTCCCTTTTATCTAATTAAAAATTGTTACAGCCATCCAATGAAAGTGAAAACATTTCTCATTATTAAAGCAGACCAATATTTTTCAATACCATATCTGTCTTTCCATCACTCACATCTCCATCAAAGTGTCATGATAAGACTTTCTATATGAGTTTTCTCAATTAGAATAACAAAACTATCGTTCAGGTCAGAAAAGACCTCTAAGATCATCCAGTCCAACCACTAACCCAGCACTGCCATGTTCACCAGTAAACCATTCTAAGTGCCACATACACACATTTTTTTTAAATTTCCAGGGATGGCAATTCCATCACTTCCCTATGCAGCCTGTTCCAGGTCTTGAAAACCCTTTTGGTGGAGAAATTTTTCCTGATATACAACCTAAACCACCCCTGGCACAACCTGAGGTCAGTTCCTCTTGTCCTGTCACTTGTTACTTGGGAGAAGAGCCTGACCCAACTTGGCTCCACCCTCCTGTCAGGAAATTGTAGAGAGTGAGAAGTTCCCTCCTGAGACTCCTTTACTCCAGGCTTGACACCTCCAGCTTCCTCAGCTGCTTCTCATCAGACTTGTGCTCCAGACCCTTCCCCAGCTCTGTTGCCCTTCTCTGGACACACTGCAGCCACTCAGTGTCTTTCTTGTGATGAGGGGCCCAAAACTGAGCACAGGACTTAAGGTGTGGCCTCACCAGTGCCGAGTACAGAGGGACAATCACTCCCCTGGTCCTGCTGGCCGCACTATTGATCATATGCTTCCAGGATATCTCCAGTTTTTTGCCTACAGTAGTGGTGCTCTAGATATCAGGCTTGTTTTTATTGTATTTTGTGAAGAATTTATGCCATTTTAGAGAATGAGTCCAAAGAAAATATATTGTAATTTCCTCATTGAAAAGTAAGTATGTGCTCACTCCACAATCAGGACCAGAATTCAGTCTTACTTTTTTTCTTTTCTTACTTTATTTTCTGTAAGTTTCATCCTCTCATAAAGGACCAGAGAGAATTACAGCCAACGTTACCAGCTACTGTGTTATCTCAGATGACAGAAATTTATACAGTGGATCAAAAGCTTCAGCAGTACTGAAGATTCATATGAATGTCACCATAATAAATAAATAAAATAATAAAATAAAATAAAATAAAATAAAATATAAAAATAAAGCAGAAACCAAAACTGAAGAAATTTCACACATACATGCATACACTCACAGAATTTGTATTTAAAGAATATTCTTAAACAGGTAAAATTAAATTATTCACATGTGGGAAAAGCCAGAATCATTACTATATTTGTAAACTAAATTCAGCCTCTCTTGTACATTAAAACCAGATATTTGGGGAAATATTTCCACCAAGTAGCATGAAAATAACCTGATCATACACAAGGGATCACGCCTAAGGATGAAACATGAAATGAAACAAGTTCTCCAAGTACATTCATGGGAGGAAGCAGCGAGCACGTACTGAGCACTGCTGGTGAAGCTCAATCTAATTATGTGTTCCTTATTTGCTGTGTGTTTCACTTAAGACATCTGCGGCCTAAGTTGCAGCGTTGCTATAAACTGATGGCTGCACAGAAAGTCAATGTGAACCATGCAGAAATATGTGAATCCTATCCAATGTTAGAGACAGATAGGATAAATTTCAAATGCTCCAAGTTACACAACGTAAAAGCAATAGTTCTTTAGACAATAACCTCACTGCCTATCAGTCCCCATCTGTTTAGAAAATATTTTAAAAAGCCTTTTATCATAGTAGTGTCAGAATATTGACATTACTGTTTATGAACCATTCATCCGTGAATATTATAAGCCCCAAAGAAAAATCCGTGAGGAAAATCAGTTTGGCCTCTGTGGAGGTAGAGGTTGTTAAGCCAAATGCTACAAAGACATGCTCATTAGGGCAGCATTGTGAATTCTGCATAAATCCTGTGCTACAGACAAGGGGGAAAATTACAAAATTAGAATGGAATTAGAATGCATAAGTAAAATGGACAAAAATGAAGATAACCTCTAGTTTGATTCCAGCATTTACAAAGTAATAAATTATTTAATTTACAATTTATTGGTGTTATTCCAATGGCGATTTACTTTCCACATACCACCTATAATGCTATACATCAGAAATGTTCCTTATTTTTGAGAATTATTTTTAAGGGCAGACTACTGCTGAAAAAAACATATTTCATTATCTTATGGCTCTGCAATGGATGAATCCCTCATGTATTTATAGAATTAATATGTGTCTCAGAGTCAGAGAACCAGAGAGATTCCTAATTGTTAAATACACCTAAATTATTCTATTAGATGCTAATTCTTGTAATTTCACCAATGTTAATAATTTCAATGGGTATTTCTTATTTCATGTACTTGCACTTTTTCATTAAATTCAAGTAATTTCATTTATTTTGCTGAAGAATAGAATTTGAAGCATCTGCTCTGCTCTTAGCGTCTAAATTAAAAAAAATTATTTACAAGAGGGATAAAGGCCCAGTATAGCCCAAGCTGAATAGCTGCATACTTTTCTCAGAAAACATTTACTCTTATTTTAGGTTTTGGTATTTTCCTTCATATTTATGTGCATTTCACTAATAAGACCTGTGTAAAGAGGTAAAATAATACAGATTGGCCTGTCCAGCAAGACAGTATTTGCTACAGAATCTTTAGCTCAACAGAGAATGCCCAAAATAATTTTGGTGAAAGAGTTTGGTTCCTTCTTCCCTGTTTTTGTTCATTGATATTTTATCAAGTGTGGTTTAGCAAAAACAGGTCAAGGACATTCAGCAGTCCCAAGGACAAGAATCAGGCACTTGCAAAGAAATGTGGGTTTTTATGTTATCACACAGGTTTTATGTCTCCTGTAAAGTGTGTACTACAAAAAAACAACTCAAAAGCATTTAAAACTACTGAATATTCAGAAACAGTATGAAGCTGGAGAGACACAATCTGTGTTCATCAAAATGCATCTGTAAATCATGCATATAATCAAACAATATGAGCTCCGCTATCCAGTGCCCTTATCAAAGGAACACTCCCAGTGTGTCTGAATTACATCATTCCCACAGTAGCTTTTGTAGTTAAACAAACCACTTAACATTTTTAACAGAGTACTTACATCGTGCTCTAAATCTTAGGACAGTAAAAGATATCCAGTGTTTTTTATAATTCTTGTGGGGAGCAGTTATCTGGCAAGTATATGTTGTAATGCAGTTTTTACAAATAAGATTCACTAAATCTCTTTGTTTCAATACTTTAATACAATCTTTCTGTGTGTTTTAAATTATCCAGCAATAGCCAATGGTTGTGTAAATTCCTAACCTAGGCTGAAGTGTTGCAGGTTGCAGTAATGACCCCTCCTTTTGGCTCATTCAAAATTCCTTTTTAGTATCCTAAGATGTGTTGCAAGTAGGCTGAAATGGACTAATAAATCACTGTCCCTGTCAACCTCACTTCTGCCTCTTCTTCTGTTCTCCTTTTAGATACTGCCATTATTGCATTATCTCAAAATTCAAATGGAAGTTCATGCAGCAATGGGTCATGACTCCTTGCAAAATCCAATTCCCTTCTTCCCCTAAAAATAGTAATAGAAAAGGAAAGAAAATGTCTTTGCCATACATTGCTTCCATGTCGCTGTTGAGCAGCTAGCAGAGTCATGAAAGCATCAGTTCTCAGTGGCAAGAAGGAATGACCTTTATTGTTTTGATTTCATCACATATATAGAGTTCTCAAAAGTCACCCAGATTGGTCAGTCAGAAGCCTTCCCCCAGGCCTGATTGGCCAGGCCTGCACTGTCCAAGTTCTGGGACACTGTTCCAACAACATCCAAACTTTATTTATAAAACACAAGAAAATTTCTCATGGGAAAACCTGTGCTAGCCACACTTCCACTCACCAGAAGTAACCCAAATTTCAAAGAAATTAGTTTTAATTGGTTAAGATAAAGGGGAGCCATACTCTGGGTGCTAACAAAAATCTTTTGAGCTCACAGTGAGGACAGAAGTGAAGAGTGGAGAAGCTCAGGAACACTTCACCCAGACCTGGACCCCAGAGCAATGGTCAAGTTCCTGTTTGCTCAAAAAACAAGTATATATTCCTGCTAGAAGGAAGACAGAACAACAGAGCAAGCAAAAGTCAGCCCATCACTGCTGGTTTCTTACTCCAGTCAGTTGCAGCTCTTCTACCACAGAGCCCGGGATCAATTTTCAATACAATTATTTAGCACAGAAAACCCTGAGCTCTTTAAACATTCATTTCTAAAATCAGTTAATCTTAAATGTAAAAAAAGTCAACATGAACAAACCAGAAACAATAAAATCCAATCCCATTAAGTGACGAAATTTAATAGAAAAAGGAATTTATACACGTTTCTTCATATTGTAAAACACAAAAGCGTGCCCTGCACTTTAAAACAATGAAGCATGACGGGTCAATTTTAAAGCAGCAAAGGTACAACAGAAGATAGCTGCTTCACAAAATTCAATTTTAAGTGATAAAGAGCAGAACTTCCTGGCTACAACCTACCATGCTGATGATTTGGGCATTAAAAATTTAAACTAAAATGTAAGAGACTGGCAGTTTATTGTTTAGGAAGGCAAAGAAGACTCCTGCTATTTCTTCATTTACTGTAAATGTATTAGGAGCTAATTCAGTGGGCCGAAATTTCCAACAACCTTAAATAATATGCACTATTGTAACAAAATGACTATAGAACATAGGATTAGAATCAAAGAAAGTAAGGTGAAATAAATCTGCATCTTTTATTCGATTTTCCTGCAAATAAACAGATGTTGCACAATTTCAAATGCTTAGTTCCGTTTAATTTCATGTGTCTGGACAGAGAGAAATTTAATATATTTTCCTGAGATTGTAATCCACTCCCTTACAAACTCACGAGAGCCTTACTTTGACATTCAGCCCATATCTCAGAACAATGCAATGAGGCCTTGTCTTGCAAAGCTTTCCTTCATCTACCCTTAATGCCCTGTGACTATTTATCCTAAGACAAAAAAGCCACCTATAAGGATGTTTCTAAAACAAAGGGGAAAGGGAACAAAAGAAAATTCTTGATTCTAGTAAATCAATTATTCTTATTCTAGTATTTTGATTTTCAGTGAAATCATATCTTTTGACTTGGAAAGCATGCTTTGTGGTAAATGGGGCCCCATTACACTCTTTCACTGAAGAGAAATTTAAGAACCAAAATAGAGTGATTTTGTTGAACTGTGTAAAAGCCATGGATAGACCTTCATCTGATATAAAACTCCCTGTATGCATTGAGCGGAGCTCAGACATGTTAGGGTCTGAGGATTCAAACCATTAAGTTTAATACGGTCTTTTGTATGGGGCAATCAACATTGAGGAAACATTATAATCTGTGGTACATGAATGCCTCTGTATATGTTTCCTGGACTTTCCTTAGTCTCTTTTCATGATTTTGCACTGCGAAAGGAACATTTTTAGGTTAAAGGGTATGACAACAATAAACATGTATTTGCTCATGTTGGCATAAATATTTTGACAACATACATTTCTGGATAAAACTCATAAGTATGTGAAGTTCATTACAATCCTTTTTGGATAATGGTCAGTCTCAATTTCAGACATTAAATGTCCTGCAATATGTCAGTCTGGGAATATTCCAGAGAGATCTTCCAGAGAGATCACAGAACATCCATAATTTATGATTCCTAGAAAACCTGAGAACAAAATATAATTTTCAACCAGTTAGAATTTAGGGCCTGAATAAACAGGTATAGAGGATCAGAATCTCAAGGCTGAAGCTTCTGGATCTCTTGACATCTCTTAGATCAAGTGGTAAAGATAAGTCCATGAGCAATGGACCCACTCACAGTCCTTTTCTACTTTAATTTACTGAGTATTCACCTTCAATGTAACATTTCCCATTCATATAGGTAAAATCAACATATCACACATGTGGAAATAAGTCAACTGGATAAAACTAAAAATACTTACAGCTATGTCACATATCTTTCTTACTTGAACATCTCAGCAGAAATCAAACCTCTTTGGCTATGTGTATCATGAGGCTGGTGTGACAGAGAACTTTCTGACTGGGCCTATAAATCAGCTATTGCTGTCTGCAACATAGTGTAAGGAATGAGCTAGGTATAAACTTTACAGGAGTAATGTTTCCTTGATAAAGCTGTTTGTTTTCCAGAGTTTTTGGCAATGTGACATTACATGATTATACATTCTTGTCTGAAGCCCACCATATAACACAAGCAAGGCAATAGAGTTTGTATGGTCCATTAAAACAGCAAAACAAAGCAGTACCATCTGCTTAACCTAATGCAGGACTAGTAATCCCAAGGATTTCAGAAAGACCACTTAACATAGGTGAGCATAGCAAAAGCACAAGTTTTTCCATATAGGAGAGTTGTGGTGGAAAAATATCTGGTCAATGAGTGAGGCTTCTGAGCTCCAGTACCATCTACCAGCAGGAGCAACAACCATGAACGGTAATTTCCAGTTACTCTAAGGACTACCCATCATGGATCAGTTAAACCACTTCAAGCACTAATTTCATGGCTAGTGGGATACAAGCAGCTTCACTGTGAAAAAATAAAATGCAAATGGTAAGAGGATGGACCAGGCCCTGCTCAGTGATGCCCAGCAATAGAACAAGAGACAACGGGCAGGAACTGATGGACAGAAAGTCCCACCTGAACATGAAGAAGAACTTCTTCACTGTGCAGTGACTGAGCATTGGAAAAGATCACCCAGAGAGGGTTGAATATTTCCCTCACTGGAAGTATTCCATAACCATCTGGACACAATCCTGTGCTATGTGCCCTGGGATGATCCTGCTTGATCAGGGAGGTGGGACCAGATGACCTATTTATGGTCCCATTCAACCTGACCCATTCTGGGATTCTGTGAAAATGCACAATTTCTTTCTAAAAATTAGACAAAGGCAGCTTTTCCAAGCTTTCAAAATACTGATAATCTCCTTAGTTAGAAATAGGCCAGATAACATTTGACATTACTCCTAAGTTACCATTTCAAAAATATGAATTAATTCGCATTTGATCTGCGGGGTCCCTGAGTTATCTACCTGAAAGGTTGCATTTGAGCATACCGCAACCTTTTTTTTTGCTATCAATTCTCTCTCACATGCCAAAAATCTCCAGCCACCTCTCTTAAGCCTTTAACTAGAAAACAATGCATATCACATCAAGGTATTCCACCAGTTTTAACAATAGGACTGTTTTCAGTGTCTAATGTTTACTTTTGTAAATAGCAATGCCTTAGAAAATGATACATCTGAAAACTCAAATTGAAATTGTTTATTTTCTTAGTCTACAGTAGTGATGGTGCAGCTCATATGCGTACTGAGAAATGAAGTATTTTGCTGCAACCAAAAAAGGTTATTAAGTAAAAGAATGAAAGTTGTTGGTTCCTTTCGTTAATTGTTCTTATCTATGATTTGGATTTGTTCTGTTTGATCTGTTGGGAGGGGTTAAAGACTGAAACAAAAAAAGAATGGGATAAAAGGGGAGGGGAGAGGAAAGTAGGCAGTCAGGACAGAATATAAGTTCCTGAGTACCCACCCAATGGGAACAGGGACAGGGACCACCCCCAGCCATGAAAGGGTCCAAAGAGTAGCCATTTTGTTGGTGGATGTGTGTGTTTGGCTCTGGGGGGAGTGAGATGCAGACTTAGCTCAACTGAATCATTACAATAAACAGTTTCTTTTTCTTCGAGGACTTTGTCCGTACCTAATTGTATTTAAAAGTTAGTTTATTTCTAACATGCATATTGCACTAAAATTTAAGGACAACTAAGGCAGTTTAAAGCATTTACTATAGTAACAAAGTTTATGACCCAAGGGAAAGTTATGTTATTAAATCAGGTTGTTCTTTTTACATACTTATAATTTGTCTTGATAACCAGAAATCTCTAATTTTGACCAATTTTAGATTTGGTCCTCTTGGCCACTAATTGTTGTTTTCCAGGTCCTTGAAAATCAGTATTTCAAATATTAGCACTGACTAGATTAACCAACATGGCAGTAGTGATAAGGAGTTCAAATAAACTACCCAGCCTTAGTATGACTGGGCAAGTAAACAACTCCTGAGGAAACATAAAAAATAATTGCATGACTTCAAGTTGTCCCACTGTGTAATGGAGCAAAAATTGCAGTTTTTGCTGATTGTACTGATCAGAATACTGAGTGAATGAACAATTGTGAAAATATCTCAGCAGGAGTTTAGTCTGTGTATAGCCTTAAGCTTAGTGCCCACTTCAGCTGATGTTAATATTGAGTGACCATCAACATCAAGATGCAATTGAAGGAGGAAAAAGGAAAAAAAGTCAGAAGTAGAGCAGTGTCTGAAAACTTTCAAGTTTCAACAAATAATTGATGAAAACAGAACTACTTGCCTCAAAATAAATAGGTACTAAGACTCCAAGGTAAGTTAAGCCTAACTCTCCACTTTCTTAAACATCCAGTACATATCCTGTATTTTTTCATTCCTGACATCTACTTGCAGTTTTGTATCCCATTAAATTGACCTTATTAACTTACTGAGGTGACAATGAGGATAGAAAGCACACAGATTAATGAAAAAACTTGGTTCCCTTTCAAAAAAAGACCGGTTGATAAGTAAGCTGCACTGAGAGAATTGTGCAGCACACAAGGACTGTGAGACTGGAGTCTGTCTGGTTGTACTGATCAGCCACTTAGATTTTCATCCTACTATTTTCTCCCCAAGGAAAAGATAAATATGTTCCATGATATTTTACCTGTTTTGCAAAGGACAGAAAGCTCCTCATAATAACAGAGCATGATTTTTAGAAAAAAATCAATTTAATTTAAGAACAGCCTAGTTTTTTTGAACATGATACCCGCTTTACCAGAGCAGCTTTATATCCATTAGAGTACATATTTGGCTAGACTGATGCCTAAACCAATATTAAGAATGCGATTTCAAGCAAATGTAGATAGAAATTCCTGTGTCTGTTTCAAACCCAGTTTACTTTTTAATTTAAAACTGCATTCTTCAGGTTAACATTGCTGATACTAACTTTCACTGTAACAGGTTAGATTGTTGTCCTGGAGGAAGTGATATATATACTTAATTTTTTAGCATATGAACAGTAAAATTATAAGCTCCAAGGCTACATAAAAGAAGCAACTGTACCTGGTTTACTCAGTTAAAAGGAGCATTAATAATTTAAAAGAAAAAATATACATCCTAGTTACAGAAAAAATGTAGAGTCTTGCATTTGTACCCACTAAAATGCACATCTTATGATTTATGAGTGAGTTTGACTTTTTTTTTTAAACATAGAGACTCATCTTCATTCTTCACAGATTGTGTTTTCTCAGTAGAAAATCCACATAATTTTTTAATATTTAGCAGCTAAGAAAATAATTCTTTTTTAAAACAGAATGTAGTATTTTGTGGTTAATGCTTGAGCATTTTGCTTGCAGCTGAACCTGTAATAATTTAATATTAGCCACAAAAGGAGGCATGGAACATTTAAGCTGAAATTTATTATGGTTAGTGGACCATGTTATTAAATATATATTATTAAAGAGACATATTCGCAAATTCAGTTGACTTTTAGCTTGCAAGGAAAACAATGAATATAGATTTAAATGCATACCATGGGTCCGACCTAGACTAAAACTCATGATCTGGAGTAATTAAATACAAAGCTTCAGCACAAATACCATATACACAACACAAAATAGTGAAGAAAAAGAAAATTAATGGCATAGTGAGACATCTTTTTCTGAGCAGACAATACCCTGTCCTATACCCACCATTCACCACCTCTCAACAGCTGCAGAAAGACCTGGTTTGGGCTGCATTCATATACCTGATGTTTCCTGCTCTGTTAGGCGGTTGGCTGAGAGGGACAGCACCTTCCCTTGCCCTTTTGACAGCTGGATGCATGACTACTTGGAAATTAATGTGAATAATCTCATCTCTGGGAGGCTTGGGAGCTTCAGGTAACTAATTTTATGTCAAATACATGGTCTGAATTTTTAGCTTTCTCTGAAGAAAACTCAAGTATTATTTCTAGGCAAAGTAAAAGACAAAGAAGCTGGAGTTTGCTGTAGCTTATACTGTTTAAAGTTTATAGATTTATATGAACTTTCCTTAGAAACTTCATATAAAGGACAATTTGCATTATATGGCTCTGCACTTACATATTACTTCTATGCATAAATTTTCTGCACCTTCCCCAAAAGATGGCTATAAAAGGTTATCTAGGTAAATGTCTCTCCTTCAAATTCTTTGGTAACTATGGAAAAAGTCAATCCATAATCTAATCAGTTGAGAAGAACATGAATTTATTCTCGTATGAATGGAAATTGAATGTTTGGACATCATAAATTTGTGTCTTGTTAACTTCACTTTGATTTGAAAATGGGCCAGAATCACATTGTGAAATTCACTATGGTACGACATCTTGTATTTCCTTTCAAAGATCCTTTCCTTTGAAAAATTTTCACAGCTAGTATTTAGTCTAGATTAGGTTTGCTGACAGATAAAGCTGTCTTACAAAATCAGTCATCCAAATGACATGTTAACCATTCCTTATTATTTCCATGGAACTGCTCCATGTGGATTTTCAGGATCCACATAATTGAGAAATACCCTATTTATTTATTTAAAAGTTACATTTTGCTCATTTCACTTATGGAGTTAACAAAGGTAAATTCAGGAAATCACATGAATTAGCATGAGAAATTATTTCTAGAAATAAATGCGTAATCACAATCTGAATAGCTTTACTGGGTTATGGAAAGAGTAACTCTCAGCCACACTTTCTATAATTAAAAAAAGTTTCTCTGTTGATTCAAAGTGGTGATTCACAGAAAAAAAAAGGCAAGACCTCACAACCTATATCATTTTATGTTGTAAAGTCAGTATGTTTATTACAGTGTTGCGCACACAGGAAGTAGCCCTCCAAAGACAAGCACACCATCAGTCCCATATAGCTTGGAATGTATCTGGTTACATGTTACACATTCATAGTGTTTCTCAATATTCTTATACATATGCATGATCTATCCCCGCTTTGTATTATAATGAGTTCCAAAGTAATTTCCATATCCTTGCGCCTGCGTAGTGCCGTTTGGTGGTGGGCTTCAAGGGCCTCTGTGAGGAAGTAAACACTCTTCCTCTGAAAAAGGACAGGAGGTCCTCCTCACTGACCTTTTCACTTTTCAGTTTTATGCATGCGCTCTGAGTCTCTGTCCCAAAGTCCAAACAACAGCTCTGATTTTAGCCAGCTTGGAGATTCCATGAGTACCAGCTGGGTCACAGTCCTTGTTTTTGTCAATACTCTGTCATTTCCCATCCTGCTTTGGCAAATACAATAAATGTTAAGTAAGCAATTGTCAGAGGTTGGGGGCGTTGGAACTTTTTCTCCATCCCTGTTACTAAGCAACAAATATCTAGGTGCTCAAAGCCATCAATTCTTTTGTAAGGGACAAAGCCTGTGGCTTGGGTGGGGCAAGGGGAACAGGCACGCCGGCCATTGGGACTGGTGCTCATTCGTCAGACCCCAGGAGGAAAGCGACTGCTTCTTGGCTTCTGGCTGCGACCACGGGAGATCCAACTGTACTCTGCTTTTCTCCTCGTGGCTGGGTGAGTTCTTGCTGGGAAAAGGCGTGGGATCCAAGCTCTTTCCCCACCGGGAGCGCGCGCTTTTCCCGGCTGCATTTTGCAGCAGCTCCGGGGGAGCCCGGCTGTTACTGCTGCCCACCTCGTTTTCGCCGCAACACACTGCGGCATCTGCCATGACTGCACAGTCCCTGCCACCTCGCTGGCTAGCCCGGGAGAGCCAGCCCCTGCCCCTGCCACCCCGTTCACCGCTCTGAGCTGCCTGCCTGCCTGCCTGCCTGCCTGCCTGCTTCTCAGCCCGTCTGCCATTACCAGCTGTGTGAGGCCGACCTGACCCTGCGCCACATCACCACCTGCAGCTGCTCGGCAGTCATGGCACCTGCCCTGGCCGGCCGGGAGCTCAACAGCACCCCTTCTGCTTGTGACTGTAATTACACCAAATGGGAAAGTGCGTGGCAGCCCAAAAGACATCTGCTACTGGTTTTCTGGTTCTATTTGTTGTTGTTATTCTTGTTATTGCTTGTTTGCTCTGCTATAGATACTAGTAAAGAACTGTTATTACTTTTCCCCATACCTTTGCCTGAAAGCCCTTGATTTCAAAATTAAAATAATTAGGATGGAAGGATGATCACATTCTCTGTTCTAAGGGAGGGTTCCACCTCTCTTAGCAGGCACCTGTCTTTCAAAGCAAGACAGCAATATACACTGTTTAGCAAGCAGTTTCTAACAAGTTATTCCTTAACTTCTAATTCCCTTGTATCAGTGGGAGATTTGCATTTTTTAACACATTTTTCCATTTTTCCATTACTAAAACCATTTTTTTTAGCCTCCATCAACTTTACTTTCTTAACCTTTTTTTTTAGTTTTTCACAGGGAAAATGCTTGAAGAATCTGATTGCTACTTTTTCAACATTTGCCTAAAATAGAATAATTGTTAAACTGGAGCAAAATAGAGCAAGAACAGATGTTGAGAATATCCAGTTTGCATTTTCCAGACTGCAGAACAAACTCAGATACCACACTATAGACTTTTGACACTAAGGAATTTTTCTAGGGACAGAAGATCATAAAATTACCCGAATACAAAGAAAATTATGATATTAGGTACACTTTACAATGTTGTGATGGTTTTGATTGGCCCAAAACATCAGTAAAGTATTTTTAACATCTAGGAGAAATTTGGACCCCTCAGAAGCTGTTGTGGTATGCCTAGGGAGGTGTCTGAGGGGTGGGGAGTGGCACAAAAATGGCTCCTGTGTGTCCTGAGTGAAAGTTCTGGAAGTTTTTACATCAAGTCCAGTAGAGCCAATCTCTAATGGCTCTGAAGGTGATGGACATGCTACCGGCCAGGTTTGGGCCAATTGGAGGTGCTGGTTATCTCTCTGTGAAAACATATTTAAGAAGAAATCAAAACAAAGCAGGCATGCACTTCTTTCACTTCTTTGTAGTTGGAGGAGGAGGTGGAGGTGGAGGTGAAAATATGTAGAGGAAAAACAACATGGAGACGCCAAGGTTAGTGAAGAAGGTGGGGGAGGAGGTGCTCCAGGCGCCAGAGCTCAAAACCCTCTGCTAGCTGTGGTGAAGGCCATGGGGGAGCAGGAGGTACCCCTGCAGCCCATGGAGTCCACAAGAATGCAGAAATCCACCCATGGCCCATGCCAGAGGAGCAGGTGGATGCCTGGAGAGAGCTGTGATCCAGTTTGTAGTCTCAAAAGAGTTAAAGCTACAGAGGCCTTGCAAAGGAAGGAAAGGCCTTGCTCCTTGGGTGGAAGCAGCCTGGCCTTGGCTCGGCAGAGTCTGCACCTTATGGACAAGAGAACTCATGTTGCAGGAGAATTCAGGTGGGATGTTGCTCGTGAGATTGGACCCACACCAAAGAAGTTCCCAGAGGACTGTCAACTGTCTCTCATGGGAGGGACCCCATGGCGAAGTAGAAAAACCCCTCTCCCTGATTCAGCTGACCAGAGAACCCCTCTCACCCTGCCCCCTGCCTGTGTTGCTGGTTTGGAAAGAGAGAAGGGGGGTGAGAGCAGAGGCTGCTTCTTAAGAGGGTGGGGGGGTGAGAGCAGAAAAACTGTCTGGAGAAAGAGAGAAACTAGTAGAGATAACGAGTATTTGTAGTAGAAGAATTGTGGTGATGAATAGATTTATGAACCTGCTCTGTGGACTGAGAGAATACCCATACCCTGCCTCCCTACCTGGGCTTGTTGGTTAAAAAGAGGAAAGGGGGTGAATAAAATGGGTTCATAAGGGGGGGGGTGTGAACAAGAATAGTGTATGTTTAAGGAAATACTTCCTTGTGGTTTAATCTTACAAATCCTGGTTAGATAACTACTTCATATGGAAATCTGAAGGTCTAAAGCCTTATGATCTTCAAGTCCTTTTAACAAAGTATGGTGTTCCAATATTATAAGACACAAATCCTGCTTTTTACTTATCCATTCCATCAGATTATATCTGGGCTGTTTTGCCTGTGACTTTAACGGAATATCTTTAAACTGGCATGAAAAATCCAACCAAACCCTGACAAGGAAAGAGCAATAATATAGGAGATTCTGCCACTGCACAAACCTTGATATACAGCTTATCAGGGCACTTGCTATTCTAGTCTATTCTGTAGTAAATGCCAGTTTTTCTGAAATTCTAACTATCTGTATCACTTGTTCCCACAATCCAGAGACATTTAAGCAATATAGGTGAAATTTTCACACCACTGTTGTTGGTGATTGATATGGAAACTGAGCCTGGTTCATGCAAAGTCTGATTTTTTATACAAAGCACGTCATTTTATACTGTTACAAACTATAGCTTAGCTGTCACAAGAACTTTGGTTTCCAGGGTTACAGGTTTTACTTTTCTTAAGGGCTACTGATCACCGTCATCTCCCTTAACCTCTTCTATAAACTACTTATGCATATGGTAAACACACACTTGTCGTACTCTTTGTCTCAGCCCCTGCCAGGGGCAATTTAGGTTATCTCTCTTAATGTTTCACATTAACTGATACCAAACGACTTCTGCAGCCCTCCGACCCTGCAGCTCCACCCTGAACTTCCACACACTGTAGCTTTGGGGGAAAGTGATATTAACTTCAAAAAGTCCAAGACTAAAACTCAAGGACAGGAGAACACATATATTAGAAGGAGGGTAAAGGATCATATGCTGAATCATTATGAAACCATTCACCGTCATATCTTTTTTATATATTTCTCTAAATAGACCACTTTTGAACTCTGAATTTATCATTTATTTCTTGTCTTCTCTCAATTTCAGCACAATGAGATATGGCTGATGTTCTCCTATTAAGCACATGATTAACCTCTAAAAGGAGAGATTCATAACAAACCAACCTTATTGAGTTGAAGGGCACAGTAATGGAAAAACATCTAATAGTGGCTTTTTTCTTGAAGAAAGCAAACAAAAATTCAGCAGCAATGTAATGAATATTTGAGTGACCATGAGCTGCCAAATGAACAAAGGTGGCTCTTTCCACAAGAAAGCTATTTGTAATAGACTTCAAATAAGCAGAAGGGTGATATAAGCTTCAAATAATTTTGAACTCTCACAAGTGTGAAAGACTTTATACGTCAGAACTGAAATAAAGAAAGGTGATTAATAATTGTCCTTTACCCAATTGAGTTGACAGATGCACTGACTCTCAAGTGTAAAAAGTAATATATAAATACAAGGTAAGAAAATTACTCTGGAAAAACTAGGTATTCTTGATGCAAAAGGGCTCACAATTCTTTGTGTTAGCCTGCCAAGTTACAAGTGAATAATTCTTCAAAGACTTTGTATTAAGAGGCCTAGCAGGGAGTCATAGACCCAATTATGGAACTTCAACTTCTCCAGTATATTTTTTTTTATTCTTAGTAGATTCCAGATACCTGATCTATCCTGAAGCATGGCATTGACTCCACAACTCAGATAGTTATGAAGTAGGTATGCGTTTATTCCAGCTGGGGTGCATGGGGGGTAGCCCCTCCAAAGGCATGCACACCCTCAACAGCACTTCACTAAGTTTATATTAGGTTACAGATTACATATGCATAAAGTTAGACAAAGCCCCTATACATATTCATTATCTATCCCTGCTTCGTATCATAATGAGTTCAAAGTTCATTTAAATATGCTCGCGCAAGCGCAGTGTCTTCAGATTAATTGTGGGCAAGGGTCCCGATGATTAATTATGACGTGGTCGATAGTCTTCATCACAATGAACTGTTCACCCTGTTCCCTTGTGCATGCTCCCTTGGTCCTTGGTCCAAGTCCAAGCCTGAGAACCAACTCGTACCAGTTCTGGGGTCCAAGGGCGGGATGCTCGGTTACACTCAGTGTTTTTTCTCAATTATTTGGCTCTCCTCTCTCCATCCTCCCCGATACCAGGTAGGCACAAATTCATTAAGAGAATAATAAATGAATTGCAGCATGCATATCTTAGTAAATCATTATCCAATCTCTGGTTCTCTAAATCAGTTCAAAAATATTACTACTATTATCCAACTTCTAGTTCTTTTACATTAGTAATTTCTATTTTACTCTAAATCAATCCAAGCACCACAGTTACATAAATACTGTGGTTAAGGAAAGCTTTCATGAGTATAGAAGAGTGATTTCTCTTTTACATGATCTTTCATTGTTTTTAATATTCAAAGATCATAGATTTGAAATCATAGAATCATAGAATGGCCTAAAACTCATCTCGTTCCACCTGCTTGCCACAGGCAGGCACACCTTCCACTAGACCAGGTTGCTCAAAGCCCCATCTAACTTGGCCTTGGACACTTCCAGGAATGGGGCAGCCACAACTTCTCTGGGAAACCTCTTCCACTTCAAAGTAAAGACTTTTTTCCTAAACTCTGGTCTAATAATTTCTATTCTGGGAGGAAAAGCCTAGTTAAAAAATAATTGCCAAAGCTAAGAAGCAGACAGGTACTTTTAATCACTTCAGAATAAGGTTTAAGATCTTTTATAACCAAGATTATCTGTCTAGCCAGCTCAAGACATTTAGTCAGAAAGATGTGGTTTGAATATGTGAGTGTTTATTTTGTCACAGTAGTTTTGCCCTTGGTATCCCTTTGTTTTGTTCAGAGTAATAGCAGTATGCAATTAATTCTTTACTGTGATGATTGTATTACTGGTCATCATGTTATTGACTTGTTCACAGTAATTGAATTATTTGTATTAGTATTTGCCTACCGTGCATTTAGGTGAATTATCATGAAAGAGGTATAAATCTCTCTTTATCCAGAATGCTAGTGTTCATTCACTGAGTCATCACAAAACTACTTCATTTGCATTTAGTCTTTATCTATTCTTTTTTTTCCTTATTTATTTTATTCAAAATATTCTTGAATTAGGTTGTCATTCTCTAAATATGTGCTTTTTGGGTGTTTATTGAAGTCAAATACATCTATATGCTTTAACACATTGATGTGGAAAAAGAAAATCACTTTCCATGCATCTGTGCATTCCATTAATAGCCAAAAAAATACACCAGAGTGAGAATACAAACAGGAGAAATGCAGAAATCCATTTTTCCCACAAGCAAACTGGGGCACTTAGAGCACAGATATTAATCAAGATCATCTTTATAATTTCACATTTCCATTTGTATAAACATTAAAAATTCAACTTCTGATTACCAGAGATGTATCATCACATGCTTCAATAGCAGCTAAGACACAACTAAAGATTGCATTGTGAGTGAGGAGATGGTATGACAGAAGGTAGCAACAGAAAAGCATTGAAGTGAGTAGCAGCTTCCTCCAGATAGCAATTTCAGAGTAGGAAAAATCTAATTAGGAGGAAGAAACAGGAACAACAAGACTATTGATGTTTTTACAGCTGACTATAACATTTGACCAGAGTCATAGAAAAGATTATTTAAAAATTATATTGATCATGCAGTGAAAATTTTGAAGACTTCAATCTCAAGTTTGTGAGTTACTTAGTCGGTCCACCTTGGATGGGCGTCAGGGTGACGGCACCAAAAACATTAACATTTTCTTCTCTCCAAACTGATTTGGGGAAAAGAAAAGAATAAAATACATAGCAACTGCTTTGGCTTTGTCACTGCTTTTACTGGGTTTAAAATTAAGAAGAAAAGATGAATCACTGAAAGTATTTTGGTGTTTTACCTACATCTTGTTTCTCACAATTTTACTTGAGTATTTTTTTGTGGAAAGAAAATTCTAGCCTTCCAAGCCAAAACTGATCTTCTATGCCCATCAAGATTTTGACTGATGTTTATACAACTTTATGCAATTCACAAGCCTGATGTAACTGATCCAAAAAATTAATTAATTGAACTTACAGAACAACAGTAATGTAAGAAAATTGGCCCTGGTCTCAACTGATAACTCAGGAACAAATTTTTCCCTCATATCAGAATTCATCCTGTATTCATGAGAATTCCCATTTACGGAAAATTTAATGAGAAAAATAACATGGGCTATTCCTGTATGGCATGAAATCACAGAGAAAGGGCCTGAAAAATTATATTCAGTGCTACAGTCTTTGGTCCCCTTACAGAGAAAAAAAGGCAGATATGAGGAAGGGGCTACTAAATTGTATAATATTTTCCTTGTATAAGATTTTCCTTGTTGACAGGGCCCTGTAAATCCTCACTTCATGAGGTCAGGTAGAGCAAGATGTTCTGATCAGATTTCTTTAAGAGATTCTGTTGGGTGTTGGTACCTCTGAGAAAGCACACAAAAGCGAAAAATATTGCCCAGCAGTGAAAAGTCACAGAAGTCAAAAAGAAGAATGTCAGCACTGACAGCTGTAGCTGCAAAAGTCTGTTGTACAGTGTTTTAATTACTGACAACACCTACCGCTCTTATATCTTTATTATGTCTCCTTCCATCTTTGGCATAACAAAAAGCATGATCTTGGAAAGTGATGCTTTGGCATAACTAAAAGCATGATGCATGGAAAGTGAGGGCAAAATTTAGACTAATATTTTTTCTCAAAGAAAAAAATAATCAAAAAATTTAATTTATACCTGGTTTTTGGTTTTGTTGGAGAGATATTCAGCAAATTGAATTACAGAAAAAGTGCAGTTAATAAAGTGAAGAGACAAACAGTGATTAGATGATAGATTTAAAAAAAAAAAAAGTATTTTTCAGCATTTATCTAATTTCTCCAGAGTGACACATTATCTGTTTCATGCTATTTCTCACATAGCTCTGGGAATAACTTGCACATAGCCTACACTAACACACAGCTTTGCAATATTATAATTCCATTTGCATGCAATTAGGCGAAAAGTAACCCTGTGTGTATGTTGTTTGCTGGAAGATGTAGAAGGAGAGGCAAAGAGTATTTTTTTATTGAAAACTTCAAATGTAATTTAATTCTTAATAGCTGTTACTATGGAATTTGTCCCCGTTTTAGGTAGAGTAATAATGGGATTTATTCAAGGATGAGTTAAGAATTAAGTGAAACTATACAAATGCTTTCTATCCGTAAGTGGAAACAGATTAAGGATGTAACTGGGCCTGTTGTCTTCAGTGACAAGTATATAGAGAAGTCAAAAGTGTATCTGTGAGTTTTCCTGAATCAGATACAGTGTCAAAAGGAGAGAAAGCGTAGAATGGAATAAATAGTAACAAAATGCTAATAGATGAAAAACAGATTTTTTTTAATGAGTGGAAATGTATTTTTCCCTTACACAGATTTTTTTTTCAGTAGAACAGCTCACAATGACAGTATAATAAAAAAGTGTATCATCCAATTGCACACTTGACTCCATAATCCAAATGTACATGTGGAAATAAACTCTGCTACCAAAAACTGATATAATGTAAAAACAGCAGCAGTAAGGGCAGAACTCAGGATAGCGACATTAACAGGAACATTCTCAATAGGAAATTTGTCAGCAAAATGGGATTGGGAATGCAAAAATAAAAAAATACTATATATTAATTATTTGCAAATCTTTTTGCTTTGCAAAAAGTATATAAATATGTAAAAGAATATTTGTTAGATTTCCTCATTGCAAGTCATATGTCGTCTCTGAATCCATGCTAAATGCACAGAATCCTGCCAATACAATACCTGACATTTGACATGCAAAAAAGAAATGCTGAGATTTTATATTACTATTAGACCATTTTTTTATTTGAACCCACCATGATGTTGATTTTAGTTAGTAATATTTTTCCCCAAAGCCACCTGAGTAGTATAAATACCTTCATAATCAATGCTGTTATTCACATATGTTTTCTAGCAGGCAGAAATCACACATCTAAATGCAGATATATATCATTATAAAGATATCCTACTCTACTTATTATGGTCCCATTTGTACTGAAGAGGAAGGTAGGAGATCACCATTTTTCATGAAACCCACCTGTATGTTGTATCAATTATATACTAAATAAGAGGCCTTGTGAACTAGAAACTATGTTGAAAGTGCACAGAATTTCTACAAGGATTGGGCATAATCTCAGTTTTAAAGTATAGACAGGGTTGCATAAACAACTGCTCAGATCCTTCAAGCCTCTCCTTGCTGAATACTTTTCAATTTTTTTTTCAAATTGCTTTCAAGATAGAATACAAACTAACCCACCAGCAGGAAAGTTTTCTATACTGTATCTTTTTTTGCACTTGCTTGATCTTTTATCTACTTCTGGTTCCAAAATATCACAATTCCCAGTTGTTTCTTTATTTGTACTCATCCATGTGTTGACATTTTAGAGAGTATTTTGCCTGCAATTTCAGTCACCAGATGGCAAGAACCAAGTTGCAGAATTTATTACCTCTACCCTACAGCAACAGTGCTATTATTACCTTCCAAATTTCACTTACCCTTTTCTTTAAATATCCACACTTTGCTCTTACTGCTTTGGTGAACACTGCAGGTCTCTCATATTCTTGGATTCTTGGAAGTACTGATGTGTGCTTGCAGACAGGAATAGGGTAATAGAGAGACGAGGTCACCCTCAGGAAGATCCAGAAGGAAAACCCACTAGGATTACACTATAAGAACTGTTCCAGAAAACTACTGCCAAATAAAGCATCATTGCTGTGCTCCGCATTTGAAAATCGTGAGATGGGACATAAACTAGTTGCTTGTAATTTTTTGATAGACAGAGATCAATAAAAGCTGTATATTGAGACTGCAAGCTAAAAAATGCATTTTGTTAACTCCAGGGGGAAGAACGAAGAAAGGAGGGCTTTAAGCATCACACAAGAATAGACATGATAAAAGTAAGTTTTAAAATTCGCCTCAGGGCTGCAGTTCATACAACATGGAATAATTACATTTCATTGTTAAAATACGCAACAGGCCCCAAGCTATTAAATTAATTAAATTCAGGAACATTATTGAGCTAAAATTTATGATCAAACAGACAACATTTTAGAAGCCTCTTTCAGCATTATGAAATTTGGTTATATTTAGAAGGAATTTGCTGATTTAATGATTGGTCAGCATTTATAAATAACTTACTGATGTTCTGACACTGCATTCTTCATTTAGTTAAATATTAACTGTAGCTCAGCTTTGAGGATGTATTTTCTTGATATTTCTTAACTAATTTATTACGTTACAAAATATTGTGCAAAATGGCAATACAAATATTCCATAGCACAAGATTTTAAAAACTTGTGAGAATCTGGGGAGATACAGGCAGATGACTTGAGAACCCCAGATTTATCAGGGTTTCTTGTAAGATGATTAATAAATAAAGTATTAAGGTTAGGTTTTAGATAATGGTTTACAATGTAAGAAGCATCAGGCAAAATTTTCATAGGCAAGAGGAGGGAGAAAGAATTAACATTTCACTTGTTCTTTTCTGACTAGAAATAAGATCAGGCAAGTTTGAGCAATTATATACAGAAAAATTTGCCAAAACTTTGACCTATTTTTTTTTTTATAAAAGGAGGTTTCTTATCCTCTTCCTGTTGTGGATCAGTGGTAGCAACTGGATAATAAAAATGGATGTTCCATAAAATCCTGTCACTTAACCTGACCATTGCTTCTTACAATATCACCTATTTCAGATGTGCCATTTTTAAACAAGCATATCTTATCTTAGTCTGCAAGTATCTCACTTATTCCAGTTCATTATGAATAAAAATGATATTTGATTATTGAATATCAGAAACCATACACTGTTTCTCCTCTCACTTCAACATATATTGCTTTCCTTTATATATGCCATTACAAATCCCAGTTTTTGCATGCTCCATTTTGGGTTTTTAC
Source organism: Lichenostomus cassidix (assembly GCF_008360975.1). Lineage (NCBI taxonomy): Eukaryota > Metazoa > Chordata > Aves > Passeriformes > Meliphagidae > Lichenostomus > Lichenostomus cassidix. Next base: position 101,168,239 of record NC_139479.1, on the reverse strand, counting down.
ACATGCAAAATACTTATACATAAATCAACCCAGCTGAAATAGTAAAATCTCTTGAAAAGCATATAGCTAATGAACAGCTCTTGACCCTTTCATAAACATGAAGTTCTGGGAAATTTGCAAAAGAAGAATGAAGAAAAAGGGAGGAAAAATAAAAATTTCCAATTCCTTAAAATAGTAATTTCCATTCATATATTCTTATTAAATAGATAAGTTTCCTAAAATTCTTCAATGGAGCAAAATACCAAAATTGAGGTGCTTGTTCACTTTTCTCTCATTACGACAGCTTTTGATAATGACTTCATAAAGTTCTGAATAATTTATGGCACCACATTTCTAAGTACCTTTGAAGAGGGAAAAGGAATCTTCATTGAATCACCTTTCATGCACAAAGCATTTTTCCACATACATAAGAAAACCTTTATAATGGCCCTGTTAAACATAGCTTTAGTGATGTATGGGACTTTCAATTAGATAAGTAGGAAGCCATCATATCTGAGAAGGATACATGTTAATTCTCATTTCCTATAGCTGAGAGAAGTTTCAGTGTCATTTTGAGTCTTAAAATCTTAAAATGTCACATGAAATAAGCCAAGACATGAGCACTAAGAATTCCGGAGTCTGAAATTTCCATGGCTTCTGAAAAGGATGGAATTTGTCATTATTTTTTATATAAAAACTTGTATTAGTACTGCAAGAGGAATGATGGCACCATTGAGTTTGGAAAGGCCCTCTGAGATCCTTGAGTCCTACCATTAACCCAGCACCTCTGTATTCACCACTAAACCATAATCCCAAGTGCCACACCCAAATACCTTTTGCACATTTCCAGGAATGAGGATTTTACTCTTTCCCTGGACAGCCTATTCCAATGCTTGACCACCATTTCAGTGAAAAAATGTTTCCTGATTTCCAGTCTAAACATCTCCTGGCACAATTTGATACCATTTCCTCTTGTCCCATTGCTTGTTTGTTGCAGGGGCTCTGGCTCAGCTGAGAGTGCCTAGCAGTGGCATTGCCCCACAGAATGAGTCATGGGAATAAAGCAGCCCTAAAGGGGGTGCTCCCAGAGAGCTTTGAAGTAAAGCTATTGGCCCAGCTCATCTCCCCTCCCACATTACATATAAAGATTAATTCTAGAAAGTTCTCCTTTGTCTGCCAATGCCGTGTTCTCTGATTGGAAAATTCAAAGATCTGTATCCTCCCCCCTTGTTCCCTCATAAGATCAAGTCATTGCCAATCCAGAGTTCTATGTACCCCATTGGTTCTTTTGGTTTCTCCCCTCCCTTTTTCCCCCCGCTTTAAAAGCTGCTACGCAACGCAGAAACCTCACTTTCGGCTCACGATCCAGTCCCCTTCTCTCCTTCCCCCCTCCATCTCCCTGTCATGGAGTGATGTTATGATAATCATTTATCCCCTATCATTGGCTTATATGCTCAAGGAAAAAATGTGGTCCTGTCACTTTAACTACATTTAGCCGCAGAGAGAAACGTGGGTTGTTTTGAAAACTTTTCCCAAGCCTCGCTTCGGGGGAGGATTCTTCGCTCGGCAGGGACTGCGCACTGGACGGTGGTCGGAGTGAGCAGTGAGCTCTGTTCCGGTTCTTTTTCTTTCCCTTCTTTTTTTTCTCCGTTTGGACCCCTTTTCTTCGATCTGCTTTGTCACCTGGAGACCCAAGAGAGCCAGAGGATAGCAGAGCTCTCAGGGAGCTCTACCTGGCCCTGGGGGGGTGAGGAGGAGAGGGGCTGCATCTGCAGAAAAGGACTTTTTAATCAGGTTGAATAATTCCTTTTCACCTTGGTTTTCCCCTTCCCCTGTGCCTTGCAGGGCACTCTGCGTGGTTTTGTTAAATAAATAGTTTTTTCTTCACTTCTATCTAAGAGGTTCTGTTGTGGGTGGGGGAGGGGGTGTCGGGGCCCGTCGCTCTCGGAGGAGAGAAAGTTTTATCATTAATCCAGGACACTCCCCCTGCCCCTTAATAAGCCTCCTGGACCGCCAAGCTGACTGCCTGCATCTCCTGTGTCCGCTCCCGATTGTCGGGTCTCTGGGACCCGTTGACTCAGTTTGGAATCGGCATGACCGGACTGTGAGGCCTTCCCCAGGCAGCGGCAGCTCGCCCTTCAGGGAGGCAGGTGGAAAGATGGAAAAAGCTGCGTTCCTGCGGGAGCTGCGGAGGTCAGAGATCAGATGGCGAAAGCAAGAAACGTAGGCAATTCTGAGCTGGGTCGAAGAAGGGTTTATTGAGGGTCGGGCAGGGAGGTCAGGACGGCAGGTAGGGGTGCTCAAAATGGTGCTGCTCTGTGCTGTGCAGCAGCTTTTAAAGTAACAGGAAAGGGGAGGGGAAACGAGAGACGCCCAATGGGGTACAGAGAACTCATGACTGACAACAAATTAACTCAATGGGAACGCAGAAGGGGAGGGTACAAGATTCAGACAAACCAATCACTGGTAACTCAACAAGGGAACAAAGGAGAAGTTTCTAGAACAGAACCATTTAAGGAACAGGGGAGGGGAGAGAAGCAGGGCCAATTGTCAAGCACGCTGGCGCATATTAACTAATCTGGTGGCAAGGATCCCTGGGAGTGCTTTTTCAGGTCACCATGACCAAGGAGCTTACTCAAATCCATGACTCCTCAAGGCCTTTGCCATGGCATCCTGAACCTGAGGCGCTCAACTGTGCCAAGGCCACCACAACACCCGATCTCTGTTTCCCACCACTCCTCCGAGAGCTCTGCCGTTTCCGGCAGCCCCGCTTCCCCCCGAGAGCAGGCTGCCTCAACAGGCTCCAATTAGGCAGCCAACCCGATCCCACACTGTGTTTAGGGGTCCGGGACCCCTTCACTTGTTACCTGGAAAAAGAGCCAGACCCCCACCTGGCTTCATCCTCCTGTCACAGAGTTGTAGAGACTGATAAGTTTCCCCCTGAGACTCCTTTTCTCCAGGCTGAGCCCCACCCAGCTCCCTCATAAAATGTGCTCTACAGGACAACAATCATATTTTTGACACAAAGGATCAAATGATGGTTTTTTCTCCCCTTCTGATATTTCTGATAATTATGGAGTACAAAAAGACTTCATCTTGTAAATACAGAGGCATTTATGAGATGTTTTCTTCTTTTTCACACTACTGTTCTGTCTCAGTAGAGACGGACACGTGACGCAAAAAACACAGCTCCAAGCCAGGAAGGAAGGTGAGAGATAGAGTGAGCTTTATTGCTACAAAGTCTTTTTTTATACTGTTTTCTAACATTTGTGCCATATAGTTATTGGCTTTTCAAACCTGTTATACAACACCATTGGTCAGTTATTCTTAGTACACAACTTCTGTGAAAAAGAGCCCCCCTATTGCAGGTGCAAAATTCCTCTGTGTTTTTCTGTCTTGTTGATGAGCTGTTGTCTAGACTTTGTTTTGCTTCTTACTTCTGTCCATGCTGAGGTTCTCACAGGTAGGAGGTTGTTGACCACACTTTATTTTTACTTCTTGCTTCTGTTCATGGTAAGGTTCTCACAGGTATGAGGTTACCTGTAACACAGTCAGTGTTTGTGAGCCTGAGACAGGCCTAGACAGACCTGCCATCTATTCCCACACTCTTCAAGTTCATATGTGCAAATAACTGTATAAAACATATTTAGTGGACTGGGCTGTTAGATGCTGGTAAGCATCTGTACTAAAGAGAAGATAAAAGCACATAAAAGAACACTAATATTATCTAAAAGCTTTAACTATGCTTTTAAAACATATGAGAAAAAAAGATTTAGATGGGGAAGGAACTTGATACATGTTTGAAAGATGATTTAAATCATTTCTACAGTAGTTTAATGCTGGGATATGTGTACCTATCCTAAGAAATACCTATTTAAATTTAGTCATGATCCTTGCTCCAGAGGAAAATGAGAAAATCTCACACTGCTACCTCCAAAATATGATCACATTTGCCAATAACAAATTAAATAGCAGGAAATTAGCAGCAGTTCTGAAAGGATTTTGGGAGCTGGTTTTATTTGGCTTTATAATAAAAGTTTTCGTTTTGACTAAAAATACAAAATCTGTCTAACATGCTCATGAAAAAAGCTAAATTCTGCTCAAGGCATAACAGTATCTAGCATAACAATATTCTCATATGCTTAGAGATATCATATCTATCATATCTATAAGGTTTGAGTTTGCAACTTAAACATGAACATAGTAGGGAAGATTTTTCTTTTTACAGGCTTGAAGAAATACACTCACTTTTCTATTTCTCATACTCAAATCAGGGGTAACTGCACTGAAATCAGCACAATAAAATCCACACATTCAAAAACCAGTGCAAGTAAAAGAGGAAAAATATTACTGTCAGACAAAAGCAGAGCCTGAGTTAAAATGCAGTATATTTTTCTGATCATAGGAACTAACAAAGATAATAAAATAAAAGGCCACATTCAGAAAGAAAATATGCACAATAGAATCACAGAATCACAGAATATTAAGGGGATGGACCTTCAAGATAAATCTGGTCCCAATCCACCTGACATGGGCAGGGACACCTTCCACTAAACCAGGTTGCTTAGGGCCCCACTGAACCTGGCTTTTAACACTTCCAGGGATGGGGCACCTGTAACTTCCCTGGTCAAACTGTACCTGTGCCTCACCACCCTCACAATAAAGAATTTCTTCCTAATATTTAATCTAGATTTCCTTAAAGGGGTCCCAGATCCCCAAACTCAGTTTGGGATCGGGTAGGCTGCTTAAGCGGAGCCTGGCGAGGCAGCCCGCTCTCGGGCGGAAGCGGGGCAACCTGGAGCTCGGCAGAGCTCCCGGAGGAGCGGTGCAAATCAGGGATCAAAAGCAGACACAGGAGATGCAGGCAGTCAGCCTGGCGGTCCAGGGGATTTATTAAAAGGTAAGGGGAGATGGAAGAGGGGAGGAATAGGGCTGGATCGGCGAGCTAAAAGCGGGGTTTCTGCGTTGTGTCGCGGCTTATAAAGCAGGGGAAAAAGGGAGGGGAGAAATCAAGAACCAACAGGGTACATAGAACTCTGGATTGACAATAATTTCATTTTATGGGGGAAAAAGGGGGGAGGATACAGAACTTTAAATTTTCCAATCAGAGAACATGGCAAAGGCAGACAAAGGAGAACTTTCTAGAATTAATATGGGAGGGGAGATAAGGTGGGCCAATAGCTTTACTTCATGGCTCTCTTGGAGCACCCCCTTTAGGGCTGCTTTATTCCCATGACTCGTTCCGTGGGGCAATGCCACTGCTAGGGACGCTCAGTTGAACTAAAGCCACCGCAACATTTCCTCTCTTTCAATTTACATCCATCACTCCCTCTCCTGTCATCAGAGTTCCTCATAAAAGCCCATCTCCAGCTTTCCTATAGTTCCCTTCAGATACACGAATGTTGCTATGAGTTTTACACTCAACTTTCTCTTCTCCAGGCTGACCAGACTCAACTGCCTCAGTCTGTCTTCCCTAGGGAGGTGCTCCAGTCCTCTTATAAACTTCATGGCCCACTTTGGACTGGCTCCAACATGTCCATGTCTTTCCTTTGCTGAACCCCCAGAACTGGATGCAGCACTGCAGGTGGGGTCTCACCAGAGCAGAGTAGAGGGGCAGAATCCCCTCTCTCCCCCGCAGCCCAGGATTTGTTTGGCTTTGTGGGCTATGAGGGCTCACTGCTGGCTTGTGCTGAGTTTTGGTTTGTTGGAAAATATATCAGGTTAAAAATTTTGTAAAACTTTAGTCAAAGGTTTTGTTTGTCTTTACCCTGGGAAAAGGAATTTTAGGTTTCTTCCAAGGGCATTGCTCCACCAGATGAGGTCTGGTGAACTCAGCATACCAACAGATTGGGAGTGACCCCAAAGATAACCAGAAAGATAAAGACTATTAACAGAACATTCGCCACAACCTTGTAGTTATCAACAAGACATGATGGATATCACAAACGGCTACCCCAGACCACCTCCAGCAGGGCTGAAGACATCCTGGCCCGGAAAAAGGACTGATAAGAAAAACTGAAGAATGAAGAATCTAATTAGCATCAGAGGCGAAGAGATTCGGATCCAATAGAAAACTGAATACTAAGAGTTTGCTTAACTTTAGACCAATGAACACTGACCCAATGCTTTCCTATGTATTTTTACTGTATAAAATATCTGAAAAATCGAGTAAAAGCTGTGTATTATGGAATGATTCTCTCTGCACACCCGGGCTATGTGTAGATGAGATGATTTCTGTGGTGCATCCTGGCCAGAACAACATCCTGGCCAGATAATAAAGTAATGCCTTGACTCTCTAACATTAAAATGCTATTAGAGGGTTTTTGTATTTTTTTCCCGCAGATTCAGTGACAGGTTCATCAACCATCACCCCCCAAGTCCTTCTCCTCAGTGCTGCTCCCAATCACTTCTCCACCCAACCTATTGGTGTGTCTGGGATTGCCCCATGCCACGTGTAGGACCTTGCACTTGGCCTTGTTGAACTTAATGAGGTTCCTTCCTCTCCAGCCTGTCCCAGCCCCTCTGGATCCACCCCTTCCCTCCAGCATGTGACTGTACCACAGAGCTCGGTGACATCAGTGACCCCACCATTCGTGGCACCAACAAAGCTGTTGAACAATATCAGCCCCAGTTCTGACCCTGAGGGATCCCACTCATCAGTGATCTCTACACGGACAATGAGCCATTGGTCACAGCTCTTTATGTGAGTGAGGCCATTCAGCCAGTTCCTTATCCACTGAGTGGTGTATCCATCAAGTCCATGTCTCTCCAAGTTAAATCCTGTTTATTAATTTGAAATGCTTTTAGGTTTAAAATGCTTTTGGTTTTGGATAAGGAAACAGAGGCAAACAAACTCAAAAAAAAACCAATTATGCAAGTGTGGCATAGTGTCTCTGTCAGGCAGCAAAAGGAAACACCATGAACTTGTATGGCAAGACATTAGGCAGCAAATGTTATCTCCTATGTTCCATAACAAGCTCACACACCAAGACTTTCAGAAACAGATTTCAAGACTGACTCAAGTTCAAAATAGCTCTTGCAAACAGCTCCGCCCAAGCGCCTCACTCCTCATAAAGTATTGATGAGGAAGAAAGGTTTTACAAAGCATTTGCAGTGCCCTAGAAAACAAGACAAACACATATAGAAAATAAAGGGCTATAGAAGACCTTGAAAAGCACACCTTTAAAATATGTTAAAAACTTCCAGTGTAGGAGAAAGAATGTGTGCAGGTGACAAGTATGATACATGAGGGAAGAAAGAAAATAATTTTACCATTCTAAATAGCTATCTTTCCACTTTATATTAATCCTTATCTGTAGATAGTGCAGTAATAAGTTCATGACCCATGAAATTATTCTTTCCTCATATTACCTCACCGGGTAATACCTCAACTATATTGAAAGACAGTCACTTGAACACTTCAATAGTTCCCTCTCAGTCAACATCTAGCCATAAATTTAGTTAACTGCACAATAAGCTGAAAGTTACCTTTCTATGGAAAAGAATCTGTTCTTCCCAGAGCTGCTTCATAGCCATTGAAGTATTGGTATTCAGGGAAATAAAACCAGATTGTTTTTATAGCATTTTTGACAACACATTTGGATGATTTATAGGCTCAGTTTTAATTTTTTTTTTCAAATGTAATGTTCTTTTTTCCACATTTCTGTCTGCAGGAGGCACAATAGCAGGTAAGAAATAGCACAACTAAAAGTGTTAGCTCAAACAGAATTTGCAGAGATACTGCGGCAATCACCAAAGATAAACATTTTGTTGCAGGTTTACTTGTAATGTTAAATTTTATATTTCAGGACAAATCAAACTTTTTTGCCTACCAAACTGAGTACTTGTCTTTTTTTAATAATCTAATCTCTTTCTCTAAAAAATAAGCAAACAAGCACCAAATAAAAGAAAACCAAACAGTACCACTCAGCTTATATAAAGTATAGGCTAATTTCAAGTTATACCATCACTTTGAAATATATTCTGACTTGCTAGAAATCATAATCTGAAAAATGGCAAATGCAACATAGGAAGCTCTCCCCAGTGATCATAATTACTTTTCAAATACTTTTCAAATACAACACAGAATTGCAAATAATTTTTAATTTTTTTAATTTTTTTTTTGTCTGTGGAGAATCAATTGTTCTCTTTCCCTTGCTCCACTGCCTCAAACAACCAAACTAACACTGTGAGTTATGATCAATGATCAATATTTTTGAGGAAAGGGTTGACCATTGTCAGATCATAAACACAGTCAGCATAGCTCTGAAATTCTTATGGCAAATCGTTTATTTATCTGAGATACATCTCTGCATAAGAAACATCACAGTGTTCTAGAAATCACTTAATTAATCTAGAAATGACTGTGCCTCACAAGCATGTTGCTAAGTGTTCTATTCATTGTGGGAAACCACACTATTACTTCTTTGCTTGGAGTTCATTACAATCACACATAAACTTCTATATGGGACTAATCACATTTGGAGATGGATTTTTTTTTCTTTCCAAGACTCTATTTCATAATATATGCAAAATCTCTTGTATTAACTTTATTATTTGGATTACCACCATGTATGGATGTTGGGGTTTAGTTGGATGTTATAGCAGACCTTACTCAAGAGCGTCTCTGCTCAGCCCAGTTCGGTGCCTCAGTGCACCAAACTCTCCCTCCGAGGGTCAGTCACTGCACTCTCACCAACTGGGGAGCCATAAGGCTAGCTCTGGTTTCGTCTCCTCTTCGCAACCAGTGGTAGTAAAGGAGGCAGGGAGGGTCTACACACATTGTCAATGGAAGATTTTATTCACATAGCTGCACCAGAGGCCAAAGACCTCCCAGAGGCAGAGATGCTTCATGGGCAAAGACCTCACATGCACAGACACATGTGCCCAGACTCACATGATGCATAGACTACATGTGCATAGACCATGTGCACAGACATCCACATGCATAGACACATGCATAGACAACAACATGGTGTAGGGTGAGAAGTTTTCTAGGGAAACAGAGGGGGCAGGGAAAGTACATAGCCAATGGTCTCTGGGCACAGGGGCAGGACATGGGCAGAGTTAGAGTACAGGAACCAACAGGAAAACCTGAGGGAGTGGCCAGGGCCTGGGGTGGGGAAGGCAGCACAATAGGTGAAAGATAATCATATAAGGGAGGAAAAGGGGTGGAGAGATATAATTTGTACCACAACATATTGGCACAGGTACAGACACACACAAAAAAATGTAACTGACACAAAAAACTGGTTTACCCTCTGAGAGGTCATAGCTTGATAGTCTTTCAAGCCTTCTTCTTCTTCTTACTTTTGCAATATAAAAAGTATTTTTCAGAAGCATTTAAGAACTTTTTTTTCAATTGTGGCAGTATTTTAAAGTAAGCAAAAAATTACTTTTCCAGTCACTTTTCAATATGAAATTAAAGCAAAATCAACGTATCATTGCCTCCATGGTAGCCTAAGGTATTAGACTTCAAATCCTTATGATACCTAATTTTCAAAAAATGAAGTATTCTTTCGGAAATTTTTTTCATTTTAGGGTTCACTGACATTAGATGCTCGCAATCACTGTTCAGTACAGACTTCCCAGTCTCATCCTGAGCCAGGGGTCATATTTTTTTTAATGAATTGATCATTTGAACTCATGTGTCAAGACCTGAGATTTTTTTTGTTGCCTACAACTGCTGATCTTCACAATGCCCTCATAACCCAAAATTTGTTCTACCATCAGTAGTAAGACCTCATAGAGAGCTGCTGAAGCAAACTGGGGAAATGTTATAAATTATTCATAGTGACCACCTATTTTGTTTGGTCCTGCTTGAATTGCCTTAGATTATTACACACATGCAGCTCAGTGATCTCAGGCTACCATGTTAAATAGACACAAAAACTGAGATTAAAGAGTGATTTCGTAAAAGGAATGAAACCAACCCCACCCTCGAGTAACAAGCCTGTCATAAACACAGCATGGCTAAGAGATTTGTAATGTAGGCGGAAGGTTTTAGTCAAACTGAGGCAAAAGTGTGTAGTGGTCGCTCTCACTGAGCTATCCGCTCGGGGCATGCCACCAGGAACTGAGGAGCTAGAGGAGTCTTGGGAGCTGGACGCAGTTTAACTTAGGGTGACAGTTTTTATTACTCCCAAGAGCCTCTGCAACAATGTTAGTTAATATGCCCCTGAGCATATCCTGGTTGGTTCCCTGCATCTCCTCCCTCCGTTTACCCTATATGGTTATCTTCTAGAATGTTCGGCTTTGTTCGGTAGTTGAGTTGTTCCCCATTGGTTCGGTCTAATGTTCCTCCCTCCTCTAAGCTGAGTTCATTGGTTAAAGGTTCCTGCAATCCTATTGGTCTGCGTGCCAAACTCCTCCCCTCCATGCGCCACTTATAACCCCCTGCTCGAGGTTCTTTCGTCGAAGCCTTCAGTCTGCTTTCCTCCCCTTGTCTCTCTGCCTCTCCCTCTTCAATAAACTCCCTGAAGTCCTCACTTAAGAGCCTGTATCTCATCTTTCCTGCGCCTGTGCCTCTCTTCGCCACACTTCCCCGAGAAGCTCAGTGTTGCCTGCAAGCGGCCTACTGCGAGGCCTGCAGGGACAGGGCTCCACGATCCCCAGGGAACTGCCACAAAAGTGTGATTGACAAGAACAATTGTACCTTTAAAAGGTATTCTTGGAGCTGAAAGGATATAATGGAAACAGTTATTTTGCTAGTCCTGCCTCCTATTGTCTGCCTCTTTTCATCATTCTGCAGCAAAGGCTATATTTATCTAGATGGATAATTTATTTTTACTTCTATTTCAGTACTTTGCACATGTTTTCACATCTACGGAATGTTCCAGAAACATATTTTGCTGTGAGAATGCTGGAGCTGGAGGATGAGGTGAAAAAGTAGCCACTCAATTTTTCCACTGCTATTCAAGCCCAGCAAGGGTAGAACTGGGAGTTGTCAGTTATGGTCACTGTTGTGGGTTATGTTTCTCACTCCAGTTTCTTCCCCTTTGTTGCCTAAAATGCTGGTAAAAATTGAGACGCAGACACCGCAGTATAGGAAAAAGGGTATTACCTTAGTTTAATAGGATCCCAGGTGCACCACGACGAAAAAAAGAGAGATGGTATCACGCGTATACAATTTATGGACTTCATTGATTAGCATACCTATTTAAAATTCGCCAATAAGAAACCTAACAAATTAAGTAATTGCCCCCTTATTCAAATTACCTCCCCCCAAAAAGGTTACAACTTAGTTTACAAAAACATGTTCCAGGCATGGGGCTTTTTCAAGGTTGGTGCCTCATGTTCTTGAGATTGTGGAGATTGTTTCATCTTCTCCAAAGAATTCTGAACAAGGCTAAAGTACAAGGTTTATAAACATGTGGGGCTAAGATACAGGGAGTAAAAAGTACAGGAATGGGAAAGGGTAAAACGTATATAAAAAGGGGATATAAGTATAATGAAAAAGGACAAAAAATCCATCAGGCATCATGCTGGAGAAGTGGAAAGGGGGTGTTTTTCAAAGTGGTTGAGAAACAAAAGGGTTAGCCAAGCACACTCACATACCACTGTAATGGTTTGGCCAGGAGAACTAGAGTTTGGGAATGTTTCCTGGGGAATGGGCCCTCCCGCGGTAGGGCAGGTACTGTTTCAGGAGTTGGTGTAATACCAGAAGAGGTATTGTGGCTGACTCGGGGACTTTTGCCTGGAGGGTGGGGGGCTGGTGTCAGGCCCCTTTTCAGCTTGGTGGCTGAGGAGAACAGTCAGGCGTGCTACAGAGAACATTTGGCTGTTTACAGGGACACTGCCACAGTTTAGCTTGCTGCCGGGATTGGTACCCAAACCAGCTGCTGCCTGAGAGTTTTGTAAAAGCAGCCACCTCCCACCTCCCCCTGGCTCAAGCTCCCACCACCACCTCAGGAGGTTGCCAAGCCCGCATTGCAGCACGCCTGAGGTCACGAGGGACCCAGGCAGCCCCTTGGCCTGAGCGGAGCCAACAGTGTCCCCTGCTGGTTGTAGTCATAGCTACATGAAAGGGAAAAAATTACTTCACTAGTGGGATAACTTCTGTTATTCAGGGGTTTTTCGTTGTTGTTTTTTGTTGTTTGTTCTGGTTTATATATATGTATATTTTCCAGTACAGAACTGTTACTCCTTTCCCCACATTTTTGCCTGGCAGGCCCGTAATTTTGAACTTATAATAATTTGGAGGGAGGGGGTCATCTTTCCATTTCAGGAAGGTTTCCACCTTTCTTGATAGATATCTGTCTTTTCAACTAGGACAGTAACTTAAGTTTAGTTCTCAGAAATAACACATACATATTGCAAAGATATTTTTCTTCACAGAAGTTAATACAAATGTTTGATCTTGTGAAGAAATATCTCCAAGGGGGTAGCACAGTGTGACATGATAATTGGGCTCCTTCCTACAACATAAATGCTGGATCAGACCAAGAAATGTGTGGAAGACATGCAAGGCCATTATTTAACAAGTGAGAGTCAAATATCTAGTATGACAACAGAAAATAAAAAATTATTTCTTTAAATTGATCCCAGTATTAAATAACAGCAAAGGTTACAACAGTGGATGACCCCAAAGACTCAATTTCCAGTGTGTATAGATGCAGGCACTAAAAAAGAATTCCTCAGAAAAAGATATTTCTAGTTGCTTTAAAGAAATTACTGTGATATCCAGGATGCAAATCAGAAGCCAATTTCTTTTAAATGTTCTGCTCTAGTGGAGTATTTGACAAGGCAGATGAATCCAAAAAACATTTCTGTTTCTTCCTAACTTAGCAGAAGAGTCTTGCACTGGAGATCAGGGACAGGCAGCTCACCATGACAGCTACCTGGCAGAAACTTATCCTCCGAAGTTTTGTGGGTCAGGACTCCTCCATTATCATTGTATTTCCATCATCATCACACTGAATGCCAATACTATCTCCAGGTATTTGAAAAGTGGTGGTTCCCAAACCTATTTTCTTTGGATGTACCATGAAGAAATAGTACATATATGGAATGTTCTTGAGTATTGACGAAATAACTGGTATATCATTTTAATGCATATAATAAGCTATAATAAACCTTAGATCATTGGTCTACTGAGTCTAGTATAGTCTGTGGAGTACTGAAGATCTTCCACCTTAACTGGAGATTATTCATATGAAATACATCCAGAGAAGCTGCTTAGCAAAATTCATATATTCTTCTTCGTGTAACTTCAGTTGATTTTTAATGTGTACTGCTTCAAAATTTCTGATTAAACCAGAGCTTCAAGGAGACTTATGAAAAATATTTCTACTAGAAGCTCAATAATTATGTCAACCTTCCAAAAAAAATTAATATAGCATAGCTTAACAAGAAACAAATCAACTTTACACTTAACATTAGCACAGACTCACTGTTAAATTTTGTTTACCGGGAGGAAGCTGGATTAACCTTACTGGTTTTAAAGCAATCTTAACCAACTGCTGTGAGAAATTTCGTGTTTGTTTCAAAACAGCTGAAAGCCCACTGAAAGCAGTGAGAAAACTAAAGTGCCTAAAGTTCAACTGGTTAAATGCTTTCATGAACAATGCTGAAGCTGGCAAGATTTTGCCTTTAGATTTTGTAGGATCCAAAACCATCTAAGCATTTCATCAACCTGGGATGTGCTCAGGAACTGTGATGAAAACACTTTTACCTAATGTCTTGGTTTGAAAACAAACCAGTGGGAGATCACAAGTCAAGACTGAAATTAAAAAATAAGTAAAATAATACGAGGAAAAGCACTGACAAAGTCAGATACAACCTAACACCCTGTTAGGGTGGTAGTAGCAGTCCAACTGAAGTAGTCCAGTTGAAGCGGTGATCCTGTGAAGGTCTAGTCTCCAGCTGAAGATCCAGTGGTAGCTCTTGTCCTCTGGGAACCCAGTAGACAGGGCTAGCTCAGGCGGTCCCAAGGTTAGGTTATATCCAGGTGGGAACACCTGGCCCCTCCTTCCTGGGCAGAGCATCCCACAATGGGATGAGATAAGTCCATGAGTCACACGCTGGGTCCTTGATGGCCCATTGTCTGTCATGCGGGGTGGATCATTAGCAGCTGGTAACAGCTAACAGATGGCCCATTGCCTTTCATCCGGAGTGGGTCTTTAGCAGGTGATAGCAGCTAACGGCCCACAGCTGGTGGTAATACAATACTTAACTACATCTATATTGCAACCTAGGACATTATCCACTTTTTATTTTATTACCATCTATACAGTTTTTACTTAAGATAAGGTCTCTTTGTGGGACACAACGGGTTTCTCTATTTGCCTGCATTACCTACTAAGTATAACCAGGGTTTTGGGCAAAAACAACTCTACGGATGGGTTTGCCTTTGCCTGAGGTAGGACTAATCTAAACAGTCTTTTCTAAAAAATTTTTTATGTGTACCACAGGGATTTTATCTCCATCCACTGTGTGCAAAGGTTTGGACTGGGCAGGATCGGCTCGATTGATAGAACTTCTTGTGTTAACCATCCAGGTGGCTTTTGCTAAGTTCAGTTCTTGATTTTTGAAGGTTCTCTCGCTAAGTGCTTTTAAAGTTGTCTTAAGTAGTTCGTTGTACCGTTCAACTTTCCCGGCAGCTGGTGCATGATAGGGGATATGGTATATCCATTTAATTCCGTATTCTCTAGCCCAGGTGCTTATGAGGCCATTCTTGAAATGGGTTCTATTGTCAGACTCGATTTTTTCAGGGGTACCATGTCTCTACAGGACTTGCTTTTTTAGGCTTAGGATGGTGTTCCGGGCAGTAGCATGAGGCACAGGGTAGGTCTCTAACCATCTCGTGGTTGCTTCCACCATGGTTAACACGTAGCATTTTCCTTGGCGGGTTTGGGGAAGGGTGATGTAGTCAACTTGCCATACTTCCCCATACCTGTACTTTGACTATTGTCTCCTATACTACAGAGGCTTTACCTGCTTGGCTTGTTTGATTGTGGCACAAGTTTCACAGCTGTGGATGACCTGTGAGATGTTGTCTATGGTTAAGTCTACCCCTCGGTCACGAGTTCACCTGTATGTCGCATTTCTCTCTTGATGACCAGAGGCATCATGGGCCCAACGAGCTAGAAATAATTCTCTTTTGTGCTGCTAGTCTAGATCTACCTGTGACACTTTCACCTTGGCAGCTCAGTCCACCTGCTCATTGTTACAATGCTCTTCATTAGCTCGACTTTTAGGTACATGTGCATCTACATGTCAAACTTTCACAGTTAACTTTGCTGCCCGGGTGGCGATGTCTTGCCAAATCTTAGCGGCTCAGATGGGTTGTCCTCTGCGCTGCCAGTTAGCTTTTCTCTAGCGATCTAACTATCGCCACAGTGCATTGGCTACCATCCAAGAGTCGGTGTAGAGATAAAGCCTTGGTTATTCCTCTCATTTGGTAATATCTAAAGCTAGTTGGATGGCTTTAAGCTCTGCGACCTGACTCGATCTACTTTGTTTCTCGGTAGCCTGTACAGCTTGTCGTGTGGGGCTCCACACTGCAGCTTTCCATTTCTGATTTGTACTTACAATTCGGCAGGAACCATCGGTGAAGAGGGCATAGCGTCTTTCACTTTCTGGCAGCTCGTTATAGGGGGGTGCTTCCTCGGCACGTGCTACTTGCTCTTCTGCTTCTTCTGAAGATAATTTAAAAGTCTCACCTTCAGGCTAGTTTGTTATAATTTCCAGAATCCCAGGGCGATTCGGGTTTCCAATACAGGCGCACTGTGTGATGAGGGCAATCCATTTGCTCCACGTGGCATCAGTGGCATGGTGGGTAGAGGGAACCCTTCCCTTGAACATCCACCCCAGCACTGGCAGTCGGGGTGCAAGGAGAAGTTGTGTTTCTGTGCCAATCACCTCTGAGGCGGCTTGGACTCTTTCGTAAACTGCCAAGATTTCTTTCTCAGTGGGAGTGTAGTTGATTTCAGACCTTCTGTAATTTCGACTCTAGAATCTTAGTGGTCAGCTTCGGGTCTTACCAGGCACCTTCTGCCAAAGGTTCCAGGACAGACTATGGCTCCCGGCTGCAGAGTAAAGCACATTCTTTACCTCTGGTCTTGTCTTGACTGGGCCAAGTGCTACCGCATGAGCGATCTCTTGTTTGATTTGGGTGAAGGCTTGCTGCTGTTTAGGGCTCCAATGGAAATCATTTTTTTTGCGGGTTATGAGGTAGAGAGGGTTCACGATCTGGCTATACTCAGGGATGTGCATTCTTCAAAAGCCTATGGCACCTAGGAAAGCTTGCGTCTCCTTCTTGTTGGTTGGTGGAGACATTGCGGTGATCTTATTGATGACCTCAGAAGGAATTTGACGCCGTCCGTCTTGCCACTTTACTCCCAGGAACTGGATCTCTTGGGCAGATCTCTTGATTTTACTCTTCTTAATGGCGAAACTGGCTTTTAGGAGAATTCTGATGATTTTCTCTCTTTTCTCAAATACTTTCGTTGCTGTGTCCCCTCACACAATGATGTCATCAATATACTGCAGATGTTCTGGAGCTTCACCCTTTTCCAGTGCAGCCTGGATCAGTCTATGGCAGATGGTGGGACTGTGCTTTTACTTCTGGGGTAGTTGGTTTTATGTGTACTGCACACCCCTCCAGGTGAAAGCAAACTGAGGCTTGCACTCTGCTGCTAGAGGAATGGAGAAAAAGGCATTGGTAATATCAATGGTCGCATACTACTTTGTTGCTTTGGATTCCAGCTCGTACTGAAGTTTTAACATGTTCGGTACAGCACCACTCAGTGGTGGTGTGACTTTATTCAGGCCACGGTAATTTATTGTCAGTCTCTATTTTTCACTGGACTTACGCACCGGCCATATGGGGCTGTTAAAGGGTGAGTGAGCCTTGCTGACCACTCCTTGGTTCTCTAGTTTTCGAATCATCTTATGGATGGGGGCCACAGAGTCTCTGTCAGTGTGGTATTGCCGGCGGTGCACTGTTGCTGTAGCGATTGGTACCCGCTGTTCTTCAATTTTCAGTAGTTTTACAGCAGATGGGTTGTCTGAGAGACTAGGCAGGGTATTCAGCTGTTTTATGTCTTCTGTCTCTACGGCTGCTATTTCAAAAGCTTAGCACTGTCTTTTCGGGTCTTTGAAATAGCCACTCCTGAGATAGTTTATGCCGAGGATGCATGGGGCGTCTGGACCAGTCACAATGGGGTGTTTCTGCCACTTGTTCTCAGTTAAACTCACTTTAGCTTCTAGTACAGTCAGCTGCTGGGATCTTCCTGTTACCTCAGAAATAGAAATGGATTTGGTCCTTACATACCTGGATGGCATCAGGGTGCACTGAGCGCTGGTATCAACCAAAGCCGTGTATTTTTGTGGGTCAGACGTGCCAGGCCATCGGATCTACACAGTCCAATAGATCTGATTATCTTTTTCTTCTATCTGGCTAGAGGCAGGGCTCTTTTAATCTTGTTTTTGGTGCATGATGTTTTTCTCTTGTAAATGTGTTTCTGAGGTCTCTTCAAGAGGATTAGTCATATTATTACTTTCATTCTGTCTGGAGTTTTGTCTACAAGAGACTGGGGCAGTGTTGTACTTAGATGAGCTTCTTGAAGTGGATGTTTCTTTTTTCAATTTACGTACTCGGGCTGCTAAGGAGGAGGTGGGTTTTTTATCTCACTTTTTCATGTTTTCTCCATGCTCTTGCAAGAAAAACTAGAAGTTACGTTGTGGAGTTTGTCTTTTTTTTTGGTTGGGGGACGTCTGCTCTTGACGTCTGCAGAGACTCGGGTTGGTTTTGGTGTGGTATGGAAAAATTTTTCTTTGAGCTCTTTTTTTAGTTTTTGATTTTCTTCAATTAAGTTTTGGACTTGCTCGGCTAGGTTTGTTTTTACTGATGAGACTTGGGTGCGTAGTGGAGCGGTGACAGTGTTTTCGTAAATTCTCAGCTTGTTTGCTAACACGCTCACTTGGTCTTCGCCTTTTCTTTACTGCAGTGTTGCTAGGTAACGAGAGTATATTTCTGGTCTGAGCTGTGCGAATCTTAGCTACATTTGTGAAGTGCACTGGACATTATCTGGGTTCTTGGGGAATCTCTCGTTGTCTGAGAAAATGATCTCTAGTACGGCCAATTCCCTCAGGCATTGGATATCTTGTTTTATTGTGTTCTATTTTTTTTGGTGCATTTGGAGGTTTTCTTTGCACAGGTATCTGTCCCGTACACTCGCCAGCAATCGCCGCCAGAGGCTGAGAGTTTCTTGGGTTTTCTCAATCTCCTGGTCAATGACCACATCCTGGGACAGGGATCTTAGTTGCCTGGCCTCACTTCTGTCCAGAATGGTGTCATTAGCTGCGGCGTCCCAGATGCAGAGCAGCCAGGTTAGGATGGACTCGTTCGCTTGCCGGGTGAATTTTCTCCGTAGGTCATGCAGCTCCCCTAGGGATAGGGAGCGAGTGATGATTTTCAGCTCTGTTTTTTCTGCTTGGTGAGATGGTCTTGCAGCATCTTCATCAGTCGCTATGCGGACTGATTTGTTCTTTGATTTCTTTTTTTGGACGGGGGCAACTGCTAAGGGCTTCGGCTGTTCTGATTTGCTTTGGTTTTTTTTTTAAGAAGACAAAATAATGTTCTGATCTTCAGCATGAGGTACACGGTGCTGGTTAAAGAGAACAGAACTGACAAAAACATTATGTTATCTCTAGCATCTAGAGAGAACTCCATATTGTCAAAGACGGCTGTGTTTGACCTGAAATGCTGGAAGAAACTGCTCTCTCTTTTTAGCTCCAGAGGCTGGGTGCAATTCCTGAGGAGGTCCTAGACGAAGCAGCTCAGGTTAGGCCAGGCAGACAAAGTTGAGTATATATAACAAATGGTGTTCATCGTCTCACAGGTAACCATGCCATAGGCATAAAAAACTAATAGAGCAATTTTCATGCCATTCCCTGGTCGTAACAGGAGCAATACAACGGGCAGATAGTATTTCATTTGAGGAAAAATATAGAGAGCGAGATACAGTATTTATATAGGTAAGCTGAGCATCATGGTGACAGGATTTTTGAGTTTTATTAGGTCGTGCCTCACGTTGGGCGCCAAAATATGTCTTGGTTTGAAAACAAACCAGTGGAAGATCACAAGTCAAGATTGAAATTAAAAAATAAGTGAAATAATACAAGGAAAAGCACTGACAAAGTCAGATACAACCTAACACCCTGTTAGGGTGGTAGTAGCAGTCCGACTGAAGTAGTCCAGTTGAAGCGGTGATCCTGTGAAGGTCTAGTCTCCAGCTGAAGATCCAGTGGTAGCTCTTGTCCTCTGGGAACCCAGTAGACAGGGCTAGCTCAGGCGGTCCCAAGGTTAGGTTATATCCAGGTGGGAACACCTGGCCCCTCCTTCCTGGGCAGAGCATCCCACAATGGGATGAGATAAGTCCATGAGTCACACGCTGGGTCCTTGATGGCCCATTGTCTGTCATGCGGGGTGGGTCATTAGCAGCTGGTAACAGCTAACAGATGGCCCATTTCCTGTCATCTGGAGTGGGTCTTTAGCAGGTGATAGCAGCTAACGGCCCACAGCTGGTGGTAATAGAATACTTAACTGTTACGGCCCAAGCAGCTGAGATAGAACTCAGTGCCCTTGAGAATGTGGAGGATTGGGATGAAATGGGAGAAGTGCCAGAAGAAAGTGAAGAAGAGATGGATTATCCCAGCAACCTGCCAGAAAAGTATTACAGATAGTATAGGCCGTTATCTCTCTCCAACCACTCGACGCATGCATATCTCATTGTTAGACATTGGTAAGTTTAGACTGTAAATTACTTGTATTCACTTTTCTATTTGTTCTAAAAACTTGTAAACCCGCCTAGTTATGTGCCCTTATAACCTGTTGTAGAGCCTTTGTTCAAGGCTCTTCAGATCTTTCTCCAAACTTTCCTATTCCCGATGCAACCCCAATAAAGCTGAAGAGACCTCATCTCGTTCTCTCGCCTGAGTCGACTTCCAGAAGCCCAAATTCATCTCCTGTGTAGCTCAAGACAGCCCTTCTCCCCACTGAAAGAACTTTCCCGTGGCATTTAAAGCACTTCTGGTTATGACTTCAGAAGTAGCCGCCACACTTAACTACATCTATATTGCAACCTAGGACACCTTACTGTGAAGATGCTTCATTGTAATCTGTTCATGTTACTTTAGGATATACTCATCTAAAATTAAGCTCCTACTTGTTCTTTGTGTCTCAGCTGGAAAAAGAAGTTGATTTTACATTGGATTTTGTTATCAAGTACAATTTAGTGTCAGTCATGCCTGTGGTCTATTTGACTGCTGTATTTTAAGTTTTTCCCAAGAATCCTGCACATGTTCATAAGACATAAGTGAATCTCTAAAGGCAAGCAAGTGTATGAAATTATAATTTCACATTGGAAGACAATAAAATCTGATTTATGGGATCAAATACTCCTTTCTTAGAGGAATTTCCTAGAGGAAATTTCATCAGACAAGGTTCCATTTTCACAAGCTGACTAACATTTTGCAGCTAAGCAGTGGTCGGTTTGTTATGTATTGGAGTCCAAGATTAAGTGTAACTCCTTTTTCCTTATGGGAGTTAGACTGATTGACTTTACCATGTTCCCACAGCTAGACTTGATCCTTCTTTTTAGGTTTCCAGGTTACAAGGATTCCAACTCTATCTATTTTTCTGTGTAGATGTTATATGAAAGAAAGGTAAACAACAATTTGTTCTTGCTGTTTCTCCCAAGGCAGACTCCTGGAAGCAGCACTCCATGCCCTTTACTTCCTCAGTCACACATGGTCATGCTGCCAAGAAGGTTTTGTGCATCACAATTGTGATCACTGTAGGCTGGAGGGGATAGGAACAGAATTCCAGCATCAGTGTTGCAAAACCATGAATAAAGACTTTAGTAGTAGTCATGCTAAGGCTTGGAGGGATCAGTAGGCCTGAGTGTAAACAGTGTTGTGTAGCGAAGTTGCCAGTAGCGATCAAAAGGATCAATAGAGCATACTGATGAGGGTAGAAAGACTTGTCTAAGGAATGTAGCTATAGAACAGTTTGTTTATTTAAGTAATCTGCTAAGTGAAGTGTGTGATTTATCTAATAGGGTGTAGTAGATTAATGATGATAAAGAATGTTCAGTTAACAAAAAACAAAGTCACAATGTAATCATAAATCAGGTAGATGTGTCTAGAAATCAAATTCATTGAGATGAAGCAATTTGGAAAGAAAACATATATATACTCAGTGATTTTGTAGCAGGTTGGGGCTCTGACTTTTGGACGCGAGTCCCCGGTCCCCAGGGCCCTCAATAAAGCACCGCGTAAAATAACTTCGGTTGTTTTGTGTTTCCTCGGTTCGGGCAACATCAGTACCCTAGAGACGTTTCATCAAGCTAACAACACAGTAAGTGTGGATAATCGACAAAATAATAAATACCATTCATATGTTTATTCATCTAATTCACTAATGAAATGCATTGAAACCTGCTAATTAAATAGTAAGCTGTTGATTATGAAGTGACAGCAGCTAAGCTATTGCAAGTGTAAAGATGGTTTCCTATATTAGAAATTATTCACTCCATGCAGAATGAACAATTTTGTTATATAAAATATGTCTTTATTGAGTAGTGAATAATTTCAAAATATCAAAGTCCCTAAAACAATTTCTGCTGATTCCACCAGTGGCAACTCAGAGACTATCTATCACTACAGTAGAGTAAAGGATGCATCTAAACCTTACTAGAAATATCAAATAAACCCCAATTTATTTCTGTATCTGGGAATTTGCCACATTAAATGCTTACATTTCATTTTAAGTTGTATGTCCAACTTAATTCTGTTATCTTGTGTGTAATGTGTCACATGCTCCTTAACTGTATGAAAATAATTATTTTAAGTCCCTTCAGATCACAGGCCACACACAAAAATGTGCATGGACTTCTAATAACATTCTAATAATTCTTTACCGTTTCTCACCAAACTATTCTCCAATGTTTTAGGAGGGTAATTTCTACCATAAAGAAAATCAAGAAGGATCAGAATTAATACAGGAACTTTAGGGAAACTCATAGCAGTCCATAAGGTTAAAAAGCCTGGATAGAGAGAGGATTTCTGTAACATCAACAAGGACAGTCACTACACAGGCAGTGAGGGGAAGTGGAAGGTTTCATGGGAACATCCAATTTGCTTGAGAGGTTGAGAAGGCCCTGTCTGAAATTACAAAATTCTCGGGAGGAATGAAACCATTCAAACTGCAATTCAGACTGTGATACAGCTAAAGGTGTCTTTCCTCTCTCTCTTTCTCTCTAACCTCTATCTATCTTGTTCCAGCTGAAGAATTGAATTATGGTTTTGGAGTTTTATTCTACAAGGTCTGTGCAGTCATTTGCTATAGCTATCAAACATCTCTGACTAGTGATAGAAAGCCATATGTCCACGAAGGGAGACTGGACAGTCTAATTTACATGTGTAAGTTAATGAGCTGAGAATTAGTCCTTGGTTCTTAAAGCAGAGAGGTCCCATTTCAGTTTAGCAGCAGCATTCAAATCCTGAATGCTGAGGGTCTGCCAAGGTAAATCCAGTCAAGCCCAGGGAAAGGTCAAATGTACCTTGATTACACATGTTGGAAAGCAACACAGCTGTGCATACAGATGAGACACAGCAACCTGTGGGTGTATAACAGTCTGGTTCTCCAGTTGGTACTGCTGCCTATTTCTTGTACCACTGGCTAATGTTAAAGCCATGAGGCACTAATAATTCTTTTTTTCTTGCTTGCAGTACCACAAATTATTTAGTATGTCACATCTATATTCAAGTGTATTCATCACATTTGAATACAGATATAACACAAATGTTGTTCCTGACAATAAAATGCATTCATAAAAATTAATAAAGAATTTATTGTATGTACCGCAGAAACACATTAGATCATTCAATTCCTTCAGAAATTAAATTCATTCAATTGCTCCAGAAATTAAATAAAGTATTTTTTAATTATTAAAATACACTGTAGACATACATCAGCATGATTTGTGTGTTGATTTTCTTTATAACTGTGCAGGGGCAAAGCCTTGGGAATTGAGAATAACAATTAGTCTTCACTGCTATATATTTTCTAAGAAAGTAGAGGATTTTCTTCAAATCAAAGAGAAAATAAAGTATCATCTGTAGCAATGAGTTGTGTGCTCAGTTTCTATAAATTTATTTTATCACACAAATTAAGAAAACAGCCATCTCACTCACAGGGTGAAAATTAAATTCCATTTTTCCAAGTTTGTTAGAGAAATAGAGGCAATATAACAGTTAAATGTGGTGGAAGAAAAGTCTTATTAGACTTAACAGGATGTAATACAATGCCCAGTGCTTGGACTGACCCCTCAAATCCAGAGGTAATGCTTTAATTTCAAGGTGACAGGGCTAGCTATACTAATGATATTCCCTCTGGATTGAGTACATCCTAGCTTGCCATGGACTCTTTGCTGGAGCTGGATCACACAGCTCTTCTCTGAGTCACAGACACAAATTCACAACACAGACTACTGGAAAATCCCATCATACTTAATTATTTGCAATTCTTACCTCACATGCTGTGAGTGAATGAATCTTATTAGTTCATACAGTATTAAAACAAGCATGTCTTTTTTCCCAGGAGAAAATTTTGGGTTTAGAGCAGAAGAGGGCATTCCCTTCTGGTAAATGATTTCCATAAGCATTGAGAGCTGGAAAAGTGCAAAGGTAGCTCTGCATGTGCAGTTAAAAAGTGTGGTACAACCTTTGCACTTCCTACATATTTTCTGGAGCCACACATTCAAGTGTACAGAGGAGACACATGGTTTGAATGGATGGACCACTTCGTGGATAAGGAATTGGTTGGATCATAGAATCATAGAATCATAGAATTACAGTATATGCTGAGTTTGAAGGGACCCATCAGGATTATCAAGTTGAGGGTCACACTCAAAGAGTTGTGTTAACCATATGATGTCCCAGGGGAAATCAGTGGCAAGTGATATCCATCAGGGGGTGGTGTTGGAACCAGCACTGTTTAACATTCTTCGTTGGAGACAAGGAGAGTGGGATAGAGTGCACCCTCAGGACAGCTGATGACACTGAGCCCTGTGGTGCAGTCACACGCTGGAGGGAAGGGATGGATCCAGAGAGACCTAGACAGGTTGGAGAAGTAGGTCTGTGTGAACCACATGAAGTTCAGCATGGCCAAGTGGAAGGTTCTGCACCTGGGTCAGGACAGTCCCGAGCAGACAGATTGGGAGAGCCCTGAGAAGGATTTGTGGATGTTGGTTGATGAGGTGCTCAACATGACCTGCATGTGCGCTCACAGCTCAGAAAGCCAACCACACGCTGGGCTGTATCACAGGAAGCATAGGCAGCAGATCAAAGGAGGGGATTCTGACCATCTGTTCCAACTTTGTGAGACCCACCTGCAGGTCTGCATCTAGCTCTGGGGTCTCCAGCACAGGGCATTGACTTTCTGAAGCGAGTCCAGAAGAAGCCACGGAATGATCAGAGTGCTAGAGCACCTCTTCCTAGAAAGACATGCTGAGAGGGAAAGAGATGGAGTTGTTAATCATGAAGAAAAAAGTCTAGGGAGACCTTCCTGTGGCCTTCAAGCATGTAAAGGGGGCCTACAAGAAAGCTGAATGGAGACTTTCTTTCAAGGGAAATTAGTGACAGGACAAGGAGGAATGGCTTCCATTTGAAAGAGGCAGGTTTAGATGAGATATAAGGAAGAAATTCTTCCCTGTGAGGGTGGTGAGATGTTGGAAAACATAGTTTTCCAGCAAAACTCATGCTAACCGAACAGAGCTGAGCAAGGTTTCAGTGTTCCCAGGCCTCAGTGAAATTCCGACAAGCTGCAGTGGTTGTTTGCCTGAGAATGTTTTGTGGGAAGAATGCCATGAGAAAGATTAGGAGTCAGGAGTGTTATGAGAAAAGAATAAGGGAGTTAGCAGGAGGATCCCTGGGTGTGTGAGAACAGCTGCAGGTGTGTGTATGTATCTATGAATAGAAACTTCTGTAACAGTATATAAGTCTCGTTTAGTGAAATAAATTGGAGCTTACTTTATATCTCATATTGAGAGTGCTGTGAGTCTTCCCTCGCGCTGCATCTCGTTAAATGGTGACCCCGACGTGATACGGAGCAGCAGGATTTACAACCGACGATTACGGACCCTGACAACGGAGTTTTACGACCCTGCTTGGGAGAGCAGCGCGAACGGAGAGGTGCTTGGGGAGTGCAGCCTCAGCGTGTCGAGTCTTCGTCCGAATTGGAGAAGGTCGGAAGACACAGGTGAATACCTGCCTACCGTGAGGGCTATACTTCGGTAAACTGCACAACTCTGGCAATTGCGAGCCTCGATCGAGTGCTTAGACGGTGTTGACCAGGACCTGAAAACCAGCTGGACCCAAAATGGAATCAGAGGTAGCCCAAATTTTATTGTTATGCTTTTTAGAAAAGCACGAACTCAGTAGCCTGTTATATTTGGCTGGCCTGATGGCAGTAGGACAAGCTTATGGATTTTTTATAAATCCTATTACAGTATTCAGTGTAACAGAATGGTTGAATTACGGAGTTGTTTTGCTTTTGGACTGTGATAAAATTGCAAGAAAGCTTGGCAAATCATGGAGTAAAGTTGTAGCCTGCTTACAAATACATGCCACAGAGCAAAACCTTACGTGGCTCACGGCGCAGGACATAGTACCCGCATTAAGCAGAGAAAAGCCTGTGAATTACTGTGCCGCTTTTGATATGCGTAATACTTCGGCAGCCGCGGCACAGCTGCCAGGGAAACCCCCTCCGCCGGGGAGGGGGGGGGAGAGACTGCTGATAGCCGAGAATTCAAAGTTGCTCGATTGGATGAAAAATCTGTTCCTGTCTCAAAGTATCACAAAACTTGGTAATGTTACAACGAAAAACATCTTAGCTGCTTTGTTTGAGAGAGTTACTGTTGGACTTTTGCCAGAACAACTGAATATTTTGTTAGAACGAGCTCCGATATCGCGGGTAAAGAAACAAAGTAACCAGAAATCATTCCGATGTTACCGATGTGGGAGTGGGGAACATATAAAAAAGATCTGCAATGAAAAAACTTGGTGTTCCTGCTGTAACAAAGATACTCACAGTACAGAAGCTTGCAGAAACAAAAAGAACAAAGGAAAAGTGACCAATGACCAAAACCAGCGGCGGCTCCTACCCCTCACTGCGCACCGCTGGCACACCACACAAAGGAGGCTCCTACCGGAAATTGTTCCAACTGTGGTTTCCGGCCGAATGACAACCAGAGCGGAAGTCCCAGAGGGTACCCCGGTGGGCGGAGTCGCGAGCCATCCACGCCTCCTTCACTGCCCCAACTGTGACGTCTGTGGGGAAACTCTAAACTCTACACCTCCCCAAAGATGAGGAAATGATTGACAGCTTCAGCAACGAACCAGAACTAACCAACAGCGTTGCCAGCAGAAACAGCAGTTTAACACAAGATAGAGTTGTTTCTTTTGTAATCATGGAGAACTTTTAAGAATTTCAAAGATGCGAATCTTCTTCAATGCTCTGAACTAGAGATCCTTCATCTCCCGCTCGGGAATCACGTCCATGTCGTTCCCCATGGTGGCAGCGATCCTGCCCCGCTCTCTAGCTTCAGAAACAAATCTTTGAACACGTTCTCCAGCTGTTTTCTCCAAAACCTCTAATTATTCGCTTTGCAGGGTGAAACATCCATTGCCACGTATTGACCAACAGGCCAAAACCTATTTCTAGCAATTTACTAATAAAGAAGCATTGTAACAAGATATTATCCTGATAAAAAAATAATAACACCTTGAATACTAAAAGCCTTAAATGAAAATTGAATTTTGCTAAAGCATTTGTGTGAATGTGTGAATGTTGTAGGCCTACTGAGAGTGTTTGCTTTTTGAATGCTTTAATGTGTAAATGAAGGCTGTGATTGATGAAAATGTGATTTTGATTTCTTGAGAGTTTTAAGGTGTGAATGAAAACCTGTGAGTGAAGTTATGCTGAATAGTTTGAACTACCTGTTAAGTATCTTTAGTTAAGCATAGATTCTATTAAAGTTAAGTAATAGTGAATTTAAATTCTATTAAGTTGTAAGTTCTGTTAAAGTTAAGATTCTGTTAAGTAATATTAAGTGATGTTAATTTTAAATTCTGTTAAGTTGTAAGTTTTAAATTTTAGAGTTAAGTTGTTAAAGTGATATCAATTTTAAATTCCATTATAGTCAAGTCCTACTTGTTGGTTTAAGATAAGAGTTATTAAGATTAAGTTTTATTCATTTTTAGTGATATTAATTTTAAGTTTTAAATTTGTTAGTTTATATTATTATTCACAAAAGCTTTGCAGTTTTATCTTTCTTAGTTAAAGTTAAGTAATAATATCTACTATTTTCAAATATTTCATCTCACCTTATATAGCTATCTACAAAAATGGTAACATGTTAAGATACTCTCTTTATTGATATTAATCAAAGCTTGTTTATAAGATGTTCTAAGAAAACCCTTCTACTTAGCACCTGAGCTCTGGCCAAGCTTTGGTTCTAACTGGCTGGGAAACATGCCATGAGTCCAAAGTGTTTTGCACCAAAATGTGATCAAATAATTTTCATTTACCAAATTGAATTTATAAAAGCTAAATCTTCTTCTAGGTAAACTTAGAGCCCTTGTCCGGAAAAGGTTCTCTAAGCTTTACCTGTGAAGTGAATGTTTTCAGTAATGATAATTTCTAGACCATGGCAACATATCTAACTAGTGAAATTTCCTTAGGTAAATTTATAGCAATTCTAATAATAACAATTACTTATAGCAAAGCAAATTAATCTGATAACAAGACGTCTGTTCTCACAAGAGAAACGGGGGAATTGTTGGAAAACATAGTTTTCCAGCAAAACTCATGCTAACCGAACAGAGCTGAGCAAGGTTTCAGTGTTCCCAGGCCTCAGTGAAATTCTGACAAGCTGCAGTGGTTGTTTGCCTGAGAATGTTTTGTGGGAAGAATGCCATGAGAAAGATTAGGAGTCAGGAGTGTTATGAGAAAAGAATAAGGGAGTTAGCAGGAGGATCCCTGGGTGTGTGAGAACAGCTGCAGGTGTGTGTATGTATCTATGAATAGAAACTTCTGTAACAGTATATAAGTCTCTCGTTTAGTGAAATAAAATGGAGCTTACTTTATATCTCATATTGAGAGTGCTGTGAGTCTTCCCTCGCGCTGCATCTCGTTAGTGAGAGGTTGCCTCTCACAGGTTGCCCAGAGAAGCTGTGACTGCCTGATCCCTGGAAGTGTTCAAGGCCAGGTTGGACGGTTCCCTGCCTATGGCAAGGGGTTGGAACAAGATGATCTTTAAGGTCCCTTCAAACCCAGACCATTCTATGATACAATGATGTCACCCTATATGTGAATAAATGACTGTAGAGGGCCACAGTCACAGGACACAAATTCAAAATCTTAGAGGAATTTGTTAACACAATGTGTTTACTTGAATAACCAGAAAAAAATCGAAATAATCCTAAAACCAATTAAAATGAACATTTTGAAATATAGTGAGTGATGTATTTAATGAAAAAGGCATGTTTGGCATGAGGTGACTTTACCCAAATTTAAAAAATAGCTAACAGAACAAGGCGCTCTAGAAGGGTCATACACCTCCCATTTGATGCAAAAATAATTAGCACTTGGTTGCCCACAATCCTCTTCTGTCTGATGATATGTGCTAATAGCCTGTCGTTGCTAAGGAATGTTGCTAAGCAAGGCAAGGCATAGAGGAGGTCAGCCATCTCCTCTCTGACAACTGCTAGCATCAATTACTTTGGTGAACTAAAGATTTTAATATTTTTTTTCTGAGTGTTCTGCATATTTGATTGAGATAAAAGATTTATCACTATAGAAAAATC
Source organism: Lichenostomus cassidix (assembly GCF_008360975.1). NCBI lineage: Eukaryota > Metazoa > Chordata > Aves > Passeriformes > Meliphagidae > Lichenostomus > Lichenostomus cassidix. The sequence continues at coordinate 101,139,385 of NC_139479.1, read as the reverse complement.
CAAACATGTAAAGACTGAAACGTTCTGCTGGAATTATCTCTTTTTCATTAAAATCTAATTTGTATTTCTCAGCATTGCTATGCACTCATCAGAAGGTAAAAACCAAAGCCTGACCTAGTTATTTACACTCTTGAACAAATTACGTGAGAAATTTGAGTATTCTTGCTATACAAACATTTTTATGTTGATTTAAGGTATTTTACCAGTCACTAATGTTTTTATTTAAAGGATGATAGTTAATTTCAAATGGAAAAAGTAACAGAAGAAAAAACAATTATTGCCTTTAAACAAAACACAATATCAAGAGCAATGAAACAGTTGTAAAAGAAAAACATATGCAAAATAACATTACATTGAAACACTAAACAGTTTCTTAAATTTGATCTATTCTTAATCGATGGCTTATTAGATTCCAAGTTCAAAATGAAAGCTTTTATGTTATATCATTTCAAATTAGTATCTCAGGAAGCAGAATATATCACTGTGTAACCAAAATGAGATAACACTGGTTTTAAATTCATATCATTAATGGAAGAATTTTTTCTTGCTATTTTTTAGTGGTGACTGTAATGTTTTATGCTGTCAATTCCTATTTCATGAATAGAAATCAATAGGATAGAGGCTTCCAAATAATTTAAAAGAGAGAAAAAATCCACCTTCTAAAATTCCCTTTGCTTTTTGTTGTTGTTGTCATTTGCTACAAGTTATTTGAAGACTGCTATGAAGTGGGCAGCGTCACTTCATTATCATTAAAGTGTTTTTTGAGCGGTCCAAACAACCACCACTTTCCCACACCATTATAAGCCTTCCTGTTCTGTGAAGGGTAGATGAGTTTAATGCACACTGGGCCCAACCAAGTACTTAAACTTGTTTTTTCTCTCTTTTAGTTTTTAACAAAACCATTTGAATAAAAACATCTCAAGCTTTTATTCAAATCAAAGACTATCTGTCTATTTTGAACTCTTCTTGGTAATTTCTCTCATGGTCTAAAGCAGAAATGCTAGTTTGGGTAACTTGTACTGAAGACACCTTCTGAGAGACCAGGGAGAGTTTTTGCCTTGAAGAATGCAGGAAAATATTTAAAAAGAAATAACACATTTTTTTACTTTCAGTGGTTTAACAAAATATGCATGGAAGAAGTTTTATTTCTATGGGTTGTAATTAGGAAAAATTATGTAGAAGGGGTCATTAGTTTGCTAAGTGGTTCAGGTGAACCGTTAGGTGTTTACCGCTTGAAAGGCTCAATATATTTAATCCTTTAGGAAAAAAAGTGGGAAAATTCCTCTCTCAGATTCCTCTGACAAATTTTTTTGGCTGAATTTTCTAAAGTATCATAAATAAAATTTCATCTCTATCACCTTTTTAAACCTCCATTCTTCATACATTTTTGGGGTTTGACCCTGACTAAATGCCAGCACTCCAGCTCTCTCAAGCTGCAGATGTGCAGGAGGGGGGAAAGAAAAAGAAACCGTGAAAACACACACCAATTGCATGAGTTAAATTAGATAGGACACTGGTAGGAGGACGCATGAATGAAAAGGGCAGACAGGCTCTAAACTTAAAGTTCCAAAGTGATTTAATTACCTAACAGAGTTGGAGGATAAATGCAAGGCAAAAATAAACTTTTCATACACTATTTTCTTCACTCACCCACCTCCCTCTCCAAACCCATTTTTTATTCACTCCCTTTCCTCTTTTTAACCAACAAGCTCGGGTAGGGGGGCAGGGTGTGGGGTATTTTCTTAGTCCATAGAGCAGGTCCACAAATCTGTTCATCACCACAATTCTTCTACTACAAATACTCTTTATCTCTACTTATTTCTCTCTCTCTCTAGACAGTTTCTCTGCTCTCACCCCCCCACCCTCTTAAGAAGCAGTCTCTCCCCTCACCTCCCTTCCCTCTTTCCAAACCAACAGCACTGGCAGGGGGCAGGGTAAGGGGTTTATTCTCTGGTCAGTCCAATCAGGGAGAGGGGTTCTCTACTTAGCCACGGTGTCCCTCCCATGAGAGACAGTCCTCTGGGAACTTCTTTGGCATGGGTCCAATCTCACAAGCAACATCCCACCCGAATTCTGCTGCAACATGAGTCCTCTTGTCCATAAGGTGCAGACTCTCCCGAACCGAGGCCAGGCTGCTTCCATCCCAGGAACAAAGCCTTTCTCTCCATTGCAAGGCCTTTGTAGCTTTAACTCTTTCGATGAGAGTCCAACTGGTTCACAGCTTCCTCCAGTCATCCACCTGCTCTTCTGGCATGGGCTGTGGGAAAATTTCTGCATTCTTGTGGACTCCATGGGCTGCAGAGGTACCTCCTGCTCCCCCCATGGTTTTTGCCACAGCTGGCAGAGGATTTTGAGCTCCGGCGCCTGGAGCACCTCCCCCCCCCACCTTCTTCACTGACCTTGGTGTCTCCATGTTTTTCTCCCTTCACATATTTTTACCTCCACCTCCTCCTCCTCTTCTAACTACAAAGAAGTGCGTGCCTACCTTGTTTTGAATTTTTCTTAAATATGTTTTCACAGAGGCGTAACTAACACCTCCAATTGGCCTACACTTGGCCGGTAGCATGTCCATCACCTTCAGAGACATCAGAGATTGGCTCTACTGGACTTGATGTAAAAAATTCTAGAACTTTCACTCAGGACACACAGGAGCCATTTTTGTGCCCCTCCCCACCCCTCAGACACTTCCCCAAGCCTACCACAACAGCTTCTGAGGGGTTTAAGTTTCTCTTAGATGTTAAAGATACCTTGCTGATGTTTTGGGCCAATCAAAACCACTACATACATGGACACAGGCATGATGCTGAGAATTCAGTTAGCACTACTACTGTTACATTCCTATTCATATTAGTGTTAACTGTCCTACCTAAATAACAGCACTCATTGAGTTTGCTCCAGTAGAACGTGTCAGGAATCTAAATGGTACTGCCTGAGTGTTGAAGTATTTATACTGCAATACAACATGCCCCAGAGAGCATTTGTTATGAGTTTTATCCAAAGGAGAAATTCTAGTGATGGTTATGAAGGTGATGATCTGCAAGTCTTTAAAAGATTTCAAGGTTTCAGAGTATTATATATCTTAAATTCATCTTAACTTTCAGATAGGATGAATTGCATGTCTTCAGAGGGATCAACACAATGTAACATTTAGGAATTACTCTGTTCTCAAGGATTAAATGGGGCCTTCTTCCTTGGTGTTACTCTGTGAATCTTTCTGTTTTCAACAGACAATTATATTTTTAAATTACTGTTGTAGGGTGCATGTTAATAGCCTGCAGTGCAATGGGATAAAATCATCAAGTCATAATCAGTGTGCAGTGAAGTTATAGATCCAATCTCATTATAGGTGTCAGGTGCTCCATCTCTTCCTAAAAAATGTCCTAATACACTAATTGCAAACATTTTACTAGAGACAAAGGTGGGTGGGAAAAATATATTCTTCCCTTGGAAATAAATAAATATATTTTCTTTAATCTTACACAAACAAATGATGTTCCAAAAGAATTTACATTACATTTTTTCCTTTGCATTTAAAATATAGCTATTTCAGAGGAAAATCAAGACAGGAGGAAATAATGGCAAGCAAACAACAGCAGAATGAGTTGCAAAGAGCAGAAACACGCACTTAGCTAAAATGTTCCTACAGCAATCCCTCACAATGTACTCCACAGAAAAACAAAACAAGGCAAAGCAAGATTTTAGACTTAGTGACAGATTACTCAGCAAGGGAACCCACTGTCCACTGAGGAAAGAATTAAAGCTGTAAGTGAATAGAGAAGTAAAGTGTTGCCCAAAGAATTAAAGCTGCAAGTGAATAGAGAAGTAAAGTGTTGCCCAAAGAATTAACTGATACTCTGTGATCTGTATGCTATAAATTTGGACCTTGAATCGAAAGGGTGAGGCATCACTAATTCATCCACAGAAAACCTTTGCTGACAGAACTGGGAGAACAGTCCCATCTGTAATATTCATCAGAGAATTTTATGTACAATCTAGTTGAAAGAAAAGTCAGTTTATATTGAATATCTTTCGAAAACTAGACTGAGTAGGAAATATATAATTTTTGCTGAGCACTCTCAAATGAAATGTAAATATCACTTCAAATCTAAAGTAGTCACAAATGAAAGTGCTACTTTTTGCTTACGTCTAATCCCTATTTCCTTCCAGTTTGGGGTCTTCCTCCAAACTACATCTCACCTAATGCGCTACAGGCAGAAACCCAACCACAACACACTGTCCTTTTGAAAGGTGTGAGAAACATATTCTGAATAATAGTCTCACTTACAAGAAGACGAAACATTTAAAAAAAACATATTTAATTCTCCAAATACAGTAAGAGTGTTTCAGTACTTAAATATCTACCTATCTTATTCTTGCCCTTTTAATGCAATCTTCTGGAATGGCTTTAGTTTTGCTATTTGAAAAAAAGTATCCCCTTTCAGTAGCCAGACTCTCCTCTTCTTTTTTTAACTTATGATTCTTATCCTTGCACTGTATTTTTTTCACGGAAACTCCATGAGTTTTATCTTTCAGTTCCAGAAGTTGTAGATGCTGTGTTTCTACTACATTAAAGAGACTGTAGAGTATGACAAAATACTAATAAAAATGTAGGCAATGATATTTTTTACTATAAAATAAGAATTATGTTAGTAATGGAGAAGAGGAAGAATTGCAATTGTCAAACTGTACTACTGCTAGTAGGGCTACACAGTCCTCTGTGTAGAGCAGAGGACTGCAGTTGCTCGCAGAAGCTGACACACTGAAGGAAAATTGCAAATGCAGTAGTGACACTTCTGACATTTCTGTGAAGAAAGAGAACAGTGTGTTTAAGAGACCAAAAAGGTAGCATAAGAGGCAGTGGAAAGAAAAATAGAAAATTCTACACACGCACACACACATATACCCAACTCCCAACCCCCTCCACCCTGGCAAAAAAACAGAACAAAACCAAAACCTAATAACCAACAAAAAGAAAGAAGTGAAGTATGGAAAAGGTAAAACCTTTATTTTGCTTTTTTCCGCAGAGAAAAATTAAAATACAAAACACCTGAAGCATTTTGATAGTCTGTCTTCCTTTTGATTTGTTTTTAAAAGCTTTTCTCTTATGATACAAACATACCCTAGCATTGGCTTCCAGACAAGCAGCCCACATAAATAACACCCCTAGAACAACTGACTTTGCAGTTTCTAACCACAGATGTATAATTTGAAATAATTACAGATAGGAGATGGGACTATTCAAAATCTCACCTTAGGGGTTCAGCTGCTAGTCGGAATTTTAAAAGAAATAATGGTAATCCTGCCTTCTTAAGAGGTTTTCTCATCTAATGAAATCATTTGGACACAATCTCATGATTTATAAATGTTAGAAAATTGTCCCACAGATAGAGTTTAACTTTGCTAAAATGGCATCAGCTTTAACATCCTAGGAAGCTTATTTTCCTGATATTTTAGAAGCGTCCCTTTGACTTAATGTTTTCCAATTACCTTTATAAAAGTATGTTTTATTAATTATTTTTAAAAGTTTTTCAGCATTTGGTTTTGTAGGGCTTTGGCAGAGAAGCTTAGATCAATTCACTGTCACTTGGCATTTATATACTTAAGTTATCCACATATTTTCCCTAAGATATTGGCTGTTTGATTATCAAGTTGCTGTTGCAGTGTGCTAGCAGGATTTAGGGTATGCATATTAACACAAGCTGTATATCGTTTATGTTCTAGAAATCTCTCCCTAGCTCAGTGTATTATTGGTTTCCTGAGTCTGTACCCTCCTCTGCTGTAAACCTACTGGTTGTAAGCCCTTTTCCCCTCCTTGTCTCTTCTCCTCTGGCTTTCCCTGGTTGGCTCTTCGAAGCTAACCACTCCCCTCTTCCCTCTCCTTTTAACCCTCTGCATCCCTTTGTTCTGCATTCGCAGCCTCTGGTTCCTTGCCCCCTCCCCACCCCTTGCTCTCTGTCCCTCTTCACCTTCTTTCGCCCCGTGCCTGTGGACCCTAATAAACTCCCTTGGAACCACAGACTGCGATCCTACACTTTTTTGTTCACCATGCCTCTACAACGACTCGTGTCCCCTGCAGTGCCACTGCCTGCTGCAGTGCAATGTGTGCCCCGGTGTGTCTCGGCTCCGGACGGCCCCACTCTGTGCAGCATGGGGGTGGCCGTCCTTGAAACATGAGGCTGAGATGCCACAGTTGCCGCTTCAAAACATACTTGTATGTTTTTTTAAGAACTATTTATTTCTTGTAATAGGCCTAAAATACCTACTTCTTGTCTTAATTTTTTTTAAAGTCTTTCTGTATTGTTAGTGTTGTTCCTCAAATTCAAAACAGATAGAAATGTTTGGATGGGGTTCTGAGTTTATTCTGAGCCATGAGTTTATTTTTGCATTTTGTCCCTCTGTCCTACTGAAGAGGGGGAATTAGAGAGCAGCTTGGTAAATCCACCACAACTGTGATTTATATTTTTTTGAATAATAAAAATACACTTTCTAAAGAACTAGCACTAGGATGGAATTCCTGTTCCAAAGAATTTGCAATACAAAGCACAAAATAATTTCATAGACCACATCAAAAGTCAACACAAAGAAGATGAATAAAGGGGCAGGGGGGTGGCAATTGTTATGGATGGAGACAGGGGGTTGATAAGTTTCTGCCCTTCGCCTAGGCCTTTGACAACTGACAGTTGACTTATTGGGGCAGCCAGCACCCCTAGACCCAGTCTCGTTCACAGGTTCTTTAATAATGGCCAATTAGGTCTAATATAAATGGATTTTTGTTTGTTAGTGTGGCAGGACGTTCCACCCCCACGCCCCCCCACGCCCCCCCCCCGCTCCATCGCAGAAGATGGATGGCTCAGATTAGGTTGGTAGCCTAATCAGGGTCACCTGGTGGCACCTGAAAGTCTGAAAAAACACTGTGCTATGGAATGTAGACAGAATGTGAGAAATTTTTAGTGACTCACTGTTATGATCCAATTATTAAGGTTCTTGAGAAATACCTCTGCCCGAATTAAGGTACAAACGAGACCATATGCCAGTCAATAGTATGAGTTTTATTTGATAGAAAATATGAGAGAGAGAGAGAAGAAAAGAGAGAAAAAGAGAAGTAAGAAAAGAGGTGGGGGGGACAGAAAGAGGGAAAGAGAAAATATCACCATCCGTGGATCCCAACGATGTTGCGTTGATCCTCTCCAGCCGGTCTTCTTGGTGGTGGTGGTCCCCCCGAAACCACAGGATGCTATGGGTTAATATACACTCAGGCCAGGGGCAATGTCCAGGCATGTCCTCCCAGGGGAGGGGCAGTCTCTAGCAGCAGACTCTGCTTGCATCACCTGCACTCTTGTGGTGCCAGGCCTAGCACTCTGGGGGGTCTGTGATGGATTGTGACTCCCCCTCAGCTGCCTCTCACGTGAAAGTCCCGTGGATGTGGCTTGTGGGGTTGGGGGTTCCACAGCTGGGCCAGTTTGCGTAAACCTGGCTTCTGTGAGCTGTGCTCTGCCCCCACCCCAAACTCAGCCAGGGATGATCCTCAGTGCAGCTGGTGGCTTTGGCCTTTGTGTATGCATACCTTTCCCTCAGCCTGAGATGATTGAACAATACGTTTCCCTTTATCTAATCTCAGCAGTTTGACTCAGTCCAAAGTCCCAGTCAGGAATCTTCAGGGAAGTTTCTTTGATTGTAGCTTCTTTATACACTTTTTGTTATAATGAGCAAAACTTTATATCAATGTTTGAGGCATGAACTATTTCAGTCTTTGACACTCACTCAGCATATTCTTATCCTACAAAAACTCACGAAATCTCAGAAAAGTTAGAAGGTTTTCTACATGGATACTGAAGCATGAGGGAAAACTTCTCCCCAGATTCTGGATGCAGCTCTGTGGTAACTTCTTGCAAGATTGAGAGCGGACTCTAATGTATCCCAGCACCAAAATTAAAATTTTGGTAAGATCATTGGTTTCCTAAATTGTATTATTCCAGCTAACTTATAGGTACCTTCTTAACTTGCATTTTTCACTATTTTTATAGTTCAAACAAGCATTTCTTAACTTGTATTTTGAACTATTTCTATAGTTCAAGCAAGCATTTACCCCATAATTGCATTTTAGCTATTATAGTTTTGCAATTATGCATTTATTGTGTGTGTATGTATGTCAATCAGTTTTATGTTTCTATGTTTGTTATTTTCTGTGTCTAATAAATGGTATTTTACATCATATTAGACTAATCGGCCAAATATCAAAGAACCTTGCGAACGGGACCCAGTCTTGGGGAGCTAGCTACCCTAATCTGTTGCTAGAAGCCTGGCAAACTGCAGAAACTCATAAGGCTCCTGTCTCCCATGCAAGACAATTAGACACAAGAAATAACAGAGCAAGGAGCTAAGCAAATTATATACTACACAAAAATGAAAGAAGCAAAAAGAAAACTACTAGTAGATAAAATGCAGCCCGTGAAAAGGTAACTAATATTACAGCTAGCAATGAAATAATACAATTTAGGAGCCAATGTATCTTACCAACTCCAATTTGGTGACAGAATATACATCAGAATCTTCTCTCAATCCTTAGGAAGTTACCACAGAGTTGCGTCCAGCTCTGGGGAGAGGCTTTTCCATGCTTTCCATATATAAGTGTAGAAAGCTTCTACCTCTGTGATAACTTGTGTGTCTTTTATAGTGTAAAAGTATGTCTTTCAGTCACATTACTTATTTTTCATCTCTTTCCACATATGCTCTCCATACCAAGATGTGGATTCTCAGTTGGAGGCCCCTGACCTTTGGGCACAAAGAGATAACCCCTTGCTGGATGTTAGACCCAGCCTGAGTTATCTTACGCACCAGCCATGTGGTTAGAGGGAGAGGGGGGAATGTCATGCCGCATTCCACCCCTGTGACCAAAGGCACTAACTTTTACTTCATGGAGTGATAGCACAGGTATCTCTTCATCCATGCTATTAAAGTACTCACGTTCATAATGTGTGCACTACTATAGAGTATTTTAGTACACATTCTTTTCCTCAGTTGTATTTTTTTAATAAAATTTTGAACACGTTATTGATATTGATAAGAAACACCTGCAGTTGCTTCAGCTTATGGATTGATGTATTACGTTATGTAACATAAAATATATATTTAAAAATAAAAATTATTAGTGACAACTGAGAGATTATAAGATATGGCATTGACTTCAGAGTGTTCATGGTAATTGAAGACAATTTAACAAGCTATTTATGCTCATGCTGATATTAGTCCATGTAGGGTAGATTGTTTTCCACTCTTTGAGTTGGAAGATTATAGGAGGATGAGATGCAAATGAGGAACAGAGAAGAGCCCATTTGTGGAGGTAGCTTGGTTGTGGCAACTGGATGAGTCCAGTAAATGGTTGGAGGCTCACTTTCCTTTGTGCTTTTCAGTCCAGTCTTCTTCTTCAATGGAGTTTTGGTGTATCACATATTTTTGCTTAACATATCAAGTGTGAGACAATTCTACAATAATCTAAACAAATACACACATATAGATGTGTATATATATAATTAGTTTGGTTGTCTCAGGGGATGTGATGAATTTTAATTTGTTCTGCTTATTTAGAATGTAATTCCAATTGGGCATTTTTATTTTTTGAAGAAAGAGGAACAGATAATCAAAACTGATTAATATATATTTAGGATGCAATGCCTTTTTTCCTACTGCGACAATCAGAGTAAAGGCATAGATACACTAAGGTAATACTTGTAGAAACTACAAAGGATATGCATAAACATCAACTAGAATCACTGAAACTATTAAATCATTCAGTATATATGTCTTTCAGTGATCCTCGTTTCTCATCTGTTTTCTCCTGTATTTTTCCCCACTGAAACCAGTTATCTGTGGGCCAGGGGTCGTCAATTTCAATATGAATATTGTGACTCCGTAGATAATTTGTTAGCTCTTTACTCTCAGTTTTCAAATCATTCGCCATTACCCTGCTCGCTGTGATGCCTTAAATTGTTAGTAAAAAATTTTAGACGCAGACGCACAGTATAGGAAAGGGGTTTTACCTTGGTTTAATAGGATCCTAGATGCGCACCGATGAACAAACAAGCCCAAGTGATATTCCCCGTATACAATTTATGGACAGCCTAGATTAGAATACCTATCTAAAAGTCTCCAATAAGAAGTCTAACAAATGAAGTAATTGCCCCCTTATTAAAATTGCCCCCCAAAAAAAGATTACTACTTAGTTTACAAAAAACATGTCTCAGTGATGGGGGCCCTGTTCAAGGTTGTGCGTCATGGTTTTGAGATTGTGGGTATGTTTCGTCTTCCCCAAAGGATTCTGAGCAGGGCAAGCGGTACTACGGTGATAGACATGTAGGGTTAAGATACAGGGAGTAAGAAGCACAGGAACGGGGAAAGGTAAAAGGTTATATATAAAAGATATATATAAAGAGAGTATAAAAGTAAAATAAAAAATACAAAAACCCATCAGGCATCAGCTGCACCAAAAATGTTACAAATGGAGACAAGGTTGATAAATTTCTGCCCTTTGCCTAGGCCTTTGACAACTGGCAGTTAACTTACTGGGGCAGTCAGCACCCCTAGACCCAGTCTCATTTGCAAGTTCTTTAACAATGGCCGATTAGGTCTAATATTAAATGGATTATTGTTTATTAGACACAAACATTTGTTTTGGTTTTGCCTCCCTAGAGGAGGCAAATCTAGCCACAAATACAACACAGCCAAAATGTTAATGACGATGCTTAAGGCAGTGAACCAAGAGCTGGAGATAAAAATTTATAGTACAGTCATTTGAAAGAGTGAATCAACCTGCCTCCTACACAGAAAGGAACAAAGTATATGCCCAATCATTCCAGAACTGAGCATCCTCCAGAGCCAGGAGCTTCACCACCCAGCACAGAGGCCACTGCCTGAGTACTCTTCAGTCTGTGGACTGCAGTAGGAGGAGCTCTGTCAAAGATGAGTAGGTGTAAGCCCCCTGCTAGACTAAGACATCTAGTGGTGCATCATCATGTGTAGCAGCATGGTGACAAAAACCAAGGAAGTGATCTCTGTGACTCAGTGACTTCCTGGAACAGGCTCACCTGGTGCAGCGTCTCCAAATATCGCAAGGTATTACTGGTCCCTGTGGCAAGTGCACACTTCCCTTGCAAAACTATTTAAATCTTGAAGATGTACTGATTTTAAATGTATAATTCCATGAACTTAACTCTTCCCAAACATTTGCATATATCCTATGGAGAGCTACAGTTATGGACAGCTCTTGCCTAAAATTAGTTTCCCTGGAAAACTGCCAGCCACTGTCTTATCATCAAGGTTTGTGCCTATTGTTTAGGATTCTATGAATTACTGGTTGTATTTCTGCTACGAAGTCCATCCAATGCCAAATATTTTTAATGAAATTGTACTATTCACATGAGGAAAGACAAAGAAATGCCTGCATATTTCTAGTTGAGATTAAAAAACTTGATTGTGTCATAATATCATCACACCTGTTTTCAGTACCAATGCTATCCATCTTGGCATAAATATTAACCCAACCATAACAAAGTAGACTTAACTCCCAAAAAAAAAGTGAAATTATTTCTCCAAATAGGACCTATATATTTTAAAAATTAAGACCAGTTATCATTTAAATCACACTCTTACTCAGTTCTTTTCCCAAGAAAAAAGTAGAAGTAAATTCCTGCCAAGGCGATCAGTACAAATTTTAAAGGACCAGTCACTTTTTCCCCCTTAAACCGGTTAAATTTCAGACTACCTTTCCTTTTATCACTGCACCATAAAGAATTAATATACATAACGGCATCCTCTTAATATTCAATGTCTATTGCGTAAATTAAAATGCAATATCATATTTGCCCAATTTTCAACCACATGAACAGTTACTGTGTTGCGTATCTAATATTTTCTAACATCTTCACTCTTTTTATATGGTACTTACAAAGTACACAAAAGGCTGATGGTGATATGCAATATATGGGTTAAATAAACTCCTTCATGTGTATCAGAAACAGTTGGTTAAATAAATTGTACTTCAGTCCTCATTATGACTGTCATAAATGCAGTGCTTGCAGAGTTATACTGTTTGTTAACTATCTCATGCTTTTATTTTGAAATATTCAATGTGCACTGCAATGGGACAATAATTTATTCCTATGCTAAGCTGTCTTGGTTTGTGTGGTGGTTTTGATTGGCCCAAAACATCAGTAAAGTATTTTTTAACATCTAGGAGAAATTTGGACCCCTCAGAAGCTGTTGTGGTAGGCCTGGGGAAGAGTCTGAGGGGTGGGGAGTGGTACAAAGATGGCTCCTGTGTGTCCTGAGTGAAAGTTCTAGAAGTTTTTACATCAGGTCCAGCAGAGTCAATCTCTGATGGCTCTGAAGGTGCTGCGGACCAAGTTTGGGCCAATTGGAGGTGTTTGTTACGCCTCTGTGAAAACATATTTGAGGAAAATTCAAAACAAGGTAGGCACGCACTTCTTTGTAGTTAGAAGAGGAGGAGGAGGTGGAGGTAAAAATATGTGAAGGGAGAAAAACATGGAGACACCAAGGTCACTGAAGAAGGTGGGGGGGGAGGTGCTCCAGGTGTCAGAGCTCAAAATCCTCTGCTAGCTGTGGTGAAGACCATGGGGGGAGCAGGAGGTACCTCTGCAGCCCATGGAGTCCACAAGAATGCAGAAATTTTCCCACAGCCCACGCCAGAAGAGCAGGTGGATGCCTGGAGAAAACTGTGAACCAGTTGAACTCTCATCGAAAGAGTTGAAACTGCAAAGGCCTTGCAATGGAGAGAAAGGCTTTGTTCCTGGGATGGAAGCAGCCTGGCCTCGGTTCGGGAGAGTCTGCACCTTATGGACAAGAGGACTCATGTTGCAGCAGAATTCGGGTGGGATGTTGCTTGTGAGATTGGACCCATGCCAAAGAAGTTCCCAGAGGACTGTCTCTCATGGGAGGGACACCGTGGCTAAGTAGAGAACCCCTCTCCCTGATTGGACTGACCAGAGAACAAAACCCTTACCCTGCCCCCTGCCAGTGCTGCTGGTTTGGAAAGAGGGAAGGGAGGTGAGGGGAGAGACTGCTTCTTAAGAGGGTGGGGGGGTGAGAGCAGAGAAACTGTCTAGAGAGAGAGAGAAATAAGTAGAGATAAAGAGTATTTGTAGTAGAAGAATTGTGGTGATGAACAGATTTGTGGACCTGCTCTATGGATTAAGAAAATACCCCACACCCTGCCCCCCTACCCGAGCTTGTTGGTTAAAAGGAGGAAAGGGAGTGAATAAAAATGAGTTCGTAAGAGGGAGGGCGGTGAGTGAAGAAAATAGTGTATGAAAAGTTTATTTTTGCCTTGCATTTATCCTCCAACTCTGTTAGGTAATTAAATCACTTTGGAACTTTAAGTTTGGAGCCTGTCTGCCCTTTATTCTGTGCGTCCTCCTACCAGTGTCCTATCTAATTTAACTCATGAAATTGTTGTGTGTTTTTACAGTTTTTTTTCCTTTCCCCTTTCCTGCACGTCTGCAACAGGAGAGAACCAGAGTGTCAGCATTTAGTCAGGGTCAAACCCCGACAGTTTGAAAGACAGATGTCTGCAAAGGAGGGCAGGAACCTCCCTTGGAGTGGAGAATATGAACCCCCCACCTTCCCTCCGAATTATTATAACTTTGACATTTAGGGGCTCTCTAGCAAAGATATGGGCAAAGGAATAACAGTTCTTTACTAGTATTTATAACAAGGCAAACAAGCAACAACAAACAAAACCAGAAATGCAGTAACAGCTGGGCTGTGAGGCACCTCCTCCTGTGGTGCAGTTACGGTCACAACTGGCAGGGGCGCTGTTGGCTCCCGGTCGGGCAGGGCAGGTGCAATGATTCCCCAGCAGCTGCAGGAGGCGCTGTGGTGTGAGCTCAGTCGTACCTTTCCCTCACATGGGAATGACGGGCAGGCTGGATGGTGGAACAGGCTGCAGCAGGAACCTCGGAGCGGCAGCTGGGGCAGCAGGGGCTGGCTCAGCCATGGTAGTGAGCTGGCTCACCCATGGCAGTGAGCAACACTTAGCAGGAACTCTGCAGCTGTAGCAGAAGGGATCCCACATTTTCCCTTGCAGCACCCAAGTAACTGATGAGAGTCCTTTTCAGTGAGGTAGGGTGTTAATAAGGTCCCATTTCAGTGGCCATTCTTACGAGCAGAGCCTCACTCACTGTAGCAGAAGAAAAATAGGAGATGGAACTCTACAGTAGTGGTATATTCCTCCCACAGCAACCGTGACCTGTCTCCCCCCGGAATGCCAGAGCACGAGGAGCTGTGCCCATCCCAAATCTCATGGTACCTCTGCCCCTCCAAGAGAAACCCCCCAGATAAGGAAGTAGCCAGCTGCACCCTTCCCCTAGAGCTGGGCTAGTTCTTTTGTCTTTTTTTAAGTACCAGTTGTTATTGTCTCTTAGCAACAGATGGGAGAAAATTCCCTAAGAGAAAGAAAACAAAGGGAAAAATCCTAACCGCTAATATAAGCCAAAGATTGAATAGTCTAGTTCCCTTTGTTCTCCTACAGTAATTAGCAGAGTGAGATGATTAAAAAAAAAAAAAGGAAAAAAAAGAAATATTTCTCTGAGGTTTTTTTGGATATATTTTACCTGCTAAGTCAGAATATTTAAAGCAGATGATTAAAAATATTCTATAGCTATCGACCATGACATAAACAGACAACAACCTCTGAGAATATATTCTTTCACTCATAAAAAATTTTAATAATATGTTAAATTTCTGTAATGGCAATTATCAACAGGCTTTGAAACAACACAAAGTTCACTTTAATTTAGGATACACATAAGTTTTCATCAAAGAGAGAGCTTAGGTGCTTTTTACGAGATGATGTAACAAAGGAAAAATATAGAAATCAAACTTGTTTACAGAGAAATTACTATAGCAAAGAGTATTGAGGAAGGGGTAATCAATGGGTAACTCAAGTTAAATATTGAGACACAGAATATGTGAATTCTAAAACCTAGAAAAACAGGATTCCCTTAATCTTATCAAGATAAGAGGGACAAGAATCTGTTTGAAGCCAGCACAGAAACTGCTGAATAATTCCATCAAGGACTGCGCATGCTCCAGAGAGAAAGGTGAGAAGTGCATTGTGATGAAGACTACAGGGACCTTCATCCTGGAGGTGGTCTTTGGGGCTCTCCAAAGACCACCAGGACTCACAGGACATGCGTGGCACACATACTTATGATATTAATGACTTCTGAGAAATTATTTGTATAACCACTCCTATCCCGGGGAATGTGATGAATATTTATGAATTTTACCCATAATATTGTGTTGTTGGAAGTGTGTGTTTGGAGGAGGGAATCCCCCACACCTGGTACACAGAATAAAGCAAATATCCACTTCTTTGACTTTGTCTCTGAAGTGTCTCTGGGCCTGCTTGGGGCGAATCAGTACTAATATGTAATATACTCATATTTTGTATTGTATATCAAATTATTGGTCCTGTTCCTGGTTTAATGTAGGCAGATATTTATGAAGCTAAATCTTACAATCCACTGATGATGATCCACTGATGATCCACTAATGATAATTAAGCTACTTGGGCTATATAATAGGCGATCTGGTAAAGGAATATTTAAAAGTATGGTTAAAAACACTGGTGTGTTTCAATGAAGGCAATTTTACTTGAAATATGGTGATGATCACAACATGTTACTGCAGGTTACGGTGTGCATGCGTGTCTGAACCAAAGCCCACCATAGGCAGTGGAACTGCTCCATTATTCAAAGTTAAAGACATTTGGAAGTACTTTAGTGTAAGTTACAATATGAAGGAGAAAAAGCAACTCATAAATATATACCTGTCCAGGTAATAGCTCCTTAGGGAAAATTGCTCATGTTTAGATTGTAAGAATCCTGTGTTTTCAGCAGGACAGAATGGTCAATATTGTCAGAAATGCCCATTTCCACTGACACTGTGATTACACTCAGTTTTTGAGGAAATATTCTGGAACAGTAAAAATTAGAAAAACTATGTACTTATGCACATGCATATATAGTAAAGAGCAAAATGGGGCATCTCGTCCTCTGACCTTGGTGTTCCCCACCTTGTTCCCCTTTTCCCTTTTGTCTTTCCTTACCCATTATCATGCCTGTGGAGCTCAGAGATCACCTAGCAGCCGCTTGCAGCCTTTGGTCACATAAGAATGGAAACTATATATGTGTCTTTTTACTGTCCTTTGGCATATCTAGATACAAAGAGTATTTTCTTCATATAAATATATGCAATTGAAAAAAAAAAAGGAAAATGAATCAGCACAAAATGTACACATCAGTACACTTACCCTACAGAAATACACAGAGACATTTAAAACTTGGAGCCAAAATTGTGAAAAATATGTATATTCACTGAACCTGTTCCATGTCATAGCCAGAGCAGTGACACCTGTGAACCAAACTGACACAATTTTACCTTTTTATAGTCTGATTCTGTATCCTGCTTATTTGTACACAGCAATAGTTTATATGCCTTGGCAGAAAAAGTTGCTCTTCACTGTCAACAGTATGCCTTTACTAAAGGTTTACTTCAAAATGAACAAGGTGTGAAATTAAGAGTTCTGTTGAAAGATATCATTCCAGGGGATTACCTCCATAAATTCCCTTTTTAACAGAACATATTTCATTCCACCCAAAGTCAGAACTAAGCTAAAATGTCCTACCGAAATGCCTCATTGGTATTTTGCACTTTATGAACTGTCAGTGTGATATAATGTAAAATCAGAAACACATCTTAGCTATATCATAATCCAGTGGAATGGAAAATCTGCAGAGAAAGCACTGGAAAAAAAATAGAGAGAATGACAGGAAATATAAAATTGAATTGTTGGAAAACACAGTTTTCCAGCAAAACTTGTGTTAACTAAACAAACCTGAACAAAGCCTCAGCATACTCAGGCCTCAGTAAAAATCCTAACAAGCTGCAATAGCTTGCTTCCCTAAGAACACTTCATGAGAAAATATCAAGAAGATGCAGCTGTGTAAGGAATGTACGGGAGTGAACTTGTGAGTAACAAAGAATGCAGGAGAGAACCCTGTAGATGTGAGAACAAACTGCAGATATGTGTGTAACTATAATTAGTAACATCTGTAACAGTATATAAGTTTCTCGTTTAGTGAAATAAAATGGAGCTTACTCTATATCTCACATTGAGACTGCCGTGAGTTCCCTCTCATCGCCATGTCATTGAATGAAGTATGTTACTAGTAATTTTTGCTGTTGTCCAAACCTATTTCTACTGGCTTTGTCACCATTCCTCGAAAATTAAAAGTACATTTGTTATTGATAATAATTCCCCATTCCACTTAGGTCATTGCTGGATGATAAAAACCAGCATGAGACAACATATCTGAGCTCTCAGGAAGTAAGTGCACTGACAGCAGAAAGCCTGGACTCTGCTCCCTCTCTTCGTTGGTGGCTGCTCATGGACCAAGGTCTTTACATCCCAGTAAAACCAGATGTAAAATGCTCTCTGGGCACTTTCTAGGGCTGTGCTGAGGACAGCTCAGAGCACTGGCAAAGCACTACCTGCATATTGTGGGAGATGGTTCCAGTTCATGTACTGCATTCCCTGCTTTAAACTCTGGCCCAAGGTCCCTGGAACACAGGCCATGAAATCTTTCTATAACCCACTCCTCCACATTCCTGCTCTTCTGCACCCAGCAGGTATCAGGTGAAGCAAAAAATCTGTCCCCCACATTTAGGAAGTATAATCTTCATCTCAGTAAGCTGAAGGACTTCCTGAAATTCAGTAACACTTTTAATCTTATGGCAGGGTTAAACATACTCCTGTACAAATCCCCTGAAATAAAAGTTCATACAGCCTTCTTTCTAAAAAGAATAAAAATTAAACCCCAAATAGCTGAGGTTTAAGAAGATTGTTCATTTAAAGGGTTAACTTTGTCCTTGGGGAAAAAAATTAGCAATCTGTTATTAAATAACATTTTTTAAAAATCCTTTTAATAGGATTTTCAACCTGACATGTAAGTATTGCAGTAACTAAAATAGATACTGGAATATGAGAAGATTTTGACTAAATTTGCCAAAAATGCATAGTTACAGATAGGTTTTACCAAAAACTACCCAAACGTAAAACCGTTGTGTTTTAGCTGAACTGAAGCTCTGAAAAATTACTCATCTCTCTTACTTGATTACAAATGTACAAAACAGCTTTTACAGCTGTACAAGATATGAAAGCAATTAGCAAATGCCTTTATGTGTTTTTAAAAGGTCAAATAAGAACCAAACCATAGATTTGTTTTATAATGTAATTGTAGCTCTACATGTGTCAAACTGAATTATATCACAAAGAAAGCATGTCTTATTTCTCTAATCAACACCTGATCCAATCTGGCACCAATTTCAACTTGCTTATCTAAATAGATATCTGTGTCAAAGTTCTTTTTTTTTTTTTAATTGTGTAGATCTACCTTCAATCCAGAAGTAATATTTAAGGAGAACTTCAATAAACATTGAAACATATTCACAGCTCTAACTTATTATTTTCTTTCATTGGATTTTTTTTCCTTCTATGTGATTCAAAATCAAACATTGAGGCACGGATTGGCTCCACAACTCAAATAGTTATGAAGTAAGTATGTGTTTATTCCAGCTGGGGTGCATGGGGGGTAGCCCCTCCAAAGGCACGCACACCTCAGCAGCACTTTACTAGGTTACAAGTTATTATATTAATATACAGGTTATTATATTAGGTTACAGGTTACATATGCATAGTAACACAAAGCCCCTACACATATTCATTACTTATCCCTGCTTTGTATTGAGTTCAAAGTTCATTTAAATATTCTGGTGCAAGCGCAATGTTAATTAATGGAGGCAGTGGTTGCTAGAGGTTGTGGGCAGGTTTGGGAGGAAGTAACCAGGGTATTCCTCGAGATGAACTCTTCACCTTGTCTCCTTGCGCATGCTCTCTTGGTTTTTGGTCCAAATCCAAACCTTAGAACTAACTTGAGTCAGTTCTGGGGTCCGAGAGCAGGATGTTCAGTCACACTCAATAGTTTTTCTCAATTATTTGGCTTTCTTCTCGGTATCCTCCCTGTTACTAGGTAGGAACATAATCATTAAGCAAAAGATACATTGTCTTCAGCAAGCAGTTCTTAGTAAATCATTATCCAATCTCTGGCCTTCCAAATCAGTTCAAAAAATTATTATCCAGCTTCTAGTTCTCCTAAATTAGTAACTTTGCACCCCCCTAAATCAACACTTCACAGGTGTTTCAGTCAAGGGAAATACAGCAAACATACAGCAAACAAATATTTATTACACATCCAAATACCAAAGCAAGCTGAGTTCCCTACTGAAAAAAAACCCAAAACCTAGAATGTTCTAGAAGCTACCTGCAGTGAATGGCTTTAACCCACTAGCTCACTTAAACACAGCTTTCCCATAAATCATAAGTGTCTGGATCAAAGAGGAGAAATTCCAAAGTCTTCCTATGAACCTTTTGAAAGCCTTTGTACTTATTCTCCTTAGTGGGGGAAACAGCAATGACCCACTAAGTCTTGCCTTTAAGGTCTGGAAATGACCAAGACTTCTTGATTCCATTAAAAACAGCATGGAAGTAAGAAAACAGCAGTTAATACTAGCTGAAAACCTAAGTTTTGCTAGCAAATGGACATTTAGTCATTTCTTTCAGATTCATTTTTCCACTTTGAACATGCAGAGGGCTGAATTTATACTGAGAAGCAATTGTAGAACAACATAGAGAGTGAACAGCATTCCCAGATACAAGCACTAAAATTAGCACTAAAATTAGAGAAGTCTAGTGAAATGTTTTGTACATAAAGCAACATTATTAAATGCCCTGCTCTATTTCCAGGAGTCCCTTCTTGCTTTCCCAGAGTTAGCTGTCTTGAATTGCAGATCTTTTAATTCTGCATACCTCCTTAATTCCTTTTTATCTTCATCTGTTCCCTCTCTTGTTGGGACCTGGCATTTTTATAACGTAATTATTTCATAATAAAGAAATAGGACTTTGAGTTACCGGCATTCCTTTCACTTTTATAGAGCAGTTTTGACTCCATCTTCAAATTAATATTTAGAGTCTCATTTCAGTGCAGTGAATTGCTTACCTGCTGGCTGAATACGAACCTCAGGCTCTTAACTTTCCTGATCCAGCTGTAAGGATTTCAGATGGTGAAACAGGCTAAAATTTATATAATTAGAACTTCCAGTTCCTCAGCAGCTTCAGTATTCAAATGCTGGAAAAGATATGCATGATATTCAATTAGGGTCTTCATATCAACACAGGAATTCAGATTTATCAATAGGCATAAATGTTAAAAAATGCGGCAGCGCAGTATCATGATTCACGAGCAGCCACCCCACGCTGCAATGTGGAGGGGGCTGCCCGGGGCCAGAACATGCCAGGCGGACACGTGGCTGAGGCAGGCGGTGGAGCTGCAGGGGACACGAGATACCGTGGAGGCGTGGCGATGGAAGAAATGCAGGATAACCATCTGAGGTTTCCAGGGATTTATTAAGGTCCACAGTCGAGGGTCAGAGGATGGCAGAGAGGGGCGGAGAGGCAGGGGACGATGTGGAGCGCTGGAAAGCCGAGATGGTGAACCTCGAGTGAGGCTTTCGCAGAGGGTTATCAGGAGAGAGAAGAGAGGCGTGGTTACAAGGAAGAACTAACCAGGGAAAACCAGAGGGGAGGAGCCAGGGAGGGGAAAGGGGTAAACCAGTAAGATTGCAGCATGGGATGGTACAGGTTTCTGCTAGGGAGAAGTCTCTAGAAGAGCATCAATATGCAAAAAATCTTATAAGCACACTACAGCAAAAAAACATCCCTTTTTCCCTCTGTCAGAGACTGAAATAGTTCATGCCTCAAACATTGATATAAAGTTTTGCTCATTATAACAGAAACTGTATAGAGAAGCTACAATGAAAGAAGCCTCCCTGAAGATACCTGACTGGGACTTTGGACTGAGAGTCAAACTGCTGAAATTAGATAAAGGGAAACCTATTGTTCAATCATCTCAGGCTGAGGGAAAGGTATGCATACACAAAGGCCAAACCTCAGCTGCACTGAGGATCATCCCTGGCTGAGTACTGGGGTGGGGGAGACCAAGCTCACAGATGCAGACTTCTTCCCCTGGCCAAGGTGCAGGGGGAAGGAGGTTTAGGGTGCATGGTGGAAACTCCGGTCAGAGGCAATGAACACCCATCCATCCTCTGTTACACAAACTGGCCCAGCTGTGGAACCCCCAACCCCACAGGCCACATCCACAGGACTTTCACGTGAGAGGCAGCTGAGGGGGAGTCACAATCCATCAAAGAGCCCCCAAAGTGCTAGGCCTTGCACCACAGGAGTGCAGGTGATGCAAGCAGAGTCTGCTGCTAGAGACTGCCCCCTCCCCTGGGGGGACATGCCTGGACATTGCCACCTGGCCTGAGTGTGTATTAAACCACAGGATTCTGTGTTTTTGGGCGGACCATCACCACCAAGAACACCAGCTGGAGAGGATCAACGCAACATTGTTGGAATCCACAGATGGTGATATTTTCTTTATTCTGTCTCTGTCACCCTTTTTCTGTCCCACCCATCTCTTTTCCTACTTCTCTTTTTCTCTCTTTTCCTCCCTCTCTCTCTCATATTAACTATCACATAAAATCCGTACTATTGACTGGCATAAGGTCTCATTTGCACCTGAATTCGGGCAGAGGTATTTCTAAAGAACCTTAATAACTGGATCAAAACACACTCCAACATAAAAAGCTTTTTTTTAGTATTACCAATTGTGAAGGAAATACATGGGGCTGAAGAAATGAGAGTTTTCCTAAAGAGCTAAATCCAGCAATGTCTTCAAGATTGAAGCACAGTTTTCAGTACTTATTATGTCAAATTTAGAACTTTTGGTATACTTCTTAACATTAATAAGGATCTTTCACTCTTCTTTTTAAGATAGCAAATTGCTATTTTTTTATTAATTTAAGGAACCTTATTCTGATCTTCATTCCCATCATTTATGCTTCAAGAGCATAAAAAGACAGTTACATTGAAAAGGCTTTTCTAAAGCTCTCACATTAATTTTCTCTTATAATTTAAATATCAATGTTAGATTCTATGTCCATCTTTCTACATGGACTTCTGCTGAAAAAATCAGGTAAAATATGAAGTATAAGTGAATAGTGGTCTCATTTAAAACGTTCATATTGTGTGTTTTGTTGACTTATTTTGCTTCAAATGTCTTCATATCTTGTACTAATTTATTTTGCACCATAACTACATGACAGAACAGATACAGAATAAGAAATGTGATCTGTAGTGTTTGCAATGCTTAGTGAAATTGTCTGTATGGTATTCTTATAAATCTCAGCTCTTCACTATTTCATGCTATTAGAGTGGTTGTTAGATGGCAGTCATTATTATGAAAGACACTGCCATTTCTCTTCACCACTGTGTTACCTAACAATCCGAATATGAAAACAGAAAAAAATACTGATTTGTGAACTTGACATTTTGACTTGTCACTCTCAGACCAAAAAGTAGAATATTTCTGAAGCTGAGTGACATTTCTTTTCATCTTAAATAGTCAGGCCTTTTAATTTTTCACAAGACTCATGAAATCCCAGATCAGTCTGGGTGGAGAATGGATTGACAGAAACCTTGAGGAAAAAACTTGAAGGCATTTGAAAATGAGAAGTTCAACACGACCCTGCAGTGCGTTCTTGCAGCCCAGAAACACACTGTATGCTGGGCTGCATCCTCAGCCCTGGGGGCAGTAGGGGAGGGAGGAGATTCTGCCCCTCTGCCCCACTCTGGTGAGACCCCACCTGCAGTACTGCATCAGCTCTGGGGTGCCAGCACAGGACAGACATGGACCTGTTGGAGCCAGTGCAGAGGAGGCACTAAGATGACCAGCGGACTGTGGCATTTCTCCCATGACAACAAAGTGAGCGAGTTGGGAGTTTCCCTGTCTGGAGAAGAGCACTCCAGGGAGAACTTATGCTACCTAAAGGGTGTCTACAGCAAGAGCAACTTTATTGCAGGGACACATGGTGACAGAACAAGGGAAAGTGGCTTCAAGGTGAAAGAGAATAGGTTTAGATTAAATAATAGGAAGAAATTCATTACAATGAGGGTAGTGAGGCCCTGGTGCAGGTTGCCCAGAGAAGCTCTGACTACCCCAACCCTGGAAGTGTTCAAAACCAGGTTAGACAGGGTTGGAGCATGCTTGTGTAGTAGGTGTCCCTTACCATGAAAGGGAGTTGGAACTAAATGATTTTTAGTTCCCATCCAACCCAAACCATTGTATGATAATTTCATCATAGATACCATTCTATCATGATTTCATAGGCAGTAAAATGGCTTGATTTTATTCTGGTTGGAGTGGGGCTACATCACTGAAATAGGAAGAACAGAAAACCTTAACTCGCTGAAAGTGGTGATAACATTAACTATAAAGGAAGCAGATTGGGATTTTGAAGTGTGATAAATCTTGACCCTATGTTGTTCAAGCATAATGGAATCTCTCAAAAAACCTCCTAAACAATCTGGCTTTTTTTTCTTCTACATACTCTTGAACAAAGAACTGAAAAGCCCTGAAGATGAGCTCCAGACATAAAGCCATAGCAGTTGTTGCAAGTTCCTCACTAAACTTTATACCCAGCGATGCTCTCTTCTCCTTTACAGAAATTTTCAAAATAATTGAGTGATAATGAATGTAATACATCTCCCCTTCTTCCTGTGTTTTATGACACAGTTATGCAATGGTTTGATTTACTCAGGACTGTATATGAAAGTCTGCCTGAGAAGGACAAGACCTTTACTCCTTTTAAGGCTTTCTAGTGTTCCTGGAACACAAATGCCCTAAATAAACCTTCACCACCTATTTAAGAATTTTACATGCAGATGTGGAAATCTCCAATTGCTATACAATCTGTAAGTTTATGTGGCTAGCACAGGTTTTCCCATGAGAAGTTTTCTTGTGTTTTGTAAATAAAGATAAAGTTTGGATGTTTTTGGAACAGTGTCCCAGAACTTGGGCAGTGCAGGCCTGGCCAATCAGGCCTGGGGGAAGGCTTCTGACTGACCAATCTGGGTGACTTTTGAGAACTCTATATATGTGATGAAATCAAAACAATAAAGGTCATTCCTTCTTGCCACTGAGAACCGATGCATTCATTACTCTGCTAGCTGCTCAACAGCGACAAGTTTAGTGCCAGAACTCTGTCTGGTTCCCAATAGTGTGCCAGCCTTGCTGAAACAGTCTGACATGAGTGATGAACATTTGTGGTCAATAGCTGAATATTTCTGCAAGATTTCTCCAGTACCATTTTTAATGTTTCAGATTATGAACATTATGATATTCTGTCATTACATTTATGTAGGAAACCTTATAAAAACCACCAATTCAGCTTCAGTGTTTTAATATGTGGGACCAATGGCATTCAGTGTTCCATGAGCATATTTTGTCACATTTACAGGGTTTCAGACCTTTGCAAAGCATGTTGTCTAAAGTGTCACTTTTTATAGACAGCTGAGGGGGAGGGAAAAATGAAAGAAAAAATAATGTCATTCATTTTCAGGCTCTGTTACAATACCTTCTGTACACATTTTCAAAATTTTCACCCCTCCAGTGAATTTTCACTGTTGCTACAGCCAAACCAGTCCATCGGGGATATTTTAGTAGCAACTGATTTACAGCTAACAGAACTGGGAAGTATTTTACAAGGCTTTTCCAAATATTAATATGAAAGTATTTTACTTACTACTGCAGTTTTCCTTCCAGGCAGGTTAACACAAAGCTTAGCCAAAGCTAATTTAATTTTATGAACTCAGTCTTGAGAGGCTGGGAGGTGATCCCAGTGCAGATACATGACAACATGTTAAGAAAGAGAAAACTGATTGTGAACATAAAACAGATTTCAATGACAAACAATTTCAAATTGTTATGGGAAAGAAAATTTTGAAGTCACATTTTGCCACCTTACCTTATTTTTTTTTAACCTAGTCTGAAATACCATTTAAAAGCAACACAAAAGTAAACATGAAGCACTTTCAGTAAACACAGACCTTCTGCCAACATGGTAAGTTTCCCAGTGCAAAAGTGGCATGGACATGATGGAGCAAGTATGAAAAAAGGGCTACAAAGATAATTGAGGGTCTGGACCACGTCTCCTGTATGGACAGGCTGAGGCAGCTGGGACTGTTGAGCCTGTAGTGATTTAGGGGGGCTAAAAGTTACTGATTTGGGGGGGCTAAAGTTACTGATTTAGGGGGGCTAGAATAATAATAAGATAATAGTCTTATTATTATCTTATATAATAATAATAAAATAATAATAATATAATAAGATAATAATATTCTGGAACTGGATTAAGAAGCTAGAGGTTGGATAATGATTTACTAGAAGCTGCCTGCTAAATATAATCTATCATGTGCTTAAGGATTTTGTGCCTGCCTAGCAAAATGGAGGATAAAGAAAAGAAAGCCAAATAATTGATAAAAATTACCTACTGTGATTGAACATCCTGCTCTCAGACCCCAGAACTGGCTCAAGTCAGTTCTAAGGTTTGGCCTTGGACCAAGAACTTAAAGAGCATGTGCAAGGGAACAGGGTGAAGAGTTCATCCCGAGGAAGACTACTGACTTCATCACCCATTTATCTTCCACGACCACTGAGACCCTGACCCACTATTAATCAGATGGCACTGCGCCTGTGTGAGCATATTTAAATGAACTTTGAGCTCATTAAATTATGCAGTGGGGATAGGTAGTGAATATGTACACGGGCATTGTGTCACTTCATGCATATGTAACCTGTAACCTACTATAAACCTAGTGAAATGCTGCTGAGGTGTATATGCCTTTGGAGGGGCTACCCCCCATGCACCCCAGTGCTGGAATAAACGGCATACCTACATCATAACTATTTGAGTTGTGGAGTCAATCTATGACTCAGTAGAAGAGAAATCTTCGGGGGAACTCAACAATATATGGAAATACCTGTAAAAAGGGTACAAAGAAGACTGATCCAGGCTCTTATCAGTGACAGGGCAAGTCACACTGGCACAAACTGAAATACAGGGGGCTCCACCCAAATGCAAAGAAACACTCTCAACACTGTGAGAGAGTCTGAGCACTGGCACAGGTTGCCTACAGAAGTTGTGGAGACCCCAGTTTTGGAGATACTAAAAACCATCTGGGCCTGGGCAATTCTAAACACTGCTTTGAAAAGGGTGTTTGGACCAGAGGACTTCCAGAGTCCTTTCCAACCTCAACCATATTTGTATTCTTTAATTGTGCAAAATGCTTTGAAATCAAACTAGACAATGCTAATTCCAGGTGATGGCACTTTTCCTCTATTTAAGAGAACTGTCTTGGGGTGATATGATAATCCTGTATTCCCTATCGTTTTCTTTTATGCTCAGAAATGTGGTCCAGTAGCTTTAACTGCGTTCAGCAGCTGGGAAAAGCTCTGCCTGCATGGGTTGTTTTGAAACTCTCCCCTAGGCTTATCCACCACGAAGGGAGGGGGAGGAAGGGACATTCCTTCATCTGGCTGCTGCTGCTGCTGCTGCTGCTGTCACTGTTGCTAGTTTTTTTCCCTGGAATTGCTTTGTCGTCTCCTTTTTGGACTTTTTTTCTACTTGCTTTCTCGCCCAAATACCCAAGGAGCCCCTGGAGGACAGCAGATGAGAATCCTCCGGGGGGCCACCAGAGCAACTCCTCCTAGCCCCCACCAGGGGCCCCCAGAAAGGGGAAGCTACACTTGAGGAAAAAGACACTAAAGTTCATCAACTGTTTACTCAGGTTTAATAATTCCTTTTCCCCTTTCCCCTTCCCCTGTGCCTTGCAGGGCACTCTGCGGGTTCTGTTAAATAAACAGGGTTGGTTTTTTTCACTTTCATCCAAGAAATTCTGTGTTGGAGGAGGGGGTGCCAGAAGCCCTTTGCTTTAGGGAAGATGTTTGTTTGGAGTGCTTTCCACCTAGAAAAATTTGTCTCTAATCTGACAAGTAACACATTGCCTTTGGACTAAAGAGTCGTCATTTGAATAGACTGCTCAAAATTCTTACTTCACATTTCAAAGAAACCAATTATGAAAGAAGTAAAATATGCATTTGGCCCTAGAGACATATAGGCTTAGTATTACAACTTTTTGACTTTCTCTGTAGTCCTACAGAAGCAAAGGGTCTCTTTTTTGGTAACAGTCTCACTGTGAGGTTACGAAACATTTATATTTGATAATAGTAAAACCATTGGCCAATAAAGATTAGTGAAAACTTTGTATTTGATAATTTAAGAGATGTTAGGAGTGGGATTTCTTATAACAGAAGATGACAATACTCACATACACACACAAAATAATTTCTTTTAAATATATTATGTTACCAATAGAACTCAAATGTAATCAGATTTTGGATAACAAACCCTGGCACATTTTTTTTAGGAGGCTTCTTAAAGGCCACCTACCTGAAGTTCCTAAGTTTTGATACTCATGGCTTGACTTGGTATAGGTAATGAAGCAGAAAACTAGTGGAAGAGAACTTCTATGCTTCCCTGTCAGATCCTGTCTTGGTTTGAAAGACAGGTGTCTGCCAAGGAGGGCAGGAACTGCCCTTGGAGTGGAGAATATGACCCACTTCACTCAAAATTATTATAACCTCGAAATTAAGGGGCCTTTAGGTGAAGATATGGGAAAAGGAGTAACAGTTCTTTACGAGTATTTATAGCATGGCAAACAAACAACAACAATGGCAACAACAACAAACAAAACCAGAAATCCAGGAACAACCTTCTCTGGGCTGTCAGGCACCCTCCCCTTTGGTGCAGTTACTGTCACAGATGGCAGGGGTGCTGTGGGCTCCCAGCCGGGCAGGGCAGGTGTGATGATTCCCCTGCGGCTGCAGGGGGCGCTGTCGCGCAAGCGGGTGGGCTGGATGGTGGAACCAGCGAGCTGCAGCAGGACACCTCCAAGCGACAGCTTGAACAGCAAAGGCAGGCACACACCCGGAATGGCAAACAAGATGTAACAGGAAACTCCTGAGCAGGGGCCACAGGAGTCGGGTGGGCATGGGTGCTAGGTTAGAGTGTCACAAAAAACATGGGGCTGTAGCAGAAAGCAGCAGGGCTGCACAGTGGCAACTGGACTTTTCCGTGGCAGCTGCTGCACTCAGCTGAGGAGGCGCGCCCTCCGGGAGGGGGGGAGGGATCAGGGTCCTGGGTTTTTTTTCCCCTGAGGAACCTGAATGAATGGTGAGGTCCTTTCTAGTCAAATCGGGTATTAATGAGGTCTCAGTTCAATGGCTGCTCTTATGAGCAGAGCCTCACTCACGGTAGAGGAGAAAAGTAGGAGACAGAACTCCGCAGTGGTGGCAGATTCCCCCCTCAGCAACCCCAGCCTGTTTCCCCTCCGATGCTGAGAGAGCAAAAGCGTGCTAGGAGCTGGTCCCAGTCCCTTCCACCAGCCCAAATCTTGAGGTATCTCTGCCCCTCCAAGAGAAACACTTCAGATAAGTAGCCAGCTGCGCCCTTTGCCTGAAGCTTGGCTAATTCTCCTTTGTCTCTCTCAAGTACCAGTCATTATTTTCTCTTAGCAACACATGGGACAAAATTCCCTGCGAGAAAGAAAACACGAGGAGCAATCCTAACCTCCAACAGATCCCTAACAGTTTAAACAATAACTTCCATGCAAAGCATATCCTTGTTCATTTCTAAGTAGGAAAAAAACCAAAACAAACCAAAAACCAAACAAATGTACCATAAAATAGTTGAACAGCCTTGTTTCTCTCTTTTCCTACCTGGAAAATAAGAGTCAATTTTCCTGATTCAAGCAAAGTGAAATAAATTAAGTGTCAGAGAAACATATGGTTTGAAAATAAATGTCTTTAAATATTTTAAGATATAGTCTGCAAAGAGTTGAAAAGACCTCATGGAGTGCATAGTTTGTGCCTCCAGTTCCAGACCAGAATTAATATAAAATCTGAACTTGTATTTTATATGAATACTTAAATAACAGATTGGATCCCATGTGCTTTCAGCATGTGTAACTGGTTGCAAATAACAGCAGCAAATTTCCAAAAGCACTGAAGAAGTATTATGTCACACAAATATTTTCTTTGCATTTTAATGATTTTAATATAAAATTTCAATGTCTTTATCCCATTTGAAGTGTAATGTTTGAGATGAAACAACAAAGCACAGAGGATTTCATGTAAGAAAATCCTTCTCTAACTTTACAATGCTATGTTAAAATAAACTATTTACATTTTATATTACTTTTCTTTTTTAAAATTTTAATTCTTTTCATTGTAGGTTATTTTCACTTGCAGTTTTTTCAGATACTATTCATTGTTGTTAAAAGATTCATAATTCACTGAAATGAGCTAAACTGCTTCTTGAGCTTGCTTAGATTCAAAAATTTCCTCTATTATTCTCCTGATGCCTTGCTCCTCAGGGCCTTTTGTCAGCATTCATTTCTTTCTTTTGTACATAATCATAGAAAAAGTGCTTCAAGACATTAAACACCTGTGTTTAGAATTCATGAAGAACAATGGGGTGATGGTTTGGGGGGGTTTTTGGCTGATGTGCGTAACTTGTGTATGAGAAAATCAAGTTCATTCTCCACATTCATATAATTTAGGTTAAGATTTCCACCTGGTAAGTTTCCATATGGCTTTCTTTCATCAGCTTTTAAACGTTGCCTCTAATTTATAATGTACTCTTTCACCGGGGAAAGAAAGAAATAAAAAACAAATTATAAGATGCAGATCAAGTGAGGATCAGATATTTTAAACTTCTAAAAAGACTCAAGAATGAGAATGAGCTCAAAGTTCTTTCATGTTAATTAATATTACCCCTAAAGCTTTACACTGGACACCTACAGTTTTAAACATTTCAAAAGAAGTTTTTCAAAACATGCTTAGATCATAGATTTTTCCATCAATCTCCCTTAATACCTCCTTTCAATGTTCTTTTAGGGGACCTTTCTTCCCTCTCCCCTCTTATAAGATGTGGTAGAAATAGATCAAGAAGCTGAAAAATTACCTAGCAGAGTTAAGCAGTACAGTGGATCCTGACTCAGGAACCCAGTGATTAAATCAGAAGATTGGAAGGTTTTAGAATCAGACAAATGACAAAAACTCCCTTTTCCTTTGGAATTTGCACTAGAAGACCTTGTTATTTTTAGGGAGCAAATGAGGAACATGGGAGGGAAGACCCTTCTATTATATCTTAGAGATTGTTTTCAGACTCAGTTTAGTATGTCATTTTTGAAGAACTGGTCTCTTCACAGTGTACTCCTGTAAGTACTGACTGTGTTTTATGTGTTAATAATGTCATCCATTTTTTTTAGCTTTCTGCAGTTTTAGACATTTAAAATACCCTTTAAAATACATGCTGTAATTCCAATTCCACGTTTTCTTGAAAGTATGGATTGAAGAAAATCTTCAAAACCAAAAAATTCCGGAATGAACTACTACTGCTTCCTAGTGTTGTTTCCAATGAAAGGTTCTTTGCGGCTGCACAGGGCCTCTCTTGAAAAATTCTCCTTTCTCATGCGAAGTATGAAAAACATAAGATAAGGACTGAACACCTGCTGTTTTTCCTGATCTGTTTTGGTTTAAGAACAGAGTGTGTTTGGAATTGCGTGTTGTAGGACTTCAGCCAATCACCCTGGGGGGTGGGTGACCACTGTCCAATCACTATTAGGTTCTTGCCATATATAAAGGCATTTTTACAATAATAAATCCCTTCTGCTGCTTTGACCGAACTGGGTTCATATGCTACAGTTCGGGTACAACAGTGACAGTTCTTGTTTCATTCAGATTGCTTCCATGGCTTTGGAAATGCACTGTTAGGGTCATGATATACCCAAAGTAGATACAGTTGCCTTATGCATCTGAAAAATAATTAGGCTTAACAAGTAGCAGCCACCAGGTGACAGAGCTTTGGTTGAGGTGGTAAGCTCAGGCTGGTTAGCAGTGATTTTACCACAGCTTCTTCAGTAGTTAATGATGACTTTTCAGAACCAAAAATTCCTCTCAGGCATTGGGCAGGACTTCCCCCCCATCTCTCTCTATCTCCATGGCTGGTGTCTAGATAACCCAGGTTTGGTGAAAAGCCCATCAAGGGTTATCTTTTGGTGCCTGAGAGTCTGGACGCTCCAACCCAGAATACACATCTTGGTATGGAGAGCAGATATGGAAAGAGATGAAAAGAATATGTACCGAAGAAAAGAATAAGTGACCGAAAGACACTTTTACACTATGAAAGACACATGAAATATCACAGAGGCAGAAGTCTCCTACACACACCCTGGAAATGTGTGAAGGCTTCTCCCTGGAGTCTGGACACAGGCTCCACTGGTTACTTTCCTGGGCACTGAGTGAAAGGATTCTGAGGTATACTTCACCACCAAATTGGTGTTGGTAAGCTACATTGGTTCCTAGGTTATATTATTTCTTGCTAGCTGTAATAATAGGTACTTTTTCGCACACTGAATTCTCTCTGCTAGTAGATACTTTTATTCCTGTGTAGTATGTAGTTTTGTCCTAAGTCTTATGTCTGTTATTTTCTGTGTCTATTAAATGATAATTTATGTCATATTAGACCTAATCTGCCATTATTAAAGAACTTGCGAACAAGACCAGATCTTGGGGTGCTGACCACCCCAACAAGAACTAATGTCTGCTGCCAAGGTCTAGGCAAAAGGCAGAGATTTATCTAAGCTCCTGTCTCCATTTGTAACAGGCATATCCTGACTACAAATACAGCACAGTCCTTATCTGTTGTTTGATAGCCCTATTTTGGACTAACAAGAAAATAATTCCTAAGGATAACTCCTAAACAGATGATTAAAAGAGAAAGCTGTGTTCAAGTACCTGTATTTAGTTAGAAAAACAGTTTAAGCCTGTATTCCCCATGAGAGATGGGAAGACTTCAACTGAGCAAATAGCTGATGCTCGACAATCATTCTGTGGTATTACATAAAGACAAAAATTACTAAGGTGTGGTTAGAAGCTTGCCAATACTTCCTGAAACTGATTATTTATGTCAAATCCTCACTATACAGGAAAACTCCAGGTAGGGTGCTATTCTTACTCAATTCCTTTAGGTGTACCTGACTGTTGGTCATAGCTAATATTTTCAGTACATTCATAGCCAATAAAGAGAAAATTACTGGTGGATAAAGGACATGAGTAAACTGAAGCTGAGCCATAGGTCAGTATTTTTGCCATAAATTGGTTACAGAAAAGTTCATCCTGCCCCTGTGACTCATACTCAGTAGATTTCTTTCCAGCTTTCCTGTGGCCAAATGTTCCCCATTCTTTTTTATAATGTACAGAAAAAAGGATATTTTCACATTTTCCACCTTATTCATATCTCTTCTTTTGTTTTTGAAAGTTGCATATAATTGTCAAAAGTTCTCAAGTCCCTAAAGGTTTTTTTTTTGCTTATGAATTTAATTTTTTTTTAATTGACTCTTCTTTTGAAAGTAATCATTGGCTTATTGCTGTGTTTCCTGGATTGGAAACTGTGCCATGAAAGATAATGCTATACTGCTTTCAAAACAAACAAGAAAATGAAAATACATCTTCATTGTTTTTCTATATCTAAAGTATAAATATTAAAAATAAGGAGATTACAGAGTTATTGAAGGACGTGCAATTAACCATCAAACATCCTTAATCCTCTTTTGCTATTCTGAGCTTTAATACTAGAAATACTTTTGAAATTTTCCATATGAGTAGCATGATAATAGTATATTTGCATATGGTTTACATATGAATTAAAAAACAGGATTTACATACAGATAAAGGTCTGAACACTACAGAGGAAAGTTTTCAGGCTTAATGTTGTTCCACACTTAATACTAAAAGGGAAAATGTATAAAGTCAAGCCCCGGTACCAGTGAGTGAGGTGAACATGCCAATATTGCAAAACTGCTAGTTGCAAAACATCATTACATCTATTTGCCAACTCTAAAATGGTAAACACATATGCTAAATCACTCTTTGATTTACTATAATGTAAGTCTTGACTAACATTTGTTAATGGCTCAGAAAA
The DNA here is from genome assembly GCF_008360975.1 of Lichenostomus cassidix. NCBI lineage: Eukaryota > Metazoa > Chordata > Aves > Passeriformes > Meliphagidae > Lichenostomus > Lichenostomus cassidix. The sequence continues at coordinate 101,106,307 of NC_139479.1, read as the reverse complement.
CTGCTCATTTTCCTGTACAAAAGATAAACTATATTCAGCACCACAAGGCCTGATTTCTATACAACACACACTACTGTAAATTGGCAATTCTTGTAAATCAGAGAAATAAGGCTGATGCAGACCCAATGTTGGTTATACCAACAAGTTTAACAAGGCTTTCTAAACATAAAAGGGTTATTTCAGTATAAGCAGAGATCAAAAAGAGACAATTGAAGAGCAGACCTACACTGTCTGTTTGGTAAGATGATGATTAATTGTTGCGGCCCAAGCAGCTGAGATAGAGCTCAGTGCCCTTGAGAATGTGGAGGATTGGGATGCAATGGGAGAAGTGCCAGAAGAAAGTGAAGAAGAAATGGATTATCCCAGTAACCTCCCAGAAAAGTATTACAGATAGTATAGGCCCGTTATCTCTCTCCAACCACTCGACGCATGCATATCTCAGTGTTAGACATTGGTAAATTTAGACTGTAAATTACTTGTATTCACTTTTCTATTTGTTCTGAAAACTTGTAAACCCGCCTCGTTATATGCCCTTATAACCTGTTGTAGAGCCTTTGTTCTGGGCTCTTCAGATGTCTCTCCAAACTCTCCTATCCCCTATGTAACCCCCAATAAAGCTGAAGAGACCTCATCTCGTCCCCTCGCCTGAGTCAACTTCCAGAAGCCCAAATTCATCTCCTGTGTTGCTCAAAACAGCCCTTCTCCCCACTGAATGAACTTTCCTGTGGCATTTAAAGCACTTCTGGTCATGACTTCAGAAGTAGCCGCCGCAGATGGTGCTCCCGTGTGAGGAAAACCACAGATCATCGTGTGAGGAACATCGTGGGAGAAGACGCTGAAACCGCGTGAAAAGAAGAAACCGGGAGAAACAGCAAAAAACCGGATTTCAAACCCCTCCGAAAAGCCGCGGCTGCAGCCTGCTGCCGAGCGCCGCCGTGCCACGCCGCCGCCGAGCGGAGGAGGGGGAAGCCAAAACACCCGCAGCCACGCGTGAAATTTCCACCTGAGAGCAACACCAAAACTTTCCAGCTTTTGTGGGAGCCTACGCCCGATCGAAGCGAGCGTGGACGCCTGGAACGCGACCTCGCGACAACCGACTTTAATTTGCCCCTGACCTCCTCACGGAACAGGACCCACGAGTGGTGTAAGTCCCCCGTGACATTGTGGGAGTGGGCAGAGGGATCCCCACCCAGTGCCCCTGCAGGGCAGAGAACGAGTCTCGCTGTAGGGGGAGGGTCAGAGGAACTGTTTTTGTTTTGTTTTTTGTTTTTCGGCTTAGAAAAAGACCACCCCCCCCGCTTGGACAGCATGGGCTGCTCTTTTTCTAAAGTCGCGAACCTGAGAGGCGAGATTGAGTCCAAATTAACCACACTTTTAGTTCAGAACGAAGTTTTCTTTAAGAAAAGCCATTTAACATCTTTAATACGTTTTATTTTAAAATATTGTCCCCCCGAACACCCACAAGACATCCTTTCAGGGGATTTCTGGGACGAACTGTCCGAAAGAATCTCCTTTCAATGCCGTTTACATGAAAAATTAGCCCTCCGGCTGTACCCCCTGGTCTCCAAAATTCACAGTTTAGTAATTGCTGCTGAAAAGCTTTCCCCTTTATTATCCCAACACCCTTCTCCTTACCCCTCTATCCTAAAAGGAGCGAGAAATCCCCAGGTAAAACGTAAAAATACGCCCAGAAGCTGCCTGCGCTGGGACCCGCGGGTTTCTCTCTCCCCCCGAACCCCAGACAGAGACTGCAGCTCTGTTTCAACTCCTCCCTCAACCCCTCTTACCCCTAATCCGCGCTTTCCCCGATCTCGGAAAAATAAAACCAGGTCCGCGCCAAAAAACGCTGAAAAATACACCCCAAACCGCGCGGAATCCAGACAAAGAGATCATGGCCACGATCATGCCTGCCTCCGTGGGCGTGTCCGACGTTCCCCTTCCCAGCATTCGTCGCGAGCATCTTCTTCCCAGCATTCCCCTTCCCCCTCTCCTTCCGCCCAATCGCGTCATGACTTCCTCCTATCTACTCCTCCATGTTTACCCGCAAAAGCCTCCCGCGGCTTTCGCCGCGAGAACAGAACCCACTCCTACCATGATCTCACTCCCTCCTCCCTCTCCCTAGATCCACCCCCTTCACTCCCTCTCCCAACCCTGTCCACCGCCTCCTCCATGACGCCAGAGGGGCGGTCCGAACCCCGACAAAACACCTCCGGAGAAATTCCTCATGGGCGCCGCCATTTTGACAGGAACTTCAGCATGTCAACATCCGGTGGTCAGACCCTCATGGCTGCGCCTGCCCGGAGGCGGAAAAAACAGCCACCTCCTTCACCCCAGCACCCCTCTCAATCCCAACTCTCTCCTAATTCAAATCACAGTTCCCCCAGTCCCTCACCGTCCCCGATGAGCATCCACAGAGGCAACACACAGGCTGTCACTTGGTTTCCAATTCCACATTCAGTGAGAGAAAAAGTTTTAAAAGCTGCAAAAAATTTTGGCCAAAATTCAACCTATTTTAATTCATATTTAGATTCAATACTCCAATCAGAAACCCGTTGTCCAGTGGACATTCGAAGCATTATATCAGTGCTATTAACACCAGCACAAATGACACTCTGGGAATCACATTTTAAACGGAGAGTCCAATCTCTTTTAACAAATTATAAAACAAACCCCAATCTGCAACACTTAACAATGTCAATTCTCATTGGATCAGAAGAAGGATTTAATAATCCGATTGAACAAGTGAAAATCATTACAAAATCAATTCAATTAGATTTAATAACAGCAGCACTTCATGCCTTAAAAGCTGTTCCTTCAAAACCAGAAACCTTAGTACCTTTCATGTATATCAAACAAAGCCAAACTGAATTATTTACTGATTTCATTGACAGACTGACAGCAGCCATTGAAAAACAATTTAAAAATCCTGAACAGCAAGAAGAAGTCATAATTCAAACAGCCTCTGTGAATGCAAATCCCAGATGCAGACAAATCATCTCTTCTTTACCCCCAAGCACAGAAATTACCTTATCATTACTGATCGAAGCCTGTTCACGTCCATCTCTAGAACCCCCTCTCCGAGTACCACAATTCCCTAAAGCCTATACTTCCCGACCCCAATCCCATTCCAATCCACAACCACATTATACCTGCCACAAATGTGGCCAGCCCGGCCATTTGGCAAGAAACTGTCCCAATATTTCCCTCTCACGTTCTTCTCCTTTTCCTCCGAGAACACCTACGGAATCCCACCCTGGAACCCCAAACACCTCGCGCCCTGCGTCACAACAATCTACACCTCACATCACCAGAAAACCCTCCATTCATTTTAATCCAGCCGCAAATGAGTCAGCAAAAAACTAACTTATGAACGCGAACACTCACCGCGTGCAGAAAAAAATAGTGAGACCCGAGAACTGAACTGGACATCAGATTCAGACACCGATGATGACACGTTCCAGCATTTGCTGCCAACAGACCCTGACCAAGGACATGCAACATCTGTATTCTGGTCAGAAAACCTAGCAAAATCTCGTCCTTTGCTGACAGCATCCTTAACATTAAATGGAAAGACAATTACTCTTACTGGACTGGTGGACTCTGGAGCAGACATCACCATCATTGCACGCCGAGATTGGCCTTCCCAATGGCCTCTCTCTGATTCCACTACACCCATTATGGGAGTGGGAGGAAATGCACAGGCACGTCGAAGTGCCCAAACAGTTGTTTGTGTAAATGTAGAAGGAGCAAAAGGCACTGTCCGTCCCTTTGTGGCGGACCTCTCATACAGTCTGTGGGGGAGAGATTTGCTCTGCCAATGGGGAGCAAAAATTATCATTCCATCTCCTAAAGAGCAGGTTTTTTCCACCGGGGCCGTGGTGGAGGGCGCTATCCCACGTCTTAATTGGCTGAAAGAAGAACCTGTGTGGATTGATCCATGGCCCCTGCCCCTTGAAAAATTGAAAGCCCTCAAAACCCTAGTGGCAGAGCAACTTGCAAAAGGACGAATTGTTCCTTCAACAAGCCCGTGGAACTCTCCAATCTTTGTTATCAGAAAACCTGGTAAGGACGAATGGAGACTTCTCCATGACCTTCGAGAAATTAACAAGGCCATGGAGGACATGGGATCTCTCCAACCCGGATTACCATCTCCGGCCCTTTTACCCTCAGACTGGAAATTGGCTGTCCTTGATCTGAAAGATGCTTTCTTTAGCATTCCACTCCACCCTGCAGATCAAGCCAAATTTGCATTTTCAGTGCCTTCTCTGAACAACTCAGAACCACTCCAAAGGTTTCAGTGGACTGTTCTCCCTCAGGGGATGAAAAACTCACCTGCAATTTGTCAACAATATATTGCACGAGTTCTCGCCCCTGTGAGACGACAGTTTCCTGAAGTCCGCATTCTGCATTACATGGATGACATTCTGGTGTGTGCTCCAACAAGCCCAGAAGTTGAAAAAGTGCTCACAGTTGTTTCACATGTTTTCACAAAAGCAGGTTTTGATATAAGACCAGACAAAATCCAAAAAACAACACCAGTGAAATACCTGGGTTGTACCATTCATGATCGTACTATCCGTCCTCAATGCTTGAAAATTGGAAACCTCCCACGCACATTGCGTGATTTACATCAACTGTGTGGCTCCGTGAATTGGGTAAGGCCTCTCCTGGGTATCACAACCGAGGAAATGGCCCCCCTTTTCAACTGTTTAATCGGAGGGGGGGAGCTAGACTCCCCAAGAGAATTAACACCAGAAGCTGTGGTTGCACTGGGAAAGGTGGAAAAGGCCATATCGGAAAGGCAAGCCCACCAATATGACCCAAACCTACCTTTTGAGCTTGTGGTCCTGGGGGAAGGCCGATACATCCACGGGTTAATTTACCAGTGGAGTGTAGACCGACCTGATCCACTGCTTATCATCGAGTGGATCTTCCTCCCCCACCAGTTGGCGAAAACGTTAACTACCCAAGATGAATTTGTATCCAAAGTGATCAAAAAGGGTAGGTTAAGGCTCCGTGCCTTAGCAGGTCAGGACTTTGTTTTCATACGTGTGCCTTACAAAGCTGAACAATTGGATTTTGAAATGCAATTCAATGAACCTCTGCAAATGGCTCTCGAAGGGTTCTCTGGCCAAATAACATCAAGCCATCAAAAACACAAACTTCTAAGTACAGCATTTAATTGGTTTGAAAAACCAAAACTGTCACAAAAACCGATTCCCAACGCCTTGACTGTATTTACAGATGGCTCAGGCACTTCCAAAAAGTCTGTTATGACTTGGAGGAACCCCGCCACAGGACAGTGGGAGTCCGATGTGCAAGTAATCGAGGGGTCCCCACAAGTTGCCGAGCTTGCTGCAGTGGTGAGATTGTTTGAAAAATTTAAAGAACCTGTCAATGTTGTCACAGACTCTGCCTATGTGGCAGGAGTGACATTGAGAGCAGAAAATTCAGTCCTGAAACAAATTGACAATCCGAAAATCTTTTCTTTACTCCTGAGGCTTGTGACAGCCTTGTCCCACCGGGAGCATCCCTATTTTGTGATGCATGTAAGGTCACACTCCGACCTGCCAGGACCCATCGCCGATGGAAACAGTAGGGCTGATCAATTGGCAGCTTCTGCCCTGAAACCGAATACGCCAGACCACTTCAGCCAGGCAAAGTTGAGCCATCAATTTTTCCATCAAAATGCTCACGCCTTGGCCAGGCTATTCGGAATCTCTCGAGAACAAGCAAGAGCAATAACTAGGGCATGCCCTAACTGTGCCACCGACGATCTGCCCACTTACCCTATGGGTGTTAACCCTCGAGGAACTGAGAGTTGTCAGGTGTGGCAAACCGACGTCACACATGTTTCTGAATTTGGACGATTGAAATACGTCCATGTGTCAATGGACACATTTTCAGGAGCAATGTTTGCATCAGCCCACTCTGGGGAGAAAACAACAGACTGTATCAGGCATCTCACCCAAGCATTCGCCACACTGGGCATCCCGGGGCAAATCAAAACTGACAATGGCCCTGCATACTCATCCAAACGATTCAATAAATTCCTCGAAGAATGGGGGATCAGCCATGTCACCGGCATCCCTCACTCGCCGACAGGCCAAGCAATTGTCGAGAGGGCCCATCAGACCCTCAAAACAACACTTTACAGACAGCTGGGGACCACAACAGAAGTCACCACACCTCACCTCCGGTTGGCCAAGGTGCTCTATGTCATCAACTTTTTAAATGCCTCGGCCGAGGAGCCCATGCCGCCTATATTTAGGCACTTCATGAACGACAAGAGAGGAAAATTGAAAATACAACCACCTGTGTTGGTTCGGAATTTGGAAACTTTAAACATTGAAGGACCATTTCCCCTGGTAACCTGGGGACGTGGTTACGCATGCGTATCCACGCCTACCGGGCCCAGGTGGGTTCCAGCAAAATGCGTCAAGCCGTACACAGCTGAAGATTTCAAACACCATCCCCCTCGAGTGAATTTCGCGAAACCAAAACAAAAATTCAAACCCAGTTGGGAACGACTTTCAATCCTCAACTGGAAACAACAGAAACAAATCAGACTCAAAGATCCCCCTTTAGTTAAAATACCTCTTGAATCATACATATATTCCCTAGCGAATTTTGACTTCCCGAAACCAAAAATTCTTCAGTATTGGGAAGACCCTTTTAAGTTTAAAAATGTTATTTTTGTTTAATCATGTTTGTTTTGTAGGTTTCACGATGAAGGGACTCCTGCAGATCATCATCATCCTGGATTCTATGGTTGCAACTGAAACATCCATAGTACCCCAACCAAAAGCTAACGTTTGGCGATCTCTCGCCGAGTCTCTGGGACAAAAAGGTTTGTGTCTAGGCATGGACAGAGCAGAAGATCCTATCCAGTCCTGTTTGTTGGGAATCCCACTGAAACTGAGAGAATTTCCTTTTATAGACAAATTAGTAAATAACCACTGGGATTCGGCAGCTGCCTGGGACAATTTTGTCACAGAGTTGCCACCTCTGAAAGCAGAACCACAAGAACTTGAACTGCATGGGTCAGCCCGTGCAGATCAATGTGTCTCATTCATTGCTCCAGAAAAAATAAAATATTCACTCATCCCTGTAGACAAAAGATATTCCCCGGGAGATTGGTGTGTGACCACGGCAATTCATGGATCAGTAGGACCCGAACAACACAAACAATTGCCAAAAGGCCTCTTTTTGATTTGTGGCAACCATGCCTGGGCAGGAATCCCTGCTCATCCACGAGGAGGCCCATGTACACTCAGTAGATTAGCGACATTTACACCAGACAAACAACAGTTAATGGATTGGCTTTCTTCCTCCAAAAATTCAGTCCTTCCCAGTCAAAAACCAACATCTTTGATTGGGAAATCTGCCCAATTCGAACGTCAAAAAAGAGATCAAGGAGCAGCACAATTGGACTTGGAAAAATGTAATAGTGAAATCACAACCTGGCCCAAAAGCAAAAAATTAGCTGCAACTATTTTTCTACCGTGGACAGCCATTTACCACAACCTTGGAGAAATTGATCGTATAGAATGTTGGATAGGGAAAAATGCAAAAGCAACCTCTGAAGCCCTAAGCGAACTCCTTGCAGATGAAGAAACTTTAAAACATGCCACTCTCCAAAACAGAGCTGCGATAGATTATCTTCTGCTCCTCCATGGCCACGGCTGTGAAGAATTTGCAGGAATGTGCTGTTTTAACTTTTCCCTACATGGGGAAAGCATTTCTGGAAAGATTCACACCATCCAATCACAAATCAAAAATCTGAAACATGAAACAGAGACTTGGTGGGGGAAGCTGTTCCAAGGATGGGGCCTGTCCGGATGGCTTGCCTCCCTCGTGAAAACCTTGGTGTCAATTGTTCTCATTGTCACGTTTGTTCTTTGCTGTTTGTGTGTATGCAAATCTATCATTGTAAAAGCAGTTTTATCCTTTTTATTTGAAAACAAACGGGGAGATGTTGCGGCCCAAGCAGCTGAGATAGAGCTCAGTGCCCTTGAGAATGTGGAGGATTGGGATGCAATGGGAGAAGTGCCAGAAGAAAGTGAAGAAGAAATGGATTATCCCAGTAACCTCCCAGAAAAGTATTACAGATAGTATAGGCCCGTTATCTCTCCCCAACCACTCGACGCCTGCATATCTCAGTGTTAGACATTGGTAAATTTAGACTGTAAATTACTTGTATTCACTTTTCTATTTGTTCTGAAAACTTGTAAACCCGCCTCGTTATATGCCCTTATAACCTGTTGCAGAGCCTTTGTTCTGGGCTCTTCAGATGTCTCTCCAAACTCTCCTATCCCCTATGTAACCCCGAATAAAGCTGAAGAGACCTCATCTCGTCCCCTCGCCTGAGTCGACTTCCAGAAGCCCAAATTCATCTCCTGTGTTGCTCAAAACAGCCCTTCTCCCCACTGAATGAACTTTCCTGTGGCATTTAAAGCACTTCTGGTCATGACTTCAGAAGTAGCCGCCGCAATTGATCATCTGTGTTCTGGCTGAAAGATCAGGGACCTCAGTTTTACTATTGAGAATTATCTGAAGTTTAGATGAGGAATATCCTCTACAGTTATCACATTTTAAAATTATTAACTGTGTGATGAAGGCTTCTATTGTACACATATACGTTGCAATGGAAACAAGAGTAATAAATAACAACCTGTGAAATAGATTTTTGATTCATCTTTGTTTGACCTGTGCAATTTCACAAAAATCCAACCACTGAACAGTATCAAATTTAACATTATCTGAGACAGAACCACAACATGGATGATAGTTGAGAAGTGTTCCTTTGCTCCTCTTTCATTTCTACAGGGCTTGACACAAACTGCTGGTCTTCTCCCTCCCCTCATTTCAAGCTATTGAAGTTAACAAAAAAATAAGGTTGGAATGGACCCACAAGTGTCATCTTATCCAGCCCTGTGCTACAGAGAGTTCACAACAACACTTTGTTACTTCTGAAATACTTACCTGGTAGGTTTTTGAAGTCGGAGAGTGAGGTTGACTTTGCATCTTCTTGCAGCATGTAAGTATCACTAGAAAGGTTTTCATCAAATCCTCTCTAAACATTTTTTACTAATTTTCAAGGCCTTTTCTTATCCTCCACTGACATAGAAATAGTTTTGCTTTTATAGCTGTCATTATAGATATTTGAATATAACTATGACAGAACAACCCCTCTCTCTTCAAAACTTCCTTTTCAACTTAATTTGCTATATTTTCTGTAATTTTGACCATTCTGGCTTTTATTTGGACATTCTTCAATTTTTCTGTGTATATTTCTTGAAGTGAGCTCAAAGATAAACAATTTTCTGGGCCCCTAGATTGAAAGATTGCTTTGCACGTACACAGAGTACATTCCTTTTCTTATATCCCAGAAAGTCTGCCTTGTTTGGACACAATCAAACAGTTAACTCAAACTCAGCTTGCTTGAGTTGTCATATTACATTTGTCTATATTTGGTTTTTTTTCTGTGATTTCCATAACTTCATGGTAATTTTTAATTCTGTGTCCTCCAGTGTATTTGCAGTTCCTCCTGATTTTGGGTCATTATGGAGTTAAAAAATGTATTCCATTATCTGAAAATACTGAGCAGAATCAATCCCAGAATGGAGCTCTGAAAAGCTCCAGTTAATCCTCTTCTAGAATGAGCCATTGATGATTGCTTCCCAAAGTAATATTTCCTTACTAGCTTTTCCAAGACTGTTTCATCTATTTCCATTCCTCAGTTAAGAATGTATCATTTCAAACATTAAATAAGTTATTATATAAATCTTTTTTAGTACAAGGATATATGACAGCTGCTGTTAACCTTCTAAATAGCCTCATTCTTATCCTGTCAGGAAGGAAACTCAGAATTATCTAGAGCCTTCTGTATGTTTCTTAAAAACCTCTTCATCACTTTTCAAGTGCCTACAATTATACAGTTCCAAGAATTTTGAGTGGGGACAGAGGGATGGAATTTTTCCAACAATTGAAAGGCAAGCTAAGGTATCTAATTTTGTCCATATTTCCTGTCCCCTTTTTAAAGATACACATTGCATTCTGGATTTTTTCTATTTTTTCTTCTCTTTCTCACTTTTCTACAGTGTTAGATTCCTAGCAGTTCCAGATTGCTTCAATCACTTCTTTAAATAGCTTAGGATGAAGTTTTCTAAACTCAGCAATCTGAAACATTGAATTTCCTTACACCTCTCACCTGATCTTGTGTTTCAGGGTGAGCATGACCCATTACTGCTCAAATACATAGATCTTTTTTTACAAGGACTGATACAAGACACATTAGACATTTCAGAGCTGGCAGTTTCAGCTTTATCTTATTGCTCAGCTGCAGACCAGCTCCTTAGTTCTTGTCTTGGTCATACCATAAATATTTCTTTACATGCTTGATAGTAGCTTCATTTCAGTCTTAGTTTTTGTATTTTGTTTCCTGGTGGTTTTTTCCTTAGTTCTTAATATTTACCCTTTGTAACCTGACCTGAGTTCTGTTTGCTGATATCATCTCTTACATCTGAGCATGATACAGAGCACTTGGTATCCTTAAATTGATTCCTTAATGCCTATTTTTCCCTTCCTCTCCATTAAAATAATTTGTGATGATGTCCTCATTAAGATTTTTTTTGAGGAACAGTCAGATCTATATAATATTTCCTCTTCTTAGAGGAACTTCTCCTTCCTTCTTTGATTTTATTAGGATTATATGGCCCAATCCTTTTCACAGTTATAAACTAACCAGAGAACAAAATCTGTATTCCTACCACACCAGAAAATCTTGCTCGATCATGATTAAACTCAGATTCAACTCACAGAGTCAGCATCTCCCACATTTCAAAAATAAACTTGATTTCAGTTATCACAGTGCCTTCCACCATTTTACAATGAGATTTCTAAGTTCTGCAGTATTTTGTTATAGAAGCACAATCTCTATTTCCTTCCCTTCACAACATGGAAAGCATTTTCTTAAATTCAATTTGGAATGCATCAACATACGATAAATATTCTTTGTTCTGGAAAGCTTCATTCTATTATTATCACTATGTTTTGTGAATTTAGGGAAAACACTTTACATTCAGATCCACTTTCTTTCTTTATGCCCAATGAGGAAGATAGAGAACTATGACTGATATAATTTTTAAGCTAAATAAACTTCAACTGAGTTGAAGGGAACTCCATTAGTTGTCACAGACAGACGAACAAATTTCTATTCACTCACAACTCTAGAATGTTATAAAGTTTGAATTTAAAATGTAGTTTACTTCCCTTAATTGCATTTTATGAAAATTTGCTGGGAATAAACTAAGCTTTGCTATCATTCAAACATAATAGCAAGAAAAACAAAACTTTATTATTGTTTGTTAACATAAAGAGTACAGAGTAAATTATATGCCTTAGAGATTCTTTTTGATATGCAAGTATTGTAGTCATCAAGAACAAATAATTTTTTAAAAAGTGAATTTACTTTTATGGCATACTTGGAACACTACTTCCAAATGCATTGCTTTTACCTCTGCCTTTGAACCAGTCATTGTGTTTATCTGTTTTTATTATAAATCCAAAGCCAAAAAAACCACTTCAGGCACATAGATTTCAGCATGCATGTGCTTAAATTCCCTTTCTCAAATGGAAGTAATTTTCTGATCTGAAACCACAGTGAAAGCTGAGAATTGAGATGTAACTCAGATAAATTCTTTATAGATATTTGATGATTTTTTAGGGCCAGAGAGGAAATTATCCTTCAAAGTTAGTAATAAAATAGTAATTGGCAGAAAGTCTGAAGGCTACAAAAATATCAAGTAAATAGAGCTGCCGGTGAACAAAATGTTACCCCCAGCATTAGTGTCCCTGTTTAAAGGTCATCAATAACTCAAGAGAATAAATAATATGTACCCACATCCAACACATTCACTATCCTTTATACAATATGTGGCTGCTGATCTCTATGATATTTTTCTTCACACCTGAGGAAAGGTAGAATAATTCACAAGTATTGTTGACCCAAGAGAGTAATTTCTCTGTTCCTCTTCAGCATAGGTAAATGTCATCACAGAGATCAGCTACTGTTTATATTCACAGAACAATGGGAACAGACTTTTGGCTATTTGCACCTTGCATTTTAGAGAGCTGCCACTTAAATAAAATTTTAATATTAATGCAGTTCATAATGGTCCCTTTACCTATGGGTTGGCAGGTCTTCAAAGGCGTGCCATACCCTAAAGCAAGAACAGTCTCTTACTTGGTGAGGAGTTAAAGTCTTTGATCCCTCACACCATGTAGCAGCCTGCCTTTCTTTGAGCCCTGCATTGGCACCGGATTATGCTGATTTGAAAAGCAACAGGCATCACCTCTGGAGAGTGGGAGATCGCTTTGCTTTGTTTTGATCCAACTTCTTACCCAAACAGTAAGACAAACATCACAGTCCAACCGCAAATTTCCCTTGTGGACCAAACATGCTATCCAACATCAATTTTCCTACTCAACAAGAAATACTTCCATGATTTTTTTTTTTTAATGAAAGCAACTTTGATATTGTGATTTAAAACATCCAGACATACTCTAAAAGGCCCAGGTGAACTGTACAACATTCCGTTTTCTCAGAAGCCTGCAGAAGAGCCTATCCAGCCCCTTAAGGCTGCAAAAAGAGATTCCCAGGCACTACCTCAGGCTGCGTTGGCCATAAAACTAGGACAAGATGAATGATTTTTTTGTTGCTTTTTCTGATTGTCCAGCTTTCTGGTTCTCTGCTGTACATATACCATGTAATCAAATGGAACAGTTTCCTGCTGTTTGGCTACCAAGGAGGCAGTTCTTACAACTCAGACTGTTGAACAGACATAGGAATGTTTTCAAGTGATGATTCAATTTCAGATGCCTCATGAATCACTTGAATACCTTTTTGTTTAAGTATGGTCCTGAATTAATCATTTTTATTATATACTTCTACATCAATATTGTTTCACACAGCTCTAATGCAACACTGTCAGCTCATTCTGCAGTTTAATGACAGACACAGTGAGAGCTTGTACTATCAGTCAATGTTTTATAGGAATGATTTATTGAAATATTGACAGACCAATCACACTGTTATAAATAGTTCATCATCTCATCTGTGGGGAAATGTCAGAGCTACTTCTCTGCCTACTGTATCTTCTACACTTCTCATTTCTGACAGTTAAAAAACCCCAACAAACAAGGCCAAACTGCATTCTTGACCTCACTTCAGCTGTTTTGCACTATTCTGAAGAAAAATAAAGTGCAAAATGCTGACAGTAGTGAGATATGATTTTACTAAACAATAAAGAATGTGGGAAAGAGACCAAGTAACCGTGAAGCCTGAAGAAGGGAGAACTAAAGTGATGGTGCAATCCTGAGGACTGCTATAAAAAGACTCACACTAGAGAAATTGTTTAGATTGTGTGGGCGGGGTAAATTCAGAAAGACAAAAAAGAAATTGTGACAATTTAAAGATACATCTTTTGCATTTCAATCCCATGCCTTAATAAAGCTTCAGGGTCAACCACCATGCTACCTGATGTTGAGGATCAGTAACATGCTTTTGAAAGTGTTATTGCAAAGGGGTTAAAGTGTGAGATCTCCCATGAGCATTGCAATTTTACTGAAACTAGTGAAGTTACATGAGGGTTGAGTTAATTTGCAATTCAATGTACCATGTAATTCACAAATTTTTGAGATGGATTTACTGAGTTCATGTAATCCTGCGAAACATTCCACAGTATTTGAAATGTTTCATTATTCTCTTCAATTCTAAAAATAAGCCCAAACAGTGTACAGCTGTTAGGTACCAAACCATTCTTCTTCCATAAGCAGAGATCAATTCCCAATGCCGATTGCACAGTAATTGTGCAGTTATTAAAAGAATGAAAACTTGATTATCTCCTGGTTTTTTTTTTTTTTTTAATTTAAAGAATAACTTAAAAAAATCTTTAAACCTTTCAAAAGCATAGTCAATGTATTAACTCTACCTTTTCCCTAGAAAGTATGAGTTCTAGTCAATGGCCAGATTTCCAAGTATGGATAAGTGGAAAGGCATGATACAATATTCTTAAATTTCATTTCCCTTAAATCCCCTTACAGTCCCGTACAACCCTTGCAAAAACCTCAATTAGAATTCAAGTATTTTTTCTATGAGGTCCACACACTCCACACCATATAATTTACCCTAAAGTGAAAGGTAGTCCAGAGGTGAGAATTAAAATACAATTGGTATCTGCTATTGGGGATTTCCTCTTAATCTTACACAGGGACAAAACTTGCTCATCTTACACATGAAGATCTGCATAATACAACTCATCTATAGATTTCTTGAGATTTACCAAATATAAATGAGCAATGACCATATGTACAGTTAATTACAGTTTCTGCTTTTTTATAAATCACTGCAGTAAATTAACTTGTGATACAGCACCCCAGTGAAGGTGTGTCATGGTTTGATGCTGGCCAAACACCAGGCACCCACAAAAGTTGCTCACTCACCATCCCCTGCTACAGCTAGACAGAGGAGAGAAAATTTTAACAAAGGGTTCATGAGGTGATATAAGGACGAGGAGAAAATAGTCAAAGGGCAAAACAGGCTCAACTTAGAGATGCAATGTTGTTGGAAAATGCAGTTTTCCAGCAAAACTTATGCTAACTGAATAAACCTGAGCAGGGCCTCAGCATTCTCAGGCCTCAGTAAAATTCCAACAAGCTACAGTGGCTTGTTTACCTGAGAATGTTCTGTGGGAAGAATGTCATGAGAAAGATTAGGGAGTCAGAAGTGTTATGAGAAAAGAATAAGGGAGTTACCAGGAGGATCCCTGAATGTGTGAGAACAGACTGCAGGTGTGTGTGTAACTATAATTGGTAAGATCTGTAACAGTATATAAGTTTCTCGTTTGGTGAAATAAAATGGAGTTTACTTTATATCTCATATTGAGACTGCTGTGAGTTTCCCTCTCGTCGCGATGTTACAATGTGACTTTATTACGAACAAAATCAGAGCAGGATAATGAGAAGTAAAATAAACCCTTAAAAACACCTTTTTTCCCCAACCCCTCCCTCCTTCCCACCAACAGCACAGGGAGGCAGCGCCATTGGGTTTGGATCAGTTCATCATCCAAAGTTTTCTTCCGCTGTGCAGAGACAGAAGTTGCTCCCCCATGGGTCTCTTCCCACAGGAGACAGTTCTCAATGAACCTCTCCAATGTGGTTCTAATCTCACAAGCAAATGTTTCCCCAAAACTTCTGCAATATGAGTCTTCTCCCATGGGTAAGCAGTCCTCCCAAAACTACTGTGGCATGGGTCACTTGTCCATGGGGTGAAATCCTCCAGGGACAGGCTGTTCCAGCCTGGAAGCAAGGGTCCTCTCTCTCCGCCAGGTCTCCCACTGGATCACAACCTTCTCCAGGTATCCACCTGCTCCAGCACAGGGCACCTCCCCCATGGGCTGCAAGTGGATCTCTGCATCCCCCATGGACCCCATGGGCTGCAGGGGGACAGTCTGCTCCACCATGGTCCTCACCATGGCCTGCAGAGGAATCTCACTGGTGCCTGGAGCACCTCCTCCCCCTCCTTCTCCACTGACCTTGGTGTCTCCATGTTGTTTTCCTCACATGTTCTTACCTCCTCCTCCTCTCTAGCTGGAATTAAAACTGAGCCCCCACCTTTGTTTTGATTTCTTCTTAAATATGTTACCACAGAGGCGTTACCACCATCTCTAATTGGCCCAGCCTTGGCCAGTGGCGTGTCCATCTTCAGAGCAATCAGGGATTGGCTCTGCTGGATATGGTGGAAGCTTCCAGCAGCTTTTCACAGAAGCCACATCTGTGGCTCCCCTGCTACCAAGAACCAGGCCTTGCAAAACCAAAACAAGGTGTTCCTAACTAAGAAAATCAGAACAAAAAATTAACATTTTGTTCTATTACTTTATCACTGGCCATCAAAAAAGCAGTCAGAGGGAGCTTCTCTATTACTTCAAAATAATTCCATGAAAATGCTGCTGTTCTTATTCTGCAACAGATCCTGGGGGTTGATTGTCTTTCTGTCACAGATGTGGTCATGAAAACAGATGTTCTATCTTCAGGTTAAGCAGCTTTCAAACACAGAACTCCGTAATATTCTACCAACCTGACAAAAGCTTCATTTAACAATTATCAATGCTGCAGATCACAAGTGAATCAAAACTGTTGTCAACTACTGGACATCCACTGATGGCTGAAAGAAATCAATAATTATTTACAAAATATGTCTGCTAGTCAAGGGCTACAGATTTTACACAATCAGCCCTTGTTTCCCTTGGATTTATAAAATTGTTTTACAGTTACCTCTCTCATCAAAAGAAATGCTTTCTACTTTATGCAGAAATAATCTGACCCTTTGTAAGCACCTTGTATTATCAAGTAGTTAAAAGATGCAGGAGCTGTTTCCAAGTCCTTTAAAAAAGGTTCTGGTAGCCCTTAATGGGCTTTTAAGAGACCTTTCAAATATTGTAGGCAAATGAGATCCTTCAGAGCAGTTTCTCCTTAGACCTTTATTCTACAAGAGAGGGATGCAAAAACAGTAAATAAGAGACAGTGTTCCAAACAAAAAATAAAGAACCTCCGGTGTCAAGGTGGTCCAAACAGTCTTACAGTAGGAATTAAAAATAACAAAATAACTATGGATAAATGGAAATTAAGAGTGGGGAATGGGATTACATTAGCCTGTTGCTACTGTCAAGTACATGGAAATATCAAGCTGTGAAAGGAATAAGAAAAATATGGTTTGAGACAGTGCTGATTGCTATGTACAATGGAGCACTAAAAGTCTGTGGTTTGTGGGCGCCTCACTTGTGTAAGAAAATGTAGGAGGTTTATTGTTTTAGAAGGTATCAAAGTGTTTTCTTTCTCTTCTTGCCTCAAGTCAGGTGTTTGCAATATGAAAATAAATTAGATTTGCATATTCATTGTTTTCTAATGATCCATTGGCATACTAATATTACCTTCTCACTCCTACGAAATAGCTTTCAGGAGGGAAAATTTTGATAAGCTGCTACAAAAAAATATATTTTATGAGTGACCAAAATGTAGCAGAAATTCCACCAAAAAGGATACATTTTGTAAGCAATAACTACTAAATGGACCATCTTAGGGATGTTTCCATGGTTATCTCAAGGTTGATATTGTGTCTAGAATCATAAAAAGAACCATAAAAAAGGGATAAATTTTCAAGGATTTATCATTTATCTCAATGGGGCTCATATGATTATGTAGAATTGCAAGTGACAGGCTACATAAAGCTGATAGAACAGAATTGAAGAAAATAATATTCTTTAAGGTGGATTTTGAGGGAAGAAATGTGCAAGAATATAGCAGGGAGAATTCAAAAGCAATGCTTCTGGACATGAACGTTTTAAAGCTGGACAGGTATCACAACTAATGTAAAATTAAACATAAGATTAGCACAAATGAATAATATGAATTAAATACAACATTTTGTCACAATAACTGTAATTAAATGGAATTAAATGAAATTAAAAGTGGAATTTAACTAAAATATAGACAGTGTAGAAGGGAAAATGGGTTTTACAAAAGCATTAAAGAAGCCCTTGTTAAAGGTGCATGAAGCCAGCTAGCACTTGAAAGCAGCACACTGGCAATTTTAGTAGTCAGTCAGTCACTTATTTCTGCTGAGCATCTCCATTCTGTTGTTGTTTCAAGCATGTCTCTTCTCCATTGCCTGAGCATCGCCTGACGGTACTGGAATGTCTTTATTCTTTAACTGAATGGCAAGATATCACATGAAAAGTGGTGAAAAAGCTCTGAATTTATAAAAGACATCATTATAGGTCATGCTTTCAGCTTTGCTTTGAGATACCTAAGACAGAGCAATCATATTAAAAACAAAGATAAAAAATCACCAAGAACAGCAAAAAGCACTGGTCGAGCAAAAGAACTCCTATATGTATCACATACCTCTGAATGCCCTGTGCGGCTGTGCCCATTAAGACTCAGTCATACCAGCAAGAGAAGGGAAAACTCAGCCCTGAATCCTTCCAACCTCACAAGTCTCCAGTACCATCCACATAAACAGCGCAGATTTCCCAGATGACAAGACATGGAAGGGATGCACCAGCTCACTCTGTGGGATAGGGCTAGTTAGTATCTCTGATGAAGACATCTCTGTGGAAAATATCCCCTGTTTGAAAATCTGTGGCTTCTCTCATCATGACTTTCTCTCAGTCAGCTGCACACCAGCTGACTTTACCAAGGAACAGAAAATATGTGTGTGATGAATAGCCTGAATTATGGAAAGGATGAATAAATAGCCAATTAAACATCTCTGCAACATCAGTCCCAATGAAATCAGGGATCCTATGGGGTGACTTAACATACAGATCTGGAGCTTATGACATTTTCATAAGCTTTGGGTCAGAACATTTCCGAGGTCGGAAAAGTTCTCAGCTGGTAAATAACATATTTCAACAAACCAGCAGTTCTCTTCAAAGCATTAAACAACAGATGTTTCACAATGCTGTGTCAAGAAAACAGAAAAGGAGCTGTATAAAGAAATTAAAACCACTGCTATTTTATATTTTAAAAAACAATGTAAAAATTAGTTACAGTGACTTTATGCTGGGAACGGATAATCCATGATTTATTTGTACATGTCAGGAAGATAAAATACAATTTAAAAAAAAAAAAAGAAATGAAGCTGTGCAACTCTAATTCTTAACTATTATATAGGTGGAAACAATATCTCCACCTTTCTTTCCAGCAGTCGGATAATCAGAGGTATTAATGACAAATTGCAGAGCATGAGTATGTTTGATCTTAAGGGCATAACTTGTCCTTGATCTGAAAGAGGAAAGTGATGTTTACTCATGTTTCAAAATGATAATGGAAGCAATAACATGAAGGAGCACTGCTAAAAATGGCAGAAGTTTTGGGAAAACTTCAGGGAAAAAAGTCCTACTTCTTAAACCTGATTTTCTTTTATGAGAGAGTAACCCTTCTAATTGATCAAGGGAAGCCAGCTGATGTTATACTTTTTCAGTAAAGCTTTTGATACTGTCTGTTGCAGGATCCTTCTGGACAAAATGTCCAGCACACAACTGGATAAACCAAAAGTTGATGAGTGAGCAACTGGCTTGAGGATCAGGTAAAAAGGGTTACAGTGAATGGGGTGACACCAGACTGGCGACCTGTCACTAGTGGGGTTTCCCAGGGCTCTGTCGTTGGCCCTGTGCTCTTCAACATCTTCATAGAAGACCTGAACACAGGACTGGAAGGGAGACTAAGCATGTTCAGAGACCATACAGAACTGTAGGAGGAGTTGTCAACACCCTCAAAGGCAGGGAAGCTCTGCAGAGAGACCTTGACAAATTAGCGAAATGGGCAATCACCAGCCATGTGAAGTTCAACAAGGGAAAGGGCTGGATTGTGCACCTGGGATGGGGCAATCCTGATTGGTGTATATACTGGGGAACGAATAGCTGGAGAGCAGTTCTGCGGAAAGGGACATGAGTGTCCTTATGCATGACCAATCGGATCTGAGTCAGCAGTGCCCTGGCAGACAGGAAGGACATCCATGTCTTGGGGGGGCATCAGGCACAGTTTTGCCAGCGGGGTGAGGGAGGGGATTGTCCTGCTCTGCTCTGCTCTGCTCTGCACTGGGGTAGGCTCACCTCAAGTGCCAGGGACAGTTTTGGATAACATGATAAAAGAAAAACATAAAGTTATTAGACAGTGTCCCAAGGAGGGCAATGAATATGGTGAAGGGTCTTGAGGGGCCATATAGGGAGCATATGAGGTCACTTGGTCTCTTCAGCCTGGAGCAGAGGAAACTGAGGGGAGACCAGCTTGTGGTCTTCAACATCCTCATGAGGGGAAGAGGAGGGTCAGGCACCGATCTCTGCGGTGACCAGGGACAGGGCCCAAGGGAATGGCATGAAGTTGTGTCAGGGAAGGATTACGTTGGATATTAGGAAAAGGTTCTTCCCCCAGAGGGTGGTCAGGCATTGAACAGGCTCCCCAGAGCAGTGGGCACAGCACCAAACCTGGCAGAGTTCAAGGTGCACTTGGACAATGCTCTCAGGCACATGGTGTGACTCTTGAGGATGGTGCTGTGCAGGGCAAGGAGTTGGACTCAATGACCTTTTGTGAAAATAGGAATAGTTTTTTCCATGAAGTCCTAATATTTTATAAGTTCTTTGAACATTTTCAAAACTTTAAATATATAATTTTCAGAGCCCAAGCATATTCAGTCTTAAAAATGAAACTTAAATTTTATTCTACAGAAAAACTGAACAGTGAACATTCTTGTCAGCTCTGAAGTTTTCACTCTTATTTTGGCTTTAGATGAATTGCATTCCTTGAAGATCAGAAAACAATAGACTTTTTATTCCCTTGACATTGACCGATGAATATTAGCTTCAGTCCTGGTTCAGTGACAAGACATGGCCAGCAGAACACTTTTAACAGCACTGTGATTTCCTCATGTAGCTTATAGACAGTAGTTTCAGACTTAAATTTTGCTTCTGAAAAATATCAAAGATCACCTTATTTGTGTTGTGCAATTGTCCCTCAGAATAAGCTCTTCTAAACATAATTTAAAGGAATATCCATACTATGAGCATGTATCTTTCTTACATGAGATCTCCTAAAATTATTCCAGTACAAGTTCTTGTTTATTTTGCCAAAAAATCTGCTCAGTGAAAACCATCTCATAAAGAACTCTTGTAAAGAAAATACTTCCAATTATTGCGAATCTGCCATTCAACTCACATGCTAACATTCCTTCCATTTTATGAGCTAGATCCTTTCTATTTCTTTCACTATTATATAAATGAGAACCAAAGTAATATTAAAATAAAATTTTTCAAAATATTGATCAGAGGCCCAGGCCCCATGAAGCCTTGCATATTCTAGAGAAAAACTCACTGAACTATTTTGAGGCAATAATTAGTTCCTTTAACCTATTTCTATTTCCAGAAGCCATATGAAAGAAAAGCCAAAATCAATCTCTGTTATTAGGATGGCATGTTGGACTCAGCCCTTTTAAGAGGAATCAAATCTAAACTAAGTATTGAGTTTTGAGAAGAAAAGCTAGAACACAGCTTCATCTGGATTTGAATAATGAACCAGTTACTTTACTGCTGAGCCTACCCAAGAAGGAAGAGAGGAAGAACAGAGATTGCTTTTGCACCCTGTACCATACCAACTCTGTGGTCCACTTATGTAGATGGAAGCTAAATTTGCTTTCACATACGCATACATGTCACTCCAAAGGTCCATCAAGGTTTTGCCTTCTGTTATTAAACCATATCCCTGTGCCAGCGTATAAATCCTTAAATACAAAGGAAAATATCTCAAAGACAAACTGAAATATTGAAATAGACATATTTAAATGTCTTCTGTCAGTGACTGTTGGTAGGAAACATCCAAAACATTGCAGGGTATAAAATATGTATCTCACCATTTCCCTTCTACATTTACAAAGTAGTCCTCAAGGCCAAGCACTTTTTGATGACTTCATGTGAGTTGGGCTGGCCCTTCCTTTCCACTTCGGGAGCTTTTTGCAGTTTTTCTTCACTTTAAGAATCCCACAACTCTTTTTCTATAGAGTCCTGTCATCCATCCTTTCCCTTCCAAGTCTGTGTTTGCTCATCAGTGTTCTACAGTAGCAGCCTTTGGCTGGGAAGGTGGCTCATCCCACACCACCAGACTCTGCTGAGCAGTCCATCCTGTCTCTAGTGCCACCTATTCAGCAGAGACTCACACCTTATTCCTCATCTGAGAGGAGGAGTGCAGGGGTGTCTGCAACAGCTTTTGTAGGCCAGCCCTGCCAAACATTACCGTGCCTAATGGTGGGCCTCACAATGACTGTATCTTCCATTTTCCACAGCCAAGAGGAACTCACAAAACTATCTACAGCTTTGCCAGTAAGAGTACGAAGCAACCTGAGCTCATTTAAACGTGAGTTACGGTTTTTATATACCACAAAATGGGTTATTCTCCATAACCTTATGCACCTGACATCTTACAAATGATGAATCCTCTTGATGTTCTCTGCTCTAACCAGTTCATCAGAAACACCATGCCATTAACAAAATTTTCAGAGTGAGACTCACAGGAGAGACATCCCACAACATTTACCTAATAATAAATTTTAAACTGAACCTGAGATCAAGCAGGTTTCATCTATGCCATAAGCTCAGCAAAAAACTTTTCACAGGACAAGGATTTCTGCACATATTTATTGATTTCTGTAGCATGGCCTTTCTTCTTGTTACTAGATGTCAGATTCACAAACCCAGAATATATCGATTGCCCAGACTTATAACATTTTCAGATGATCTGCAATGCCGTCGGACCTGCAAAGCATTACCAGCATGTTGGAACAACTCCAGTAAAAAAAAAGGTACAAACATAGATACGCATATACAAATTTATTTATGTAGTTGCATAAGAAATTGAACATAAAGCTAGAATTTTAAATATACTATTTTAGGTGAGAGTGGGTTGCTTAAAAGTAAACTAAAAGAAAACCACACAAAACACACCAATCCCTTTTACTCTATTATTCCACTTTCATCTTTATAAATATTTATAAATCATAAAGGGAGGGTGTCTTTCTTTTAAATTCAATGAAGGTCCTAATCTTAGTTATGGAATCCTTCTACTTTTGTAATACATAAACACTCAAAGTGTGAAAATATTGAAATATAACATCTGTAAAATGACATTTATTATCAATTAAACAATATAAAAAATTTCTAGCACAACACATAGAATATAAAGTAGAGAAGAAACTGAGCACAGCTGAGGAAGAGTCAAATTAAAGCTGTGGGTTTTTCCCATCTCATAATATAAATTTTTTAATACAGCAGATGATAGATTTATTGTTGAAATGTTTTAGAGCTTTTGACAGGTTTTAAATTCATGAAGCAGAACAAAATCTCAGTGTGAGATGGAGGACTGTGACAAACTATTTTCATTGTTCATCAGTCCTTCACTGCTAAGAACAGTAATGGAACACAGGCCTTATGTGAGCACAGGAACACATACCCTCAAAGCCTCAGTAGGCAGATGAGTCACTCCTGTATCGATCTATTGCATCATTTAAAAGAAATCAAAGAAAAAAAAAGCCTTCAAAAACGATTTTCAAGTGATTGGCTGTGGAAAAATATTTCCACTGTATTTCTACTTTCTTAATGACTTTCACCATGTGCTAGCCTTCATACAGAGAATACTCAAAATGCATATCAAGACGTGGAAGTCAAGCAACATCTTTCTCCATACATAAAGCAAACCTATCTGATGCCAGAAGGCTGAGAGAATTGGGATTGTTGAACCTGAAGAAAAGAAAGCTTTGCAGTGACCTAATTGCAGCCTTCCAGTACCTGAAGGGAGCCAACAAGATGAAGAGAGACTATTTACAGCACAAGGGTGTAGTAGTAAAGCGATGTAATGTCCGCCAATGGCATTGGCCTTGCCTCGTTGGAGCTCCCTGGGCTCTGGCAGGTCACCAGGACCTAGCTGGGGTCCTGGTTTTCAGCCCACCCTGCTCTTCAGCTCCACCCCTGGGCAGCTGCAGTTGGCCTCAGGGTCACCAAATGGACCTTGCGGCAGAAGAAGGTGTCCTCTGGGCGGGAAGGCACCCCCGAGACAAAGAGAGTCCAAGCGGGTTGAAAATCCTCAAAGCGCTGTTTATTGGTGGGGAGCAAAGCAAGGGGCGCGTTGAGGAGCTCTCGGGAGGGTGGACTACAGAGATGCCGGGCACAGAGTGCTGCGGGTCTTGAGTCGTAGATCCACCGACCACGAGGTTGGGGAGAACAGGGGTTTAAAAGGCAGGGCACGGGGTTTCCGAGGGCGGGATAACAGGGGCGGAGCCAACCGGCTCCAGGACAGCAACGAGAGACAAGCAGGGGAGCAAATCACACGAACCGGGGGAGGGATTACAAATCAACCAATGAGGGAGTAGAAGCAAAGGAACATTCTGGCAGGGGGCAGCAACAGGGGAGGGAACAAGGCGGGGAAGCACAACTTTAAACCAATCAACTTAATAGAAACTTTCCAGGGGAGGGGAGAGGGCAGCTCAGACCTCGGCCTCTTCTGAGCCCCAGGAAAGTGCATCTTCGGCGCCATCCTCGTCGCTGGTGTGGACCGCATGGACTTCTGGCACTGGGGACTCAGGGTCGGCCGGCTCGGGCCGCCGCACCTCCACACCTCCCCCTTCTTTACTAAATAAAGACCAAATTTGTTTAACTAAAAATCTCTTAATTATGGCAAAAGAAGCAGCAACTAAAGCAATAGCAATTAAAATGATAAAGCAGTCTTTCAAAAGGGTGGCCCCCCATTCCGGCAGTCCCAGTCCTTGCAGCAGCTTGTGGGCCCATCCTCCGACGGTGGCGAGTGTGGAGTTGACCGCGCGGTGGACGCCATTGATGGTATTCTCGAACCAGAGGCTGCTCTCGAACGTGATGTTATTGATAAGTGCGTCCATGTCTTGCAGCCTCTGGTGGATGCTGCGGCTCCTGGAGGACAAATTGAAGCAGCACAGCCCTTCGAATTGGTGACAGCCATGGCCATGAGTGAGGAGCAAAAAATCGATGCCGCTCGATTTTGCAAAGTCGCATGCCTTGGGATTTGCTCATCTTGTAGGAGGTCTGAAATGGCCTCTGACGTTAATTTGGCTTGCTTCGAAACCCAACATTCGAGGTTTCCGAGCTCACCAAGTGCCTTGGCTGCAGCTACCCAAGGCAGGAACACGGAAACTGCAATTCTTTTTCCCTTACTCCAATGATAAATGTCTATGCTGCAGTCAGGGGCCTCATTAGCTGATTTTGGGATCGAATTGTTGGACCACACCGGGAGGTGGGTCATGTTGGGCGAAGCAAGGGTCAGATGACCAAATGTGCACGGGCCACCTACCGGGTGAGAGGGGACTCCTGCCCAGGCGCGTTCTCTACAGATTAGAAACATTCCCTCTGGAAGCCGGATCGGGTGTTCATAATGCCAATTTGGAGACGAGGGCGCTTTTACGTGGGCAATATGGATGCACCAATTCTTAGCAACGTAGTTTGGGTTGCCCTGTCTCAGCCCCTGGTATAACTTTTGGTCTGATTTATAGGGAGTTTGATAGTCAAATTGGACACATGCCATCGCTTTTAGGGAGCCAATTAGTTGAAATTCGTGGGGCTCTTTCTCCATCTTCGGCTCATCAGCAACCCACTTCTGCCACAGCAAGAGGGGGTTTTTGATGGGAAGAGGGAGAGAAAACTCTTGGCGGTCCTTGTAAAATTTGTAAACGTTTTGCTTCAAATCATAAGTTGATCTCCATAAGGAGACGAGGGATGGAGGAAACGCATCTACCTGCACCAGGGCCCCCACCAAGGCAGACGAGAGCGGGTCCCGGACCGCGTCAGTCGACAAGCACATTTGCTGCTTGCTCATGGCACAGGCTAAAGTTACCCAAACGTTGGTGTCTGGCTGCCTCACGACCCACTGGTGGACTGGGACTATGATGGTCACGAGCAGTAGAAGGCACGTAACGATGGAGAAGTGCATCTCGCTCACTGAATGGGAGGCAAACGGAAAAGTATTAACTCAAGGAATACAAGTTGGGGTAGGATTAGGAGGGAGGGAGGAAAGGCCGTAGGGAAGAGGGGGAAAGGAATGGGAAGGCTGGCACAGGGGACTTCCGGACAAGGCTCTGCAGTAGTAGTTAGACGGAATTCTTGCGGACACGCGGGCGGAGTTTGGGCGGCGAAGAAGGCGGTGTTTCAGCCTTTTACTTCCAATGCCAGTGAGCAGAGGTGACCTCTTTCTTTGTTGGTTGCGGAGAAAGCGGTCCTGCTTTCAGGAATGGTTTCACGAACTTGCCGGGGACCCATCACGGCCCTCCAGGGGTGGAGACACAACAGTATCCCCGCCCCCAGATGATGAGAGGGAAGGGACCGACGATGTTCAGGGAGTCCGGTTCCTTGACCAGGACAAGGGGGCGCTCTTTTAGCTTGGCTCGCATATTGTTGGAGAAGTGGCGAACCACCGGGGGGTCTGGCTCTTTATCAGAGCAGTTAAGAAAATTTAGGGTAAAAAGAGCTCTCGCTAGCCGATTTGCGGGAGTCTCTGTTTCTGGTCCCCCCTTCTGCTGAAGGAGTACTGTCTTGAGGGACCGATGGGCCCTCTCCACCAGGGCCTGACCCGTGGCTGAGTGGGGAATTCCGGTGTTATGGGATATCCCCCACTGGAGGAAAAACTTCCTCACTGGTCCAGAGGTGTAACACGGACCATTGTCCGTCTTGACCTCGCTAGGAATGCCAAGGACAGCGAAGGCCTGCAGGAAGTATGAAATCGCATCCTTTGCTTTCTCCCCCAAATGCACGGTGGCAAAGATCGCTCCTGAAAAGGCATCAACGCTCACATGTACATATTTTTGACGGCCAAATTCGGGCACGTGTGTCACATCGCTCTGCCAAAGCTCCCCGCTGTTAAGCCCTCTGGGGTTGATTCCAGACCCCATGGATGTAATCTGGAGGGGTTGACAATGGGGACAGGCTGCCACAATGGCCTTGGCTTGGTCCACTGACAACTCAAACATTCGCCTCAAGGCCGGAACATTTTGGTGAAACAGTGCATGGCTTAACGAAGCCTGTTGGAATCTGTTAGGCACGTTAGCAACATGCACAGGCGCAGCGAGCGCGTCTGCCACCCTATTCCCTTCCGCGATTGGACCTGGAAGGTCAGCGTGTGCGTGGACGTGCATCACATAGAACGGTTTGTCACAGTGGGAAATGGCTCTCTTGAGCCTCTTGACCAAGCTGTTAATTTGGAGGTTGGAGGAGCCGGACAGCCAACTGTCCTCTGCTCTTGAAACGATTCCCGCAACATAGGCCGAATCTGTAACCAAATTAAAGGGTTCAGAAAAGCGCTCAAAAGCTCTGACAGTGGCTGCGAGCTCGGCCACTTGGGGGGACCCTGAAACAATCTCGACATCGCACTGCCACAGCTCAGTCGAGGGGTTTCTCCAAGCAATCACCGATCTTCCAGACTTGCCCGAGCTGTCAGTGAAAAGTGTCAAGGCTTTGAGGGGTTTTCGACTTTGAACCCGACCTAAAACAATTTTCAATTCGGATACGCCAAATATTTTATGTTTTGGGTACCAGGTGACCACCCGGCCGGGAAACGCTTCAAGCGCAATTTGCATCTCCTCGCTTTTTTGGAGAACGAATTCAAATGATTTTACATCGAATGGAACATGAATGCACGCGAACTCACACCCTGCTAGGGTGGACAGGCGGGACCTCGCTCGTTTAATGAGCTGCGCCGTTTTGTCCTGTGGCGTAACCAACACTTTGGGTGAGGTGACGGACAGGAAGACCCACTTGATAATCAGGAGTCGGTCTGTCATGTCATCGTCACTCCACTGAAAGATGAGACCGTGCAGGTGGGGCATTTTACCTAGAATGGCCAAATTAAAGGGCAATTTGGGGTCACGTCGGTGAACGTGACATGTTTTCAGGGCGTTCTGTACCTTCCTGATGGATTCCCTCGCTTCCGGGGTCAATGTCCTTGGGGAGGTCAGGTCGCGATCTCCACACAGGGGCGAGAACAGCGGTATCAGGTCTTCCGAGGAGACACCGATCAGGGGCCGAATCCAATTGATGGCACCACACAACTGGTGCATTTCCTGCAGGTTGGAAAGATTATCAATAATTTTGATCGGTAAAGGTGTAATTGTTTGCTCCTCTATCTTCGCTCCAAGGTATCTCCACGGCGCTGTCACTTGCACTTTGGAGGGTTGGATTTCAAACCCGTCACTCTCCAGGGCCCCCACGACCATGGAGAGAGTGGTCCTTAAGATGGAGTCAGCTGGGGAACAGACCAATACATCGTCCATGTAGTGGACGATTATTGACTCACTTGCAGTCTCTCGCACTGGTGCGAGAATGCTGTCCACATACAACTGGCAAATGGTGGGGGAGTTTTTCATCCCTTGCGGGAGCACTCACCAGTGGTAGCGGCGCATTGGGCGGTGCCGATTAATGGAAGGCACTGAAAAAGTGAACCTGGGCACATCGTCCAGGTGTAGGGGGATCTGGAAGAAGCAGTCTTTAATGTCCACCACTGCAATCTTCCAGTCCCGCGGGAGCACTGAGGGTGATGGCAACCCGGGTTGGAGGGACCCCATGTCTTCAATCACTTCGTTAATTTTGCGGAGGTCATGGAGGAGCCTCCACTTGCTCCCCCCCGCCTTTTGGATAACAAAGACGGGGGAGTTCCATGGACTGGTTGAGGGCACAATGTGCCCGGTTGCTCCTCCACAAGCTCTTTGAGCGCTCTCAATTTGTGGATGGGCAATGGCCACTGGTCGACCCAGACGGGTGTATCAGTTTTCCATTTGAGCACCTGGGTCGGGCGCTCACCAGTGACCCCTTTTAAAAATCCCGAATCGGGGCCAATTCGACTCGGGTGCCCCATTGAGACATGGCATCTCTCCCCCACAGGTTGAATCCCGAATTGATGATAAAGGGTCGCACGGTGGCAATGCGACCTTTGGGACCCTCAATTTTAATTAGATGGGTGCTCCTCTCCGCGGGAGTGTACCCTCCCACACTACGAAGCGACTGAGCAACAGGTTCCTTTGCCCATGCCGACGGCCAACTCGAGGACGAGATGACCGTGACATCTGCACCAGTGTCCAACATTCTAGAAAGGGAGATGTTGTCCCCTTCCCGGGAGAGACCACAAGTAAGCACTGGACGGTTCTTACCAACCGTCTCGGACCAGGCGATCAGCGGGTTTTCCAAGAGGATAGCTTGGAACGGGAAAACCTTGATCCTTGCCACGACCTGATTCCTAGCGAGGGCAAGAGGGGGGTCGGCGACTTGAACCTGGATGGGAAAGAACCCCTCTGCATCCACTCTGATCAGGGAAGGGATGATGGAAAGATCCCTGGGTCCATTGTCCGCATCTGCAAGAGCAAGGACAAACGTGTCAGTAAAATCACAACGTGTTTTTACGATGAAAAGGTCATGTCCGGGTATAGAGGTGTCTTCATCGACCCACGCGGGTTAGAACTCAGCAGGGTTGAGGCCGGCCGGTTGCCGGAGGCAGCGCGAGGCTGGCATCTCGCGCTGCGAATTCAGTTTCCCTGGCCAGCAGGGAAGGGAGGTGGAAGGGGGACAGGGTCAGTTAGGGACATGGGGGAAGGGCGCTGGGCACGGGCTGGGGCAGGAGAACGGGAGAACTTGGAGACCTCTTCGAGGGGCGTTGGACAGTCAGCGGCGAAGTGTCCCCTCTTTCTGCACCTATTGCAGGTAGCATAGGTGCTTCGGATAGCAAGTGCCTGGCTCGTGTTTATATTCAGAGCCTTGATGGCAGCTAGCCGTCGACAGGCACTCACCATCTGGGTGATGGTCGGCCGGGGATCATGGGGGAGGGAAAGGATGATTTCTTTGCAAATTGCATTTGCCCTTGTGATCGCCCCATCAACTAGCAGCTGTTCCCTGATTGTGTGGTCAGGAACTTGCCAGTCAATGGCTTGCTTGAGCTTGTCTACGAAGCTTGGGAAAGCTTCGTCCAGACTCTGAAAAATCTCTAAGTAGGGGACAGTGGGGGCATCCACCAGAGGGATACCAAGCAAGACCTGTTTGGCGGTACCGGCAAGGGAGATGAGGAGATCCATGGGGATCTCCCGGGCTTGAGTTTCGGGCTTGAAGTAATCCCCTTCACCCACCAGTAAATCAAAGCTGGGGCCATTTGGAGTGCCGTACGAAGGAAGCAGTTGCTCTAGCCCCTTGATTTGACTCTTCCACTGATCCTCCCATTCTTGGTATTCAGTGGGGCTGAATAGGCAAGACATTACCAATTTGATGTCAGAAGGGACTAGAGGGACGCCCGTTAGGGTGGCATGGAGGACTGCTTTAAAGTAGTTGGAATCCTGGCCAAACTCTTTCTGAGTTTTGGCCAGGTCCTTCAATACAGCTCTATCAAAGGGCTCCCATCGTGGGTGATTGCCTGACCACGAAACATGCACCATAGCCGCGAGGGGACCTTGGAGGACTTCTGGTTCAGAGTCCGGATGTTGCACCCTCTCACCCGAACCGGGGGACGCATCCAAGATGGCCTCCTTCCGGCCAGCGGCCGTTGGAGGACCAACAAAGATGGCGTCCTTCCAGTCGGCGTGGGAAGGAGGACTCAAGATGGCGTCCTTCCGGTGGGCACCGGAAGGAAAGCCGTGGGAACCAGAAAGTCCCTCCTCCGGGGAGGGGACGGAAGGGGGTGGAACATAGGGGGGGGAAACCGAAGGAGGTTCCGGGGAGGAGTAGAGGAAGAGGTGTGGCTTGGGTGGGAAAGGGGATGTGGGAGGAGTTGGGATAAAGGGGTCGGGCGCAGGGGCGGAGGGTCCGAGGGAGGGGGTGTGCCCGCACGAAGATGGACAGGTGGCCCAGGGGGAGGGATTAGGAGGGGAATTCAGCGGAAAAGCCGAGAAAGAAGCGGGAACTGAGAGACTGTGGGAAGAAGGAATGGGGGGTGAGGAGACTGCGGTTGGCGCCATTTTGGCACCTCTCGCCGCCATCATACGGCTCCTCGGGAAGGCAGAAGGAGACTTTGCGGGGGTTGCGGGGGACTAGCAGGGAAGATACAACTGGGGAAGAGGGACTAGGGAAAGTGAAACTGGGGGTGCTCGAGAGGGTCGCGCGTTCTCCCTCCCAAGCAGGGGAAGAAGCAGCCGCGGGGGCGCCGGGGACTGGGCGAGAACCCTGAGCCTTTCGGCTTTCTGAGCTGCTACGGCTGCCTCCCAAAGGACAGGGACTGGGGTTAGTAAGGGAACGGACCGAGGGGGAAGGACTGGCGGGGACTCCCGAGCTCTTAGGGTGTGGACGGAAAGCGTGAAAAATTTGGCTCAAAATGCCAAAAAATGGGCCGACGCGCTTGTCTCGTTGAGACTGCAGATGGTGCATGCGGGCGTGGACCCGACGCCAAAAATCGATGGAACTCGTGTCAGGGGGAGAAACATCAGGAAATTCGAAAAATATAAATTTAACAAAACGTTTCAAGAGCTGGGAGGAAAACGAAAATTTAGCTACTATTAGGGTGGATTTAATAGAAACATAAAAATCCCGCTGGGCTTTTGTTAAATTGACTCCCATCTCTCCTAGATGGTGAGTCAAAACCAAAACTCTCACCTAACTGCACCGAACGAAAAACTAAACAAAAAGGAGGTACGCTAGGGGACCCCTTCCCCTTACCCCGTACCTGAAAATATAGTGGCGTGGAAGGACCTCAGGGCTCCTTGGAGACAGGCGGTGGTGGCGAGGAGCACCTCTCGGATGAGAGTGCTGCGACTCACCACTGCGGCGAAGCCAACGAGCTCACTCTTTTCCTCCAGATGGCGAGAGGCAGGTCCGGAGGGGGA
Organism: Lichenostomus cassidix; assembly: GCF_008360975.1. Lineage (NCBI taxonomy): Eukaryota > Metazoa > Chordata > Aves > Passeriformes > Meliphagidae > Lichenostomus > Lichenostomus cassidix. The sequence continues at coordinate 101,074,893 of NC_139479.1, read as the reverse complement.
CGTTGGGCGCCACTTGTAGTAGTAAAGCGATGTAATGTCCGCCAATGGCATTGGCCTTGCCTCGTTGGAGCTCCCTGGGCTCTGGCAGGTCACCAGGACCTAGCCGGGGTCCTGGTTTTCAGCCCACCCTGCTCTTCAGCTCCACCCCTGGGCAGCTGCAGTTGGCCTCAGGGTTGCCAAAAGGACCTTGCGGCAGAGGAAGGTGTCCTCTGGGCGGGAAGGCAGTGGAGTCGCTGGCCACCCCTGAGACAAAGAGAGTCCAAGCGGGTTGAAAATCCTCAAAGTGCTGTTTATTGGTGGGGAGCAAAGCAAGGGGCGCGTTGAGGAGCTCTCGGGAGGGTGGACTACAGAGATGCCGGGCACAGAGTGCTGCGGGTCTTGAGTCGTAGATCCACCGACCACGAGGTTGGGGAGAACAGGGGTTTAAAAGGCAGGGCACGGGGTTTCCAAGGGTGGGATAACAGGGGCGGAGCCAACCGGCTCCGGGACAGCAACAAGGGACAAGCAGGGGAGCAAATCACACGAACCGGGGGAGGGATTACAAATCAACTAATGAGGGAGTAGAAGCAAAGGAACATTCTGGCAGGGGGCAGCAACAGGGGAGGGAACAAGGCAGGGAAGCACAACATTAAACCAATCAACTTAATAGAAACTTTCCAGGGGAGGGGAGAGGGCGGCTCAGACCTCGGCCTCTTCTGAGCCCCAGGAAAAGTGCGTCTTCGGCGCCGTCCTTGTCGCTGGTGTGGACCGCATGGACTTCTGGCACTGGGGACTCAGGGTCAGCCAGCTTGGGCCGCCGTACCTCCACACAAGGGGAAATGGCTTCAAACTGACAGAGAGTAGGTTTGGATCAGATATTAGAAAACAATTCTTTACTGTGAGGGTGGTTAGATGCTGGCACAGGCTTTCCAGAGAAACTGTGGATGCTCCATTGCTGGAAGTGTTCAGCGCCAGGTTGGATGGGGCTTGCAGCAACCTAGTCTAGCAGTGTTACTGATGTAACTAAAAGTTAAAAAATTAAAAAATCCATGTTTTCTCAGTGTTACTGTCTTTTTCTGAAATAAAGTACTAATGGAAATCTGCAGCCAGGTAAATTGAACACCAAACCAAACCTTTGCACCTGATTCACAGAAGCTGACATAAATTAATTTTTTAGTCTGCCTATACACACCTAAAAATTAGTTTAGAGGTAGTATCTTGCATCCAGAAATAATCGTCTGACAGATGTCCATTATAAAAAAATAGATAAATCTGTAGCATAATAGTTTCTCCATAGTTTTCCAAAGCCTCCTTTCAACAATATTTAACTTAATCAAAACCAACCACAAGAGACTCACTGTTGAAGATGAGATTGACTCTTAGATAAGGAAACAACTTTCAGATAATCTTGTGGCATTTGACCCAACAGAATTTCTGTTGAAACATGGCATCTTAATTCTTCTCAAATGGTAGTAAATAGTACTCAGCATCTCAAAGTAAAAAAACTATCTCATAAGAATGATGAAAATGGATTTGTTATAATTGAGACACGGATTTGTTTAAACATTAAAATTTAGAATCCACATACAAATCTCCCTTGTAGCCCAATGACAACAACAAAAATTAGATAAGACTAAAACTATACATATATGCATTGAAAAAAACCTGTTTTTTTCTTTTTAATTTAGATTTTCCATGACCACGTAAGGCAGCTTTTAAAAACAAGGCACTTAGAGAAAAAAGGTTGAATATTTTGTTTGACCCTTATTCAATATGATTTTCTGCTTTTACAAAAATCTTTCCCAAAATAACACAATTTCTGAGCAACACTTATTTCAATGGAAAAAATGTCTTCCTGTCACAAGAATGGAGGGCAAGAAATTATGTGGAACAAAAGGTTTCTTAATGGTAAATCACCATTAAATCAAATTGAAAATTCTTTCCCCTGCCTTATTTTATCATATTTGCTCATTAGCACAACATAAGCTGGAATACCTCTCTTAACTTTTATTCTCAGTTGAGCTCACTATTTCTTGAATTACTCCAGGAAGCAACTGATTGTGTAAATGCCATTCAGAAAAACATCACAACCTGGTAGCATATGCAGCTGTGGATGAGTGTGCTGACTTAAGCTCACCAGTCATTTTTGTTAAGGAGACTGACATTACATCCTCATGTTGGAAATTCTCAGACCTACAGTACATGGTAAAAAAGTGTAAAAGAAAATTCTACACATACTTTTTTCAGTCTTTACCAGCTCATTGTTTCTTACAAATGAAAATTTGTCTTTTATATGTTTTTATTTAAATTATTGGAGTTCAGCTAATGCAATTTTCCATCATGGTCTACGTATATTTAACCTACTATATTAAAGTAACCCTTAAAATTTTGGCTTTGTCACCATGCTGAGCTGTTCTACCTCTAGCAGAAAAAAGAACCTCATCTAACCAACCCACCCACATCTCTCACACAAAATTTCTCATGAATTACCATTTTATACTGTAGAGGAATCACCACTGAAGAGAGAATTGTGGGATTAAGTCATCTCTATTTTCTAGATTACCCATATTTATGAAACTCCCAATTAACAGATGTACAGGTTTTCAAATGACAGCTTATCTATATACAACTGAAGCTTCAAAACCGGCTGTCAAACTCAAAAATTATCATTCTGCCCCTTATTAACTTATGTGATGAAGAAAAATATTCTGGCAGATAAAGTTGTCCAAAATCCAATGTTTTCTTTAATCTGAAGTCCTGTAGGATGAGAAATGGAAATTGGGATGATGCTGTACTGGTAATAAAACCAATTTTAATTGTTAAGTTTGGATAACCTTTCTTTGGCCAGTTTATGCAGTGGTTTCTTTAAACTAAGCCAATATCCATTATATTTCAGAAGCCATGACAGTCTGGTGGACACCATCATTTGATTTATATCTAAGAGTAATCTGTGCATTTTCCTTTCCTTGTGGAATTCCTGAAACACAAAGGTATGTAAATAATTACATACTTGAGGTCTCCTAAAATTAGTGCAGGCATGTTAAGATGAGACTTTCAAAGGCAATTTGAAAGACATGCAATGATGATATTGCATTTCATATATCTCTCAGTAAATTACTTATCTACAATGGTGAGAGAGCAATTTTAGAATGCAATTATTCTAGCCATGAAAAGTCCTTCTTGCTTGCTTTAATGAATCAAAAGTCTTAGGGAGTACTGCAAGCAGCTTGTTAAATTAAACTCTTTCTCAAAGAAGTGCCTCAAGGCAAAAATGTGTGATTGAATCACAGAACAAACAGGTTTTAAATTGTAGTGTTTGTTTCTATTATAAGGCGTGAAGTAGTAAGAGGATACTGCTGATCTGAGCTTCAGTACAAAAGCAAAAATCTTTTCCAGGACCAATAATAATGCAAAATATTCCTCTTCCATATAATTACACATTCAAAATAGAAGGTCTCTCAGAATACTTTATTCATGTTATCAAGATTACCTTTAGTGCAGCAGGTTTTCTGAAGAATTCCAGCAGAAACTGAATAACAATACTCTTACTTATCTGACGTCATATTCTCATAGGTCCTTGATGCTTCCACCTCATAGTCTGCAAAACATAATATCTGAGTAGAGAGACTGGGGTGGTACCAAAACTTTCACAACATTTCATGTAGAAAAGAAGAAAGATAAATACTGGATGACCAAGAAGCATCTAAATTATTGTCTCATCAATGCAAAAAATTCTCCCACTCTGGCTGCTGACATTGTCCAAATTCTTAAAAATAAATCAGTGTCATATTTCCCATATCAGTACTACTTTCAAAGGCAGATTTTCGGAATTAGCAGTTGGAATCAGCTTTCTTATCCTTTTGAAGTTTGTTTTTATACTTGGCAAACGTCTGAAATCTCAAAGTGACATTTTAGCTTCGGTGTTAGATATTTACTAATCTACAGCTGATGTTTGAATATCTAAAGGTTGCGGGAGAAGAATAACAATGGAAGGAGAAAACTACCAATCAGTATATGGCCAAGAGATCGAAATTCAAATTTTCCAATCCTTTCTTAAAGCTCCATAGGAAGGGCAGTGATTTGTGAGAAGTGACGGACCTATTTAACTACACTTAAATGGAATTTATGGTACAGAAGGGAAACACAGATACTGAAGTAGTATGAAGTGGGTCATATTGATATCACCTCTCAATAAATCTCCACACAAACCCCCATGTAAATTTGGTGCAGAGGATCAGGAAAAGAATTACCATAGGCAGCATGATCATCTAGTTAAAACAAAAATATTCAATTTACAGGATGATCTTGTGATGAAAATGACAATTTTAATCATTGATTTTTTACATGAAGCTTTAAATTAAACTATCAGACACAGACCTAACATAAAACCAATTTCTGGGGTTTATTCTAAAATTAGAATAACATTCAGAAAACACACGTACAAATGGTACTTGATAGTTAAACCCACAGTAGCAGCTTTCTGCAGCACTGAAGTGAAACTCTGCCGTGTGATTTTTCTGATGTAATTTTTAAACAAGCTACGAGGCACAGAAGGGAACAAAGGAACAAAAGTACTCAGCAGTACTATTTTCCTACTTTTCTGCCAGAAAATATGTTTTCCAGGAGGATTAATGAAGGGCAGAGGTTAGGAATATTGGTGATATTTTCACATTACATCATTATTGAAAATGATAGCTCCAAATTTTCTTTGAAAAATATTCAACTTCGACTACATTTCCAAAGAGTGGTCATATTATTTAATAAAGTTTTCCCATTATGAAATTTTTACAGGTACAATACATAAATTTCTGAATTGACTGATTACATTTTTCCTCATATGTAACTTCATAAAAGAGAAAAGAAGACATTTTATGGCCAGAGGAGCAAAAGTACGCACAGCAGCATTTATGCACTGACAGAGGTGTAGATGCATATAAAAATAGGGGAATATTTTGCAGAATGTCCCATATGCTAGAAATTATCTTCTCTGTCCTGGGAGACAGATGACATCTGGGAGACAGATGACCATTTATAATTCCAGTTTTCTTCTTCTGATTCTTGAAAGGAAAAAAAAAAATAATAAGGATTTCTTCTTTTGCAAAACAGCTATGAAAATGTTGAAACCTTTTACCAGACTTATTAATATATTTATGATGCATGAGACAGACAGCAATATCAAAACAATTAGACAGTAAGCTTCCCTGTGGATATTTGTCTCTTTTTTCTTCAAAAATGTTAAACTCCATCTCTTAAAGAAATGCCTGTCAGCTCCTTGTGCATCTATCCAGTCCCACTGCTGATTCTTGTTCAGGCGTTTTTACCTGTTGGACCAGAAATTCACAAAGAGGTAGAAAGAGAGGAACTTTTCCTTTAGGTTCAGCTTTATTGTAAACTAATGCCAGTAATGGTTCACACTGTAATATAATTAAAGAAAATTGTTTTTTTCTACTTCAGTTAAAATTGTATAATAATTATCTCACAGCTCAGTTGTCTGTTTCTATTTAAAATGTCATTATCTGTCATAAATATCCTAAGAAAAAAGTACTGTCTAACCTAACAATGAACATCAGCAAAAAAGAAGATCTAAATAGTGATAATGAGTGTTGCAAATTCACAAGCTTTCTTTTAAAGTGTTGGGAAATGTTGACTTCAAATGTTGCTACTCAAAAGTAAGTATTTTGCTGAACCAGTCTAACTGTGCAGAAGTACTATATCTGCACGTATTATGTAAATCAGATTTTGAAACACTTTTGTTTTTCCTGCACTAAAAATTGGTAGTTTATTGCCATTATGTAAATTATATGTGGTAGAAATAGTCTCTTTTTTCCCTCCAGAGATATTTATAAAACTAAAAAAACTCAATAAAGTCCTGAGTACGTATATTTCCACAAATTGCAGCATGAAAATATTTAAGACGCTATTTTCCTTTTTTCCATTTCAGAAAAGAAATATCATGGTTAATAAACACTCCTCGCAAAAATTTTTGTCAAGATCAAAGGCTGAATCCAGAGTTATAGAGAGCAATTGTTTTTATAAGGCAATTTCTTCTTGAGTAAACAGTAATAAAGTTCTCCGAAGTGGATGCATGGTTTTATAATCCAAAAGGAAGCTTACGGACTTGCAGTGCTCTGACTGAAGTCACAACCATTTTAGCATCTCTGTAATTGCTACAAGATTAAAGAAAATGGGAAATATTCACTTTAACTGTAAATTAAAGATCTGTTGATATACTGAATTATTTGTGTGTGTGACTCCCATACATAAATGTGGTATTGATACCTGAAATAATTGCTTTCATAGTCCTCAGGAGTTCAGAGAACATCTTCAAAAGTCACCCTGTGGAATTTTCTGTATCTGTCCAATAACTACTGAGAGGCAGCCTGGACAAGTACAGATATTAAAATTTGGTTGGCTAAAAGAAGATAAAATAAATCCACATCTTGGAAATCTGTAGACACCTCTCAAATTCAAACAGAAGCTTTTTTAATCACCATGTTCAAGCTAAGATAAACACAACAGACAAACTCACTAGTCAACAATAAATGGTGAAGAACAGAGAAAACTTTTAAGAGGTGTTTGGGGGGTAATTAAAAAAATCAAAATTTCAGTATCTTGTCTGATTTGTACCAAATTTTTCTGCCTTTGTCTGTAGTAGACTTGTCAACTAGATCTGTTAGACTTCTGTGTGTTTGTAGTGCAGTTTTATAGCACATCCAGTAATTAGAGAATTACCAATGTATAACTTACATTTTCTTCCTTTTCAGAGACTTTTCTTCAAAGAAAAAGAAAACTATTCATCAAAATAAAATAAGAGAATTTAAGCTAGAATGATTCAACCCCCTTTACCAGACATAGCTATTTGCAAAATGTGGATTTGTAAGAATAATCAATTTAGAAAGTCAAGAAACCTTAATTCCCATAAGTTTTCTCTCCAAAACCAAAACACATTCTCTTAAAACATTCTTGATCAAACATGGACTATTAGGCTTAACAAAGCAATCGGTGGATGCAAGTCAAAGACTTTTTTTTATACATTCAAACTCAAGTTTTGAGTATGTCTGAGAATGTATGTTTTGAGGATGTATGATCTAGTTTGAACTAAAGTGAGCTGGTTTGTTCATTTGTAGTTGTTTTCAGAATGCCCTTACAGAACAAGGTGCACAATAGTTTTCCTTAATTGAATTACCTTACTCCGTGTTTTCACAAGAAGCACATCAGCATCCCCTTCTACTAAATTTCAAAGAGAAGAGGTGTGCCGAGATGTGTTATGCAATTTTGTCATGTTTTAACACAAAACGGCAACTCAGCACTGAGCAGCTGCTCATTCACCCCTTCCCTCGGTGGGATGGGGAGGAAAATCAGAAAAACAAAGGTGAAATCCATTGAGATAGAAACAGTATAATAATTGAAATAAAATATATTATTTTAGTAATAATATAATAATTTTGATATAATTTTCATTGATCTTATATACCTTTGACAAATGTCTACAGACATTCCTATTTATAACATCATAGTTAAAGGAGGAATTTCTGGATTAAATATTTGGCTCATCAAGCAGCTACTAGATGAACAGGTTCTTTCTTCTGTATTTAATGTATGAACATATATTGACTCCAAAGTCAGAGAGACCTTGCAGAGAGACCTCAACAAATTAGAGAAATGGGCAATCACCAGCTTTGTTGAACTTCACCAAACTTGTGACGTTCAACAAGGGAAAGGGCTGGATTCTGCACCTGGGATGGGGCAGCGCTGGATGTGTGCATATTCTGGGGAACGAATAGCTGGAGAGCAGTGCTGTGGAAAAGGACATGGGGGTCCTTGTCCATGGCCAGTTGAACATGCGTCAGCAGTGCCCTGGCAGACAGGAAGGACATCCATGTCTTGGGGGGGCATCAGGCACAGTTTTGCCAGCGGGGTGAGGGAGGGGATTGTCCTGCTCTGCACTGGGGTAGGCTCACCTCAAGTGCCAGGGACAGTTTTGGATAACATGATAAAAGAAAAACATAAAGTTATTAGACAGTGTCCCAAGGAGGGCAATGAATATGATGAAGGGTCTTGAGGGGCCATATAGGGAGCATATGAGGTCACTTGGTCTCTTCAGCCTGGAGCAGAGGAAACTGAGGGGAGACCAGCTTGTGGTCTTCAACATCCTCATGAGGGGAAGAGGAGGGTCAGGCACCGATCTCTGCGGTGACCAGGGACAGGGCCCAAGGGAATGGCATGAAGTTGTGTCAGGGAAGGATTACGCTGGATATTAGGAAAAGGTTCTTCCCCCAGAGGGTGGTCAGGCATTGAACAGGCTCCCCAGGGAAGTGGTCACAGCACCAAACCTGGCAGAGTTCAAGGTGCATTTGGACAATGCTCTCAGGTATGTGGTGGGATTTTTGGGACTGTTCTTTGTGGTGCCAGGAGCTGATTATTCTTGTGGGTCCCTTCCAACTCAGAATATTCTGTGATTCTGTGAATCAAAGGAGCTCATATTGTTAAGGGTATAATTCTAATAAGAGGAAAACATCTCTCACAATCCTGCCAACTAGAGTAAGATGGCATGGAGTTTTACTTTATGTATAAAGGGTTGTTTCATAAACAATCCACTGGGGAAAAAAATTACCATTAAGACAGATCATAAAATAGCATTCCCTACCTTAGAAATGTTGACATTTTAAAATTTGGTATGCAACCAAGCAGAGAAGAAGTCCAGAATTTCTAAACAGAAATGAAAGACAACACTTAGAAATATAATTTTAATGAACTAGATAATATTCTATAAATCAAAAAATATATTAAATATTGTCTTCATTCAAAATTAAAGCACCAATGTTGAAATTAAGAGTGTAGGTTTTAAGTGCTTTAAATTTTTCCTGCTAAAAATTTGTCAGAATCAGCACTTTATGGGTGTTTAGAGTTGAGGGAAAGGCACAATTCCACAGGGAAACCACTTTCATGTAGGCTTTCACAGCCTTTCCCATAAGCTATATCACTTGCAGCAGTGTTAAAGACATAATTACATTTGGGAAATCAAATCTCTCCAGCTCAGTATCCATTCTAAGAATAATTAAAATAAAACAAAACACTTTCAAAATAATCTCTTTCAGCGTCAGCTGTTAGCATTGGAGGTAAAGGGCCAAGATGATCCTTCTCATTGCTTATCTTAACCTCTAAGTTTAACTTAGTATAAAACATCGGATATTGCTACTCTGTTTGAAATCCAGCTTTGTCCATCTGCTCTATGTTAAGTTATTAAATAGGTTATTATTTTTTCTGAGTCTTGTCTCAAAGGAAAATTTTACAAGGTCTTCAGACAGTTTTTAATTTAAATATTGAAAATATAGTGTTGTTACAATCTTGTATTTAAAAACATAGCAATAATTTAAAGGGAAAATCTTTAAGGACATTAATTCTTGGTGTGACTCGGGAACGTAAGAGTTATCATACATGCCACCCAGCCCTGTGTCTAGTTTCCAAAACCAGGTTAGTTTTGTGAAACACCACCACCACTGGCTGGGGAAGGGCCAGGACAGGAAGAGCTGCAGATGACCCCTCTCTTTAGCGCCCTTTCTGTCTCAAAGTTTTTTTAGTTCTGGGGCTGTCTTAGTGGAATGTGATTCCTGAGAAGTAACTTCCTAGAAATTTCCCTTCTATAAGTTTTCCCACTGAGAACTGTATTCACATTAAAAAAATCTTTCTTTTTCAGAAAATATTTGCATGGATTCTGCTTTTTTCTTTTTTCAAACTTTCTGCACATGTAAACATGTACACATCAAATTTAGTTATATCAACAGTTTAACTGCAGCTATGCCATGAGCTGAGGGATTATGGAACAGTGTGTAAACCCCATAGTTTATCTGACAAAAACAAACCTAAAACTCCTCGTAGAAATGTTATTACAGTATGTTATTCCAGCCAAGTTCTTCTGAGAAGATAAATGCACTCAATTCTCACAAACGTCATGACTCCAAGAAGCTGCCTATAATTAGAAACAGTGCTCATTTAATCACACAAGTAAGATGTATTTGGGACCTAACACAAAGAAAATTGAAATCAATGGCATTTGTTTTATTGACTTCAGCTTGGTTTGGCTTAAATCCTTAGGCTCTCTTCCAGGTACTAATTCATTTCCAGAAGTGAACTTAAACATGTGCTTTAGTGATTTAGCTTTCCTGAAGAGGGATGCATTTACGTATGTGTTTAAATGATGTGTTGAACTGGGATTATAAAACTGAATGGCAGCAAACTTCCCAATATGGTATAATAAATTCTGAAGAAGTGTATTTGGGCATGTAAATCTAGACAAGAGTTAAAACAATGAGGGATGATAACGACTCTCTTATGATACATTGAATAATTCAACACACACTTTTCTCTTTTTAGAAGTTAATTTTTTGAGAATAACAATACAAAGTTTAATGGCCAAGAACAATACACTGACAGTTACAATATAAAATAACCCCTCACATTGTTTTTAAGCAATTCATGCAACAAGGCAAGTCATTACAATAAAATATCACTAATTGCAAGAGTGGGTGATAATCCAAAACTAATCAGTTTTCACTATACAAACCTGCCACAATTTTAAATTTTGGATGGAAAGTGTTTTTGTATATTTTTAAAGGTTTCAAAGTCCCAAAATAGAAGCAGCAGTATGATTGTCCTGATGATCCACTTTCATCCAACCACTCCTAGCTGAATATTCAGAGATTGTGAAACAATTTCTGGTGCATAAGAAGAAAGGCTGATAGCTGATACCTCACAATTTAGAAGAAATATGTACATATCTGTTATCAAGCATCTGAATTTAAAAAAAAATCTGCTATGATTTATTGTGTAACTTTATTTGCAATAAAATTTTAATATTAAATAGAAGCAGATATTTTAATTTGAGGTTGAATCTAACATGTCTAAGCCTGAGCCAGTAAATTTGAGTGCTAAATGAATGTTAATTCAATATTTTTGTGCTCTGACAATATCCAACTCTTCCAGGCCTGAATGAATACTGTATTATGCAATAAACCCAAGAAATAGTACCTATTCCAAATGACTAAATGTTGCACCTTTGCTTCTCATTACTGTCTAAGAATGTAATCATTCAGGTTTTAGGAGAGTTAAATTAAGGATATACTCAACCCTGGAGAGCTACACCTTCTGTCCTTCCTTAAGGATGTGTTTTGACCTAGTTCCAGCTTACATACAGGGAAAATGTTAAAAGTACATAATTTACAATTACATATTTTGACTGATACTGAGGACAACAATCAAAAACATCCTTTCAGTTACCAATATGTGACTAAGATTTTGAAACTATATTTAACTGTTCAATATGACTGCACCTCTGATAGACAGTTTATTCTTTCTTAATCAAATTTTGCTCTTGATTACCATTGTGTTAATGAGTTCTTTTCATTGTCTTCCAGGGATTCCCCTGAAAAGTGGGTGAAGGTCACAATATTACCTGAAAATTTCAATCTGGTAGAAATGATCAAGAAAGTCTTCAAACCTGGGGTATGTTACTTAAAGGTCAAAATTATTTTGGAAGTTGGATCTTTAGGAATTTGTTACCCCGTCAAATCAAGAGCATGTTTTTTTCCTCTGAGCACCCCGATTAGGGTATGCAAAAAATGGATCTTGCTATTTAGAAATTCACTTCAAATGGTTCTATTAATTCTCTCTGCAAAAGTGTTTCAGCCTAAGGAGGCCTGCTGGATGCTGCCTAGAATAACCTTTCAGAGTACACACAGTCCTGGCTGGACTACTTGCCCCTGCTTACTAAGTTCTGCTGAGATCTCAACCAAAATAGTTTCTGTATTTCAAAGAAATAATGCTTCTATTGTCCTTTCCACATCCAGATCTTGCCTTCAGAATATCCTCTTTTTTAATGCTGCATATTCTCCTAAGACTCACCTCTGAATACACATGGACACTTAACACTTTCACATGCACCACTTTCCTGTCATGCAAGTGGTGAATGTCTGGGCTTGTTGCTAATGACACTGCTCCTTCTTCCAACCTGTGAGGTCCTTTCCATTATCGCATTGAACATATCTCTCTCAACACCATTGGTGTTTCAATTTTTATTAAAGGTGAACTCCAGCATTATTTCTCCTTGCTCTTCCCCTGTCACTCTGTGATATTCCCACACTTTTGTGATTCAGTTTATGACTTGCTAAACTGTGACTGAGCAAGTTCAAGACTGTACAGAACCCCATTCAAGTCCTTTTTGAATGTAGACATCTGCCATGCTTACCAATCCCATTAAACTGTACAAAATTTTTGGTATTTTCCTTCTGTGCTTAAAATGTTGACTCTGAGGTCAGGAACCATTCCTTCGGAACTACATTCTTGTCCCAAAGTCAATGCTGCTGAAAACAAACAGCTGCCAAAAAGTACAGCTCTTGCAGAATTACTCAAACATCTATCCATAAAAGTAATTCTGCAGACATGAATGACCACAGTTAGTTGTCTGATTCACAGGTACCTACGTAATGGATTGATTTAGCATTAGGAGTACTTTTTTTCATATAGATTCCCTACTAGTTTCACCAGAGAAACCAGTATCAGCTTTTCTTTTACAGCTATCAAAATTATTCGATTTAGAATAGCATAAGTGCCATCTAACTTACCAGCCTCAAAGCCTTTAAGTACCTCTGTGAAACCAACAGGATTATTGGTTCTCTTTTATGCTAACACATAAATGTGATGAACTGGTCACAGTAAGAGTTCAGAGGTTTTTGTGTTACCACAACAAGAAATTAAATTATGTTATTTTTATTGAGGGATTTATTTTGAATAAGTACTTCAGATTGTCCTTGAACCAACATATTAAAGAGCAGATTAGAAGAGTAACTGCTGAATATTAATTTTAATTTTTCTTGGGATTTTAAATTCCATCATAGACGTTAAGACACGAAAAACAATAAGAGTGTTTAAAAGCAACTCTTGCCTATTTTGTAAACTAGCAAAATCAGATACCTACATATTTAAGTTTTGTACACCATCCACAGGAAAAGTGAAGATACAGTCAAGGTGTTTTGTTCAATCAGAAACATTTCTCTGTAACAGAGCCTTCAATATTACGCGGGCTACACTAAAAAAGAAATACTGGGTGTAATAGATCACTTGGCCCTTCACTACAATTCATCAGATGTAAATAAGCTCCTAAGGGGCACATAACTCCACCACATATAAAATTTTACAGTGTATGTGGTTTATCAATAAAACTGAATGCCTTTTAGCAGCCCAGCAGTATAAGTGTAACATCTGAACTTAACTCACAGCTTTGCTGTGTAAGGAAATTTTCAGGGCACAATTTAATGTCATAAGAGCCCTCTTCCTGAAATTGTTGTTCATTCTGTGAATTCCATTTTCTGGTGAAATCATGAAAATGTTTCTGGTGCTTTTAGTCAGAATATGGTCTTCACTCTTTTCTCTGTGTTTTTCATAGAATCACAGAATATGCAGAGATGAAGGTACCCATAAGGATCATCTCTTTTTTTCTTCAAACTCTTTTCACACACTCAGCTTTAATCTCATTTATCTGTGGTAGGGTATTGTTGTTAAAAAGAACGGCGAAGGGAGAATCTTGCAACACACTCAATATGAGTTATAAAGCAAGCTCCATTTATTTTACCGTATGAGTGGCTTATATACTGTTATAATGTTTATATTTATTGATTATTAATCTACTGGTTAATTACACAGTTTACAGTTTACATTTTATTGCATTCTATTCTCACACATTGAGGGCTCCTCCTCAGTTCCTCCTCAATTTTCCCATGAGATTCTCTCACAGCTCAGAGGCACAGCTGTGCTTTTTAGGTATCTTTCTCATGGCACCTTCCCAGGGCTGTACTGCGGCCTGTTAGCTAACACAGGCTTTGTTCTTCAACAGGGTATGACTTCAACATTCTACTAACTTCCAGGAATACAGCGAAGAAAATACTCAACAGTTAAATAAGAGTTCCCAGCCTTGAGGACAGTTTTAAAATATAATTTGATTATTTTCTACTACATCACTACAACATTCCACTTTTCCCAGTACTTATAACACTGGGCTGAATATTGTCATCTCACATGCTGACCTTCCTGGGCATTTCTCTTGCTGGAGAAAGGTCATTTAACTGCCTCTGCAAAAATTGGCTGGTCAGTTTTAGAGGAAATTATGGCCACGCCCCACACCTCACACTGCAGAAAATACACGTGGGATAAAATCCATCAAAACCCTAGTTGATGCCAAGATCCTTTTATAGGTGTTTTTCCTGTCACATGAAAGTTCTAGCCACATATGATTTCTCTAAAACTTAGAATTAAAGCTTTCCATGGATTTCTGTCTGTACAAAAATCTGTGCCAAATTTTCAGGTGTAAATAAGGAATGGCCTACTAAATGTCAAAGCCATGGAACATAGATGTTCATTACAGATATACAGACTGTAAAGGAACATGAAGCATCAAAGATTTTCTTGCAACTTCCATACCCATCAACTGAAGTATGGACATGGCAATAAATCAATCTGATAGCATCCATCAATCAGGCACCTACTTAGAAAAGCTCAGAGGTTCTGAATCCTATGAAATAGCATTTTTCCACAACACTCCAGTCTGGCGTCAGTCATGTAGATAGTGGTATCTTAAAAGTTTGCATTAGTGACAAAAGGAAGAGAATAAATTTAAGAATTAAAAGAGGGGTCAATATTCTTACAGTCATATTGGAAGGAAAGAGGACACTAAATTAAACAGGAATTGTCATAGTCCACTGGATAATGTAAATGTCTAAAACTATAAATACACAAAATATTTTTGGTGGCCTTTAAGTAGGGTTTACTGTATTCTGACAGTTCCCCTGAGTATATTTTAACATGTAATGCAAAGCTTTTTTCATCAACAGGCATTCAGGGTAGCTTCATAAATGTCTAGAATGCTTAAACATCACTGATACTTGACAATGCAAGGTAGAAACTTAATCCTGGTGTGTGAAAGGAATATGATAAAATCACAGCAAATATAAAAAGCACAGAGCGAAACTTAAAAATATGTTGTCTTTAAGTTCTGTTAATTGTGGCACAACAAAGGCTACTTACCTTGCAGAATTTATTAAAAAATACAGATCTCACAGAAAAATCTGCTTTCATTAAAATCCACCATTTCATTGGATTGAACTGATCTGAATGAAATTTTCAGCAGAAACAATTTAAAGTATTGACTACTTTTTTTTCTGATGCATGATTTCATCTTTTAGTGTCTTCTTTCTTTTTCTCTATTTCCTGTTTAACTAAATTATAATTTGGATGCCACATAAACATTCTGTTGTTATCAAATAAATATTACAGATATTTTATTTGGGGAAATACAGATAACCTGCTAAAATACAAGAGGAAAATAAAATTTTGCAAACCCATAATATTCCAAACAAACAAAAACCGACCTCCACTTCCTATTGGCATCTGTGTACACTCATAAGATTAATTTGTGAAATGACCATTCTCTCCCACCATTCTATCTGAAGGTGTTGAAGCAACCTGACTGACCATTTTAATGTGCAAGGAATACACAATAATAAGGATGGAGATAGTACGATAGTGCCTAAGAATGTCTTCCAAGAGAAAATCTGTTGTTCAGAGACTACACAAAAAGAGGATAAAAAGATATTCTCTTTTTCTAAAGTGTGCTTAATCTGAAGTAAGAGACAGACTGATAAAGAGAGAAGACAGAAAGCAATAAAAGTGAACAGTGATATAGCTTTCATCAGGCAGGTAGAAAGGATTTGTGTGTATTGAATCACAGAAACAGAAAACTGAAAGGCTAAGCTCAAAGACAGATACATTTCTGGTTTCACATACAGTCCAGGAAAGCTCTTTCCCAACAATAAGGACAGGCAGGAGGATAATGCAGAAATGTTTGACTGAAAATTAATGAACGGTTGAGTCTCTAGGTGACCAGTCAGCCCAGAGACCAAAAAAGGTGAATAAATTAAGCATTGAAAACAAAGTTAAGTGACTGAAAAATGGCATGAGAGAGCTGAAAGATAGAGCAACCCTTTCAGGGTCAAATTCAGCAAAGGGAGATAGTCTGGCTTGTGTTCTCTAACCCTCAGATACAGCTGGTAAACCACTTATGTAAGTAAAGCAGCATTATTTATCTCCTGTTGGCATAGAACCAGAATCAGAAGAATTAATAATTACTTATTTACTAGAGAAAAAAAAAAAGTGCTTATTTTTCTCTGATACTGTAGCCACACAAACATCAAATGTACCTAAAATTAACAAATACAGTAGCTAAGCAAATTTAGTTAGGGAAAGTAACATTCATTTCCATAATGGAAAATAAGTTTGGGGAAATTTTGTTAGCTTCTCAAATCTAAACCATGATTTAGAAGAAACTTAATCTAGAATCATAGAATATCCTAAACTAGAAGGGTCCCACAGGGATCATCAAATTCCAAGGTCATTAAGAACTGTAAAATTGAAGACATGACATCTGTCTCTATCAGACAACAGGGAATATAGTTTCTGCTGCTACTGTAGGCATAAGTAGGAGACAACTTTGGGGTGCTGCAAACATTCTGATTTGAAGCTGCAGATGAACTGATTTTGTGATGCCTTATGTCAAGAATAAACACTACCCATGAGTAAAAGGGTGATATGGTAACCCATGACAAGTGGAAGATTATACATTTAGTTTATTGTTTCATCATCCTCTCATAACACAGTTAAAATAGTATCGCTACTCTGTCTATATTTATACTATTGGGAGATTTCTATCATGTCATGGACTTTCTGTATTTGACAGGGGAAACAGCAGAACAGAAGAGATTGAGAACTACTGAATTGACAACAAAAATCACTTATTGCACCTGTATTCAGGGAATGTAGACATCTAAAATGTATTTGGACATTTTAGACATTATAACTGATTTCTGCTCAGCTCAGAAAAGCCATTCAGACACTAAATTTCCTTTTGCCATTCAGTTCCTGCTTCATGTTACTCAGTATCCATTATAACACTGATTATGAACTTGGCAATTGTAGTTCATCCGATATCACAGAGAAAATGACAAGTCCCTCAAAATAAAATTACGGCATTCATAAATGATCAGTCAAGCACATCTCTTGCTTGACTGAATGCACTCTACCTGTATAGCTCTCTCGTGGCAGAGCCAATTAGTTTTGAAATGCTGTGTTTATAGTACATACTGGAGGGCAGAGATTGCCAAGCTAGTGCTGGTTAAGTGGAAGAGGAACAGGGCTTTTTAGACTGGCACAGTGCAAATGTAGCTGTTTTCCTTCCAGGGTTGTGCTATCTTTCCTGGAGTCACTTGGGCAAAGACATACTAAACTGGAATGCAAGACTATTGCAGGATAATACCTCGCAGTATACAATAATAATAATACAGTGCCAGATATTTTTAATTATATCAATATGCTATTATAGCATCATCAACTTCTATCTACCTCATAGTAGGTAAGCCTTAGTCACAGCTGAAATACTTCACGAGTTTTGTGATATTCTAGAGGTCTATTGGCACAAGGTGTTTCTTCAACAAAAAATGGGCAAGTTAACAATTTTAAAAGTAAGTATCACAAAAGTTTTTCAGACAGATCGGAAAGAGAAGGAAATAAGAGAAAGAAGTTAAGAAAGATAAGAAAAATATGTAAAGCAAGAAAAGGAAGGTAGGATAATTTTATATAGCCTATGAACTGATAAAATATAACAGTCTATTTTGCAGAACTATCAAAACAAATAACTATTGTAATCTAATTTAAGGCTTGCAATAACTGAAAAATTATATCTTGATAATGCTACTGCAGGATTCCTTCTGTTAGTTAGCATGCTCATCATAAATAACACAAAGACATTTTGCCAGTGCTTCAATTTACACAAAAGCTTGCAGGATTAGTCTTTTACATATACAAATTACTAGAAATTTGGGGGGAGTTGATGAAAACCTTGATTAGAGTAAAACATAATTCTCCTTGAGAGTGGAGCAAGTCTGGACAAGCAATATTTTGACCTGTGATATTATCAGGTGAGTAAAATTTCTTCAACGTTTTGAGATGTGGTCTCCAACTGCTCACCATCCCAGAGGTGTTCAAGGAATGACTGGACATGTCACTTACTGCTATGGTGTAGTTGACAACGTGGTTGTCAAAGCTTGAACTCAGTGATCTTGGAGGTCTTTTCCAGTCTTAATGATTCTATGATTCTAACTGCATGGAAAGGTTTGGGTTTTACCTGAGAGAAGATAGAAAATACAGAAAAGTCAAACTCTTAGGAGATGAAAAGTGTTTTCCACCCAGTTCATTTGTAACACACTGGAGGATTTGTATGTCACATCTGTGACATCCGGAAATGACAAATCTCTCATTGCCTTTATAAAACCAGTTGGTTCCTCTCCTGTGAACCTTTATTTCATAAGGGGGGAGAATCTGCAATAGATTTTAGTGGAAAGTTTTACCTCAAGGAAATAAATTTAATATTTCCTGGTGGGTTATAATATTATTCCTCCTCTTTTAAGTACAAAAATCCCCAAACAACTAAAACCAAAGGCAAAATCAAATGCCCAACCAGACAAAGATCTGATAACAGAGATATAATTAAATTTTCACCCCCCAAAAAAATCACAGAAGACTGAGTGATTATGCATATTCTATTTCACAAAAGAAAGTTAAATTTCCTATGCGATTATTCGGGGAAAGACTGTACTTTTAAAAATTTGGTGACTTCAGTGACTTCAGTGAGCCTCGGTGACTTCAACACTTAAAAAAGCATGAAATTAGCCATGACAATTAGAAACTGTCTGATTAAATATAATGGGATTTTTTCTTTGAAGAGCAAGAGAAGACAGTAGTATTTTGAGCAAGTTGTTCATCATGTATCTATTAATTCTAGACCTAATCTACCATAGTTTATGTTGATGAAAAGGAAGCAAATACAGGAAGCTCTTACTCATCATATTACAGAACTATGGACAACACACCAGAGAATTACAATCTTAGAGGGTAAAAGACCTTACCCAGTGAAAGACTCCTGCTCTTCTTAGTATGAATGCAGTGTCTACATAAGTGTCAAAAAACCATTTGAATAAGAATTATGATTAGCAGTGTTCAAAAATTTAGAGGAAATAATGAAACTGTACAGAAAATAACTTCTGTTTGATCAGTGCCTATCATTAACTCCAATAAAAGAAAGCAGTGGAAAAGAATCCAGCAGACAATCCTTCAACCTGTTGATCCAGCTTTTAGGAATGAGTTAGTTCTGCCACTTGTAGATGTGTCTGAAGCATCCAGAATAAACACCTGGAGCTGTTTGAGATAATTTACCTTCAGTTTAAGAAGAGGATCTCCTATCACACCATCAGAAGTTTTCAGTACATCTAAACTGAGAAAAGAACCAGTCATTCACTTTTATTGGACTGTAAACTTTTACCTGCTTAACATCCTTCTGTTAACAAAAAAAATAGAAACATTGTACAAAACACAAGACAGCTTAGCCCAATGATGCTCAATGAAGCATTTGTGCCGCATAATCTGATTCATTTGATGCTTTAATAATGCAAAACATAGTTTCTGCTTTATTACATAGCTGTTAATGCAGAAATGACATGCTTACAAAAGATTTACTATACTACTATTTGCATATAGGCTTCCTTAATAGATGAGAGTGTTTACTATTCCTTTGAAATAAAAATATTTAGTCTAGGCATTCTAGACTGAATAAAGACTGCCATCTGCTGCAACTGCAGCAGCTAGAGATATGTAGGTTAGCCTCATTACAAGACAATATGTCTTCTCTTGATCCCTTTATCCTTATCTTCTCTTTTTAGGAGATACTAAGGAGTATCTCCTTTTCCAGTAATGGAGTAAGAGATGTGACTAGAGATATTTACAAAATATTTGGGGTTTTTGCAACATGCTTTTCAGAGCTACAAATCTTTATGCTTTTGTTATCTTTCTGAAGAACAGAGAGGGAAGAAACTGAAAAAGGATTTAATTGAATCATAGATTATCCTGAGTTGGAAGGAACCCATAAGGATCCAGGAGTCCAGCTCCTGGCTCTGCAAAAAACAGTTCTAACAATCCCACCCTGTGCCAGAGAATATTTTCATACACTTACTGTGTTCTGTTGGCCTTGATGCTGGTAATTTTGCCAGGGAGCCTGTTCCAGTGCCTGACCACTCTCTGACCAATTTTTTTTCCTGATATCCTACACCTCCCATGAAAAAGTTCATGTCATTCCCTCTGGTCCTTTTGCTGGCCACCAGATTTAATGGATTACAAAATACATTAACCCACCCAATTATGAAGAACTAAAAGGGATTACAACTTCACTGCCAGTCTTCTCTCTCTACCCTGGCAGTATCACTGCCATTGCAGATGCCCATTCAAAATCAAAATTTTTTAACTTAATAACAATTAATTTGCATGTGATTAAAAAACTTCTGTTGAGTTTACTTAACTTTCACATACTCCAGGCATGACACCTGTAAGAGCAGGCCGGAATCCAAAGGGTAAACTTAGAATTTTGAGAAAAGTGTTCCTGTTTCAGCCCGTAATTTATCAGGTATCTTTTGAACTCCAGGTAATTAAAAAAAAAAAAGAAAAAAAAAAGAACCAGAAATAAAAATAGGCCAAAGAAATAAGATCCCAAGCTAAAAGAAGTTTCAACATGACTCTGTCATCTAATGTAAGAGATTAAACAGAAACTATTCCATGTGTCAGGGATACAGTTGATGAACTTTTCTGAAGAAATTTTTTGTTATAAAATAGTCCTTTGTTCGCACAGAAATACTTCTAATGAATGTATGACCTAATTTTGAATGGATAGTTTGTTCTTAAAATCAGATATTGGGGTGTACATTAGTCCTGGTTCAAATAAGAAAGGGAAGAAAACAGGCAAACATCTCTGTCCTATGGTGGAAAAACTCACAACACGAGCTGCTGGTGATGTCTCTTCCATGCTCACCATGTCTGTAGCCAAGTATGTGTGAGACACATCCTAAGACACCCCCCTCCAGAAAAGATATTCATAGACTGAGAGTAAGAACTTATATAAAATTAATAGACCTTACATGTCTAAGTCCAGACTCTGACCTACATATTTTTTCATTTATTTCATTCAGTGAATAATTATCTTTTACAAAACAGAACAGCTCCAGTAAGGCAAAAACATATTTATTACAGAACAACTGTTTATTTAGGGTGTAAATCCAGAGCCCAAGGAGACACAATAGTGCAAACTCACTGTTATGGATTAGGTAGAACAGCAATTTGAAACAACCTAGAGGTTTATAGCTGGAACATGGGTCCCTGATGTCAGAAGCAAGTGCCCTGATAAAAAAGCTACTGGATATGCTGCAAGTGGGGAAAGGTAATAAATATTGCTCTTCACCTTGTTTTTTCTTTTTTTTCTTCACTTTAACTGGATAGAAAGGAAAAGCATTTTGAAAAACCTCAAAGCTTCCATAGAAAAAACTTCTGTATGGAGAGATCTAACATTACTGACCTCTGTGATCTTTGGATCAGTGATACAAGGAGGGCTGATGATGACATCAAAAACAGGGAGAAAGGAACCAAAAGAGTAATACTGACATGAAGAAAGCAGAAGGGCACAAAGAAAATTTCCTTGACGCTCAAGAGGCAGAGCTGGAAAAAGACACAGGAGGGAAGAAAAAGAAGCAACAACAACAAAAAAATGATCACTATCCTTTATTTGAGGTATTGACAATTTCCCCTCATATGACATGATGTCATGACAATGTCACTTCATAACTTCACTGACATTCCTAACATTTGTCCCTCTGTTTACCTTAAGAGGCAGATAAGCGCACTCCAGAGGAAAAAACCAAATGCACCAAACAGACTGAATGAGCTGTTTGTTTTGTCCTTAATAATGTCTCTACAGTCAATATCTATTCATCTGACCATCTCTACTCATTTTTTTCACCATATAACAAGGCTCTTCTTCACTAGACAGCCACATTTTTGCAACTAAGCAAACAATATAAGAAGGCTCAAGAAGAAAGCATCACAGCCTTGAGAAACAAGCAAAGGACATGGCAATCAAACTCTAACACTGACAAGTACAACTTCCATTTCATTTGCTTGATTACATACAGGCAACAGGCAATACCATAAGGTATTTTTACCCTAGGAATACTGAACCTACCAATATTGTTCCTTCCAAGTGGCAAAAAAGAAAAGAAGCTGGGTTTTAAAGAACATGTGTTTCCTCTCTTGTCACAGTCCAGATGTAAGCACAGAATTTACTCTACAACTTTTCTTTAAATTCCACTCTTGCCAATTATTACCAAAAGAGAATCATTTGAGAAAGAGTAAGGTTTCTATAGGTTTGGGTTTGTTCTTTAATTTTATTCTTCAGGATTACCTGCATGGAAGACACTTCACCTAAGCATAACCATACCTGAGCCATTGTCGGAGATTGAAATGTTGTAATTTATGGCTTAAACATTTTCATGAAGGACTTTTGTGTATTATAGCAAAACTATATTACAAAAGCTGCAGAGAAGACCACCACCCCCTCAATGAGGCCCTGATTCTGGCTGATGATAAGATTCTATACTCTTTGGCATGGCAGTGCAGCAGCAGGGGACCCTCACCACGCACAAGATCAGATGGAGAGGAGGAACGAGATGTTTTTGAGACCCCCAGAAGGGTGATATGTTTCCATCTAACCCCTGTCACTCTCTCCTTGTCCCCCCAGCACCCCACACACACTTCTTCTATTTCTTTTATTTTTCTTTTTCTTTGCCTTTTACTATTAAATAAAACATATCCATTTTTTGGCACCAACATCTAACCTCATTTTCTTTTAATCAGTTTTTTGGGTATATTTTCCACCTCTCTGGGTTTGATCTGCTCTATTTGCAAAGACTTAGTTTCCTCTGCTCTTCTGTGCTTAAGCCAGACTGTAACAGCCTCCCTTAAAATGATCTTATGTCACTGTGATTACAACATAACAGCAAATCTGCATAAAGTAGGCTGGTTTTAATACGCTGTTTATAATCATCCACTCTTGCCTGACATTGTTTTTCTCCTCTTCCTTATCTGAGGACACAAATTAAAAGACTCCTGTTTTGATTGCACTGTTTGATATGGTGAGTATGTGGTCTGTGCAGAGGAGTTTGTTCTATTCTTAGGATTCTAAAATTATTCCTGCATCTGTAACAGTAAACTCCTCTTCAAACAGCAAGTATACTGTGTGCCCAAGTCATCTTTGACAATGTTGCTTGGCGTACAGAATCATGTAAGGGTAGCAGGCCCAACTATATAAATAATAAACGGGAGCAGAAAATGAGCTCATGGCAACACTACAAAATGTGTGATTCTGCAATTATATAATTATATTTTAAAATAGATATTTTCATCCCGAAAATGCCAGAATTTTCCATGAGACAGAAATTCTATATTTGCTAATCCCAGTGCAGTTTCACTTAAAACAATAAACTGCACTTTACATACTTCACTTTCTTGCTAAACTACACTATTAATTCATGACCTCCTGGGGGGGGAAAAAAAGATGGCTTTTAGATCTGGAAATCCAGTATCATTTCAAATTAAAGTGTTTTATATGTTTCATCAAAAATGCATATGGCACTTGATTAAATATTCTCAGTGAATAAAAATAAGCAACAAGTAAAAGCAGTAATACTAGATTATGCTCTGAGTTTCAAGAGTAATACTCCAGAAATCAAGTGCAATATGTAATTACTGTGTGCTACCACAGCAGGTCTATTTTTTTTCAGCTATGCTGACTAAAGTTGCGGTTAACTGTCCACTGGCTGAACAACTTCAGGGATTGTCAGCTATTGGTAGACAAAAACATGGTGTCAAAGCAAAAGTGATTTAACTCAAAACTACTACTTCGAAACAACCAAAACCTTCAGTGTTTAATGAACATCATTCTCATACTAAATCCAAAACAAAAAACTGGACCAGCTAGTTGGAATAAAATTAACTATCCCAGATGAAACCCGGTTAGGTTGCCTTCTAAATAATTATTATTTCTTAAATAAATAATATTATTATTTATTAAATAATTATTCTTTCAAAAAGAAGCAATGATGCAAATATTGATTGCAAGTATCTGGGTTATTTGGGATATAGTTGGGATATTTGTCATGTGGCTTAATCTTTCCATGTCATGTTAGTAATTTTTTTTTCCTGATATTTTTCCCAGTAATAACTTCTGTGAAGGTTGGCATTGATAAGTACTGTTTATAAACTTACAAAGGAAAATCAACTTTTAAAATTAGTTCCTTTTGTAGGACAATACTGCATAGTATTATTTTACTTTTAAAAGGAGCCTGCCTTTGTAAATATAAATTTGATTTAGCATTATTTATTTGTAGAAATTACATTTTAAAGATGATATTGAAGAAGAATTTAACAAAACAAAACAAAAAAGAATAGCATTTAACATAAAAGGCAATATTTCTGTCAAGAAAAGAAAGTTATAAGGTAAGGCAGAGTGAGCCGACCACATTGTTTAGCTCAAATGGCATGGAAAAATTGATATACTCTCTTTGGGGACACACCAAAAATAAAACACATAACACGTTTTTAGGTTTCTGGAAGTTTCTGGAAATCTGAGTTATTTTCCCTGCTATTCATACTAGTGGCAATAGATAGGTCTTTACAAGGATTTGTTTGTTCATTCATTCCTAAGGAACAATTATGCAAAGCCCTTATGCAAGACAAATCAGAATTCCAGGTCCAAACCCTATAGCTTCACATGGAAATGTAAAACTTTTCCTAAAAATACTTAAAAAATTATTTAGGTAAAGGTCTCTCCATATTACTAAGAAAATTATGTCCATTCAGAGGTATTTTTAGACAGTATGATAACTTTAATTATCTAGCAGAAAAAGAGACACTTCTGTTATGTTTTATATTGAGATTATAGATACAGTTTCACAAAGCTCTCTTCTCTATTGGCTGTGGACAGCAGTTTTCATGAAAATAGATTAACTGCACTTATTAAAAGAAAATAATTGCACTTTACGGGCAAGAGACTGAAATTTTTTTGAAGTTACACTAAAAGTGTATAATTTTTTTATAAATATAAAATAAAAAAATATAAATAAACAGTGAATCTCCTAATCTCCAAAGTTCCAGCTCACCTGTGGTATCCATAGGATCATCAGATTTCCTGTATCGTCTCAGGGCAATGGGCATGCTCAGTGCTTACCTACTGATCAAAAAGCACCATGTAAACACAGCACAGCAGGTGCTAATAAGCAGTTAAATTAAAACGTTCAAATAAAGAGACCTAAGGCTATGCAAGAATAATTTTCTAATAACTAACTCTGGTCATGTCATTTGGCCTAATTTTAAACATGGCAAAACTCCAGTTCAGTAGACTTACACCACATGATTGTATGGATTTCAGAGGTACTAAAGATTGCTTTAGACAAATCACATGCCATAAAAACTCACAAAGTTTCCAAGTTCTTGCGAATCAAAGCCAGACTCCTCTCTATAGCCTGTCTATAATACTACCTTCTTCATAGCAATTAATATTAAAGAGAAATGTACAAGAAATTCCATTTAGGGAAAAAGCCAAACAAACAGGATCTTCTGTCCCTGTTAAAAGATCATTTAACTTTTTATATTTAAATATCGGGCTAAACCAGAAGCACTAGGATTATATCTCCTGTTAAATTTGTTACCAGAATCACAGAGTCATAGAACAAATCTCATCTCCAGAGATGTTCTTGGGAAAACGTTTCACAATTTAGCTAAATATTAATAAAATTTGAGTAATAGTATTGAATAGCTCTTTGCAGTTTTTGTAGCAATAAGAGTTGAAAATAAAACATTTGATGTCAGAAAAAAACCTGTATTTTCTGTTAGTAGTGTGTTCAAAATGGTTGAAGATCTTATCTGCAACAGAGAGTGGTGGATGGAGATGCTAAAACGTGCTACCTTAAATCCCTAAATTATTGGCTTTATCCTTTGCATCACCAGAATCACATAATATCCCAAGTTGGAAGGCATAAGGACTACAAGCATCACATGTGCCTGAGAGTGATGTATTAAAGTCAAGTTTCTCTTTAAATATAAGAAAAAAAACACTTGTTTTATAACTTATTGAAATAGCCCTGTTTCAATGTGGATTTTGTATTGTTTCATATTGATACAAAATATTAACTTCCATCTAAACACAATTATCAGGCATCTTTTCTTTGGTGACAGACAAGATGATTCACCTGTCAAGGAACTCTTCACCTTGCATGATTGGCATGTTTCTTTTTGATTGCTGCCAAAAGCTTACTACATCCCAGCAGGAGTCACTACAAACCAGAGCCACACATCCTGTCTTTGGCCACTCATTTTATAACCAGTATTTGAAAATATTCTTTGAAAATTACTTTGGATAAAACTTCAAAGTATCTACCCTATGCCTAGGGATAGAGAGAAAGCATAATTGAAAGTAATATATTTCTGTAATGACACTTTTCTGTAGGGATCAAATTATGTCCTGAATTTCTCAGCATTTCTTATTTCATTTAAATATTCATGGGAAGAATGAAAATATTCCTGAGGCCCACAATATGTTATTTTATGGCATCTCATTTTTTTGCAGGAATGCCTTTAATTGTAGTATTTATTGCCGTAGTATGCTTTCTTCAAGGAAAAAGAAAATGCTAGACTGTAAAAAAGACATAGTAATAATACAACAATCTCAGAATTATAATATTTCTATGCAAAGGATTCCTATCCAAAGCTTTTGCATGAGTCAAGAATAATGGACTTCAAAAAACCCCAAACCTATACTAAGGTAAGTGGCAGTTAGAATTCCTGGAGGAAATCCTTTGCCGCTTTTCCTAAGAGCTGAAAAATAACAGAAGAATTGATGGTTACTGGAAAACAGTACTAAAAGGGAAGCTATCCCAACGTGCAGGAGAAGTAAGAAGCAGTAAGAGAACAGTAGGATGACAAGAAATAAGACAAATAATCTAAATTATTATAAACATGAAAATTAGGAATAATGATATAATTAGGCATGAGTTTAAAGAGATGGCATGAACACTGAATAAAATAAGCAAGGTAAGGAATATAAAGGAACAAGAAAATATTTTACAAATAACTTAGAAGAAAACAACAGAAGAAAATGAAAATCTGCTGTTTAAATATGTATCAAAAATAACAAGCAGTAGAAGATACACTAAAAGCTGATTTTTCTTTTTTGTTTGTTTGTTTTTCCAACCACTTTTCTGAGAAAAGTCGATTTAAATGAGATTTGGAACATTGTATAAGAATTATTTGGCCTGGTTTTTTTAAGGATACTCCAGAAAAATCCAGTGGATCTTTGGGAACATTTTTAAGTATTTAAATGCTGTGCAATCTATTCTTCTTTTCTTTCCAGACAATTCATAGCTATCTTGAAGCACAAATCAGAGAACAAGGCTAAAAAACCAAATATAATATTTTACCTTATCTTCTACTGGATTAGAAAAGACAGAGATGTGCAAAGAAACACTAATCAGTCTATTTTCAGAAAATGAAACAATGATGACTTAAGTTATTAAACATTTTATTAACACCTAGAAAATACAACTGTGGCATAGATTTCTCAAGGACAAAAATGCCAAACCAGTGGTTTTCCTCCTTATCTAAACATATGGCCAAATGAACATTATACATATTTACAAATATTTTGATGCTTTTCACAAATAAACACCTCATAAATTAAGGAAGCTGTCTAAATAAACAAACAAACAGGAAATAAATGAAAAATTCTCAAAGCAATGTGGACAAGCTTATACATAATTATACTCTCAAGGCACTGCAAGTGGTTTCCAATTGACATCTCCTCTGGAGTCTATTCTACTCATTTGCCCTTGAATAATGAAACAATTTTATGAGAAAATGGAAAATGCAGTCACAAAAATTATAGACAATACCAGTCTAGGCAAGGTTATTAATATTTTAAAAGAGAGGATGCACATTCAGAATGGTCATGAAAAACAGGGAAGAATCTTTACTGGAAGTAATATGAAAATCCAGGTGGATACCATATGATTGTATTTCAGAAGAGAAAGTGAATTGTGCAAATAGGAAATAATTGGCTAGAAAGAAACATAGAAATTTTTTAGCAACGCATCTGGGAAGATTTGGGGTCTAAAAGCTACAAAAATTCCAATGTAATTGCTTTACATACTGCCAAGAATGTTATGTGTAAGAGGCACAAGGAAACTATTCCTCCCAATAAATTTCTAATACAGTCTCAGATGCTGTTCAACATGCTAGTTTAAATGCCAAAATAGACACTCAGCTTATAGGGAAATACGGAGGAAGTGTGGTTTGCTTCATTTAGAAAACAGGAAGGTAAAAAAGATGTAGATAAGAAGGAACATTATTCTAGTATTTAATTTTTTTTCCCTAAGGGACTATGATCAATTATATACTGCAAAACCATTTTCAGGAAAAATATTTAAATTAAATATGAAGGAAGACATCTAATCTTTATGCTCAGTGGAACTTAAGCATTTTAAATACCTTTTGCCAGAGATATCCAGCACAATAAAAAAAAAGTGGTTTCTGAAGAAATTCTCGACTGCTTCTAAATGCATTTTCCCTAATCTCATGTCTTTATACATCAACAAGGTCTGCTATTCATGATCATGCTTTTCAGGATGGGAAGCCTAAAAATTGGTTTGCTGCAGAGGTGCTTAGGAGGCCCACTAGTACAATTTATTGCTCATCTTGTTAAAGCCTACTGATGATTTACAGTGTGTGGTGGTAGATGATACCACCTCGGGAACTGCTGGGGAGCCAAGTGGTTCCAGTACAGCAGGGTTTCACTGGTGGGAAACATCCTAGTCCGAGTAACATGATAAGTCCCTCCCCAAATTATGTAAATCTCCCTGGCTGTAACCCAACCCCTGACTCCATCTCTCCCTTCTCCCCATTGGTTGTGGTGTTCCCCCCGCCTCCTCTCCCCTGACCCCAGGTGATCCCTGTATCTAGGGACATCGAGGGACTCCTCTTCCTCTTTCATGCTGGAACCCTTCAGAATAAATATCTGGAACATCCAGCTGATTGAGCCTCTGGATTCTTTGTCTCTGGTAATGCGTGAGCTATCCAGCTCTCTGGGTGAGTAAGAATCTGTGCCTTACACCGGCTCGGGTGTGAGAAGGGTCTTTCTGTACAGCACCAGAGCAGTGCTGGCTGGAGTGATCTCTCAATAGCCTTAGAGACACTTTCGGTAAATGCAGAGGCCTGTTCCACCCCTCCCACCCACTGCGTTAGAACTGTTTTTCTTACAATGACATGAAAACCTCAAAAGAATACCTACAGTAAGAATAATTTATTTATTTTAAGATATATTAAGAAAAAAAAGTTCTCCACACAATTGTCTTACTGAAAGCATGATTTTTTTAAAATACTGCTCTCAGATGACAATTTTCATTTTGTGACATATCATTTTGTTTTAAATCAGTCATGTCATCTTATTCTGATGCAACAAGATGAAAGACAAAATTGAAATATTATTAAATCTGACAAGTCAAGCAAGAAAAACCAAAGTTGTTTATACTTTTTAAGACCTTATTTAGTCATAATTAACTCCTTCAATAAATGTAGCAGAATGAGAACAAGCTTATACTTTTTTTATTTTACTTATATTAAGACTAGAAAACTACAGACCTTTGCTAAAATAGCTGGTTGAAAGTTGTGATGGCAATACCACAAAATATTATTGTTTGATTTACTCATTTGAATGAATTATAAAGATATTCAAACAGTGTATTTTAAGCTGTCATAGTTGCTGGTTTGTCCAGCATGGTGAAGAGGGGTTATATTGCTATTTGAATCTTTGTATTCTGCATATGTATCATATTGTCAGTCAAATCCAAGTCTTCCCAGTGAGTGCAGCTCTATATATAACCAAAAACCAAAATTATCAACTCATCCAAAAAAATTGTTAATGGAGCAAAGAAAAGGATAGTTCTGTAAAACAAAAGAAAATAATGCCAGCATCTATATCTTCTAAGATCTGAGAACTGATTAAGTTATTGCCATTTTCCTTTAAGTATAACTTTATCCTTTTCTTACCAATAATATCATTCTCCAACATACGATTTTTATGGATTTCATAGGACGTTAGGCTGGTCTAAGGCAAGAAGTAATTATTCAAATATAAATTGTAGTTTGATCACTGCAGTGAGGTTGCCTATCTGCTCATCTGATGAGGGTTTTAAAGGAATGGACAACTGAACACAAGAAGAAAATTACAAAATTCACTTACCATTAAAGACTGTCCTGTAACCTAACAAGTTTTTCCAGTTTCTTGCCAAGTTCTACTACAATCCTAATCCCAATGTTCAAAGTAACCATGAAAACTCCATTCCTCGGTTAACAAAAGATTTTGATAAGAATATGCCAAAACGTAGTAATAATTACAGTGTGGAGAAAAGATGTATTATTTTCTGATATTATACTATTATCTTCTTGAATATGTAACATTATTAAAGTAATAAACCCAAGAGCCTTAAGCAAGCATTACCAATTGTCGCTGTTGAGCAGCTAGCAGAGTGTTGCAACGTGGAGTTTTAGGATTCCATGTGCTCCTTTGTCCCTCTGCTGTGTATACCATTGGTTCATTTTGAAATATGCTCTGCTGTACCCCGAAATCTATTGGTGGGTTCCCTATGCCTGTCTTCCCTTCAGACTCCCCGGGACTGGCTCTGGGAGAGACAGCCCCTCCCCTTCCTTTCCCTTTATAAGGTGATGTCCAGATCACCTTGTGGTCTTTCCATCTCTGGGCTGCTAGCATCCCCTCCCTGCCTTGTGTCCCTTCCCCCTTCTCCTTCCCTGCACCCCTTTTCCCGTTACCCCAAATAAACATCCCTAGTAGAACAGAGATAGAGTCCAGTTCTTCCTTCGTATCACTATTTTCCTGCTTGAATTGACGTGGTTAGAAGACTGCCGCCATGTCGCAGAACCTCGGGGGCCGCCCGCCCCGGATCCGGTGAGATTTACAAGAACCAGAGACCCGGTCCGGGGGGCAGCCGGCCTGTGCCACCCTCCCGGACCGTGATACAACAAATGGTGCCGAGACCCCGGAAAAATTCCATCGAATCAGCTTGCTTTACCATGAAAGAACCATCTCGCCGCTTTTTTCGCCGTTTTCGCCGCTTTCCCGCCGCTCCTCACCACTGCTGCACGCCGCTGGATTCCTGCCGCGCTGAAGCCTCGGGCCGCTGACGCCGGTTCGGCTGTGGCGGCAATGGACTATCCCGGGAAGCGGAGCCCCCGGGGTGGCCCGGCGCCGCATGCAGGGTGGGGCGGCCGCGGCGGCCGCCGCGGGGCCGGGCTGCTCGCCCGCTACCGCCGCCGCCGAAACAACTGCGCCGGAGCTGCCGCCGCCGCCGAGCCGCGGGCGCTGGGTGCCCGCCGCCGCTGCCTTCCCCGTCCCGTGGCCCCGGGGGGCCCGGGGTGGGGCGGGACCCGGCGCCAAGCTGCTGCCGCTGCCCGGGGCAGACAGGGGCCGCCGACCATCGTCTGCTCCGCCGGCGACACGCCGCCCCGGACCCACACGGTGGCAAGACAAGGCCACGCGGCGGCGAGACCACGCAGCGCCCGCCATTTTGGTGGCGAGAGCCACGTGGCGGTGGACATCTTAGATCGCCGCACGGCAGGACGGTGGGCGGAGCCGCGCCTGGAGTGATGCAGCGGCAGGAGCCGCTCCACTGCTCCACACAGGGCTTTTTCACATCTGCTGCCTCCGAGGAACTGCGATTTCTGTGGAGGGAGTCTTTTAACCGCCCAGGAGAGACTTTTATAAGAAAGTCCCTGCAATTCCCAGGAATCTCTGCCGAAGCTGGATTTAGTTGCTGACGGAATAAGGCTCAACATGGAACTGGGGAACCGGGTCATGGAGACCGTAGGCGCTAGGGGAGAGCGCGGGCCGGACTGTGAACCGCGGGGAACCTGGGTTGACCCGTTCTGCCTGTGGAGAGGGCCACGGGGGGCGGGCAGATTTGCTGATTTTGGTAGTAATTTTGAGTTGGGTGACCAGCTGAAGCTGTAAGGGACCCCCTTATGTAGTGTTTTTATTTTCCCAGGGTTTTAAGCAGTCAGCAAACCTCCCTTATTTCCCAGCTAATTATTTTTTGTGTTTTCCATTAGCAGTTAGGCAGAGGTGAGCTTTGAAGGGCAGGTACCGTGGGGAAGTGGGAACCCCCTAGGTATCTCCCCCTCAAAAAGGAACGAAATTTTATCCCCTCCTTTTGAGTTAAAATATTTTATTTCAACCTTTTGGGGGGCTGCAGGGTGATCCCTTATCAGTCCCCTTCCTGACCCCCGTTTTTAACTTTCCTTTCCCCACCTTCCCTCTTCCCTCTAACCCTCAGGAGAGTTTCTAGCAAACTGCAAACTGCTTCTCTATAAACACTGGGTTACTTCTGTTTTCCTAGGCTTTTTGCTAGCTTCTCTGTCCCTGCTAGACGGAGACTAATCACCTCCTGCTAGCCCTCACCCTAACTCCTTTCCTCATCCTCTTTTCCTACCCTCTTTCCCTAAACAGCCTGATAACACCAAGGCTCACTTTCAAGATGGCGGAAGCCATGCTTCCGAGACCTTCTCCTTCCCAGCATGCTCAGTCCTTCCCGGCTGTGTAGGCTCCGCCCCTTCTCACACGTCAGCACGCTCCGCCCCCTTACATCACAGGGCGGAGAAGCGTGGGAAAATCCACCCCTAGGTTCCCACGCCAAAACCAGAAGTGCTGGGGAGTGGGAGCACAGCCGGCCTGGCTTCGCAGGCTGGTAAGAAGAATGATGGGTGGGTAAGAAATGCTTTTGTAAATTGTGAGTAGCCAGTGTTTTCCATCAGACACTGACAGCTGTTCAAAAAGTAATAATTGTGTTCTGAGTTTTATTTCCCAAGCAAAAGAACCTTTCCCTATTGGCTCAACCAGCAGTCTGTGTTCCAATCAGCAACAGAAACAACAATCATCCAAGAACTGCTGTCCAGCTTTGCCAATTTGCTGCAAAGACATTCCAACTTGAAGAAACTTACCAGCAGCCAAGGGAAATGCATACCAACATATATGGACTCCAATGACTTTATTTTTGATTTTGAAATCTGCTGAAACAACCTTCTGGGTTCAAACCAATAGATTTAACTGTGTATAATTTAGATAGTATCTCAACAGCTGCTTCATTTTTCTTTTATATATACAGAAACGGGGAATTGTTGCAACGTGGAGTTTTAGGATTCCATGTGCTCCTTTGTCCCTCTGCTGTGTATACCATTGGTTCATTTTGAAATATGCTCTGCTGTACCCTGAAATCTATTGGTGGGTTCCCTATGCCTGTCTTCCCTTCAGACTCCCCGGGACTGGCTCTGGGAGAGACAGTCCCTCCCCTTCCTTTCCCTTTATAAGGCGATGTCCAGATCACCTCGTGGTCTTTCCATCTCTGGGCTGCTAGCATCCCCTCCCTGCCTTGTGTCCCTTCCCCCTTCTCCTCCCTGCACCCCTTTTCCCGTTACCCCAAATAAACATCCCTAGTAGAACAGAGATAGAGTCCAGTTCTTCCTTCGTATCACTATTTTCCTGCTTGAATTGACGTGGTTAGAAGACTGCCGCCATGTCGCAGAACCTCGGGGGCCGCCCGCCCCGGATCCGGTGAGATTTACAAGAACCAGAGACCCGGTCCGGAGGGCAGCCGGCCTGTGCCACCCTCCCGGACCGTGATACAACAGCAGAGTAATGAAAACACCAGTTCTCAGTGGCAAGAAGGAATGACCTTTATTGTTTTGATTTCATCACACATATAGAGTTCTCAAAAGTCACCCAGATTGGTCAGTCAGAAGCCTTCCCCCAGGCCTGATTGGCCAGGCCTGCACTGTCCAAGTTCTGGGACACTGTTCAATAACATCCAAACTTTATCTTTATTTATAAAACACAAGAAGAATTCTCGTGGGAAAAACCTGTGCTAGCCACAACCAATCGCAAGTTAGCATCTAATTTTATACTTAAAAACCTTATTAATTTTTCCCTGAATTCTGTGTTAGATTGCTTCCAGAGATGGAATTACCTATGCAATTCGATTTTGCTTTTAGGATGACTCAATCAGTAAGCTTTAATCATATTAAGTGACTATAACTCATATTTGTCATTATTGAACTTCACAATGAGATCTTGCGTGCCAGATTTTAGGCATCAGTGCTGTGCCTTGCAATGTTTCAGGTTCAATTTTGACATACCCTGAAAAAAAAAAAGGGGCTAAAATGTTAGATAAAATATCACTTGCAAGGAAAGTAAGTATACATTTAATAAATAAACTTTTCCTTCCTGGATACTTAGGTAACTTAATTTGTATTTTCCTCAAACAAAATATGACAGTCTATCACAAGGTCATGCAGGCTCTAAGGGACCTCTGGAGATCATATAGCTCAGCCTCCCCCTCACTGACTAGCTGAACTTTGACTATTTTCACCAGGGTTCCCCACAGGCTGCACCTTCCTTCAAGACATCTTCACCTGCTACATTTTGGTATGGAATGGAATTGCCTTTTGGTAAGTTTATGTCAGGTCTCCCAGCTATATCCCCTCCCAAGGTCTTCCTTATCCCAGCCTCCTGACCTTTTTGGGGCAGGAGGGCTTCAGAGAATCCTTGATGCCGTACAAGGGTTATTCAACAGTAGCCAAAGCACTGCTGTGTAACCAACATTGTTCTAGCTAGAAGTACAAAGCCCAGCAGGCTGAGGGCTGCTGTGGGGAAATATAACTCCATCCCAGCCAGACACAATCGAGCTTGTGTCCATTACTTCTTGTCTTCTGCTGTGACTTCTGAGTGACCCCACCCTCTACACCACCCTGTTACATATTTCAATATCAGTAAGATCTCCCCTACACCTTCTCTCCTGATGCACTGTGGTTTAATAGAAGCCTGTATCATCTTCAGTCATTTCTTCTTGTCTTACCCACTGATTCTGCACATGCAGATTCTGGTCATGCTGAATAATTTCACTTCTTTTGCAGTGGCAACACTGAAAATAAAGGCAAAATTCAGAGCATAGCAACTTCATTCTAGAGCACTAGGAGAGCTTCACATTGTGTGTACTCAGTTTAAGGAAACATGATGCTATTCGTGCTGTTGGTAAGAGAGTAAAATGTTTATTTAGTTTGAACACAAATGTTCTCATACATCTGTGCAGTAAAGTGTAACCAATTGCACAAGGTGAGATACCTAGAAAATCCATGGAAGAGGATCCAAGTATCTCCCTCAGGTTTAGCTTTGTTACAAAGAACATTTAGCCAAAGCTGGATTTTTTATTTGGTTGAAGAAAAACTCCATTGTTGTCATTACGGAGACTCGGCTCAGTTAAATAAAGAATATTGGCAACTACTTTTTGTCAGTATATTTTTTAAGAAATTAGGCTTGTGAAACTCTACTTTTTTGTCACTCTGGAAGCAGGGAGCAAATCTGCAATGATGCCAGATGGCAGGGACCAGGGCAGGGACAGCCGGGGAAAGAGGTAAACATCGAGGACAACAGACGGCCATAGTTGCCTGTGCCAGAGAAGGCAGAGATTGGCTATCCAAGAACAGCAGCCAATACAACTGGCACAGCTTGCCACAACTGACCACCTCTCTCCCATCCAGTCCCACCCTGATCTCTCCTTTCCCGAAGTCTCAACCCTCATCCCTTCCCAACAGTCCAGGAGACACAGTGCTTGTGGCAGGGAAAGATGACATGAGTAAAGGAGTTATTTCATACCCTTGGGTAAAAGAAATACTAAACACCAAAGCACATATATTCTTTAGCACTATTGCACTACCTCTGGATTAAAAATAAAACATCTATTTCAGAGGGTTTTTTGTTATTGAGTAACAAAGTGATGCACTGAAAGAGTGACATCCCTGCTACTAAAAAGATTTTCTTTGCAAATCTCTTTTCTCTAGATTTCTGATTGTTAGTTGATATTTTTATATTGCTTTTAGGTTTCAAAGTGTGCAGTGCTGAAAGACCATTTTAGCACTGAAAGGTAAAACAAAAGATGATTGATGTACTGTCTTCCCATACAATACTAGACAGCTTGCTTTCCTGAGGTGCTACGCTTTTAATATAAAGGTAGTTGTATTTCCCTCAGCTTGTTTGCTTCCAAGAAGAGCTAGATTTCTAAGTAACCAGCAACCATCCCTCCTACCTTGCCCCTTCACTCAGGGAGGCAGCTTCTTTGCTGATACAGGTGTCATAAACGTACACCTATTAAATTAATCTAATCCACTAACAGGAAATTAAGAAGGGGAAGAGGCCCTGAAACTCCTGCCACCATGCATTTATTTCATCTCTTTACTCACAGTAGTAGCCAAACAGAAAGGACTGTGAGGCTTTGCCACACATAATATTTCCCTTATCTAACAAGATGGAGACACAACATATAATTTTAAATAATGGGAGATTTTAATGCCATGAAGTCATGGATGAATTAATTTGTTTATAAAAACAAGATTATTTCCCCTACAATTCTAAAACATCAATCTGTTACTTTCTTTTTGGGACTGAAAAGCTCCCAGCCTGGATTGCATGCATCATTTTGAGTTTCAATACCTCTGGTGTAAAGGTTTAGCCTTACAGCATGTGCATCTATAAATTAACATAAATTGCCATGTGGAAAGTCACTAAAGCAGCTGTTCTGCTTAGTTAAGATTGATAATTGGACTCTGAGCTATTCAGAAATTCATGAGTGAAGTATATTGATCTAATCCCAAACATTATACAAAGGACGAAAATCAAAATGTGACTTTTTCATGTTAACTACTTATTACGTATTTTTAATTAAACTGTGTCACCTTGTTTAAAAATACCTATTACTGTGCTGAAAGAAGTGTTAAGTCTCATTAGACTTTTCCAAAACTACATTTTTCAACAAAAATTTATATGCTGTTTTAAAAGTAATTTCTAGTCTTGAAAAAAGGTCACTGTTACCTTTTCCAACTAATTCCTTCCCATTCAGAGAAGGCTCAGCTCTTCTGTCTATATAGAAAAAAAGGCAATACTTAATGTCATCTGGGAAATCCCACCTACACAAAACCCTAACACATAAACTTGTCTATAAAACAGCATCTATGTTTTGACAGAGAAAAAAATAATCCTGGAAAACTGATATCCTAGTTCATAGCAATACCCTGGGATATTCTACTGAGTATTCTGGTTTTCCCTCGTAGTTTTAACTCATCTTTCTTTACATAAAATATATACTTTTTATTCATTCATATGACTATCTTGTGGACTTATCTTGAACTTGGGATCAATCAAGATCATACAGAGAGCAGACAAGGTGAGGAATGTTTTTGCAAGGTCACATGTTTTGGAGTCACTTGACACTGATGGAAATAGCTGAGTTAACAAACTGATTATCCAGGAAAAAATCTCCAGGATAGTTACAAAAATTGCTGCTATCTCTAACCTATCACTATTTCATAAGATATTCTGCATACAAACTGACTTTCTAGCTCTGCTCTTCTTTTCTGCTTGGAAAAAATGCAGATCTACTTTTTGCTCCTTTCCTTGTATGGAAGAAGCAGCGAATATAAGAAGTATTTGTTCACCTCTGAGAGTTCATGTCACTCAGGGAACTGGAGAACAGAAAAATTAATTAAGGGCCCTCAGAAAGCTGAACTGCCAAAACCAGTATGAGAAATGAGCAAACCATAAATGGTTGGAGTAAAAGACAAACAAATGTTGTAACGGATGAGGACAATTAATGCATTCATTTTTCAAGGATCAGAATAATCTGAAGCTGCAGTTTCAGACAAGAAAATCCTATGTTTTGCAAGTGAAGAGATGAAAAAATATATTATGAGAAAAAAATGTATTGATAACATTGCAGTTGCATGACAGGAGGCTTCAGGAAGCAGTATACCTGTAAGTGGAGATAAAGCCAAATTATTTTCTTATGCATTAATCTGATAAATTTTAAGTCTTTATTATGCACTTGGAGCTTCAGATGTTGAGATTATCAACACTGAGTATTCATAGTGCTCTCCTTACAGATCAGCTCTCTAAATGCTAGTTCCAGGCAGCTTGTTGACATTCTGCTCACTCTCATCAGAAGAGAAAAAAAATCAACAAAGGAAACAGGTGTGAGGAGAAAACTAAACAGAATTACAGGAGCTGGTGGGATCTCTTTCTACATATTTTTCTTAAAATTATTTTTGAACCAGTGTGCCTACAAAGAAACCAACAAAAAGATAGAGCAAGAGACAAAGCATTCTCTGATTTTTGCCCTTTTCTGCAGTCAGACAGGGCAGAAGTGGTGAAAATTCCAGTCACCAACAAGGCCTTCAGGAAAGAAAGCAGAATATGTGTTTTGGTTTGGGGCTTTTTTTTTGCTTGGTTGTTTTTTTCATTTTCTCACTATGCGTCAGTTTGAGTAACACTGACATTATCATTTAATACTTAGTGATGCCCTGTAACTTTACGATGGCTCTCTTTTTACAACCAGAATAAAAGATTTTACTTTTTGCTTCACACTACTTACAGTGGAAAACCAAGAAAAGATAAATACACAAGCAAAGCTCCCAGTCAATCAAGCCTTTTTTTCGCTCATCTAACATTTGACTTGGAAGTCAGAAAGAGAGAGCTAGCAAGGTCTTGTACACAAGCATCATTTTGGATTTCCAGCAATGTCAGAAATGTTTTCAGAGTGCAACAGCACCTGTGAATGAGCTACTAGCTTCAAAATGTGTTATTGGGACTTAGTTGTACCTAATCTACATTCCTTCTCATAGCGTATTTCTGCCTTGGAAACAGGGTCAACTACTGTGAGAACAAACAGAATAAAAGGGGATGCTGTATCTTAGTCATTCCTCATTCAAAATGAAGGTTGATTTAGAATGCTGAACCTTTTAGATTTTCACTCCCAAAATGTGACCCTGTCTGTTCTGTCAATCTGCCAGATGCAGAGTTGAAATACATGGTGAAACATTTTAAAAATAATATTTTTAAAGATCCTCAAGGCTGTCAAGAAAACCTCAGTTTTCCACATGAAGGCAAACTACGCACAGTAGCAGCATTACCAAGCATAAAGTTCAACCATTGAAACAGGAAGAAAAGAGCAAGTTTGGGCTCAGAAACTGTTCATTACTTTTTCCCAAAACCTTCCCCATTATGAGAAAAGGGACAACAAGACTCGTTAAGGAGAAATAGACACAAACAGAAACCCTATTATGTAAGAAATGTGTACCAAAGCAATTCTTCCAAGATAAATTAACTTTATCACACAATTCAGCTAAATACAGATTATAAATTATCGG
Source organism: Lichenostomus cassidix (assembly GCF_008360975.1). NCBI lineage: Eukaryota > Metazoa > Chordata > Aves > Passeriformes > Meliphagidae > Lichenostomus > Lichenostomus cassidix. The sequence goes on along the minus strand of NC_139479.1, from coordinate 101,035,629 downwards.
TATTGACATGTATTGTGAAGAGAGCAAGAAAAATCAAACTTAGTGCTTTAGGACACAGAATGACATATTTGCCCCTTTTAACTTTGATTCTGCCAAGTTTCAACCACTGCAAAAAAGCTTTGAAAATATCAGTCATTTAGAAAAAGTAATTTGTCAAGAATGCATTGTACCACTCTGCTTGAGGTAAAATAGTGCCGTTCCTCTCTGAAACACAGCTTTTTCTGGGAACTTACAGGAAAATAAGTTTGGTCATGGGAAGGGTAATTTTTTTAATAATTATGTATTATTTGCTGGAGAAGCAGTTTTAAAACTGTATTCTGTGAGTTGTTAAGTAGAAAAATAATCTCCCAAATATTAAAGTGCTGCAGTGATTTGTTCCAAGAGGAGACCAAAAGAATTTCTCCCCCCTTAACTAACAAAGTGAAGTCTGATAAGAAAGAGCACAGTTCTCCATAAATGTACAAGGGAGGAAAACACAAATCCCACCCAAAATGTGTGGACACTGAAAGAAAGTAGTTTAAACCTCAGCAGAAGTTCAGGAGGAAAACAATCACTTTAATCTTATGTTACTATAACACTTACAGTATGGGGAGCCTTCCAAAGGGCCAATATATTACTTAGTGGATTTCATGCCCATGATGCTTCTGGGAAAAAAAAAAAAAAAAAAAAAAGAATGGTGTGTGAGCCAAGAAAACTCTTACAACCTGTTTGGCAACATCTAGCTTTGCTGTTGTAAGATATTTCATTTTGAAAGTGTAATGCAATGTATTTTGACCCCAAAGTTCTGCTCTCCCAAAAAAGTGTTTTGTCTATGTACCTACAGAGAATGGGTTTTCCTCTGTGTTTTCTCCTGAGTTGTTCAATTTCTCCTTAAAAAAAGTAAAGTATTGAGAGCTTGAGGTGAAAGTTTAGGGGTAAGAGACACAAAGATCCTTTGAACAATTCTTTAACTTCCAATAACAAAACTCATCTGTGTGGGGAATTAGCTAATAGAAAAGGGACATACAGACTTAAACAAGCTGTTTCTTAACAATAGCCGTACTCAGCTAAATATTGCCTAGATGCCAACTCTCTGGCCAATCAGCAATTTAGAGCACAATGACCTTCCTGCAACATTGGGATAAGACTACTGAAAGGGGTGTGGAAGAACCAATAAGAATATAGAAAACTGGACAAATTTAGTATGTATCCATACATAAGGCAAATAACCAGACTTGGGGCGTTGAAGCAAATAACCAATAATAATATGCGGTTACAGAATATGCATTACCTAATTAAGCACACTATAAGTATGTATGCTGAAACTCAATAAACCGAAGCTTGCTGTAAAAACTCATATTGGGTTGTCAAGTTTTCCTAAAAATCTTGGCACATCTGAAATGAGGTGGAAGTCAAATTTTCTGCTTGTATTCGCAAGGAATTCTGAATGCTTCTTTAAATCTCCTTTACTTTTTCCTAAAAAAACCAGTAAATATAACTAAATAAACCAAAGTGGTTCCTTCCCCTTCTTACACATCTTGGTGACCAAAAAGTAATGTTCTTTCCCCACACATATTTTAAATACTCCAAAAATGTCATTGACACTAGTTTGATTTACAGACAGAAAAAATATAAACTATTTGTGCACGCTGTACTACAGAATTAAAATTTCTGGCAAAAAGATATAAATTTCTGTGCAGACAGCCTTGGTCAATCTACAAATGAGGTTTCAGGGGTTTCCTAAATGTTTTCTGAACCCAAACTTCTGTTTTTCTTTTAAATATCAGTACTAACAAAAGTATTTTTTTCTTTCTTGCAATTATTAAAAAGCTGAAGGGGCTTATGCTGATAAAGATTTTCCCATATTATTTTAGGACAAACACTAAGATCAAGTTCAGATGCATCCCCAACCTCCTCACCAGCGTGGCAGCACAAAAAGAGGAAAGGCATTGGACCTGTTCAGCAATAAAAAAACCATCTCTGTATTATCAACCCTGTATTCAGCACAAACCCAAAAGACAGCTCCACACCAGCCACTGTGAAGAAAATTAACTCTGCCCCAATCAAAACCAGCACAATCAACATGTACATGTTGAAAAACAAGCTACTGCAATAAAACAACACTTTCTGAGTTGCAGCTTACTGTTCCCTTTGCAAGTAACACTCAGTTTCCTTTCTGTCAGATATTATTCATGGTCAATCTTAATCCAGAAACAAGAAATTGACAGGGGAAAACTGTAACTGTGGATATTGCATTTTTCCTCCCCTTCATTCCTCCGTTATCAGAAAAAAAAAACCCTATATTTTTTAGGTGTACATATAAACAAATTTTCTTAGTATTACAACTAAGATAGTATCCATGACTTTGCTCTAAACTTGACTTGATTTACAGATTTTTATATCTATATATATATATAGATATATAAGATATATGTAAAAGCATGCATGTTGTACATATGTATTCACAGGGAGAGCTAAAACAAAGCAGCAGAACTCCTTTTAAGTGCCTGAATTCTGCATCTGCATTTGGCAAAGCAGATACAAGTTACAGTCAGTACAAACCACTTTTCTTTCACAGGTAACGTCATATCCTCAATTTAACTATTCTTTCATGAGTTTGTTTTATTGTGCCTATGGTACATAATACAGACCATTCTAGTTTCACATTAAGTAGGCAATATGCGACAAGCTCAACAAAATCATTAGCTCTCAAAAAAGAAATCATGAATGACATCTGTCTTCATATATCCCATTATATTAGTAAAAACACAAATTAAGAAGATTAAACATCATAAATTTCCATTGTACAGAAATCATTATATATTCTCCTAAAGAAAGTAAATGTTAAGTTGCACTTAACTGCTACAAAATTTGCAGAAATATCTGTTGTGTAGTTTTAGCATCATTCTGGATGCATTTCAGAGCTTAACAGAGCAGGCTGTTCTTCCTTTTGTGCAACTGCTGATATGACCACTGTTACATTTTTTACTGCAGTGCGCTGATTTAAATTTCTTTAATTAGCTTTAAAAATGGGCATTTCATCGAATGCACCACACCATGAATTTACACTTGGTGAGACAGAGTATAAATCCAGAAATAATACTAACTAGCTTTCCAAAAATATACCTGCTCCCATGATACACAGTTACAGTTGTTTCAGAGTTGCAAAAATGCAGCAAAATGGCCAAAGAATTACAGATAATAGAACACTACTTATTCTATGAGACATCCTCTGCCATGTGAGGGGTGTGATAGCATAGACAGTAGGGGTTGGAGCCTATAGAAACAGATAAAGGTGTGAAGAAATAAAGGCAAAACAGCTGAGCCAGAAAAAATGTAATCAGAGAGCAATACTGTTTAGAAAGCCTTATATCACAATCTGGTATCACATTACTACCCCAGCCTTGCTAGTGCCTTCATATCCACCAAAGAACAGCCAGGACCATTTTACTGGGAGGAGTAAGACTCTGGGTGAGACTTTGGCAACTATTTCCCCTGCAGAAAGCTATTGACTGACCTGACAGCGTGGTTCACATTTTTGAGGTCCCCATTTTATAATCACACTAATGAAAATGAGGGCGATCATAAGCTACTCATAATGCCACAGGCCTAAAAATATGAGGAGAGAACTTTGTATGCTTCTCTGGACCACATGTTTTTAAGTCCACCCATGTGGTTTGTAGCAATGTGGTCTTCCAGATTTCCACGAGGTTTTCCTTTGTTCCCCTGCTCTGTATGTTATTGGCTGTTTTTGAAATATGCACCCTGCCTTATTAGCAATCTATTGGCGTGTTCCCCTGCCTGTCTTCCCTTCAGACCTCCGGGGATTGGCTCTGGGGGGGGCCAGTCCCTCCCCCTTTCCCTTCCCTTATAAGCAGATGCCAGCGTAAGCCTCGGGGGTCACTATCTCTGAGCCTGCCAGCCCCCCTACTCCCTTCCCTTGCTTTCCTCCCCCTTCTTCTTCCCTGCAAAGGGTCCACCCAAAGACCCTATTAAACTTCCCTGGCAGACCCGGAGATGGCGTCCAGTACGTTCTTTTGTCTCACCATGTTTCCTGCTAAAATTTCTGTGGCCGGAGTCTCATGCCATGCTGAGCACACCTCGGGGCCGCTCGGCCCGGACTGCATGGAGATACGCACCCCGGCAGACCCCGTTTCATGAGGTTGCCGCTTCCTGCCGTCCCCCTGCAGCGAGAAACATCAGTAGTTGAACTTCGAGAATACTTGAACTTCATAGAATCATAGAAGGGTTTGGATTGGAAGATACCTTAGAGATTGTTCAGTTTCAACCCACCTGCCATGTTCAGGGACACCTTCCACTAGATCAGGTTGTTCAGAGCTCCATCCAACCTGGTCACGGACATTTCCAGTGATGTGGTATTCACAGCTTCTATGGGCAACTTGTGCCAGTGTCCCACCATCTTCACAGAAAAGAATTGTTTCCTCATATCTAATATAAATTTGTCCTCTTTCAGTTTGAAGCCATTCCCACTTGTCCTGTCACTCCAGGCCTTTGTAAATAGTCTCTCTCCATGTTTCCTGTAAGCTCCGTTCAGGCCTGAAAGGCTGCCATTAGATCACCCCAAAGCCTTTTCTTTTCCAGGTTCAACAATTGCAATTCTCCAGTCTTTCCTCATAGCAACCCTCCTCCAACCCTCTGATCTACCTGGTGCCTCCTCTGGCCTGGTGTTGCGGCGCATGCCTGCAAGTTCGAGTGCTCAAGACACCAGCTGCAGGGGCCTGTGACAGCCTGGACTGCTTAGGTCATGGAGACCTGTGGAAACCAACCGTGAGCCCCTGTGGTTGAAGAAATTATTTCTAGAGACTTCTCCTTTGTTCCCTCTTGAGTTGTGTATTATTGGTTTATTTGAATTGTGTCCCTGTCCCTCTTCCCTCTGACTGTCCCAGTTGGTCTGCGCACCAAACCACTCCCCTTTTCCTTCCCCATATAACCCTTTGTTACTGGCTGTTCGGGGCCCGCAGCCTCCGGAGTTGCATCGCTCAGCCCGTCCCCGTCTCTCCGTCACTTCTCACCGTCCTTGGACCCTCATCCGAAGACCCTCAAATAAATCCCTGGAAGCCTGCAGACTGCATGTCGTACATTCTTCTGCCCCACCTCGTTTCCCGCTCGCCTCCGTCCCCCAGGGACTCCGCAGACTGGTCAGTGAGCCTGCCTACCAGAGCACACCCGGCGGGTGCGCGGCGTGGCGGCTCGCCCTTTCTGTGTGGCTTCGGGGCGTGCCGCCTGAACTCGAAAGCGAGAAGCCACATTTGGTGCCAGAAACCCGGGAGAATTCCATGGGACCAGCTGTCCACACCATCAAGGAACCTTCCGAGAATTTTCCGCTCCCTTTTCGCCGTTTGCCCTTTTTTTCGCCGCTTCTCCCATGCCGCTGGATTCCTGCCGCGCTGAAGTCTCAAGCCGCTGACGCGTGCTCGCCTGCAGCGGCAGTGGACCACTCCGGGCGGCGGAGCCCCCGGCGTGGCCCGCCGCCGCGTGCGGGGTGGGCCTCCTGCACCCGCCGCTGATAGCTCGCCCCGTCCTGCCGGGCTGGGATGGCCGCTGCTGCTGTGGACGCCTAGCCCGGGGAAGCCGCACAACCGCGTGGCGGGGGCAGCAGAGCTGGGCGCCCAACCCCCGTGGCCGCTGGGCCGCTCCGCGGCCGCCGCCGCCTGACCTACTCCGCGCCCTCAGGCGGCCCGGGGCGGGGCGAGAGCCGGCGCCGAGCCTCTGGCATCACCTGGAGAAGACAGGGGCAGCCAAACACCGCCAACCTCGCCGGCGAGAAGCCGCCCGGCGCTCCCCGCCGACCCGGCGCTGCCCGCCGACCCGGCACAGCCCGCGCATCCCGAGCTCGCGCCGCCGCGGGACCGGGGTGGCGCCGCGCCCAGGCCGGGCCCCCCCGGACCGGTGCCGCAGCCGGCAGCGCTCTGCTCCTGCATGCCGCGGTTTTTATATCTGCCGCCTTCCGGAAGAAGCTTCTGGAAGCCATCAGCCAAAACGCCGACCACGCCGGACTGGTAACACCACTGCCCCTTCAGTGAAGCTCACATCAGGGAGTGCGGAGCTCCTGGGGAACCCCTAAGTGACTGACCCTGAAGGCTGTCCCGGTAGTCGAGCGGGAATACCTGCTGCCACCCATGTTTTCTTTGTCCCGGATTGGTGTCGGCGATCGCGAGTTCGAGCCTATGGGTGGGTACTTTTGTTGTAGGGCGGGAGTGGTCTGGGATCCCCCTGCCGGGCCTTCAAAAGTCCCTGTAGGTTGTCCCCAGGGACTGTGAGGGGTGACGAGACTCGCCGAGCTTAGGGTGGGTTGTACAGGAGAGCAATAAGCGGACAGGGTCCAGTTTTGCCGGTCTCCTAAGGCACCCCCTAGGTAGCCCTGCAGTTGCCGGGAGGGGTAGGACCTCTCCACTAGGGGTAGTGAAGACTCGCCAGTTTTGGGACCCCTTCTTTTCTGTTGTATTTCCCTTTCGTGGAGTGACAGGTGTGGGTTGTGGAATTCTGTAGGATTTGGCTCGGATTTTTGGAGCTTGTAAGTACTTTTGTGGTGGGGCGGGGATCGGAGTCCCCTGTTGGTCACCCCAAAGTATGGCGGCGAGCAGTTAGACTGCTATAGCGTGCAGTAACCGCTCCAAATCCTACGATCCCCAAAGAATGTACTTACAAGTTTACTCCCTTTTTAAGTTAGAAAATTTTACTTTTAAGATTATAAGGGGAGGGATGGGTTAATCGCTTTATCTGGTGGTTAGAAGGAAGATTAGGCTTGATAGCAATCAGTGCCATCAAGTAGCTATGATTCGGACTGAAAGTGTCCCGTTATAATCCTCCTCCCTGACTCATTTCTTCAGTTTTTCCCTAGTAAATTCAGTTTACCCCCATTTGTTGCTTCCCTGCTCCCCACTTTGCTTTTCCCTCTACCCTTAATGAGAGCAGCCAGCAAACAGTATCCCATTCATTAACGCCTGGTTGCTTCTGTCTCCAGGACTCTTTGCCAGCTTCTCCGTCCTCTTGCCCAAGCGTGAGTGGCCACAGTGCTTGGGCTCCTAACCTAAGTTTTCTGTCCTTGCCCCTTTTTCCAACCCCTTCTCTCTTATTAGAGGTATAAGAGTCCCCAAGATGGCGGTGGGGGACAGTTTTAACATCTTAAAACGGCGTGCCTGGGTCACTAGGGCAGCTTCTCCTCACAATCCCTTCCTTTCCTGCCTCCCGCTCTCCTTTCCCACCATTGAGGCCCCTTTCCCACTGTCATGCCTTCCCTTTCCTGCCGCCTCCAGTCCCTCGAACATCTAAGCACTGCCAACCGCCATTCAAACTAATCGTGTCTCAAGTAGTGTCTCCCCAGGAAAGCAGCAATCTCTCAAACTGCACGGCACCGAAAAAGCACCTACCTCGAGAAACTCTGCCGACGGACAGAGACAAACTTGCTGAAAAACAAAAGACTCAAAAACTTGTGTTCTTTAAGTTAAACCCTCCCCTAATCAACGCTTACCCCAGGGATTCCAATTAATAAAGTCAATTGTGTTTGTGTTATTTCGTTTATTTAAGGTTATCGAACTTTTACTCTAAAATCACGTAAATTGCTCGGAGCACTTACTGTGCAGTTTCTTTTATAATTGGCATTTACATTTAACAACTAAGATTTCAGAGTAAAATGTCCAAATTACCCGCTGATTGTCATGAGTTCATTTGTCCCTTTCTTTAATAAATAAAATGGGGAATTGTTGCAGTGCATGCCTGCAAGTTCGAGTGCTCAAGACACCAGCTGCAGGGGCCTGTGACAGCCTGGACTGCTTAGGTCATGGAGACCTGTGGAAACCAACCGTGAGCCCCTGTGGTTGAAGAAATTATTTCTAGAGACTTCTCCTTTGTTCCCTCTTGAGTTGTGTATTATTGGTTTATTTGAATTGTGTCCCTGTCCCTCTTCCCTCTGACTGTCCCAGTTGGTCTGCGCACCAAACCACTCCCCTTTTCCTTCCCCATATAACCCTTTGTTACTGGCTGTTCGGGGCCCGCAGCCTCCAGAGTTCCAGCCCTCAGTCCGTCCCAGTCTCTCCATCCCTTCTCACCGTCCTTGGACCCTCACCCGAAGGCCCTCAAATAAATCCCTGGAAGCCTGCAGACTGCGTGTCGTACATTCTTCTGCCCCACCTCGTTTCCCGCTCGCCTCCGTCCCCCAGGGACTCCGCAGACTGGTCAGTGAGCCTCTCTACCAGGGCCCACCCGGCAGGTGCGGCGGCGGCTCGCCCTTTCTCGCCCTGGCTCCAACAGCTCCCTGTCCTTGCTATGCTGGGAGCTCAGAGCTGATGCAGCACTGCAGGTGGGCTCTCAGCAGAGCAGGGCAGAGAAGGCAGAATCTCCTCCCACCCCTGCTTTGCATCCCCACAGGGTTTTAGTCCAGCACCTGGGAGGGTCTCTGGGATGCCAGTGCACATTTCTTGTTTTTTGCACTGCAAAGCCTCTCATCCACCTTTCCCCTTCACCCTGCATCTCCCCCTACCCCTGCCAAACAGAGGATGGGATGTTTTTTTTAATTCAATCACTTGAGGAGCTCTTAAGAGCATGGTGATACCTGCTCCAACTCCAGATCAGAATCATCACAGATCTGAGTGATTAGCATTAGTTTGTGGTCTTCAGGAGAATTAACAGGATTTCAGAATTCAGCAATCCCAACCAAGTAGTAAAAATGGTTATTATTTTTTAAAAGCATACAGCTAGGTCTACAGGAGTGGATCATGTAACCAGCTGGTCCTACTCTAGCTTTAAAGTACAATATGATCCCATGAAAATTTTCATCAAAAATACTAATGCTTCCAAAAAAACCCATCAGCCAGTAGAACAACCCTACAAATCAAGCTCGATTCAAAACTGCTCAGTTAAACCACCTTCAAGGATAACCTCCCCACCACTTCTCTCTGTATTTTCCTGGACAAATTCATTAAATAGCTACAATTTTGATGTAATCACACTTCAGAATCACATCAGACTTTTGTTCTTTTTCCCGTTTAACGCATTAAAAATTATTACTGATGTAAAATATTTGATGCATTATATGATTCAACAATCCACTTTACAAAGTATGAAAATGAATAAGAAAACTTAGAGTAAAATTTAATTACTTAAATGCATTTTACTGCGAAATGTTACACAAATTATCCCATATGATTCTCCTGTCTGAGAAGTTTCACTCTTGTGGTGAGCTGCCATCTGGGTGGTGGGTAGATTCTGAAGAGTTACAACCGATTTGAGGTGCCTCTGTGCTAACGTACATGTTAATCATTTGTTTGAAAAAGATATGATTTTCAGATATTTGGATTTAAAGAATCAGACTTAAGCCTCAAAATTACTCTGCTAGTTTGAAAAGAGGTAAAGAAAAGAAGAAATAAACCTATCACGAATTTAAAATACAACTTTTCACAGGAACAAATGCAGTGGCACCAAAATTTTCCTAAGATTTTGAGGAAAAAAAAGAGAAAAAGAAAGTGTTAACATGTAAAAACCTATCCTATTTTTTTTCCCCAAGACATACTAGAGGAGAATCAAACATGACAAATAGATAAAATATAAATCCTAGTAAAGGCAAATACATTTAGTGGGTTATTTATTTTAACTAGAGTGGTTTAGGTATGCAAATACCATGTTAGACAAAATTCCATACTTTCTAGCCATCCTCAAAACAACAAAAAGTCAACTTTTCCCCCTGCCTTGTACTGCACAGACTTAGTCCTTTCCATTGAGCAGTGTGTTATGAAATAAAAACAAACATTCATTTTCAAAGCAAAGAACATAACCCCTGGGGAAAAGCGATGTGTATCCTGCCAGTATTTGAGCAATTAGTATTAAATTAACTGCTTGTATCACGAATTAATATCTTGACCTTCTACTGATGTGAGAAGCTCTAGTATAAAAGCAAAAGAGGAAGTCAACCTGTATTTGCTCTCCTCTGAACATTTGAAACAATTATTCTTAATAAAGTGGCTAAATCCTGTCATACCACTCCTGTACAGACAATTTGTCAGTCACTGTTGTTGGTTAGGCCTAAGGAAATACCTCACTAATAGCCATCCTGTATTCAAAAGAATCTGAACTCACTGAAGCAAGAGTCTACAATCTAAAGTAATTATTTAAGAAGAATCATTTCCAAATGTTCCTGCAATTTTAAACAAAAATATTCATTTACATATAATCTGATAATTACTCTTTCCACATTATATGCTTGGGAAATGCTAGTCCAACTGACCTGGATGTTTGTACACCAGTTCTTATGACCACATTATCCCTGGCAGCTCCCACCACCATGACTCCTCTTGAACCTGGTGTTTCCAAAGGCACCATGGACATATGACTGACCAAGGCCCTCACAATTCCACAGATAAGGACCATGCATCACATAGCAGAGAGTGAGCAGACTGTTAAAATAGAGGTCACCTACTTTTATGAGTATTTAAGGTCAAAATTTATTCAGACATGACACAGAAAAATCTAAATCATTCATATCTTAATTTCATTGTAAGGGACTCCTTGATTTTGAGTAAGAGTGTAATTCAACTTCAATATATCAGTCTGGGACTGCAATTAAATTCAAATATACTAAAGGACTGATTCAACAGCCACTGCAAAGATTTGTCCAGCACTTCATATTATATGGATTTATGTATATACCCCCCACAGTTCAGATAAGTGACATTTAGTTTTCTGATGCCAGAAGCTGGGACTTCCAGGAACAGAAATTGTATTAAAAATTACATTAATTAAATTAACATTAATGCCTCTATCTGCCATTACTCTATGCACAGAAAGAGCTGACTATTGCCTGCAGAGCCCATAGCACTGTCTCTTTGCTACCAGATTCATGAAAGTTCTGCATGGTTACCTTTTGAGTTCACAGAACAAGAGCTTTCTCTGGTAATCAGACCCAATCTCATGCTCTGGAAGGCAACCAGCTCACGAAGCTCTGTTTAGAAATGTATCAAGCTTAAAATCAATTGCATTGTTGGTCCCAATGCTTTAATGGAAAGGCAGTTTCAGCACATAACTTTGAACTATTTAGAAACTGCAAGACAATGAGTCACAAGAGACAAGGAAAACATGAGAACCATCCTTGTGATAGAAGTCATGATAAAGATAGCTAGCAGTACGAACTCATGTTCCTTCTCTCAGGCACACACCTGTAGTACCAGCACCCCTTGAATAAATGGTGTTTATCAGATATCAAAACCAAAAATATTTTGGAGAGGTCAATGGAAAAGAATAGCCACATGACTTAAGGAAGAGACTAATATTAGTTTTTAAAAAAGAAAACCACAAACTACAGTGTGCTAGCAACTTTCTGAATAATTATTTTGTGGTTGACACATGTCAGTGGAATACATGTCAAAATGGCAGAATCATTCTGATTCAAGCAGAATTTCCTCAAAAATCATTTCTCCTGGGTCAGGGTTTCAGGATCTGTTACCATTTAAACAGCTTTGGCAAAACACCAAACTCTGTTTATATGTGCTCATATGTGTATGCTGCTAATAGAAGCAATTAGTCATTAAAATATTGGTGCAGCCAGGTAAAGCCACAGGCTCACTGGGTGGCCACCGTGATCATTATATAAATGAAATGCAGTTTCCTAGTCTGTTGACCTCTTATCCATTTCCTATCATGTTTCTTAAAGACATTCACAGTGTGCTAAGGGCCTGATCTTCAGATAATATAAAACCACTGCAATCAGAATCCTGTGTTGCTTCACATCATGTCATCAATAATTTCACCAGCCTCAAGTAAAGCACCTCAGGATAGATGCACATCATCAAGAGCGCTAACATGCTGCAATAGGTCCATTATGTTTATTTCATCATTCCTAAATACATTTCAGACAGCTTCATTTTCTCCAGAGAATAGTTTTCTTCTGTGCTTGGAAAGTAAATTTAAATATATTAAAAGCATTGCATTCAGCAAAGATGCATTCAGAACAGGAATACTCATCATTCAAATAAATGATAATGTTTTTTTCCATCAACCTGTTCATTTATCCATGCCACTATATTTATTGATGCATTTCTCCTTCTAAGCAAGGTTGAGTAGAAATCTAGGTTCTAATTAACATTTTTATATGGCTGTGCTCTGATTAAAACTAAATGGCAACAGAGAAATTTCCATTGATCACTCAAATCTAAGGTGTAATTGCTCTACAGTGATTAGGAAAAGCTTTACATTTGGGTTTCATTAACAATCTACCAAATAAAAGAAGGTTTCACTCCATAAAGGCTATTCCTTTTTGGATGTTTTAATCTGATAAGAAGTTACAAACCTAGCATGTTATTGTGTGACATTCACTGCCTTGAATATATTATCTCTTTTGTTTTGTTCTGTTTTGTTTTGTGATGTGAGAAATATTTGTTATTACTCATCATGTCCCAGTAGAAGATTTGTACCTCATGTCCTGACCCTTGATATACGAGGGAGCGGCTCCTATTAATCCAGATGGACAAAGAAGTTGCAGCAGCATTTGACCTTCTCAGCTATATGCACTCAGTTAAAAGGGTAACTCACCAGTAGGAATGATGGATGTCCACTACAATGGCTCAGAGAAGTGCTAGTTACCAATGCAATTACTTATGTCCAAAGGAATTTAACTTTGGGGAGCAATGGTAATCCATTGAGGCTTTCTTTCCTATAGCAAAGAAATGTCATCCATCCTAGATTTTATCCTCAGAGCAGGCTTGCTGCAATACACAGGCTTATGCTGGCCAAATTCAAAGTAAATCTTGAGAGTTCTGATTCTGTGAGTTATGCTGACAATATAGAACAAAGATGTAAGAAATATGACTGTGCTTTGTAGTAACTATTGGACCATGTTCCTTTAATAGGTGATTGCTGTACCTCCTAAGATTACAGCATTATTGTGACCCACTAAGACATCTAAGAATTTGAGCATGAACATTCTCAGTACCATACAACATTATTTGATTGTTTTGTATTTGACATGTCAGTTTCTGACAACGTATTTATGAAGTATTACCATCTCTCTATTTTATTATTTGCTGAAGTGGATGTTCAAAATATAAAAATAAGTACATCCATATGAATATATTAGTTTGGGTCAGGAGTGTACTTTTGGACGGAACCACGTGATCATCCCAGCTTCTAACATTTCTGTTCACATTGTGCTGTCGTCTTTTAGTACACAAACTGTGTAACTTTCAGATGGAACTGTACCAGAAGCTCACCAATGTCAAATGAAGGACATTCGGTCCACAGGGTCATGCTAAACCAGATGCAAATTAAAATCCCTGAAATCCATATAGAATTATGTCAGATCCTTAATACCACCTGCATTCTCTATAGATCTGCTCCTACTTCACAGTGGTAAAATGTGTTGAGGCAGTGGTGTAACTAGTCTAATTTCCCTTCACTTTTGCCACTTCAGTGAAGGAGTAAAGTTGGCAGAGTAAGAAAAATTTATCCATATTGGAACATTCCATTAGTTTAATAAGTAAGTGAAAATGACAGAAATGGAAATGTTTTCCCAACAGAAATGCACACAACTTGCCAGAACTGGATAAGCAAGGGTATTAATTCACTGGATCTTTTGTAAGGATTCTAGGATAATTCAGATTGAAAAGGATTCCAGGAGGTCTATAGTCCAACATCTGGATCAAATCAAGGTCAGCGCTGACCTCACGCAAGGTTTCCAAGGGTTTATCTAGTCTAGTCCCAAAATCCTCCAAGGATAGAAACTGCAAAATCTCTCTGGACAACCTTCTCCACTGCTTGTCTGTCCTCACGTAGAAGAAGTTTTCTTGTACCCTGACTGAAATCCTTTTGTTTCAGTTAAAGCCCATTGTGTCACATTTTCCCATTATGTACTGATGTGAAAAGCCAGCTCTGTCTTCTTAATAACCCTCCTTGTAGGTACAGGAAGGAGGCTATGGAGTCCTTCTTCAGGCTGAACAAGCTCAGATCCCTAGCCTCTTTTCCCAGGGAAAATACTCCAGCACAACCAACTTGGCTACCTTCTGCTAAGCTGGATGATCTTTCTATGCGTTTCATGTGCTGGATGGCCCAAAGCAGGGCTAGTGTGGTCCCCATGCCATCTGATGAGTGCACAGTAAAAAGTGATAATTACTTCCCTCAGTCTACTGGCTGTGCTGATGTCAATAAGGCTCAGGATGCTCTTGGCCTTTATTGCTGCCAAGACACACTGCAGGATTCAGCTCAGCTTGCCATCATCCCAGAGCCCCAGGGCCTACCACAGAGGTGTTCCTCCCTGTTATGTCAGTCTCCAGCCAATCAGTACCACTGCCAGGGGGTGTTCCTTTCCATGGACAGGACTCTGTTCTTTTCTCTGTTGAATTTAATATTCACACAGAAAATTGCAAGCAGAGGAATCAATTCTTCTGCATACTGAGGAGGGCAGGAAGGTTTCTAAAGCAGTCATTACCTTTGTCATCGCCTTTGGTTTAGAAAGGATCCTCTTCATTTTTGGGAAACAAGTGGTAGCAACTGGCCTTGCCTGACACTTTAATTAAAGGGACATGAGCACTTGGCATGAAACTTTCACTTTTCTCATGCTGCTTGCAATTTGGAATGTGATTCTGACTGAACCAACAGACCCAGTGATAAAGAGGTGTCATGGTTTGACCCTGGCCAAATGCCAGGCACCAGGCATCTGCTCTCTGCACTCTCCCCTGCCACAGCTGCGCAGAGGAGAGGGAAAATGAAGTTAACACACAGTCACAAAGGGCTCATGAGTTAAGATAAGGAACTGGGGAGGACACACCGAAGGGCAAAACAAGCTGAAACTTACAGTTGCAAAGTGATTTATTAACCTAAACAGAGTCAGACAAAGATAATGAGAAATAAAAATAAGCTCTTAAGGCACCGTTCTTTCACTCACCTCCCTCCCTCTTAAGACACCGTTTCTCTGCTAACCCTCCTCCCTCCTTCGCACCAACAGCACAGGGGTGGGGGGGCCAGGGTATGGGGATTTTTTAGTCAGTCCATCACCAAGATTTCCCACATCTTCTTCTGCTGCTCAGGGAGAGGAGTTGTCTTCTTCGTAGCAATGGGTCCCTCCCACGAGAGACAGTCCTCTGTGAACTTCTTTGGCATGGGTTGAAATCTCATGAGCAGCAGCCCACCCAAATCTGTTGCAACATGAATCCTTTGTCTTGCGAGGGAGAGCACCCAACGTTGAGAGCACTGTTTTCGGGTCTGCCTTGTCGTGAAAAGTAGTGAGCTTATCTCAGTACTTCTGTTCTTTGGTTGTTAATTAATAAATAGTTGTTCTTCACAAGCTGGGGAGTGAGTTGTGTTGCTCACCACGTCTTTGTTCCCCCCCTTGTCAATTTGTACAGATCATAATGCCCTAGCGAAGATTAAAAAGCCAGATCTGATAGCTGCAACGATGGTTAGACAGGTATGTACATGATAAACAGCTCTTGATGCAAAATGTAAAGCATTGCTCAGTGTGAGTTAAATTGCTGCTTATGTTTTAGGTCAGTTAGTTTTATACAATATTTCCATTTGAGAAGCAAAGCATCTACCTTTCCACATCTTACCATTCTTTTGCTGTCTAATTATCATTTGAAAGTAATGAGAATTTGAAAAATTTGTGTGTAGTTGCTGCTTTGATCCCCAAAAGGTTGCCAGCCACCTAAAAGCAGCAACAGAAAGTCGGCTGGCAGCGCTGAACACAGCCCGGGAGCGCAGCCGCAGTGACGCAATCAGGTGAGTGCAGCTTCCAGGAGAACGGTAGCACTTTAAGAAGGCGGTAAATATGAAAGAGGCGTAGACTTCTGCACTTGGGATTCTAGAAGGTTTATTGTAGGAACAGGGGCGGAGGACGAGGTAAAGGATGAGGTTGCCTAGAATCCAAAAACCCAGAAGCCCCGGGCCCGGTTCTGCACAGCGTTAAAAGGGCGGTGAGAACGGGGCATGCCCAGCCCCAGAGGACCTATCTGGAGGGTTCTTAGGGTGAAGAGCAGGCTTACAAACCTGTAACAGTATTGCATGGGATGGTACATGACTTTTAACCAATGGGATGTTTTAGCTGGGGGAAAATTCTGGAACAGAAATTATAAATTTAAGGCTAATTCACTGCAGCATGCAGTCACTAGGCATCTTTGAAGACCCAATATTTTAGAAAGCATGGAATGGTCCAAGCAGACCCACAAGTCCTCTGGACCACTGAAACTGGGCCTTTGGTTTTAATTCCTTAATGGAAAGCCAACCATAATTCTGCTAGGATTGTGAAGGGATTGTACTGCTTGAAGTGGAATACATGCTAAATGCTACTAGACGGACTGTCACAGATGATAAGTGTTATCCACACGTTACCATAACCACAATAGAGTCATACCTCATACTCCTTGGCCTCTTCTATACAGGACATAGTAAGGAACATCTCCAATGGGCTGCAGCCACCAATGGGATTCAGTTCTGGCTCTCTGCCAAATCCTTCCTTTGCCAGCACCAAAACACAGAATCACACAGAATCACACTAACTCATTTAGATTGAAAAAGACCTCCAAGATTGCTAAGTCCAACTTAAATTGATCATCACCTTGTCAAGCAGACCATGGCACTGCCTTGGGCAATGATTGAGTCCATTCAAAAGTTTAATAACCCTTTCTGTGAAGAAATTCTTCCTGATGTCAGACCTGAACTTCCCCTGGCACTCTCACCATATCACTTGCTGCCTGGGACAAGAGCCCGACACTACCTGGCTACACGCTCCTTTCAGGTAGTTACAGAGAGTGATAAGGCTTCCCCTGAGCTTCCTTTGCTCCAGGATAAACAGCCCCAGATCCCTCAGCTGCTCCTCATAAGCATTACCCTCTAGACCCTTTCCCAGCTCCGTTCCCTTCTCTGGACATGCTCCAGCCCCTCAATGTCTTTCTTGCAATGAGAGGCCCAGAACTGGACACAGGACTCAAGGTGGGGCCTCACCAGTGCCCAGTATAGGGGGACAATCCAGTCCTGGTCCTGCTGCTACACCATTGCTGATACAGGTCCAGTGCCATTGGCCTTCTTGGCCACCTGAGCACACACGGAGTCATGTTCAGCTGTAAGCAGCATTCCTAGGTCCTTTGCCTCTAGGCAGTTTTCCAGACAGTCCTCCCCCACCCTGTAGTCCTGTCATGATCCGGTTAGTAAAATTAGTAGAAAGGCCTCTGCCTGGATTAAGGTGCAAATGAGACCATATGTCAAAGTCAATAGCATGGGCTTTATTTAATAGTAAATATGAGAGAGAGAAAGAAAAAAAGAAATAGAAAAGAGGTGGGGGGACAGAAAAAGAGTGGCAGAGACAGAATAAAGAAAGTATCACCATCTGTGGGTCCAAATGATATTCTGTTGATTGTCTCCAGCTGGTCTTCTTGGTGGTGAAAGTCCCCCCCAAAAAACATAGAATCCCATGGATTTATATATGTTCAGTCTAGGTAGGAAAACCCAGGCACCTCCCTGGTGGTGGGAGGGGATTGCCATTGTCTCTTACAACAAGCTCTGTATTTGTTGAATCACGGTGCAGTCCTGTGGTGCAAGGCCTCAGAAATTACTCGGGGTGGGGGGGCACTTCGGGGGGTCATTGATGGATTAAGGCACCTCCTCAGTTGCTCCTCACGTGAATGTCCTGTGGATGTGGCTTTCCTGGGGTTGGGGGTTCCACAGACAGTTTGCATGAGGGAGGATGGGTCCACTGCCCCTGAGCAGTGGTTATGACTCACCAAAACTTCCTCCCTGCACCTCAGTTGTGGGAGGAAATCTGTGCAACCGTGCTGTTCCGTCCCGCTGTAAAAAGGGGAAGTCGGGAAAGATTCTTTTTAATAGATTTCTTGGACAAAACATAAAGCGTAAAGGCAGCAATATTATATCTGAGAACTGTTAATTGATAAAGAAGGGTAAGTGTTCCTACCGAAGGGGGACAGAAAAAGGAACAAAGAGGGAAAAAGAGAGATGGAGAGAGAAAGAATACCGGACAGATCGTTACCGCTGTATCCCGGGCGCCCGTTCGGCGAGGGTTTAGCAGGTGGAGCCTGTGCACTGCGAGCTGCCAGGAGTCTGCGTGGTGCCCATGGCGGGCTGGGCGTGATTTCCAAACAGCAGCAGCTGCGTGTGCCTTCCGTGGGCGAGGAACAGGAACAAGAACAGGCTGCCGTGGCTACAGGCACACTCGAGGAGCAGCTGCAGGGTCGGAGCACGGTGGCTGCAGGCGGCGACGGCTGCGGAACACACGGCGGCTCCGGGCTGAGTGCAGGCAAGGTTTAGGCGGGGGCGGCGGCTCCGTGCTGAGTGCAGGTGGGGGCGGCGGTTCCGGGCTGAGTGCAGGCAGGGTGCAGCTGGCGGCGACTCCGTCGGGGATACAGCACAGCACGAGGTTGTCGCGGCGATGGAACTGCCTCGGGGGAACGGCGAAGCAGAGCAGGACACGGGCAGGCATGGCGGGCAGGCATGGCAGACAGCCAGGGAGCGGGATTGCAGGGAGAAACAAAAATGTGAAGAGGGGGAGGGGGCAGAGCTGACCCTCCAGGCGAGCCCCTGGTCCCTCTGAGAAAATGCCCACCCGGAGTTGTGTCGCAGTAAACTGCTTTTATGTGCTTAGCTTTCCTATAGCGTGACCTCCCTCGCATTTTTTCCCGGGCATCCGGGGATCTGTCCCACCAGCAAGGGTGTCACTTGCAGACCATCAGTGGAAGCTTCGTCTTTCCTGATTGGCTGCCAGGCGAAGCCTGTCTGGAGACAGAGCTCCCAGCACGTACACAGACCCTAAAGGTTATTTTTTTCACCTCAGGTATCATATATGTTGAGGCATAAATAAAAGTCAGATTGGTCTCTCTCACCTGCTCCCAGCAAATGGGTCTGTGGGCTACAGCCTCCCTCACCCTGAAACAAGCCAGAGATGATTATTAGCATGGCTGCTGGGTTAGGCTCGCATTCTTTTTCTTGTTTACTTGTTTACTTCTCCCCGGGCCTGAGATGACTGAAGAATAGGTTTCCCTTTATCTAATCTGAGCAATTTGACTTTCAGTCCAGAGTTCCAGTCAGGCATAATGTCCTAGGTTGCAATACAGATATATTTAAATATTCTATTACCACCAGCTGTGGGCCGTTAGCTGCTATCACCTGCTAAAGACCCACTCCGGATGAAAGGCAATGGGCCATCCGTTAGCTGTTACCAGCTGCTAATGACCCACCCCGCATGACAGACAATGGGCCATCAAGGACCCAGCGTGTGACTCATGGACTTATCTCATCCCATTGTGGGATGCTCTGCCCAGGAAGGAGGGGCCAGGTGTTCCCACCTGGATATAACCTAACCTTGGGACTGCCTGAGCTAGCCCTGTCTACTGGGTTCCCAGAGGACAAGAGCTACCACTGGATCTTCAGCTGGAGACTAGACCTTCACAGGATCACCGCTTCAACTGGACTACTTCAGTTGGACTGCTACCACCACCCTAACAGGGTGTTAGGTTGTATCTGACTTTGTCAGTGCTTTTCCTTGTATTATTTCACTTATTTTTAATTTCAGTCTGGACTTGTGATCTTCCACTGGTTTGTTTTCAAACCAACACACTTCTTTATGCAGTCTTGCTGTAATGAGCAAAGCTTTATATTAGTGTTTGAGGCATGAGCTGTTTCAGTCTCTGACAAGCCCTGCATGGGAAACATGGGAAATGCTTTTGAATCCTGCCAATAAACATTAACTTTTTAACAATGACAATTTTCATTGTGTTTGTGTAAAGATAAGTGACCCAACATGTGGCTTGGCTTACAAAATATCGTAATTTAGTGACTTAGTCTTCACAGCAATAAAGTGATACATTTCTGACTAAAAGTTTCATACAAAATCAATTAGTCTCTAGGTAACCTTTGAATTCTTGTTCATCAATTTGTTATATAGACTTCAATCCAGGTAGAATAAGTTACTATTATCAGCATCTTTTAGGCCATGGATAGCCATATTTGAAGCTGCTGCATGAAACAAAACAAACAAGAAAGGCTTTGAGAAGCATTCTTTTTTTGTCCTCAGCCATCATACTGAAATTAATCATCGTTGAAATTCACTGATCTTTGCTCTCATACACCTCTCATGCTGTACCTGTCTCAAAATTTTCATTAAGCTGCATGGGAAATCATTAAATCATTAAAAAACCCAGATGAGCTAGCATAACAACAGCTGCACTGAGATAAGTTGTCAATATTGTTCACATCTAGATAAGAAGTAAAATGCACTTGTTTGCAGAGACTTGTGTCGTGGGTTTGAGACAGGACCCTGCCAGGAGGACGCACGAAAAAGGGCAAACAGGCTTCAAGCTTAAAGTTGCAAAAGGTGATTTAATTACCTAACAGAATTGGAGGATAAATGCAAGGCAAAAAGAAACTTTTCATACATCATTTTGTTCACTCCCCCCTCCCTCTTACGAACCTATAGTATTCACCCCCTTTCCTCCTTTACAATCCACAAGCCGGGTGGGGGGCGGGGCAGGGTGTGGGGTCTCTTTTCAGTCCACAGAGCAGATTCTCAAATTTATTCATCACTACAATTCTTCTACTACAAATACTCTTTATCTCTACTTGTCTCTCTCTCTCTCTCCAGACAGTTTTCTGCTCTCACCCCCACCCTCTTAAGAAGCAGTCTCTGCACTCACCCCTCCCTTCCCTCTTTCCAAACCAGCAACACAGACACGGGCAGGTTGAGGGGTCCTCTGGTCAGTCCAATCAGGAAAAGAGGTTCTCTACTTAGCCAGGGGTCCTTCCCACGACAGACAGTCCTCTGAGAACTTCATTGGCGTGGGTCCAATCTAACAAGCAGCATCCCGCCCAAAATTCTGCTGCAACATGAGTCTTTTTGTCCATAGGGCGCTGTGCAGACTCTCCCAAGCTGAGGCCAGGCTGCTTCCATCCCAGGAGCAAGGCCTTTCTCTCCCTTGCAAGGCCTTTGCAGTTTTAACTCTTAAATGAGACTCCAACTGGTTCACAGTCTTTTCCAGGCATCCACCTGCCCTTCTGGCGTGGGCTGTGGGCAGAATTTCTGCACTCCTGTGGACTCCATGGGCTGCAGGGGGACCTCCTGCCCCCCCATGGCCTTCGCTGTGGCTTGCAGAGGGTTTTCAGCTCCAACACTGGAGCACCTCCTCCCCCACCTTCTTCACTGACCTTGGCACTCTCCATGCTGTTCTCCCTCTACATATTTTCACCTCCACCTCCTCCTCCTCCAACTACAAAGAAGTGAAAGAAGTGCGCGCCTGCTTTGTTTTGAATTTTTCTTAAATATGTTTTCACAGAGGCGTAACCAGCACCTCCAATTGGCCCAAACTTGGCCAGCAGCATGTCCATCACCTTCAGAGCCATCAGAGATTGGCTCTGCTGGACTTGATGTAAAAACTTCCAGAACTTTCACTCAGGACACACAGGAGCCATCTTTGTGCCACACCCCACCCCTCAGACACCTCCCTAGGCCTACTAGAACAGCTTCTGACGGGTCCAAATTTCTCCTAGATGTTAAAAATACTTCACTGATGTTTTGGGCCAATCAAAACCACCACACTTGTGACTAAAATCTTTAAGAATTATGTAAATTATGTGTAATTAGGAATATATTGTGAGAAACTAAGCTCACTCAATTAAAAATTTAACAGTTTATTAGAAGGACAATAAGGGACAAAGGATAAAAAGCCTCCTACAAAGTAGAGGGTTGCAGTGCTAGGTGCTTAGCCAGGGTGGAATATGGCCAGAGACACACCTCTGAGCCAGGAGAGACAATTTTTATACCCCTCTGACCCCACCTCCTTAGAGGACTTTCATTGGCTCATTGTCTCATTGGGCAGTTGTCTCCAGGATCTTTATGGTGTTCCAATTGGCTCATTTTCTTTAGTCCTCATTGGCTTGTTGTTTCTAGGGTCTTCTGATAGGTTAGTTACTCGTCCAATGATGGTATCTCAGCTATCCCTTTATGCTGATAGTGAGTGACACCTGCACCCGTCCCCTTTCGCAAAATCTAGAAACTTCTGTGGACATATAACAATTAATAAAGGTACATAGCAATATACATAGCAATTAACTATAACATATAACAATTAACATCCAACAATTAATCTTACAACCAATTACAAAAGCCAACTTCCTTGCTTCATTCATAATAATGTGAATGACAGCACAAGAAGAAATGGCACTAATAAGGAGCACAGAAAGAGCAGGTGTTGTATGGTGCTAAAATCACCCGGCCATCATACATTATGGCACATCTCTACATACAACTTCAAGATGCTCACAGCAGGAAAACAAAAGGCAAACTACAATCAGAGAGGGAAACAATGCATGTGAGTAGATCTTCAGAATTCCCTAATGAAGGGACAGGAGGAAAGAGAAAAAGATAAAAATCACCATCAGCTACTTGAAGGCACAAGAGGCACATGCAAATAACAGGTACATGGTTGCTAAATGAAAACAGTGTGGCAGGTTTGAGACCCTTCGTGGTCAGTGACCCTTTCTCTCTGTGCTCTCACAGGTAATCCTGCCCCAGGCTCCCTACACAAACATTGCACTACTTGTAAGTGTGAAGAGCATACATATGAGTGAATAACCCCCACTCTCTTTAAAATAATTATTTTCCTTCTTGTGCTGACTGAAATATGATTTGTTCCACTAACTGTAATGTTTCTTTGCCTCTTAAACACCCACAGCTGTTGGAAATGCATTGTACGTAGTGTGGCAGCAAGTATTTGAAGAAAGTTGTCCATTAACGTGGATCTCTTCTGTAAAACTTAATTTTTTTAAATTCATGTTATGTTTAATTTCTCTTCCATGCTACCATTTATGATTATTTTGTACACAAATATTGGAAAATTCAGAACGTGACAATATCTTTTTCTTTGATTCTCTAAGTTAACACAATCAAAAGCTTATATTTCCATCAGAAAACTATTTCCAAGACAGTAATACTTTTAATAATCTTTGTCCTACAGTGCAAACTCCTGTGTTTCTCTGAGGGAAGCAGTAATGTTCACAGAACAAACCATAAAACTCTCTTGAGTTAAACTGCACATAAAGGCACTATAAGCAAGCAAATAAAAGTGCTTTCATATTTCTTAAATTTAATTATATCACAAGTCATTTTCCTGGACAGTCCTTTTTTTTTTTTGACAATTTTTCAATTTCAGTATTAAAGAGACATCAAGTGCCATTAAAAGTTTTAATGCTTCTTTTTTTTAAGTGAGGGAGCATGAAAACAAACTCTTCCCATTATTCATCTCTTTTGTGATGCTAAATTGAACATAACTTGAAAGTGATATATTTGACAGAAGAATATAGGTTAAATATGCAACTGAAATAATGTATGTGAAATGAGAAGAAAAACTCTGTAGTGATTTAACCCCAGCTGGCAATTAAGTACCACGCAGCTGCTCATTCACACCCCTCCCTCTTGTTGGATGGGGGGAAAAAAAGATAAGAAAGGTTTAATATTTGAAAGAAATTAAAATATTATAATAATGATGTGAAGACTACTACTAATAATAGTATACAGAAAGAGAGGGGGATAGAGAGAAAGTGAAAACCCAAGGAAGACAAGTGATACACAATAGAGTTTCTCACCACCCACTGACCAATGCCCAGCCCATCCTACAGCAGTGATTGGCTCCTCCTGGCCAACTGTCCCCGTTTTTATACTGGGCATGACATTCTATGGTGTGGAATATCCCTCGGGCCAGTTCAGATCAGCTGTCCCAGCTGTGCTCCCTCCCAGCTTCTTGTGCACATGCCCACTGGCAGAGCATGGGAATCTAAAGTCCTTGTCTTAGGGTAAAAAAAATTTACCAATAGCCAAAACATCTGTGTATTATCAACGTCATTCTCATACTGAATCCTAAACAAAGCACTGTACAGCTACCAAAAACAAAATCAACTCTATCCCAGCCAAAACCAGGACACTGGTGTTTTTTTGAAAAATCCAAATAATTCCTATATGCTTTTAAGGTTTGTCTGAACTGCCATCAAAAAGCATTCTGTTATCTTCAACCCAAAAAATATTCGTGGCAATCAAAAATAAGTGAAGGTATGCAATTTCAGTTTAAAACCATCACTAGCACACATCAGAAAATATAGCAAAGTATGGCAATGTATTATTTCCCTTGATAAAAAGGGAAGGGGCGGGGGAGGAAGCAGAATAAACCAAAAACCAAACCAAAGGAAAAAGAGCACAAAAACCCACACCCAACCAGTTTGAAGTGTTTAGAAATAATTTTTAAGGTTTCTTCAGCCCATGCATTGCTAATTATTTCATTTCAGATAAAATAACAAATACGCAAAGTACTTTATCCACTTTCCATTCAAAACTCTACAGGCCCAAGAGCAATGAGCTGATTGGCACTTCAGTGAAAAGGCTTTGTGCTGATTGTCATGCAGAAAGGCTGATGGAATACTTTTGTCAGAGACAACTATAAACTGCCAAACAAAGATTAACAATCATGGGAAAATATTACATTTCCCAAAAGTCACCGACATTGTGACTTCTTTGACAAACAGGACTTAACTCAGTTTTAAATGACACTGAAGCTATGAAAACTTTTAAGCTTTGATTGCATCTTAATGTAGAAACCAAGCAGAGAATTCTTCTATCTTATTGTAATGAACTTCAATTTAATAATTCATAATTTTTAATATTTTAATAGATGTCATGCTTTAGAGCCTACCCAAGCAAATTGTAAAACCACAAGGTATAGAAGCATCCTCACTACAACACAACAGCAAAAAGGATTTCATAGTTTTCTGAGCAATGAATGCTTGCCTCAGTAAAAATTTATGTGCCCTTTACCCTCACACATTAGGGAATTTGTATCAAGAAGCTATTCATTACATACTCAGAGACTCTGTACCAGTGTAGCTTTGTATTCTTCTCTCTGGAGTTTCTAAATGCTTAAAACTACATGCAAATGCAAAAATTTTCAGTGTACGATGAGTAATGAAAAAGCCTTAATCTAAAAAATCTAGGCAGTAACAAGAAAATTAATCACAGGAGGGAAATCCAGTATATTAAATAATTAATTAAATGAAATGTACAGCTCTAATTTATTTAGCAGGAAATATTTATGTTAGAAATGTACAGTCATTTGTTACTGCAGGCTCCGGAAGGGTGGCACAAGCTGGCTCCCGCCCAGAATGAAGTCCCTGGTCCGTGTAATTCCACCGGATCCTGGGTGGGCGGCCCCCGGGGTCCCACGGGCTGGTGTGAGTCTCCCAACCACGGAAATTCAGCAGGAAATGAAGTAAGACGAAGAAACGAACTGGAACTCCATCTCTGTTCTGTCAGGCAGGTTTATTTGGGGTAAGGAAAAAGGGGTTCCAGGGGAAGGAGGTAGGTCAGCGGCTGGCAGCCCAGAGATGCAGGATTCAGGACCCCTCTCTGACGCAGACGCTAGCTTTTAAGGGGAAAGGAAGGGGAGGGACTGCCTCCCTTAGAGCCAGTCTTAGGTGGAGGAGGGGAGAATTGACGTGGAGAACACACCGATAGGTTTTCAGGTACAGCAGAGTGCATATTTTAAAATAAGCCAATAGTATACAGGGCAGGGAAACAAAGGAAGCACATGGAGATCTGAAAATTGCATTACTACAGTCATTGTAGCTAGCATAGTTGTTTACATCAGATTGCAAGGTAGACTGCCAAGGATGGGCTTTCCAGCAATGACATAAAAGAGGTGTGTCCCTACATGTGTCCAGAAGTATGATGCAGCCAAAGGAATGGTGATTTTATTTTCAGGATCTCCTCTCTGCATGGTTACAGAGGTCCAAAGTTTACAGCCAGACCCACACTTTCAGCTAATAGGTTTTTACACCTGCAGATGCTGCAGTTTACCATTTCTGTTACAAGAGTGGTAAGCACTGGCAGATCTGCATTCAGGTGATTCAACCAGATCATCCTACCTATCCAGGCTCACCTGGAAAACTTCTTGTAAAATTATACTGACCGTAGAGCCTTCTCTGGGGACACAGAGAAAGTCACAGGAAGTTTTTCAGATGTTCAACACCCTAATGACAAAGTTACAGGCTGTTCTGGATTTTCAAAGTGTTTTGGTTCTATCCTAATTCAGGACTTTGCAGCTGTTCTCTTAAGAATTTTTCTGTGATCTCTCACTTTCTTTTTTCTCTCAGCCTCCATCTGTACAAAGTAGGATCTTTGGGAGACATTAATCAAAAAGTCCCCTTTGGTATTTCTGTTCCTATTTGTAGCAGAAAATTCACAGCCAACTTACTCTTGACTGAATGAATGAAGTTGAAAGAAGGAAAATACAAAGTGAAGAAGGAAAAAAGCACTGGTTATCAAATAAAGAGTTGCAGCTGACAAAGTTTAACATTTAATTTTTACTAAGGTACTAGATTCTAACAAACCAAGAACTTTCTGGTTTTCCTTGCTTAGTGTTTTTCACACATAAAATATGTGATTCTGTTCACTGTTAGTCTTTTTAAGTGGGTTTATGTATTTATTCTGGTAAAGCATTATTAAAAAACATGTCAAGCAGTCAGGCTTTGCAAAAAAGACAATGTGTTTATGTAACTGTCAGGAACATACACGACTAGACATTCTAGTCCCAAAAATGGAAAATCAAAGTGGTTTTTGATTTGCAAAAATATTCTAATATCTGTACCTTGGCAAATCTAAAACCTGTTGTTCTTCCATTTTGTCAGATGAGGTATTTGGAAAATAGGTCTGGTCATTCTTAGACATCAAATAGCATTTTTTCTTGTGAACATTTCAGAAAGTTTAGTAAAATTATTTCATTTACCCAAATCAAATAATAAGGTAGAATAGAGTGGAAGGATGATCAGCATTATGAGATCATGCATTAAAGCATGTATAACAGCAGTTTGCCTCCCATAAATCTCTAGGCATATAGAAACAAACTTAAGAACTGGAAAAAATAAGTCTACTGATAAAGGAATATTCTAGGCTTGATTTGAAGTTTTCTAAATCTCTTGAGTTTATTTTTAATTTTTGATAGATTAATGGTGGCAAGAAAATAAAAAAAAATTTGGATGATATATTTATAGAGAGATTCTAGGACATAATTTTTATTAGGTAATAGATGACTTTTTTTCAGCTTGGAAGATATCTTACAGTCCTCTTTCCTAGATCTTTGACTATACTTTATGGATCAAAAGAACTGTTAACTTTTTTCTTTTTTTTCCTGCAATGAAAATATGGCAGAAGCAATATCCAAAATCCTGTTTACAGTCTAAACAAAGGAAAAGTTCTATCAATAAACTTGAATATAAAGGTTTGCATTTCCTGTAGAATTGCTACTTATTGCAAGAGTTTTGAGTACTTGTTATAGAGACAATATTTTCTTTCGCAGTCATGCCATTCACAAAAATCCCTATGGCACCAATGCAGTAATGATACAAGAACTGTAAATACAATTTGGGTACCAACTTTCAGATCAAGTCAGAAAGAAGCAGAAGAGCAGTGCTTCACAACTGGACAGCATGGAAGTCATTGCCCACCAACACTCAAGGTTCTCACCAGGGTGTTCTCACTGACCAAAATCCCTTGGAGCTCAAGGTTAGTCATCCAACGACACTTTGGAGAAAGAGTAAAAATAAAGGGCGAGATTTTTAATGTAACAGTGAAGTGAAAGTTAAAACAGTAGGAAATTATTCTGAAGTTTCTGAAGAATAAGAACAAGC
Organism: Lichenostomus cassidix; assembly: GCF_008360975.1. Classification (NCBI taxonomy): domain Eukaryota; kingdom Metazoa; phylum Chordata; class Aves; order Passeriformes; family Meliphagidae; genus Lichenostomus; species Lichenostomus cassidix. The sequence continues at coordinate 101,007,981 of NC_139479.1, read as the reverse complement.
AGTTCTCTCTGACTTCATGCTGCCCCAGTCATTCCTCCTGTGTATCAAGGATCACCTCCTTCACCAAGTATAGCCCTATCTAAAATAGTGCTGCCTTAGGCCATCTCACTTGTACCACAATTGTTCCATCCTTTCCCTTCAGGAAACATCTCCTGGTGTTGTAGACACTTGTGAAGGTTTTCATTCAAGAGAAATACTGCTGAGATTCAGACTAAAGGGCCCAGATTTCCTCTTGATTGGGGTCCAATGATTTCGACATCATAAGTCAGGCACTTCCTTTCCTTGGTACATTCAGCAATGTACTTTGCTGTCTTTGTAAAATCTGGGCACACATTCAACTTGTAGCACCAAACTGACACAGAAATAGATTTTTGTGATACCATTAGTCTTCAAGAATAATTTGTATAAAATATTCAAAAGCAGAATGACGTGAAGCACATGTTTAAATAGTTCTGTCTTATGCAACTTAATGCCAGTCTTAAAACTGAATAATTTAGCCATTCTTCTACTAGTCATTCTGCCTTAATTTTATTTTCATGATCTCTGAATGCATTTTTAACTTGATTAGCATGTATTTTCCATTAGTTCCATTTCTAAAAATCTTGGAGCAAAATGAGAATATTACCTTTTTTTTAACAAGCTCTTAGACTATTAGAATTGTCTCTTACTTAGAGTTTATTACATTATATGAGCCTTTTTTAATTAAACTATTTAAATATGTGATCAAAGTGCATGAAAATAAACAAATACTCTGAGCATTTTAATAGAGTTGCAATTAGATTTTAAAAATACACGCAGATTGGACCCAAGAAGTTTGTGTTATTTTATCACAATTCTCTAAGATCCTCTGCTGTCCAAGTTTCAAGTTTGAAGGGTTTACAGATTATTCTGATGAGACAGAGAAGAGAAAGCATATCATAAAAATTTTTAAATGGGATTATATCAAAACATGGGATTATATCAAATATGTAGATTTCATAATCTAAATTATTATGAAGTCAACATCTTTGATTTTCCCATCATGAAACAAAAAACAAAATATATACTTCCAGTAGACTGAAGGGATCCTTACTGGTGCTCTTTCCTAGAGGCTGTGCTTAATTCATCATAATGAAAAAGGCATATTCCCCTCAGAAGGGAAGTAGCGTAATACCTAGGAACTGGAAGTTATGATTTACCCTCCCAAGACCTGGTGGGAAGCTCATGCTGGAGCAGGCTGCTGGCAGGATCTGAGGCCCCGCAGAGAGAGAAGTCCACACTGGAATCACGTTTGCCAGCAGGATTTGTGACCCCACAGGAGACCCACTCTGGAGCACCCGGTTTCTGATGATCTGCAACCTGTGGGAAGGACTCACATTAGAGAAGCTTATAGAGGATTGTCTCCTGTGGTTCAGACCCAAAGCTGGAGCAAGGGAAGTGTGTAAGGAGTCCTCCCACTGAGGAGAAAGGAGTGGTAGAGACAACATGTGCTGAACTGACTGCAACCCCTGTTCCCCACCTCCCTATGGGGCTAGGAGGAGATAAAAAACCTGGGAATAAAGTAGAGCCCAGGGAGGAGGGAGGTGTAAGGGGAAGGTGTTTTAAGATTTGGGTTTATTTCTCATTATTTTACTCTGATTTGATTGGTAATAAATTAAACTATTTTCCCCAAGTCTGTGGCAACGTGGTTCTGCAGATTTCCACGAGGCTTTTCCTTTGTTCTCCGGCTCTGTATGTTATTGCCTGTTTTGAAATATGCATCCTGCCTCATCAGAACTCTATTGGTGCGTATCCCTGCCTTTCTTCCCTCAGACTCTCCTGGATTGGCTCTCCAGAGCCAATCCCGCCCCCATTCCCTTCCCTTATAAACCCATGCCGGCGTGAGCCCGGGTGTTACTGTTTCTGGGCTCTCAGACCCCTTGCCCTTCCCCCATGCTCCTCCCTCTTTCGCCTCCCCTGGAACCTTACCTGAAGACCCCAAATAAACCTCCCTGGGAGAACAGAAACGGTCTCCACTACGTTCTTTCGTCTCATCTTGGTTTCCGCAAAGTTTCTGTCACCTGAGCTTCATGCCACGCCGTGCGCTCCTCAGAGCCCCGGACTGGCGTCCCAGCTCTGCACCGCCTGGACTTGCATGGAGGTTCACAGCGGCGACCCTTTCTCGTGGGGTTTTGGGGGTTTTGCTGCCTTCCCCAGAGCGAGAAACTTCACAAGTCAAACCTGTTTTGTCCATGACAGTAACTGGTAAGGGATCTCTCCCTGTCCTGATCTCAACCCACAGATCTTTTCCTGTATTTTCTCTCATTGTCCAATTCAGGATGGAAGTAATAGAGCACCTTTGGTGGCACCTGGCATCCAGCCAGGGTCAACCCACCACAGGCCCACCCATTATCTTGACAGTCCTAGAAATCTTCCAAGTATTCTAAGATAGCACTGACAGAAACTTGTCCTAAAGATTTATAGTCTAAGTGCACAATCTAACAAAGGGGTTTTTTTTTCTTCTCTCCTAATGAAAGGGTATCTATTAAAGCATCCAGTGAAATTAAGACACATACACACACAAATAACCAAATAAATTATCTGGAAGGAAGAAAATTATTAGTGCTTTAAACTCTGCTTAATGCTTCACAGAAGTATTCTGGCAAGATTTCTTAGAAGTAGAGAGCACCTATTTACAAATTCATACTTTTAACATACTGCCTTTCAAAACCCTTGGCTCCATAATGTCATGTGAATACAAAATCCAATTAACTGTAATGGAATTCTGCATAAATAGAGGGTTAGTATAAATGGTGTTGGCCTATTCCCTAACCTCAGTTCAATGTTTAACACAGCTTGGTTATCAAAGGTTGGAAATATTGTTTCTTAATTAAATTACAATTAAATAATTAAATTACAATTAAAATATTGTAATCTTAAACTTTCCATGCACTGTATACCTCTGACAGAACTGGTCTATCTATGTTTGGATACTAATTCAAGTTTATATCCTTCTTTATGTAGATGTGCAAATGGAAATAGCTAAGAAAACATCTTTTTTTGTTAAAATATTGATAGGAATGAAAGTTGATGAACTTGAAAATCAATCCACATGTGCATTTTCAGGTAACCAGCTGTAAAAATTAAATGCATAGAGAGAAAAATACATAGTGAAGAAGAAACATATTAATATGTAGAGACTAAAACAGTCAATTTGAAAAAAAAATTCCTACTACAAAAAGAAAAGAGTTCCTTAGCAGTATAATTGTCACCTATACATACTACTTCAATGTCAGAAAATATTAACTCTGTCAGTGAGAAAAATTACAGCTTTTTTCAAACTTAAAAATTCAAATAATACAAACTAAGAAAATTCAGAGAAGTAAAACAAAAGATGTGCTCCCCTCACCTGCTAAAGCAACAGAAATACAATTTATTTATAGTAATATGAACCACAATCCATTTCTGAAACCTTTTTTTAATGAGATTATTAGTGAGGAGTGAAGAACTATCAGAATCAGAAGTCACGGGTGTTTATATTAATTCATGATTTTCTGATACTTCTCATGAAAGATTCAGCAGTAACTCAGTGTCCAGCCCAAATTTCAGTAATTACATTCTGCCTCTTTAGGTTGCCAAGTGCCCCTGGCTGCAGCTGAAATCTTGTTATGATCCATACGAGTGTGTCAATACAGCTGCAGTAAATGGTATGGCATAAATTTATATTTTTATCTAGCAAAAGCCACGGAGACATGGCATTGTTTAACTAGGTTCTGTCAGTACAATACTTTGAGATTCAAGTTTCCATAAGACAAAACCATAATTGGAGCTGTTTGCTTGCAAGGTAGGCATGTCAGAATGCTGTGGTAGAGGAATATGACGGGAGGGGAGGGGAGGGGAGGGGAGGGAGGGGAGGGGAGGGGAGGGGAGGGAGGGGAGGGGAGGGGAGGGAGGGGAGGGGAGGGGAGGGGAGGTGTGGAGGCAAATGTTTTTTAAAAAAAATCTTTTTTTAGTTTCTAAGCCAAGAAAATAACTGTGAACTCTTTTAGATGCATTTAACTATAATACAAGATCTCCTGAACAAAAGATGTCTCCATTATGCCGTAAATCTGGACAGTAAATTTTGCTCATGCAGGAACAGTCAGTTGACAAAATTTTTAGCAGTGTTTAATCGCATGTCCCACAGTGATTGATCATATCAAAAGTGTACCAGAAACAGGAAGTTTGCAATAAATTCCTGTTTTTAATGTGTCCTCTACAGTTCTATCTTTAGAGACCACTGTAATAGTCCTGAACTGCCAACAGATTGAGTCAATGAGGAAATATCAATCCATCCAGGATTGGAGGATTTCTCCACTTGATAGGAGGATTAAACACCTACATCTGCATGGATACCTACATCTTCAAAAGATAGTCATTTTATCAGAAATCAAGGAAAGTTGAAGCTTCTTCTGAGGGAAGAGAGCAAAAGAAAATCCTAACTGGTTTTACAAGACTTTTTCCTTTCATTTTTTGTAAATAAATACAGCTATCTACCTATGTATGCACATGCACAAATATACACTCTCATATATTTATGTTCATATTGTATGGATTTTAGAGAGGATTATTGCAGATGTGTACAAAAAAGTCCTTCAAACATTGTTGAGCTGAAACCCCAGCCATCCAATGTAATTACAGCACTATTTCCCAGTAAGTAAAATAAAGTAACAAAAGTATTTATTATTGATATTTAAAGAATCCTTCAAAAGCATTTTGACCAAAAGCAAGTCATTACCTCTGAAGTTACAGACAGGCATGATCTGAGACATATTTCTACCAGCTACATTTGCTGGTAGAAGGTTTGAATCACAAAATAGATTCTCAGTTGATGTAAACTATAAGGAAAAAGAAAAAAATGCACCAAACAAGTCTTCCCTCAAAACCATCCCCCAAGACCTCTTTCAAACAGTGCAGTTACAAGTCCACTAGATGAAGAAATGGCTTCTTAATTTTGAATTTGAGAAATATTGTAAATTAAATCAGAACAGCTTGAAAGAAGTTATCATAATTTGTTCACATAGGCAAAGACTAAATTCAAACTATTACCCAATACAAAGTTCTTGCAATATTGTAGGTGAAACACCTTCCCCTTTTAAATTATGGGTAAAACCAATGCTATAGCTAAGTTCAACAGCTAACTTCCCCAGCAAGCTATGCATACACATAGGCCATGCTGAGCAATATGGTCAAGTTCCTATACTGTAAAGAAGTGGTTAAATCTCAAATTATCTTGTAAGGACCTTGGCCTTTCACAACTAATTAAGTGAATTTAGATAATTGTACCTCTGTTCATCAGAAAAAGTAAACAGTAGACTTTATCATACCCTAATTCAATTTACTTTACTGTTTGACTTTTACTTCATCTACCTCAAAGTGTCTTTTCAGAGAGATTCCATACAATAAAAAGCCTTTCAGGTCAGCATGTGGGAGAACAGCTTTCATTAGTGATAACTGAACTTGTTTGTGTAACTCTGTGTAAACCATTATGAGAACAAATTGTCTATCAAAGCTGCACCATTTTCAGAGGGAGGCCTCTTTGTGAAGGAGAAGCTTCCCCAGCAAGCTGGCAGCCAGGTCACTACAGTTATTTCCATTCATTCCCCTTCTTTTTTACTTCCAGAATCTCTAACAGGTTAATTAATTTGGGTTACTTTCAAATGTTGGAATTCCAGAAAACTCTTCTTAATCTAATCATTAAAATGACTACCAGTACTCATCCTTAGTGATCTCACAGTCATGATCATTTAGTTGACTGATAAAGCCATAACATGAAGAGGAAGGCAGTTACATTTTAGAATGGCCAGAGAAAAATATCTCAAAACAGCAGAAACTAATTTTTCATCAATTAGTTCTACTCAGAGAAGGGAACTCACATGTATTCAACAGGCTTAATTCTGTTAAATCACAAATTCATCACAGAATATTCTGAGTTGGAAGGCATCCATAAGGATCATCAAGTCCAGCTCTTAAGTAAATGGCCCATACTTGGATCAAACCCTCAACTTTGGTGTTATTTGCACTATGCTCTGACCAACAGAGCTAATCTCTGTTCAATAATATCTGATCAAATCTCATTCAAGCCATGCCATGAAATTTTATAAAGGATTCACAGGAATATAAATCACACTGGTTATTCGCAATGTAGTACCTGCTTATGCAAGTGCTTTTGTGCTGTAAGTAATGTGAAATCATTTGAACAGCTTACTTATTTGTAGTAATGCAATTTTCAGATCTCCATGTGCTTCCATTGTTCCCCTGCTCGGTATACTATTGGTTCATTTTAAAATATGCACAGTGCTGTACCTGAAAACCTATTGGTGTGTACCCTTTTGCCAATCTTCCCTTCCTTCTCCTGGGACTGGCTCTTAGAGACCCAGCCCCCACCCCCTTCCTTTCCCCTTAAAAGCCAGTGCCTGGGTCTGAGAGGGGTCTTGCATCTCTGCGCTGGCAGCTCCTACCCCATCCCCACTTCCCTCCCCTTCTCCTTTCCTGGTAACCCTCTCTCCCGTACCCCAGATAAACCTCCCTGCCAGAACAGAGATGGATTCCAGTTCCTTCCTTTGCCTCACCACGTTTCCTGCTAGAATTTCTGTGGCTGGGAGACCCCCGCCACGCCACAGGACCCTGGGGGCCACCCGCTCCAGATCCGGTGGAATTATGAGGACCAGGGACCCGGCTCTGGGCAGAAGCCAGCCTGTGCCACCCTCCCAGAGCCTGCTGTAACACTTATTAAAGAGAATGTTCTTTGTCACCCTACAGAAAGATGCATTTTTAGTAATAGCGAATTCTATAGAGACCTTCAGTGACTTTTCAAGTTCCTGAAGGATGATGAAAAGAGGACTGTTGGCTTCAGGTTAAATATCATAAATAACCCACTGAATCTGAGCAGATAGTTAGGAATAGAACGAATGAGAGTCAATGCCTTTGATGTACAAACTCTTAATGCACAGGAGAATATCTTCAGTATCAGGCTAATCATCAATACAGGTATTGGAAACTCTCCACCCAACTAGTTAGAAATTCATGATGTTGAAGAAAAGAAACCTCTTTAAACACATAACGAGAAAGTCCATGATTCTTAACATCGATTGGCAAGGCATTCCTTCCTATTATGGAAAAAATGGATCCTGGCCCTAAAACTATTAAAATGTTTTATCAAAGAGTCATTGCAGGAAAGCAGTCTAGCTTTTGAACTGGGGTGCTGTAGCCTGGAGAAGGTGAGGCTGAGGTGAACAAGGACAGAGTCAGTCTCTTCTCCCAAGTAACACGCAATACGGACAAAAGAAAATGGCTTCTAAAGCACAGGAGGTATAGATTGGATTTTAGTAAATATTTCTTCACTAAAAGGGTGGTCAAGCATTGGAACAGGTCTCCCTGGGAAGTGTCTGAGTCACCAAATGTGGAGGTACTTAAAACCTGTAGATGTGGCACTTAGGGACTTGGTTTATTGGTGGCATTGGCAGTGTTAGGTCAAAAGTTGGTCTCAGTGATCTCAAAGGTCATTTCCCACTAAATACACTCATGATCCAATCTCAGAGTAAATTGGTACCATTCTTTTTAATTGCTCTTATGTCTTTTCTTAGATATGTGTGATCACTGTGATGTGTGCTTGATTTAAAATTTGAATACAAAGGTTTTGGTTCTTTGTTGTATCACGGTCCGGGAGGGTGGCACAGGCCGGCTCCCCCCCAGACCGGGTCTCTGGTTCTTGTAAATCCCACCGGATCCGGGGCGGGCTGCCCCTGAGGTTCTGTGGCATGGCAGCAGTCTTCCAACCATGTCAATTCAGCAGGAATATCGTGATACGAAGGAAGGAACTGGACTCCATCTCTGTTCTACTAGGGATGTTTATTTGGGGTAACGGGAAAAGGGGTGCAGGGAAGGAGAAGGGGGAAGGGACACAAGGCAAGGAGGGGATGCTAGCAGCCCAGAGATGCAGAGACCATGAGGTGATCTGGACATTGCCTTATAAAGGGAAAGGAAGGGGAGGGACTGTCTCCCCTTGAGCCAGTCCCGGGGAGTCTGCAGAGAAGACAGGCATAGGGAACCCACCAATAGATTTCGGGGTACAGCAGAGCATATTTCAAAATGAACCAATGGTATACACAGCAGAGGGACAAAGGAGCACATGGAATCCTAAAACTCCACGTTGCAACAGTTCTTTTTTGTGGTTTTGAAAATTATTGGTCTAAGAGACCAGCAAAACTCTGCTCTAATGTTGAAAACATAGTTTTCCAGCAAAACTTGTGTTGGTTGAGCAGGCCTGAACAAAGCCTCAGCATAGTCAGGCCTCAGTAAAAATCCTAGCAAGCTGTCGTGAGAAGCTAATACCTGGGAACCACAGCTGTGCTTCTGAGCTGTGAGAAAAATGTCATGAGAAAAGATAGGGAGTCAAGGGTGTTATGAGAAAAAATAAGGAAGTCACCAAGAGGATCCCTGAATATGTGAGAACAAACTGCAGATACGTGTGTAGCTATAATTAGAAACATCTGTAACAGTATATAAGTTTCTCGTTTGGTGAAATAAAATGGAGCTTGCTTTATGACTTATATTAAGTCGTGTGTGAATTCTCTCTCGCCATTCGTCACTCTAACAGTCTCAAATTTTAGAGTCACTTTTAGTATCAGAGATACTTCACTTATCTCTCAGCTGAAATTTCATGATACTGCACCCAAGTGACAGTATAGACTGTAAGTTGCCAGCAAAATTAATAGTAGCAGTAAAGAAGTTAGGGCTCAAGTCAGCAACCCCAGTTCTAGAGAAAGCTTGTGCAAGCCAAACCAGAAGCCTGTGTAATCTCACTGAATTGCTACTGGTATTTTACATAGACAAGTTCCACCAGCTCATAATTGGTCCAAATCCATGGCAAAGCCACATTTTAGCTCACCAGTAGAAAATAAGTACACTACCCATTGCCTAGGCAACAGTTGTGAAGAGAGACCTCTACACCCCAGTCCCTGTTCATTTCAACAAGGTCATGGTTACACTCCTTAGAGTTGCTACTGTTCTCTTCCCTCAGTGTATAAACCATAGTTAATCCCACATATAAAGCAAACTTTGGTTTTCTTTTTCCTACTTCAAACTACCACTTCTACCAATCTTCTACCACAAACAATTCACATTGATTTCATAGACCAGTACACAGGTAAGGAGTTTTCTGAACTTGTACATTTCTGTTGCTGAAAATTGTAGCAACGTGGTTCTGCGGAGTCCATGAGGTTTTTCCTTGGTTCTCCTGCTCTGTATGTTATTGGCTGTTTTGAAATATGAACCCTGCATTATCAGAAGTCTATTGGTGTGTACCCCTGCCTTTCTTCCCCCCAGACCTTCCAGGATTGGCTCTCAAGGGCCAATCCCTCCCCCCTTTCCTTCCCTTATAAACCCATGACGGCGTGAGCCCAGGGTCACTGTATCTGGGCTTCCAGCCCCCCTGCCTCTTCCCCCTCTTTTCTCTCCCCTTTGCCTCCCCTGCAACCCCCCCGAAGACCCAAATAAACCTCCCTGGGAGACCAGAGACAGTGTCCAGTACGTTCTTTCGCCTCACCCATGTTTCCTGCCGAGCTTCTGTCGCCTGAGCTTCATGCCACACTGGCCCAAATTTGAGTGGGGGTTCGCATTACAGCAGCGACCCTTTTTTGTGGGGTTTTGGGGGTCCTGCCACCTTCCCCAGAGCGAGAAACCTCAGAAAATAATCAAAGTATTGCACATGTAGGTAATATTTATGCACAGAAAATGGAGATGTTTCACCTTCATAAAGAAGCTATCAATCAACATTACCTTAGTTAGATGTTTTAGATAGATTGACAATCTCTACCATTTCTTAGAATTAATTATGCTTCATGACCTTCTGAGTTTATAGAATGTCATGAATCTTTTAACCTTTCTCAGTCTTCTCACGTATGTCCGCAAATGAGTCAGGTTAGAATTAGAAATTAAGAGCTGCTAATTATAATTTTTCATATTAAAAGGCAAACGCATCTGCTGAATGGTTAAGCCGGAGATGGTTCTTACAGCATGAACACCTATGTTCCTGAGGCATCACCATAAACCTTTAGGAAACATAGATGCATTGGAGATACTGTTTATGAGAAAACTCTCTGTTAGGAAGATGACTTTGAAAGTACCTTCTACAGTTTCTACTGGATTTTGTTTGGTTTCTGTGAAGTATCTTATGGCTTTCCTAAAAACATGTATTTTAGAACTAGTTATAGGTTTCTACCTCGATTACCTGTGACTGAAGGGAATTTTGCACCTTACAGCATTGACAGAAATAAACCTCAGTCAGAAAGTAAACAAACTACTGTTTAAGCCCTTCTTGTTTTATTTCCATTACTGTTTTTCAGCTCAAAAAAATTTCCTTTTTGCTGTTTGTACAGACAAGAGTCATTGCTCCATTTTGGCTTACATTACATTGCAAGCCAACCTCTAACAACACAAACACCTAATTTTCCTTGTAATTGTTTCTTTGTAAATACTATTATTTTATCACTATTGTTTTTAAGTGTGACTGACCAAAATAACACACAGTACACAAGCAAAGTTTACACAGGTCATCTTATAAATTCTCCTTGACTGTTTCAAACTACTGAGATCCTGAACTTAGGTGATTACATTGGCAGAGCAGACAGCCTATGTAAGCTCAAACAAGGCTGTGAATACCAGTTCACATTTGGTTACACCAGAAGATAACACCACCAGAAGTTCACTGATAGCAGTGGAAATACATCACTGTAAAAAAATACAAAACTTCATTTTAAGCATTCTTGCGAAAAGTTATTACCTTAAATCTTCAGCAATAAATTGAACACAACATTTATAACAAAGGATTTTAAATTATTTCTGACAATTGATGCATCTCTTTTGACCTACAAACTGCCTGAAAAACTCAAGAATAATTTATTTTCTACTAATGAACATCATCTTGTGAACAAACTTTCAGTGTCTGATCATGAAAATCACAGCTCCTCTCCTATGAGGAAACTCTATGGGAATTGGGATTGTTCAGCCTGGAAAAGAAAGATCTTTGGGGTGACCTAATTTTGGCCTTCCAGTACCTGAAGGGAGCCTACAGGAAAGATGGAGAGAGACTATTTACAAGGGCCTGGAGTGACAAGACAAGGGGGAATGGCTTTGAACTGACAGACAGTGAGGTTCAATTAGAGATGAGGAAGAAATTCCTCCCTGCAAGGGTGGTGAGGCACCAGAACAGGTTCCCTAAAGGAGATATGTATGCCTCATTCCTGGAAGTGTTCAAGAACAGGTTGGATGGGGCTCTGAGCAACCTGGTCTAGTGGAAGGTGTTCCTGCCCACAGCAGAGAGGTTGGAACTAGATGGTTGTCAAGATTCCTTCCAGCCCAGGCCATTCTAGCCGTCTGTTATCTCAGACCCTCTAGACCTCTAAGGATATTTCTTGTCTACTGCTATGTGAGTAGAGAAGGATTTAAAAATTCAACACAAACATATACATATTTCGTTCCAAGAAATCTTGATGGAAATCAGTGTTGTTCTGAACAACTCTGGCCTTTGCAGTAATTTCTGCTATAGTTTTCCTGTAAGTAGAAATGAAGCACTAGCAAATCTTATTAGAACATGATCTCAGATACAGACAGAAACAAAGATAAATTCAAGCTGTCATCGGAATAATACAGGACAGTGAAAGGTAGTTTTCAGATATGGTAATGTTAGCGTGGAAACACATAATCACTGAATGATTATATGCAGGTGCCTTTATTCGAGCTCGGGAAGCCGGGGTGTAACATCTACCCAAATCTGGCTTTGCCATAGGTTTGAAACGAGTACAGTTTTATACCTTTCCTTACAGAACAGTGATGTAATCATATGTTAATCATCAGCTTATCATTGTTCCATTGTTTCCCCCCAAGCATGACTTTAAGCCCCCTTATCTCCCATAGTATTTCTGATTTATTTCACAGGTGCTAATCCGCATGATTTCACTAAAACAATCCCCATTCTCTAAGCAATCTTCGTGATCATGTCGCTGAGCCCCGTACATGCAGTGCCTACCTATCCTGTTCCTAAAGCCTATTTTTAGCTAACATTTTAACCCAATGTTAACATTCCCCCCTTTGAAAGCATTTTCATTTTATAGGTGTGAATGCTTTCACTTGATATATTCCTTTATACTGGATGCTCGTCTTCAAATCCAGGGTTGTTATGAGCATTGTTATAGATGCTGTTGTGGACCAGAGAATCTGCAGATGATGGTCGGGAACCCTTTTTCCATGTCAGTGCCCTCATTATCTGTCGGTTCCAGGATGTCTTTCTCTGTATCTCTCTTTTCAGTATGCTGTAGATTACCCAAAGTACTAAAAACATAACTAATAAAATTATTAAGTTTTAAATGATAGATTTAATCCATGAACTCACATTCCAACCCAACCCCTTGAAGATTTTATCTAACCAACTCGTAGCCAAGTCCTTTTGCTCATCCCTTGCTTTACACTCTATTTGTTTCAATTGACTGATGTCATGTTCTACATCTGCAGTTACATTTGGGATATGGATGCAACAGTGATCAACTTGTCCCCTTAGAAACCCACACACTCCGTGTTCTTTCAGGAGTAGCATATCTAAAGCCAATTGATTTTGTAAAGTCATTTTGGTAGTAGCTTGTAATTACATGTTTAGTTCTTTGAATCCTTCCTGAGTAACTCTTGCTAACCTCCCTACCTGACCTGTAAGTCTGTACATCATTTCTCTGTTTCGGTAGTTTGCTATAGGGCCAAACAGAGATTCTAGAGTCCACCCAAATTCTACTCCACCAGAGGGTTCTTGCCAAGTTTCATCCTGATTTTCATTACCTGAAACCTCTCATCTTGTTCTTATTTGCAAAAGTTCACGTTTCCCATTGAATGGGGACTTTTCCAGATTGGACATAAAGTAGAGAGGCCCAGAGTAAATTCTTTTACTTTTCCATCTGCAGGCAGGTGGGTTGTCCAGGTACCATCACTCGTTGCCCAAACAAATTGTCCTGGGCTCTTGATTGTGCTTCTACTACATCCTATTTTTATTCTATAATTTACATTACCCTGTTTATGTTTGACTCTTCTACAGGCACAACCAATTCGCATGGCAGCCGCCAGTGATGGTACTTGTTTTATCTCTACATCAGACATGCAATCATAGGTTTTATTACATGCCCACCAACTTACTTTATCTGCCTGCGCTCTGCTGCTGGTGGCAGTGTTTATTACTGCTGGATCAGTGCCATCTTCAGGGCCTGTCCATTTTAGGCACCAAGGAGTGTTTGCCATATATTGAAATTTTTGAAGTATACTCAGGGTCCATGCACTGTCCCAGGGTTACATCCGATCTTTTCTATCCTTTGCTTCACATTTCCATATCAGGGTGGTCTTTGTGACATTTTCTGTGACCTTTTGATAGTGTGGCAAGAAGCATTGCCATTTGGCAAGGTTTGATCTTCAACCCACCACTCTAGATTTTGTCCCACCTTCCCATTGCTTAAAAGACAGTCCTTTATGCTCAAGTACTGCATCCAACCATAACCTGTTATATTCCAAGTTACTTTAACTTTCTGCCTGGACTCGGGTACTTGTTTACATACAATTGTTTTATTGTCCAGAATTTCAGGTAATTTTGATGTGATAATTCCCCAGTTTATTGGGTCTCCTGCTGCCTTTGGTATTGGCAGACAGGCAGTTATTCTACTGATGTTTTGCATTTTGGCAAAACCTTTAACTAACCCAATCATCACATTCTCAGCCCAAATTTCATTGGAAACTTTTATCACTTGCATTTTTGCCTGTACCTCTCTCTTCATTCTTCTAGAATGAAGAGTGGTTAGTTGATTATCCTGCATTCCATATCCTCAAGCAATATCACTCCCAATTAATAGCCATAGAATGAGTATCGGCACAGGTACTAAGATAATTTTAAACAGTTAAACCCATCTTATCTGCAATTTCATCAGTCCCAGGGGTTGTGCAGCCCACAGTCTCGGATGGGTCTTCTTTACGCATGTGTAGCGTACCCAAGGATCCACTCCAGCCACCTTGTCCGCTGTGAAAGTGGTCAGCAGCACCTGATGGGGTCCACTCAGTCCACTCCACCTCTCCTTTAAAGGTTCTTCATCTCCAGGGAGAATATCATGGACTGGATTCTCGTGAGCCAGCGGCCTATTCCACACGAGCGTGCTCCAAAGCTGTGCTAAGGTTTTCCCGAGAGACAGAACATGATTATATATTTCCTGTTTTCCTGCAATATGTATATTCGGGTTTGGTTCAGGAGATTTGTATGGTTTCCCATATACTATTTCAAAGGGACTGACTGACATTCCACTCCTAGGCTTTACCCCAGTCCTTAAAAGTGCTCTTGGTAGGGCTTGTGGCCACTGTAACTTGGCCTCCTGACATATTTTACTGATTTGCCTTTTAGTGTTTGGTTCATCCTCTCTACCTGTCCACTAGATTGTCGTCCCCATGGTGTGTGGAGGTCCCAAGCTATTCCCAGTGTCATGCTCACTTCCTTTACCACTGTAGCCATAAAGTGTGGTCCTCTATCTGAAGATACCCGTAACAGCACTCCAAATCCGGGAATGATTTCATGTAGCAGCCACTTCACTGTCTCTTTGGCTTGGTTGGTGCGACAGGGAAGGGCTTCTGGCCATCTTGAAAATGTGTCAACCCCCACCAGCAGGTATTTGTACCCACGAATTCTTGGTAACTCTACAAAATCTACCTGCCAATAATCTCCTGGTTCTATACTTACCTGAATTCTTCCTAGCTGTGCCTGCTGTCTAGCCACTGGGTTGTTCCTCAGGCAAATTTCACATTTTGACATTATTGATTTGGCCATTGTTAACATTCGTACCAAGACTACATTTTGTTTTAGCCATTTCACCAATGCTTCTGCACCCCAATGACATCCATTATGTTTAATTTGCAGAATTTCTCTCATTATCAAGGGGGGTAGGACTATCTGTCCTTGTGCAGTAACATACCACCCCTCTGAATTCTTTTATGCATTCAGCAAATGTCCCAGTTTCTCATCTTCTGTTGAATATTTTGGTTCTGAAGGTAAATTGAATTGAGACACCTTTAGCTTCATAGGTATCAATGCCATTGCTATTTGCACATCTCAAGCAACCTGTCGGGCTGTCCAGTCCACCCTCCGATTTCCCTCACAGATTTTGGAGCTTCTTGATTGATGTGCTTTACAGTGCATAATTGCCACTTGCTCAGGTTTTTGTACTGCTTTTATCAACTGCAGAATTGCATCTTGATGTTTAATATATGCCCCTTGAGAGGGCAGCAACCCTTTTTCTTTCCATAGTGCACCATGTTCCAAATGCATATTTTGAATCAGTCCAAATATTTACCTTCTTTCCTTCACTCAATTCTAGTGCTCTGGTTAAGGCAATCAATTCTGCCCTCTGGGCAGATGTGTTTGGTGATAATGCTTTGGCCTCTGCTACTGTGCTGATTGTTGTTACCACATATCCAGCGTATCTGGTTCTATTCTCCACGAAGCTGCTTCCATCCGTGAAGAATTCCCACTCTGGTTGCTCCAGCGGAACATCTTTCAGGTCTTCTCTCGCTGAGTAGGTGTACTCTATTACTTCCACGCAGTCATATTCCAATGGGCCTTCCTTAGGTGTGGTGCCTAGAAACAGAGCTGGATTCAAAAGGTTAGTTGTTTTTAGTGTGACATCATCGTGCTCGGTTAGTATTGCCAGGAATTTTATCATCCTGCTTGGGGATGGCCAGTGGCCCCCCTTTTGCACTAGGACAGTGGTCACCATGTGTGGCACATAGACATCTGTGTGTTTTCCCATCGTGCACTTCCTGGCCCCCTGTATCAATAATACAGTGGCTGCAACTGCCTGCCGACATGCAGGCCATCCAGCACTTATGTTGTCAAGCTATTTGGAGAAGTAGCTGTATTGGTTTGAAAACAAACCAGTGGGAGATCACAAGTCAAGATTGAAAGTGAAAATAAGTGAAATAATACACAGAAAAGCACTGACAAAGTCAGATACAACCTGACACCTTGTTGGGGTGGTGGTAGCAGTCCAACTGAAGTAGTTCAGTTCAAGCGGTGATCCTGTGAAGGTCTGGTCTCCAGCTGAAGGTCCAGTGATAGCTCTTGTCCTCTGGGAACCCAGTAGACAGGGCTAGCTCAGGCAGTTCCAAGGCCAGGTTATATCCAGGTGGGAACACCTGGCTCCTCCCTCCTGGGCAGAGCATCTCACAGTGGGATGAGATAAGTCCATGAGTCACGCGGTGCGTCCCTGATGGCCCATTGTCTGTAATCAGCCTTTTCCAGCTCCCCAATCGTTGGGTCAGGACCTCCAGTGCCAAGCATTGCCTTTCATGCACGAACAGCTGAAAGTCTTTTGACAGATCAGCAAACCGAGCGCCGGGGCAGTCATCAGTGCTTCTTTCAGTTTCAGGAAAGCTTCTCTCTGTGCTTTGCCCCAGCTGAACGGCTGCATCTTCTGAGCTTCATGCAGGGGTTTGGCAATTAGCCCAAAGTGCATGATCCACAGACGGCACCATTCTGCCATGCCGAGGAGGACTCGCAGCTCATGGAGATTCTGGGGCTCTGGAATAGCACAAATAGCTTAGACACGGTTAGTACTTAATTTTCTCTGCCCTTGTGAGATTTCACATCCCAGGTAAATTACAGTCTGTTGTGCAATTTGTGCCTTTTCCCTGGACACTTGGTATGCTCCCATGCCCAGTGAGTTTAAAATCTCAATTGTTACCTTTATGCAGATTTCCTTTTCTTCTGTTGCTATCAGCACATCATCAACCTACTGCAGCAGGAGGTATTGATCTTTTGGTACTTGCCCCTCTTTGGTCCAGATCTCCAGGTCCTTTGCCAGTTGGTTTCCAAATAAGGTGGGGGAGTTCTTGTACCCCATGGGAAGCTGAGTCCACGTGTGCTGGGTCTTCCTTGCATTCTCTGGATTTTCTCATTCAAAAGCGAACAGCTTCCTACTTTCTTTGTCAAGGGGTATGCAGAAAGGCATCTTTTAAGTCAATTACGGTAAACCACTTATAAAACTCTTTTACGAATGTTAACAATGCATAGGGGTTAGTAATTACTGGATAAATGTCTTTGGTTATTTCATTTATTGCCCTTAGATCCTGTACTAGCCTATAATCTCCATTGGGTTTCTTTACTGGGAATACTGGGATATTATACTCTAATTTGCACTCTGCCAGAATTTAATATTTTAGGAATTTATCAGCAGTCTTTGCTATACCGTGCCTCCGGTATTGTTTTACTTGCACGGTTTTTCCTTCCTCTTTTAACTGTACATGTACTGGCTGTGCCAACTTAGATTTTCCAGGTATGTCCATCTCCCATACGGAGGGAATTACGGCATTCTCCACCTCCTCTGGGATTGCAGAGGCTGGTTTCTCTTTTATCATTAAGATTTTTTCTTTAATTTTTTTTCCTCTCCTTTTTCTTTTTCTCCTTTTTTTTTCTTTTTTTTTCTTTTTTTTTTTTCACTCCAGAATTTTCATTAATAACTCACCATTCTCAAAAGTTACCACTGCTTCCAATTTTGCCAGTAAAACATGGGACATATAAAAATTCTTGAGTCAATACTTCGTTTCCAAAACACAGGTCTAGGGTTGCAGAAATGGCCATTTTCCTCCTTCTCTGTGGCCCAACTATTGTGGTAGATTTATCTGTCCTTCTAGATAATTTAAAACTGAATATGTGGCCCCCCTGTCAATTAAAAAATCCCACCGCTTCTTCTCCTAGCGTTGAAGTCGCCAGCGGTTGCTGGGTCACAGCACCCTTGGCAACCTCTTGGAGTTGAGCATTCCAGTGAAACCGGTTGGGATACCTGTATTTCCAATGACAAATGGCACAGTCGTCAAAAGCTAATGGCCTCCTCCCCCCAACCCCTTCCAAACCGCTTGCCATACTCTGTATGACTGCCAAGAATTGCTGCTGCTGGCTTGTGGCTCTTCTATTGTTATAAACTTTCCAAGCTATTTCAAGTAATTTGTCCAGATTTCTTAACTTTTCCCCCCTTCCAACTCCTGTAACCTTTTTCTCATTTTTTGTTTATTTTTCTCTTTTTTCTTTTTCCTTTTTTTTTTTTTTTCCCTTTTTTTCCTGTAACTCTAAGTACCATCTCTCTGAGTTTTCATAATCATTTTCACTACCCTAGCAACCTTATCAGGGTTTTTCTCTATCGGTTCCAGCTGACTGTTTCCATATAACCAAACCTCCTAACATATACCGGTCCTTCCACCCTCCAACCCTTGTCTTAAATGGGTAATTACAATTTTCTTTTGCTTACCAAGTCTTGGCAGACTCTTTCTGTCCTGGAACGGGTCCAATGGGCTATGGGTCCACCACCACCACCACCCCCACCGCTGTCCAGTCCCCCGGCACCCCCTCCCCCACACCCCTGTACCAGAACCAAACCGCGGCCATCCACGGGCAAGGGTAAAAAGGGGCTGCCACAAGCAGGTGAAGAGGGCACGGATGGCAGAGGGGGACATCCCCAGGGAGGTGTAGGTGGGAAAGGTGGGCACCCCCGAGAAGGCGTAGGCGGTGTAGAGTCAGACCCTGTAGGAACCACTAGTAAATCACTTTCCAATATATCTTTCCGATGTAAACTCTCATTCAATGCCAAGCACTCCAAACAATAGTTCCCTTCAACGCAAGCCAGACATTTATCATCGCAAACCGCCACAGTAACCAAACCACCCTCCCGCAGCCACTCTGGGTTTTCTTGCAAACAGAAAAATAAATCAACATACAGAACTTCATCTAATTTTCCCTTATGCTTACAAAACAACAACAAATGAGAAATCAGGTCAGATTGAAAAGAACCATTTTCAGGCCACCTCCTTCCAGCCTGCAAAATATATGTTGGCCACTGAGTATCACAATACTCGATTAGCGTATCCTTACGCAATCCTTGGCCAAAATTACCTTGCTTCCAATGTGCTAACAAGCACCCCAAAGGAGAATTACGAGATATGGGAGCATAGCCACCCACAATCCCTTTAAGCTTCTCCATTTCCACTTGCCGACCCTGCAATGCTTTTGCAATTGTCTTACGGACGGCGCACAGGCATACCACTAGGAATTCCTTAGCCCAACCAAGCGTAGCTTTCGTTGCGTCTTACTGGCAGGCAACCAAACCACCATTAAAAGGCACCTTACCTTCTCCAGGGGACGTTGTGAGCGGCGGAGGGTCGCGGCGCGATGGGCTCCCCGAGAATCCCTCGGTGCCGGCTGGAGCGTGATCAGGTCGCGGGGTCCTCAGCAGCGCTCACAGGGTCCCATCTGGGTCGCCAAAATGTTAGCGTGGAAAACACATAATCACTGAATGATTATATGCAGGTGCCTTTATTCGAGCTCGGGAAGCCGGGGTGTAACATCTACCCAAATCTGGCTTCGCCATAGGTTTGAAACGAGTACAGTTTTATACCTTTCCTTACAGAACAGTGATGTAATCATATGTTAATCATCAGCTTATCATTGTTCCATTGTTTCCCCCCAAGCATGACTTTAAGCCCCCTTATCTCCCATAGTATTTCTGATTTATTTCACAGGTGCTAATCCGCATGATTTCACTAAAACAATCCCCATTCTCTAAGCAATCTTCGTGATCATGTCGCTGAGCCCCGTACATGCAGTGCCTACCTATCCTGTTCCTAAAGCCTATTTTTAACTAACATTTTAACCCAATGTTAACAGTAAGATAGTTTTTTCCATTCCAACTTTCTTATTTACCCTAGGTATTTAAGTCTCTACAGAGCAAGAATCCAAATATTAAAATAGACCATATACTATTGTTGGAAAACGCAGTTTTCCAGCAAAACTTATGCTAACTGAATAAACCTGAGCAGGGCTTCAGCATTCTCAGGCCTCAGTAAAATTCCAACAAGCTACAGTGGTTTGTTTAACTGAGAATGTTCTGTGGGAAGAATGTCATGAGAAAGATTAGGGAGTCAGAAGTGTTATGAGAAAAGAATAAGGGAGTTAACAGGAGGATCCCTGAATGTGTGAGAACAGACTGCAGGTGTGTGTGTAACTATGAATAGTAACTTCTGTAACAGTATATAAGTTTCTCGTTTGGTGAAATAAAATGGAGCTTACTCTATATCTCATATTGAGACTGCTGTGAGTTTCCCTCTCGTCGCGATGTTATACTATATTAAATAAAACCTCCCATAAAGCTTTTACTCAAATTAAGTTGCCAAAACTGAGGTTTGGATGTGACCCAATTATTCTTTTCTCCTGTTTGTTTGTTAAGTCACTGACTTTTTGTTCAACCATAGGTAACAGCTACATTGATTATTGGTTTTGTCTTCAGGTTTCTTTTCCAAATTTGCAATTAAATGCTGGGATTTGAAGTGCTTTTTGAGTTAGATTTCTCTTTTACTTGGACTTTATTTTGCATCTCAACTCAAATATTGAATTTGTCCAGTAAAATGAAATGAGACTTTTTTTTTAATGATAGATCCCTTAGTTATCTTTAAAGAGAAGTCAATATCCCCAAGGGCTCAGCTTTCAAAATTATATCTCTGACAATCAAAATAGCTTGTTTCATTGATATTCTGAATGTCACTATGCAGGCTCATGATACCAGATTCTAATTAACTTCACCATTTCTCACTTTTGATAAATAACTGGTTTCTACCAATTTACAGGGTTCAGGAGGCTTTTGGCAGGATGCTGGCCAGCATTACACAGATGTATGCTTGACTTCATTTCTTCCAGTTTAATTGTAGTTTAACTCCCAAATGCTGACAAGATTGCTGAGGTTACTACAGGAATACACAGCATAGGATTGGCTCAGGGTCCTGGAACTCACAAAACTACCACAGATCACATTGCTGTGATGTCACCTCTAAGTGCAAAATGATGCTACAAGATAAGCATTGAAAAGAATGACTAAAATTTTATTTCATCAAAACTGATCTTGTTAGAGCAGGAAATATACTGATGCTTTGTGCTGTTTTTTAAATAATAACACATTTTTACTGTCTGAATGCATGAAGTAACATGTGTTCCCTGTGGTGCAAATTAAACCCAACAACTCCACACCAAGGTTTTTTAACACCAGAAGGAGAGAGAGCATTTGAGATGAATGTCTGCTTTCCAGCTTTTAAGATTCTCACATCATTAAATGCTTGGAACGGTTCAATTATCTTTCCACAGTCTATTATTTTGTTGCTGCTGTTGTTGTTTACAGGGTTTGATTTTGGTTGCATGTACTTTCCCTCCTCTGCCATGCAAAATGACACAAAACCACATCTGTCTGCATATAGTTGCTGTTAAATTCCAGATGCAGTGTTGCATAATTACTCTACTGAATGTATAAAAGCATGTATTTTCAGTGTCATTTTTGCTGTATTTTTCTATAAGATTTAACTAATATACAGAACTCTTTTTAATCCACAAATAAAAAATATTACAAAATAAAAACACATATAAATAGCTATTTTGTGCTGAGAGATGGGGAAAACTACTTTCTCAAGATCACACACTGAGAATACAAACCGGTTTTTTTTAATTTCCATTTTTTTAATCCACGCAAACTCTTTTAGAAATGTTGACTTTCTTGAATTTCATGACATCATTCTTCTACCCACTGTCACACAAACACTGTGCTAGAAAGTGGGAGAGACAGCTTAAGATTCATTTTCTGGTATCTCTCTCAGGGAAAGAATTCCTGTGCTTACTCTTAATGGGGCCTAAGATAATTCAACATAATTTCAAAATTGCGTAGTCTGTTCTGAAATGGATTATTCATCCAAAACTTTTAATTTAGAAAACTGATATTTATCTATCAGCAGGAAGTAATCATCCTGAAACATCAGTAGTGCCAAATATATGGATGTATTGGCATTAAGAGAGATGGGAGAGGAAGCTGTCTATACCACAGCATCAAGGCCAAACTGTAGAGATGGGATGTTATAAAATACATAGCAAGGATACAACAGGCATGTTCAAGTCTGTTGCAAGGACGTCTCACAAACTGATGTCCCCATTCATGCACAGGGAACAACAGTACTTACAGAAATCAGTAAACTAAAGTCTAGAACATGTTCTCTGCCCAGCACCAGAAATTATCCAGAAATACTATCCAGCAGCAAATTTTGCAGACAGGACCCAAATTTGCCTAGAAAACAGTCACACCCCAGCCAGGATGTCTAAAGCTTTGCTCTGTATATGTCAGACAGTATATTTTTTACAGTCAGCAACTAGTGTTTTGTGTAGGTTTAAAAAATCCTAAAAAAACTTGAGTTGGGAAGCTTACTCTGTATGTCACCCAGTTTAACTTCTGCTCAAAGCTTCAGAGGCTGAGCATGAGTCTCATATCCTGGTCCAGACAAGTCCTGAGTATTGCCAAGGACACAGATTAAGCATCTGCCCTGCACAACCAGTGCCAGGGCTTAGATACTTTTGTTGCAAAGATTTTCTTTCCTTGTTTTCCAGCAGTAATTCCTCAGCTGAAATCAATGACCTTTTGCCTTTATACTGTTCACTTGTAGAAAGTCTTCTATCTCCCTGTCACCATTAAGAAGTTGACAATAACACTAACAACATTTTTGTCTTCCTTTTGGGCTAAGCGAAGTCAGTTCCCGCAGTCTCTCCTTATGGAAAATATACTCCTGATTGAGCAACCTTCCCCTAGATTGTTACCACCGGTCCCATGCCATGGGGCCCAAGATGGAACATATTCCTTCAGAATAAGCCTCACAGTCACTGAGTGAAGGGAGCAGTCACTTCCCTTGATCTGCAGCCTACATTCCTGCTAATGCAAGTAGGAAGCTTTGGCCTTCATCACTTCAAGGGCTCTCTGCAATTTTCCATCCAATAGCACCTCTGGGACAATTTTGTGTGGAGTTGTTGCCTATCTGAGTAATACCACAACAAAACAACTTGAAAAAATTGTGGTATCTGTATAAGAACCATGAAAATACCAACTCGGGACCACACTGTGAATGAAGTTTGCCATTCATTCAATCACATCCTACAGTAGCTCTACTGACCTATGCTGTGCTTGTCTTTCATCACCTTCAGACAAATAAGAATTAGCAATTGATTTACTGCTAAATCTAGCGTGTGTTAAGGAAAAAAAGAAAAATCAGGTTCTCAGTGAATATTCCTTATAACTTTTGCTTCAAACAGCATGTTGTGTGTTCAAAGGTACTTTTCTAATAAAGAAATAAACTTCTGATATTTAGCTCATTACGAACCATGAAGGAAAAAATTGCATGATACTTATTATGATTCATAACGTGTCTATATGCAGAATAGAAGTTTCCATAAAAAGAGGTTATACTGAAATTGAGAGTATCCTTTTCTTGC
Organism: Lichenostomus cassidix; assembly: GCF_008360975.1. Classification (NCBI taxonomy): domain Eukaryota; kingdom Metazoa; phylum Chordata; class Aves; order Passeriformes; family Meliphagidae; genus Lichenostomus; species Lichenostomus cassidix. The sequence goes on along the minus strand of NC_139479.1, from coordinate 100,984,637 downwards.
TCTGGGAATTTTTATGTATGCTAGCACTTCATTTTTTGTTATGGGTTAGTGTAATATACAGCCAAAGCCTTGCCTCTTTCAGAAAGCCCTGGCCATGGATTTTGCTGCTGTTCATCACTTAGTCTCACCCTTGACTCCTTCAAACTGGATTATTTAGAGGCCCTGAACCTGTGGGCTGGAGACTACAGGAACAGGAAGCTGTAACTGAAAGGTGAATTCTCAAAAAGCAAATTTTAGAGGGGTTTGTCTTTCACTTCATCAGAAAAATTTCCTCACTGAAAAAGTGAAGCATTTGAGTGGACCGCCCAGGGAAGTGGTGGAGTCACATTCCTGGAAAGGCTCAAAAAATGACTAGACATGGCACTTAGTACTATGCTTTAATTGACAAGGTGGCACTTGGTCAAAGGTTGAACTCAATGATCTTGAAAGTCTTTTCTAACCTTAATGATTCACTGAATTTCTGATTTATGACATGAAGATATCATAGTTCCTTAGTACAATTACATGAACTAAGAAGGAATACCAATTACATGAACTAAATAAAAATCTTGGGTTGACCATAGTAATTCTGACATGGGGAGATAAAAAGGCCAAAGACATCAAGAAGTTCTGGTTCTGAATTGGAATACAGGGAGTGAGGAAAATTCATGTCCTTACATTTTGCTTTACATATCAACACAAAACATCCTCAGGCTGTGTATTTGTAGGAGGCAGGTAGTTTCATGACCATATGCCCTAATTTCTGCTTTATAATTTCAGATATTAGGGCATTATTCATTATTACTTCAGTTTTGCTACCTGTCTCCCAGTGAATGTTCCAAATAATGGACATTGTGTAATTTCTCAAACACTTCCACAAACATGGGGAAGCCAGGAGATAGGAAGCTAATCTGCTTTTTTTACGGGAAAAGGCTGGATATGTTCTTTTGATATTGATCAGCTCTGTAAAAGGATGGCACTCTTTGTTATAAAAGCTTTTAAACTAGAAGGTTATTGTTTGTAATGGTACTACACAAGCACTCCCCTTCATCATGTCTGGCTCCTGGTTGTTCTGGTGAATTCTATGCAAGGTCCTATGTACAGGCCTACTGTCTGTCACATGTGAAATTCTGAATCATGCATCTTATTCCTTTTACTTACATTATTTGGCTGCCTGCTTTACTTTTCCATACAAAAGAGTCAGTTGCATCTCTTCATTTTATTGTGTCTTTTTTTTTAAATGTAGGTTTTTCTTAATCCTAACACAGAAACTTTCATCTTACATGCAAGTAAACATGAAAAAGACAGATTTCTTTTTAAACCTAAAGACTATCGTCTTAATGGTTTGTTCTGCTCCTAGGTTTTTTAGTACTTTAATTCTTTATTTTACTTTTAATGTAATGTAAATTTACTGTCAGAGTTGACAAGGATTTTTTTCCTTACAAGTATTATGCTGGAGTATCATGTGTCAAGGAACAGGTAACAGAGTGCAGGGAGAGGTGGTGATGGTGGTATGTAGTTACAAATCTAGTATGTCTGGCCAATAACTTGGCTTAGTAATTTAGTTTAAATAAGTTTCTTGCAGTTATTAGGGTCATTAAAGCACAAAGCAGGTTAGTCAGCCAGTTCCATAGTCAAGCCCCTTAATGTACTGACATTATCAAGCTTGCCTGATGTAGAAGAAAGAATCACACATCTGTGCCTGTAATTATAAATACATGAGATTTCCACTGCAATGTTGCGCCATTTTAGCAACAAGGTGAAGTTTAAACCCCACATCTCCCCTCCACCCCCATTTCATTCTTTCTAGAACTATGATTGCTGACTGTGCTTTCATTATGCATTCTACTGACAGGCCTAAATATGTTTTTTTCATACATAATACACTTTTGATTTGCCTTTTTTGTAAAAAAAACCCAAAAACATTGTGCAACAGAAAGCAAGCAGATAAATGGTCATTAGGCATTATTTTAGTGCAATTACTGAATGAATGCTATGTGTGAGATCTTCATGTAGCTACATCACGAATTTGGATTTATTTCTGAAGGAAAAAAGGCCTAAATAGTATTATTTTTCACCTGGAATTCCACACTGACCTGACCCTGAAATAAAAATGCTTTTTTTCTGATTAATTTATTTAGTAAATATATTGTTTGGGCAACTGGAGGTCAACATTATTCTGTGCAAGTTCTCAAGTTTAGTAGCCCATTCACTGCTCTCAGCCTTTCTGGAAGTATTCAGAGACATGATGGCTTTAAGGAGGCTGAGGGCCAAGATTTCCTTTGTCACCAGGAAATTAATTTTGTTGTGCATAAGAGTGTAAAGGTGCAGTGAAAACAAACATTGTCATTGCATAGAGTAAGTGATAATAGAGGAGGGATTTGAAGTTTTTATCGCCTTCATCAAGGTAATTTCCTGTCACAGTAGAGACAGACATGCTGTGCAAAAAACACATCTCCAGGCCAGGAAGGAAGGTAGAAGCTTCCTTTTTTTATTGCTACAAAGTCTTTCTCATACTCTTTTCTGACATTTGTGCCATATTGGCATTGTCTCCCAAACCCGTTATTACACACCACCACTGGTCAGTTATTCCTAGCATACATCTTTTGTGCAAAATAGCCTCTCTGTTACTGTTTTGCATTCCTTCATGTTTTTCTGCCTTTTGTTTTCTGCTTCTCACTCCTGTCCATGCTAAGATTCTCACAGGTATGAGGTTGTTTGTAACACAGTCAGTGTTTGTGAGCTGAGACAGACCTGTCGTCAATTCCCACAATTGCCATGGGTTTAGTTAGTTCATTTTAAATAAAATACGTCTTTAGATCTCATTGGGGCACATTTTTGTCCTTCTTAAAAACACGAGCAAATAATTTGTGTTCTCTGGATACATGATGCCAATAATACCAACACATAGTTTTCACACAGCTCCAACAGTAAAAGTCCTAGATGCCATAGTTTTTCTAAGCCCCAGATGAACTAAGAGGTGAGAGGAGCAAAAAGCCAGTACTGAGAGATGCTTGAATCCCTGTAGGAGCTCCTGGCAAGTTTGCCATTGTTTCTGTCACGTTTCAGAATGGAACCTCTTACTCTGAAAAGACCAGAACCTTCAAAACTTATGGGGAACAACAGAAAGGCAACTTCTGCCATAATAAAAAATCAGTGAGAATCCTGATTAACCTGCGCAAAGGCAGGAAAGAAATAGTATATATCTAAAGCAAATATTCTCATTAGGACATGTACAATGCCCTATCTTGTAACTCAAGAGTTTGGAAGCCAGGTCAGACTAGCTTTAGGTCCTACACCATGCACACAACTGCAAATGTAACCCACTGGCAAGCAGGCAAGCCTTGCCAGGATAAAGGTGCTAAGGATCCAAAAATTATAAGAGCCTCGTAGGGTAAAAAGGCCTTGTACTGAAGAAGAGAATGGTCATTTGTTTACTTCTAGAGGTTTCTGTATCGAAACCTGAGGTGTTGCTGTGGTGGTGAATCCCACCCCCAGCCTCCCCAGCCCCTGCTTTTCAGGCCTCACTGCGATCTGAGCAATGCTTATTAGGCTTCAGCCTGGAAAAACGGGGCCTGGGCTCAGCTCCTCTTGAGCCAATCAGAAACAACATCTGTTCCCAGGAACTGGTGCTGTCCAATTAGCACCCATTTTCTTCATGAATAGCCTTTGAAACTATTCTTCTAGCCTAAATGGCGTAACATTCCTGTTCTCTAATTTTCAAAGAAAATGTGCTGACCTGTGTGGCCAGGATGAATCAGCATTATGACTAAAGCCCTCTCTCTTGTGGCCCTACAAACAGAGGTCCAAAATGAGACTCTTTGAGCTCTTCTGGACCCCAGCAGGCTGCAACCAGCAATTTCCAAGTGGGGCCTCTCAGAGCCAGTGAACCGTCAAGTTTGCTATACTTGGAATATCACCAAACAACAATGGATCCTGGGCTGATACCCCCACTTCTGCAGGCCTAACACTTTACCTGCTGGTGAGATGTAAAGGCTTCACTACATTAGAGGGGAATTTTTCCCAGGTACCTTTCACTGACTCTTTATGTCTGTGTGCATACATATGCACAAATGGTACAGCAAATCTGGGAGAAATGCTGCTTTCTTATATAAGTCCCTTAGTTGTTACACCTGTAAGTAATGTTAAGTCATAAGTTATAAGCTAAGCTAAATGCTGCTAAGTGTTGTTCCTTTGTTAAGTTATAAGTACTGTTAAGTTTGTAGGCTGTATTCATTTTTATCCTTGTCCTTACTATACTTTTGTCACACAGACCTAAACACACACACAAATGTAGAGAGTTCGCAGTTTATTTCCATTTTGACTGAGTGGATTTCATTGAGTTTTTTTTTCTTTTCCTTGATATACCTTAACTATCTAGTAAGTAATGGAGTGAACCTTGCCCAGTGAACTTTGTCATGCTGTCGCTTAATATGAAATCTGATTTTTATAGATACCCTTGCTGGTGATTTTTTAAGTAATCTCAAACACTTGCTCATAACAGCTGGCTATAACATGGTAATAGTGAAGTGATGGCAAGTGGACGAACTTCGCCCATATTTTTTTGTATAGCAAAGGTGTCAGTGCCCAGCACGCTGGACTGACTTGAGCAATTTCATTTAGGCTAACAGCCTTTTGTTATTATGGAATATTATAATAGATTCTGAATTTAAACAGGCAACCCATAAACTACATTGATTCACATATTTATTCCTTTCCCAAGTAGAGGATCTCACAAGTATACAATACAGTTGCTGCATTTCACTGAGGGGAACTGCCAGGAATTCTTTTAGAATTAGATGGCCAGGAATGAAATTAAGTCAACCGAGACGAACTTTGCATCTAAAAACCGTTTTTGGGTAACAAACCAAAAGAGACAGATGTAATTTCCCTGCTAAGAAGAGCTAGGAAAGATAGAAAAGAAGGAAGGAAAATGGAAAAGGAATGAGGGGGTAGAGAGAGAGGAGACAGGAAAAGCGTGCGTTACCACCAGCAGGTCAGGGAGTGGCGATGTCCCAGTGGCAGAGGGTGTGTGCATGCTGCCTGCATGGGAGCCTGCACAGCTCTCAGAGAGTCGTGGCTCCACAGGCACAGCTCCTGCGGCAATGGGCAGCCAGACACGCGGTGAGTGGGGATTGGGTTAGGAGGTGTGAGGGCCTGGACAGAGTCGCGGCGAGGACCATGGTGGTGTGCTGGATCGGAGACAGGAAGGGTTGGATACAGATGACTCAGGTAGGCATTGGCCAGGGACGCAGGGAGGTAGGACAGGCTGTGGCCAGGATGGGCAAAGGAGTAGGGCAGGACACAGGTTATACATGAGACTAGGAGTTCAGCCAGTGTTCCCCCAAGTGCCCAGTGAGAGAGAAGAATATGCGAGAGTGAGCGAGAGCCGGTGAGCGCAGAAAGGCCAAAATGCAGGCTGGAGCTAGGGCAAAAAGGGCACCAGTGAGCAAGCCCATGAGCAAGCCCCTGAGCCAGTAAGTCTGTGAGCCAGCCAGTGAGTAAGGCCCTGAAAGCTTGTGACACAGTTAGTTTTTATACCCCCTGGCCCACCCGAAGTCCACCTGCTGGCACGAGTCCATTGGCTCAGTCCAACCTTCTACTGCAGTCCATTGGTGGAGACCTGTCACCATCCGACTGGAGAATGTCTCTGGAGGGTACAGTGTCTCTGGTGTTCCCCTGCTGACTGCCTGTTCCATGTGAGAGAATGAACACATGAGAATGAGACATGAAATGGTTGCCAGGTGAAGTCTCCCCAGAGACAAGGCTTGCCCTGTCTCCAGCCTGCCTCCTGCCAGCCACACATGTGCTCTCCCTCCCCCACATGCCTCTGACAGTGTTGAGACAAATGAAAACTAAAATGGCTCCTCACAACAGATTACTCCAGTTCTGTGCCTAGCAATCAGCTCCATTAAAATAGGTCATGACATTCAAAGTTCAATTTTCTGATGATTAGAGAAGAAAACGCAAGACATTTTTTTTCCCCCCTGTAAGTCAAATGTTCTTTAAAAATCCTATTCTTTCAGTATAGATTTTGTGAGAAGGGTTCTCTCACTATTTAAATTTTGAAAGAATTTATTCACTCATTTACATAGTAAAAACAATGATAAGAGGTTTAGAATGGCTGTCTGCCTTTACACAAAGCGAAGCACCGAAGCACCGGATATGGCACAGATAATCTGCAGCCAGACAGCCTCGAAGGTTGTCATTTTATTCCCCACAAACCCCACCCTATCACCTCCCCTAAGCCCTCCCCCAAGGTCTGAGGTGATTGGCTGGAGATTGTGTCAGTCCCTTCAACTGGCTTGTCACTTGCTTCCAGTTGTCAGAGATCTTTCCATAGACTCGGTCTTCACCCCATGATCTCCTTGCATTTATCCCTTTATGCAAAAATCCCACTCAAATTCCTCCTTTAATTACATCACCTGTATTCTAGAACATTCAAATTCTCCCTGTGGTTGAAATATACTATGAACCTAAGCTATAACCGTCATTAACTTACAACAAAGATATTAATTGGACACAATATCAACTGCCCAAAAATACAGCCATTGGCAACACACTCATTATCCTTAAAAAAATGAGTAATATAAACAACCATTAGAACCACATTTCGATCATAACCCCTACCACCAATTGTCATCTGCGAAAGCCAACTCCAACAGTCTGTTTTTAACAGATTTCAAATTTCAAAATATAAGGTCTGTATAACATAATGATATATGCTGCAGTTTTCTTACCTAAAATTTAACCATGTATATTTTGAAAGATTACCAATAAATGCAAACCTAACCTACTTGATACACAATTTATTCCAAAGTTCAGAAACTCAAAATTTAATTATTTAATTAAATTATAACCCTAAGGTTATAATTAAACACAAAGCAGATAGACTTTCAAGTATAAACAGCCATTTGTTTCCAGATTAAAACACTCCTCCACCATACAGATTTGTGGGTAATATTCGTAACACAAGCATCTTTCTGAACTTGCCTTTACCAAGTGAGTTTCTACTTGTTTATTTTCCTGGAAGGTTTTTTGGTTTTCATTTTTTTTTTTGGCTACATCTTTTATAAATACCATTATACTTATTGCAAAGAAGAATTCAGATGAGAAGAAATAAAGCAGGACTGTTAAAACGCAAGTCAACATAGTTCAAAATGTTATTTTGTGATTACTGAGACATAAAATAAATATATCGAAGCCCATACCTCAATTCTGTAATCACATGCGGCCTACAAAACCTAAACTATTTTTTTCCAGTGGTATACAAAAAAAAAAAAACAAACCCCAGAAAAAATGTTGTTCAGCTTCAGTTACCATTTTACTAGTGTAAAGTACTTCAGATTTACAACACAACAAAATGAGAGTGAATTACAAGCGTTTTCAAAGATTATCACAAACTGTTCATGCTGTTCTTCTATGGAACAATTTTTACCCTCCAGGGCTAAACAGGGTATCTTGTTCAATACCATAGGCATTAACCAAAAGAGCATAGAAGCCCATTTAGTTTGGCAAACTTTTTTATAGCACTGCTTTTGTAGAAGTGTTCTTGCTGCATATGTTAAAAAAAATAACTTAAAGCCTTCCCAGAAGAAAAATCCTTCTTACTAGTATTATTCACATCCTGAAGCTTATTTTCATGCTGGGCCAAATCCTATTTTCCCTTGTTTCGATCGACAGCTCTAGTCACACAAGAGAAGCTATTTGATAAGAGACACAGTTGAGCATAAAATCACAGTAATATTCCAAAGGCCAATCCTCAAGGCTTAGAATTTATAGCATGAAAGCAAACAAATCAGCACATGCAAAAATTAACAGTTAAATTTTTGTAAATGAGAGCTAAACCTCTTACTTTCCCAAGGAAAGTCTTCTTTCCTTTACCAGCACTTATATGCAAAGGACGTGCTGGAGCTAATTTGAAGCTAATAACAGACATACCAAAGACAGTACTAGTCATAAGTCTTGGAAAGTACCTCGGACATTGTTTTTCTGTAGCTACAGCCAATAATTTAAGTGCAATAGTGTTGGCTTATCTATAAAGAGCCTATTTTGTTTATTCAAAATAAACTTTCCAAGTAGATTCAAGTAATTTTCGTTAACTGTGAGAATGTAGTAATATATTCATGACTACTACCCATTTGCAATACAATATAATATAATGTAATATAATTTCCATTTAAGTTAATTCTTTTCATTCCTTTCAAATATCTGGTGTTTTGCAAATAAAGATTAACTTTGCAAAACCATCTTACTGGGCATATTAAGTTAAATTGCAAACAAGACTTGATAAGAAGCGAGTATGTGAATGCGCATAAGATCAAGAGCCTCTTTGTGAATTCTGGGGCTTCCCTTGTGAAGGTATGGTATCTTTTTCCAAAATAATCTGTTTTAGATTATACCCTGGATTATCAATGAGCCAATTATCAACTGCATCTTTTGTACAATGATGTTCTCAAAGGATTTTTTCAGTGCATAAACTATTTTATTTTAAAGATATATAGGTATCAAAGACTGTCCAAAGAAGGGATACAAAGATGATTAAGGTCCTAGAGGTGAAGCCACATAAGGAGTGGCTGAGGGCACTTGGCTTATTCAGCCTGGAGGAGACTGAGAGGAGACCTCACAGCTGTCTGCAACTTCCTCATGAGGAGAAGCAGAGAGGCAGACACTGATCTCTGCTCTCTGAGTAGAGCCAGGATCCAGTGGAATGGCTAAAGCTGAGTTAGGGGAGTTTTAGACTGGCTATCAGGAAAAGGTCCTTCACCCAGAGGGTGGTCGGGCACTGAACAGGCTCCCAAGGGCAGTGGTCATAGCCCCAAGCCTGATAGAGTTCAAGACGTGTTTGGAAAATGCTCTCAGGCACAGGATGGGATTGTTTTGGTGTCCTCTGCAGAGCCAGGAGTTGACTTTTATGATCCTGGTGGGTCCCTTCCAACTCAGTATTTTCTATACTTCTATGAATACTAACCCACTCCTTGTCCTCCTCCTCCTCTGATATTTGATCATATGTTGTACATCAGCCTTATTTCACAGACACTGGAACTCTGTACAGCTATCATGAATAAAGGTAGCTCCTGTCTGAGCTGTGTCAAAACTGCAGCTTTTACAGGCCTATGTCCTGACTCAGCAGAAAGTATCTGTTTCTTAAAAAATATTGTCACCTCTATTTTCTTTACTATTTTCCCTGTATACTATTTTTTTTTCCTTGAAAGAGCAGGGGAATAGCTTTTCATTTTTGGAACAATGAATAAACAGTGCCATCTTCTGTCTATATTGCTGCAGAAAACAGGGCAGTATAGATTCAAATTACAGGATTGAAGTTACAAAGTTTTATGTGAAGTATCTGTAAGTTTTAGTGCACACAACATAATGCACCACATCTTTCAAGTGCTTAGTGGTACTGAGACCTTTATCAAGCAATCATGTATTTAAGACACTGATTTGGAATTAATTGCCTTAAAGATGTACTCACTTGTTCTTTTCCAGAAGAGTAATGAAGGGATCATTATCAACTACTGGAGATTTCATTAATTATTTATCAATGTCTTTCTAAGATGTAAATGTTTTTAACACCCAGAAGATTGTAATCCTATTTTGCTTTGTAAAAATGCTTGACATTTTAGTCATCATTTATCCTTAATATCATTTATAGTCTTGTGTGCCAAGGAAACAGAGCCTGGAATACCACAAATATTTCAGGGTGAGTCACAGAATTATAGAATGGCTTGGGTTAGAAGGGACCTTAAAGATCATCCAGCTCCAACCCCCTGCTATGGGCAGGAACATCTTCCACAACACCAGGTTACTCAGAGCCGCTTCCAAACTGGTTTTGAACATTTCCAGGGATGTGGCAGCCACAGCATCTTGGGACAACCTGTGCCAGCACTTCATCAACCTCATAGAAAAGATTTTCCTCCTAATATCTAACCTAAGTCAACCCCCTTTCAATTAGAGCAGAAACACTTGGCATTTTAGTCACCATTTATCCTTACTCTCATTTATAATCTTAACTTGTAGGCCAAGAACACAGAGGTTGTAATGTCTGAAATGTTTCAGATTCTGAGTCCTTGCTTTTATAAATAACATCATATGAGTTCTTGGAGATAGAAAGCTGCAAATATTTACTATGGTAATGGAGAGAGAAAGCATGGTGTTCTACTAATTTCAGGTATTAAAGTAGTGTATGCCCATGTAAATCTATTTTCGTATCAAGCAGAAAGTAAAAGAAAAATAAATTTGAGGTGAGAAAAAAAAATCAGATCATCCCTTTTGAGTTAATGAAATCTTCTGTCAATCTGCATGAAAACCACCAGTAGTTTTGTTAAGATTCCATCAACTACAGAGTGATGCACATTTATGAAATACTTTCCTAACAGGCTAATGGAAGTGGTGCCTGCTGCTCTTAGTAGACCATTCCTTAATTCTTATGGCCACCAGCCATTTTTGCAGTGGCAGTTTGCTGCAGATTTCTGAGTTTCAGTCTGCTTAAGCAGGAGCTGGTTATGCTAAGGAATTCCATGGAGTGGTTTTGAACTGAAGAAATTAAACATCTCTAAACACCATGAGCTCACCATATACTGGGGCTCATGTTTCACTGTCTCAGAAGGTATAATCATTGAGGACAAGAGCTGCTGAAGAAATAAAATAGTTATGGAAGCAGCAACCTATTTTTGACATCTGGGAATGGGACAAATTAACATATCAATTAAAATGTTGAGGCATTGATTCACTCTCAATTCTGTCAAAGATGTCCTAAGTGATCCTGAGCAAAATGAATTTATGAAGTTCATTAGATGTCTGGAACAAGATATAGTTGTTAAATGTTCATGTGACTTTTATGATGGTATAATCATGGAATTTGCTGGGTTTTATATTGAACAGGGGATTTGGGAAGCCAGGGAGAAGACTGGGTATGACTACATTCAATAATTTCAAATACAAAGATTTAAAAGACATTACACGCAAACCAAATGTTTAAGGAATATCATAGAGGGTAAAAATATCAAGTATGTAGAGGCTATGAAATGGCAAAATTAAGGCTATTACTGCCATATTCAGCTGATGCCTTAAAGAACTAAAAATGAAACAACACACTTCTGAGATAATACTAGTACAGGAGATAATTTAAGGGCCGGTCTGTATTGGAGGCTTCCAGGGGCAGATATGGAAAATGTCCAAAAAATGCTGCCCCACCCCCATTCTGGGGTGAATACAGTTTTATAAGTTTAACAAATTAGCATATTTGACAAAAATCACCAATTAGAGACATAAGAGTTGAGGTGAGGTGAGGTAAATGTCCCAGTTCAACCCTCTCTAAATCCTCCCCCACTCAGATGGAAACTAAACTTTGCTTTTGAAAATGTGTCTTGAAGAGCTGTTTTTGGCCCTAGTTACCTAGAAGAACCAAGATAGGATAGAGGCCTGTCTTGGGGTGATTTTATGATGTCCCTATATTCCTGATCATCTGCTTTATACCCAGAAATCAGTCCTGTAACTTTAAACTGGGTCCGGGGGAGGAGCAGGAGCCGGGGGAACTCAGTACAGGCTTTCTCCCAAGCACTGACTCCCAGTGTCCTCAGCTTGTGGTGCAGAAGAGTTACTTTGTTGCTTTTAGTTGGCTTGGTTCTTGTTAGCTGAGGCAGGAAGTTTTTCCCTGGACTGCAATAGCAATCCTCCTGCGGCTTCTGTGGTTTCTTCTGGAGCTGTTCAGCTTAGGATTGGTCCGAGAATCAGACCATCAGCAGGAGTCAGCCAGTGCAGACCGGTGGGGAAGCCGCAGGGACACCCCATCTCGGCCCAGGCCCTGGGAAAAGCTGAACCACTGAAAGAAAGAACCCTAAATCCATCGAGTTCATCTGCAGCGAAGAAGAAACCAAACCTCAGAGGCCTACCAAGTTCCTGTCTGTTTTTTCTCTTTCCCAAGCTCCTGTGTGGACCCTTTTTCACTCCCTTGAGACAAAACCGTTAGTCATTTTGTCTTTTCTTAGCACTTGGCCAGTGGAGGGGGTTTTTTCCCTTCCCCTGGCATTTTGGGTTTGTTTTGTTCTGCTGTGAGTGTGTGCATGTGTGTGGCAAGGGGTAAGGTTCGGAAGATTCAATATCTAACAGTTACTCTTTTTTTCTCATGCCATGCAGAGACTTTGTTTGTCAAAGAAACAGGGGTTTTTTCACTTTCACTGACCAAAACTGATTTTATATTGGCAGGAAGAGATGGCTAAAACCCTTTTCTTTGAGGAAACACTCATTTCAGAGCATTTTCTCCCAAAACTTGCCTCTAAACCAAGACAGGGCCTTGGAATATGTTTTGTCTTTCTGCCTAGGGAAAATGTAGGGAAAAGTATTACAAGTATGAATACAATAATAGGCTACAAATATATGTGTAAAAAATACAGAAAATATTAAAAAAAAGGCAAAAGTCAATCTGGCATCATAGTAACAACAGGATATACATTACAATACAATTTAATTTCAGGATGATGTACTATTTCCTGCTTCTTAGTATAGCTTCTTCTAGAAATAAAAACTTTGTAATGGCTGCAGAAGACTTGTCTATCCTCCTTCCCAGCCCTTAGGAAGGTATTGACTTCAACTGAATTAAAAATGATAGAGACTTTCACTTCTTATTATTATTGACAGTTCTCCTGAACAGGAGTAGCAGCACAGTGGCAGTATGGTTATGTTAAAAAAAATAAACAAACTTAAATTAGCCTTTTCATGAGGCATTAATCAACTGGCCCATTTACACACATTCAGTTCTAAGTCAGTCATAATACAATTGCCATTGTCCAGCCAAATAAGAAGAAAACTTGGAAGGACGCAGGTGGTATTATTATTCAGGGACTGCGCCAATCAAAAAGAGGTATTGCAGAGAAGGGACGTAACAGATTGAGGTTGTAAGTTTGGAAAAAATTGGACTTCACCCCCCTGCTGTTGATGGAAACCTCCACAGCATGATGACTGCTCAGCACGAGGTTATTTGTTAAGATTTAGGGACCTAGGCTTCTGAATAAGGTCTGACACTGCACTGTCTCCAGGCACAAACTCTGTGCCTTGCTCACTACTCAAACCTGGTCCCATTCACCCAGTGTCAATTACTCTTCTTTCCAACACCTTGCTTCTAATTCCAATCATATTCTTGCTCAGCCAGTCCAACAGACTTGTCCAGGATCCATTGCTGGCTCTGCTCAGCTGTTTCAATCCCCATAATACTCAATTGACCTAGTTTTCCACTATCTCCTCCCACTAATTCTCCCACTCCCTGTCTCTTTATCTGAGCTTCACTGCTAGTTTTATCCCTGCATCCACCTGCTTCTACCTTTTGCTCTCTTTTCTCTCTTACTTGCTACTCTTTCTGCACAGAAACTATTTATTAATATTTTAAAATTAATAGTTTCATTTTAACCCTCAAAGGCTGAGAGCAATAATTACTACCAAAGTTCAGCTTCATTTTCTAACTTTACCAAATAGATCAGTCTGAGGAATTTACATATAAGTAGCCCAGACGTGTTCAGACAGTATGAATGTAAGAACAAATTAAGCATACTCAAATATTCTGTGATTATGAGATGATTTATAGGTCATCTTGTATTTTATTGTTCTTCTAAAAAGCTGGGGTATTGCATTAGATGTGATGTCTAAAATTATTAGTAAGGCCACAGGCTAGCACAGTCTAGTAAGGTGTGGCTAGCACAGGCTTTTCCCACGAGAATTCTTTTTGTGTTTTATAAATAAAGATAAAGTTTGGATGTTATTAGAACAGTGTCCCAAGACTTGGACAGTGCAGGCCTGGCCAATCAGGCCTAGGGGGAAGATTCTGACCGACCAATCTCGGTGACTGTTGGAAAACGCAGTTTTCCAGTAAAACTCATGCTAACTGAGCAAGCCTGAGCAAGGCTTCAGCATTCCCAGGCCTCAGTAAAATTCCAACAAGCTACAGTGGTTTGTTTGCCTGAGAATGTTCTGTGAAAAGAATGTCATGAGAAAGATTAGGGAGTCAGGAGTGTTATGAGAAAAGAATAAGGGAGTTAACAGGAGGATCCCTGAATGTGTGAGAAGCAGACCGCAGGTGTGTGTATCTATAATTAGAAATATCTGTAACAGTACATAAGTTTCTCGTTTGGTGAAATAAAATGGAGCTTACTTTATATCTCATATTGAGACTGCCGTGAGTTCCCTCTCGTCGTTTCTCTTTAGGTGACCTTTGAAAACTCTATATATATGATGAAATCAAACCAATAAAGGTCATTCCTTCTTGCCACTGAGAACTGACTTCTTTACTCTGCTAGCTGCTCAACAGCAACACCAGATGATGTTTTAGTTAAAAAAGAAAAAAACAGTGTTTTTTCCCTAAGAACTTAAACCAGGTTATATTTTTGGTAGTAAATATTAATTTATATAATTGATGCAAAAAAGCATAAAGTTTTTTTAAATTTCATAATAGGAATAAATTCATAGCTTCTCATTAATAACTAAATTAATGAACCAGAATTTTAAAATTAACAGCTTTGAAATATGTGAATTAATTTTTTTGCACTCCACAGTGTGGAAAGAAAGAGGAATGTTGTACTCTTTGACTTAAAAAGTACAACAAACTATTCTTTGGGTCGCTCCCATTTTAAATGTTATCATACAATGCATGTTAAAAATTAACAGTGATATTTTATTCTAAGCATAAATTTGCAGTGTTTATTCCTTTATTTATTAACCCTTGATTTTAGCTACGTAAGAAACACTTTTGAGTTTTTTGGGGAGTGGGAGGAAAATATCAGTACTCGATCTTCTGATGTATGTGGCTTCTGGCTAGACAAGGACCTATAATATTTGTCTTCTTGTTTAGACAAGATTCATATTTCATAGCATAAAGTGGACTGCTGTAGTGTGCTTATGCTGTTCTAGAGACTTCTCCCTAGCAGAAACCTGTACCATCCCATGCTGCAATTTTATTGGTTTACCCCTTTCTCCTCCCTGGCTCCTCCCCTCTGGCTTCCCCTAGTTGGTTCTTCTGAGTAACCACGCCTCTGTTCCCTCTCCTGATAACCTGCTGAGAAAGTGGAACTAAGGGTTTACCATCTTGGCTTTCCAGCACCTTGAATCCTCCCCCGCCTCTCCGCCCTTCTCCACCCTCCTCTGACCCTCGATTGTGGACCTTAATAAATCCCTGGAAACTTCAGATGGTGATCCTGCATTTCATCCATCGCCACACCTTCACGGAATCTCGCGTTCCCCGCAGCTCCACTGCCTGCTACAGCCACGTGTCTGCCTGGCGTGTTCTGGCCACGGGCGGCCCCCTCCACATTGCGGCGTGGGGTTGCTGTTTGTGAATCGTGATACCGCGCTGCCGCAGAGGACCATCACAGCTGTCTCGTTTAGACAAATTCAAGATCTGATTCAATTAACTTTGACTACCTCAGAAGCTTTCTGGTCTAACAAAAAAAGCGGTAGTATATTAAACCAGGATGTAAAAAAGTAATGAGGTTTTCTCACTCTGGGGAGGCAGGGGAACCCTGAAAACCCCACAAAAAGAGATTCCCCCTGGGTGCCTACCACGCTACCATGGGCGGAGCGGATCTGGGACCTGCGGGACTCGGGCGGGCTTCTCGAAGGCAGGATAATAGGAGCCTCGGCGAATAAAAGAAATGCAGTCTCTCAGCTTTCTGGAATCCAGGGTTTATTGGTGGGACAGCGGGGAGGAAAAGGCGGCTGGGACCAGGACGGAACACGGGGGGGAGGAGGCGGCGGGATCCGAGGAGCTGAGGGCGGTGAACGGAAGCGAACATTGGGTTAAGAGGGATGGAAAAATGGGAGGGGTTTTGAGAGGATAGCCAACCGGGACGCAGGGGATACAGATTGACAAGGGCTTCAGGGAATGGGGGTGCAAGGAGGGAAGATACAGAACTTTTAAAACCGATAATAACACTGCGGGTAAAGAACTTTCTGGCTCTTAACTCAATATGAGATAGGGGAAGGCAGATATGCAGTGCCAATCAGACACACTGCTACAAAGTAACAAGTTGCATCTTCATTTCAGTGAGAAGAGCTTCCATATGAACTAATAATAGCCTTCACAACCCATAAAAAGAATAATTCATTTTAAATATTCAGTAGAGTCAACATTTTATTATTTCAGTGTGCCAGCTGGTCATTATGGTATATTATAGGAAATGATGACATGATGTGCAGAATTATAAAATGATGGCTAACTCTTGCAAGTGCAAGGAGACTTTTTTTCTTTGAAGGCTTGAATTACTTCACATATTTGTTTTAATTTATACTTTGTTCTCTTTTTAACGAAATGACACTACCCAAGGACAGCTCTTTAACTTCTTGAAGCAACTGAAGAAGAAAACTGACAGCTAAGACAATCTTCCCTTTTTTTAGAAGAATATTTTACAAAAGGTAATAGCAAAATAAAAATACATGTAATATAAAATGACAAAACAATCAAAATTATGCTGTGCCATCTTTGTACAGATAGAGTTCCTACCTACAGTTCTTTTCTACTACATACTAATGAAAGATTGCAAAACAAATTTACACAAGTCCTTGCCATTTGTACAACAAACAAATCTGGATTTCTAATTGCTGCAAGCAACTTACCACATTAGCAGTAGCTCAAGCAGAATACTCTCACTTTTCAAGATTACCAAATGTGTACCACTGTATGTGTTAAGGAACATATTTTTTATACTCGAATGCCTATTTACAAAAACAAATGTTCTTACTTGTTACTCATTTAGGGAGAAATCTTTCTTTCAGTAAACATGTTTATACAGATGATTGGTCTTTCCAATCAGAATAAATTTCCTTTGAAAAAAATTCTTATTTGAAAATCCATGCTGTGCATAAAATACAATTATTTTTCAGGTGAAGCAAAAAGAGAAGGCTACATCTTGCTGTTAATTTTAAATTTTGCTATACAACCAGCAAAATTCATTCAAGTAGATGTCAGGGACAGACATCAGAAAAATATGAGGTTAGATGAAGACAACATCTGGCAATCTAACTGTAAAACTTCTGACAGATAGGTTCTTTCCAACTGCACTCTCTGTTCTACACAAAATCCAGAATTTACCAGGATCTCTTACTTGCTAACACTGGATAAAATAAAAACATTATTTTTCAAGAGCTTCCCAAAGGGAGAATTGTCATCGTGCTTAGCTGTGTGATCATTTGAGCTGCTTCATTGTAGGACTTACCTACTAAGAAAAACAACAAATGAAGGATGCCATAAAAGCTTGAGTGATCCCCAAGAGAGCTTCTGTTAATGTCACTGGAAGTCTTGAGACTCACGCTGTGACTGAGGGTGGCACTTTGATTTTCCTTGGCTTAGAGAGTCTCATGTAGGTGTAGCAATCTCTGCATATGCTATACAATGTAGTACTGAGATTATTTTACACTGAGATTATTTAGTTACAGACCACATCTATAACCTAAATATTATGACTGGCATCAGACAGAATCAAGTGGTCTCCAAGCATTCTCCTGTTCTACATTGAGACACAATGGAAAAGTCAAAATAAGTATAAATATATAAGTATAAATATATAAGCATATATAAGTAAATACATAGACAAAGATATCAAAAACCCAATCTGTTGGATATGATTAATAAAAAACTTGAAAGCCAAACTGATGGTGGATGGTGTTCTGATCTGCCAGGGGTGCCACATAATGTCACTGAAGACATAAAATTTTGTACCTGAATTCCTTCAGTTGACAGAAGTAAAATGAGCAGAAAAAAAAAGACTGCCAAGGAGTCTGAGGTGTAGTGGTGAGCAGGGTGGACTTATCATGACTAATCAGGCCATGTTGATAAACACAGAAGACACAGCAATTCCCCTGAAGAGGATATCAGCTGGGGGAGATGTCACAATCTGTTTAAGAAAGCACTTTGTGGATGGAAAGAGGACAGAGTCTCAACAGACACCTTATGGGCATGAGGATTGAACAAACTGTGCCTCAAGAGCTCAAAATGCTACAAGGAAGAACAGAAAAAATGCAAAGCTAAAGTAAAATGCATAACAGATCCTGAGTTAGCAGTAGTGGCAAAAAAGAAAGGAATAAGAAAATTATTATATATTGTATTTTAATGATTGTCTTGGATTGATGTTATGATAATCCTTTATCCCCTATCGTTGGCTTATATGCCCAAGAAAGAAAAGAATGTGTAAAAAAAATGTGTGGTCCTGTCTCTTTAACTACACCCAGCCGAAGAGAGAAACGCGGGTTGTTTTGAAAACATTTTCCCCAAGCCTCGCTCCGGGGGAGGATTCGTCGCTCAGCAGAGACTGCGTGCTGGACGGAGGTCGGAGTGCGCTCTGTTCCCGTTTTTTTTTTTTTTTTCCCATTTTTTCTTTTTCCTCGTTTGGACCCCTTCTCTTCGATCTGCTTTGTCACCGGGAGACCCAGGAGGGCCCGAAGACAGCAGAGCTCTCAGGGAGCTCCACCCGGCCCCGGAGGCGGGGCGAGGAGGAGAGGGGCTGCGTCTGAGAAAAGGACTTTTTAATCAGGTTGAATAACTCCTTTTCACCTTGGTTTTCCCCTTCCCCTGTGCCTTGCAGGGCACTCTGCGTGGTTTTGTCAAATAGTTTTTTCTTCACTTCCATCTAAGAGGTTCTGTTGTGGGTGGGGGAGGGGGTGTCGGGGCCCTTCGCTCTCGGAGGAGAGAGAGTTTTATCATTAACCCAGGACAATGATTCATTGCTTAATACTGTCTGAATCACTCTTATCTTAAACCTGTGTTAACATACATGATTCCATTGCCTTGAGCTATGAGAAACTTAAAATGCTTTCTAGCATGATTTGCCTTTTTCCACCAAAGAGAGGCTAGTTATATTTCTGTATTTCTTCCAATATTTGATGTGAAATACACACGCTCTGCATAAAAATGAATACCATCCCACTTTGTAAGTGTAATTTTTCACATGGATACCACAAAGGTCTTAAAAAATAACAGCTGTTATTTTCTATTAGAAATGATACATAGAAATCTTAAAAACTTTAAGGTGCCCCAGGGAAGCAACTAAAACTTTGCACTTTTGAGAAGCAGAGGTTTTTTGCATCACAGGTATGTGTAGCTTTTAACATGTCTGTGAGATTCTTCCACAGTGCTAATAAATCCCCAACACACACAAAAAAAACCCCATAAAAAAACCAACAAAAAAAACCAAAACACCCCACCCCCCCAAAAAAAAAACAACCAAAAAAAATCCAAACAATTATGACTCGCATCTATGGTTTCCACTTAGAAAAGTGAATAGTACTAAAGATAGTCCTCCTAAACTGTCTGTTCTGCATGTGATTTTACCAGTGACAGTTGAGAGGCAATTTTGTGTTAATTACAATGTAGCAAATGGTCAAAAAGATATCACACAGGTTTTTTAAAATAATTTGAATAAATATTTGGACAGCTGCTTTACTTGCTAGACAAAATGCAGCTAATGTCTTCTCACTGAGTGTAACTAATTGAAAAGCTATCAGGGAAGGAAAGTAAATTTCAGAAAACAGAAGTCTTAGCTTTCAATAAAATGAAAGTAAATCCCTTCCTAAAAACCCTAAATGACACAAGGGGACTATTTGCTTAGTGGGTAAACTGTGTGCTCAAAAACAATTTAAAACGTAACTGGATGCAATAATGGTCAGATATAAAGTAAAGAAAGCTGTAGAGATTTTCTTAACTGTCATTCTGAACAAAGAAGCCTGACCACTAGAAAATAAGACCAATGCTTTAAAATTACTCTAAAGCAACTGAAGACAAGTTCTTAACAGTTGCTTGTTTGGAACAATGTGTACCTTAAAGACACAGGCTTTGGAATTAAGTGTAAACCATTATGTTTAAAAAAGGATGAAGGCAGTTAAGCATTGGCATTAGTAATTGGTGGCTATTGGCTATTACAGCTAATGGCTACTGTGATAAAACTACAAAACAGAAAAGCTGAACAGAAACAACATTTAGACTTCACTGAAGCAGATACTTTGCTGATTTTTACCTGAAAGTGCGGATCTAAACGCAAGTTCAAAACTGTGTATATTCCAATGTCTACCTTTGACAAATGATTTCATGACTGATGACACAGCAGGAGAGAAATAACTTATTTTTTACTCTAGAAACCTACGGTGAAAAGAGGATTTCATTTTTACAGACTTTAGGCAACCATGCTACTCAGAATATTTTATAAAGTTA
This sequence comes from Lichenostomus cassidix, assembly GCF_008360975.1. Lineage (NCBI taxonomy): Eukaryota > Metazoa > Chordata > Aves > Passeriformes > Meliphagidae > Lichenostomus > Lichenostomus cassidix. Next base: position 100,964,473 of record NC_139479.1, on the reverse strand, counting down.
ATTTTTTTTCTGCATTTATTGCATCTGTTATGTCATCAAAGTCTCCTTACTGTAAAGCTGAACAGCAGTGGTTTCCTGGCTTCACGTTTCGTTCAGATGAAAAAGAACTTGTCACCAATTTCTAATGTTTTATTATCCATTTACTTCATCCTTCACTACACAGATATCACCTCTTATAAGAAGCCTCTGGCTTCCGCCCAGGGAAAGCCAGGGAGGAAGTAGAAATGTGCTAATTCTAATGCTTACATTGGTGGAGATAGAGAAATCACTCAACCTACATGCCTCTTTCCACTCCCTCTTGCCTTTCAATATTCCTGGTATGTTCCTTTTCCCCCTTACACTAAGGGGAATTTCTCATGCTATGAAAAGTTTGGGCATTTTAAAGTTTTGCTTTCTTTGTAGAGCAGAGGCATTTAGATGAAAAAACAGATCAAAAGTCAGGATTCCATTCAATTTTTAAGCGTTCAAAAGTTTAATAGTTTTCTTCTGAAAATACACAAAACTTCAGTTTGTACCCTACAAATACACTATTCATAAATATAAAATTACATTAATATTTAAAATCCAAATTAAAACCAAATCAGAGTTACAAAAATGTTTTGCTACATTTTTGTAATTGCTACAAAACAATACAATGGTTTGCTAAATGTTCCAGCAAAAAGAAAGAAGTTGAAGCTATTCAATATAGACATCAGAACTGTTCACTAAATACTACTGATAAGGAAAGTACCATCAAAGTCAATATGCTTTGTGAAACAAATAATTTTAAGAAAATTGGATTTTCAAGTGAAAAGCTGTTCCACTGAAACTTTCTGGCTAATCTTTAAAATTGATTGCACATAGTTAACCATTTATGTGCTCCATGAGTAAAAGGATATTTATGCTTTAGCTTTAAAAATAGAAACCCCATTAAATATATAAAACTGAAAAGGAAACTCTAATAACCAAATGAGGTGCCAAAAAAGTAAACTACTATGATCCATTCACTTATTTCAATTGTCCAGAAAAATAAAGTAGCAATTATTTGACCAAAGCCAAAGATAACTCTAACAGTTGATATTCATCTCTGCCCTTGGTCATCTAGTGTTCAAGGTTTCTTATTTCATATAGCTGATTCTTGATTTACTTTGGATCTGTGGCTACCCAGAAACTGAAAAGAGTCAAGTTATTTGAGTTGGTATTCAAATCTGGGTCTAAGAACTAGGGTGCTGATTTAAAACACTTCCATTGAAGTTCATGATTTATCAGTCATGTTTGTACCTCTTAAGAATACAGGCTTTTAGAATTTGTCTTCTACCTCACCTGTGGCGAAGTTAGAGTATATTGAAGTTTGAAATGTTTTGATTTCATTAAATGGCAGTTTTCTGTATAAAAGATCGGCGTTAATAGTATAATTTAACTGTTATTCTTCAGTATGTAAAAACTAGGTACAACAGAAAACGCATGCAGTTTATTGTCAAACTCCTCAGGAAGAAAATTTACTCAATTTAATCTCTAAATCTTGCTTAATCCTATTGACATAATTAAATAGTGGGAATAAGTGCAAACATAGTGCCTGCCTACAATTTAAATAGTAAATTTTTTTTGTTGTTTGGAAAAGACACTATATTCGTGCGTATTTGTAGACGATTATGATAGAGTGGTAACTGAAGTTTTTGTGGATTGGTGCCATGGAATGACACACTTGGAGGTTTCTTTTCATAAGCAACCATTGCAAAATGGTCACCATTGTTGCAACAACTCTTAACAGTATAAAACCAGAGCAGAGGTTTCCAGTCAAGCAGAAAAAAAAGTCAAAATTGTTTCTCAGAACCGTTGGTGTAGAATGGGAAAGGCCTTTAAAAGAAAAACCCACTGCAGCCCACTTTGAAGACATAAAGCCAGAAACACTCGAGAGGCTTGACAGGAGCCACTGGAGACAGAGCCAGCTCGAAGCCAGGAACATGAAAGCAAGCTGTATTGGGTCAGAAAACCATTTCAGTGTGCTGTCTCCAGAGGGACTGATATCAGATGCTTAGGGAAAGTATGTAAGTGTACTGTCTCAGCTTCCAACACCCCATAGCTGAAGCATTTCTAGGTGGCAAAAGTAGCTTATCTTTAGCCAAACTTTTGAGAGGTGCAGTTCTAGTAAATGACAAAATTTCACTACATTCTTTATGCCCTTAATCATTTATAAAATGTCCCCTGACACCAAAACTGGTGCAAGCAATTAATCAAGCAGACAGGAAAAGATGAAGGGTCTACCAGGGATAAAGCCTTTTTCCAAAGAGATGCTTGAACCAGGAAGAGAACCTGACCATTCCACACAGCCAGTAAAGCTCTCCCATGGAGTGTTACCAAACACCCTTTTCTGTGCTGGATTATTTCTTGCAAAGAGGAATAATAACTGCTGTCATTCATAAGAATACAGAGCACCATTCAGTGCACATATATTTACTGAGCGAGGAAAGAGGAGCAGTTACTGGCACAACTCTCAGCCTCTAATAAGCAGCAACCTGGCTTTCAGTGAAGGTAAAGGTGCCCAAGGCTTCTATCTGTGTGACAGCACTGAGGTGAAAGCATAAGTTTTTATTGCTAAATATGCACTTAACAAAGAAGAAAAAAGTCTTAATAGCTGTTTCTATTGCAGCTACTTGCCCCCGACATTTCTTATGTGGACATATTCCTTTGCGTAAGACTGCCTGCGCTTCTCTTAATGCAGCTTGGTAAGTCCTGCACATTTGACTCAAATTGCTAGTGATCATTTCTGGCACCACCATGCCTGAAAACAATATTCTGAGTCAGAACAAAAGGATGGTTCCTGCTCAGTAATGGCAGGTATACTTCACCAAGGTATTAATTATTATCAGAATAACATCACACTCAACATAGCACTACTTTTTGTGGTATTATCTGTGCCCATGGAGCCAAGTAGGTAAGCACATGTTTTACTAATATTAAATATTTCACCCTATTCCTCACTGAACTTAAGGAATGTTCTTAAATGGGGAACCATCATTATGATGGCTAGGGCAAATGAAAATTTTGTTCCTATTTATTCCTTGCAGTTTCTTTTGCTCTTAGAAACATTCATTACCTGGAGAAATGTCTTCTTTCCTGTCTAAAAACTGATTTTGCAAGTGTTGCACTGATCTCAGGCCTTAACCACAAAAATAAGAAACATGAAATATGACCTCTCAGCAGAGCTCAGTAGGTCTAACACATTAAATTTTAGAGGATACCCTTTCTTGTGTGATTTGGTTTAGCCTGATCAGTTTAATTCTGTATTCACTGATGGACATTTTCCACTATCAGGACTTTATTGGTTTACACCCTTGCAAGGAGCGAATGCAAGCCAGGTTCACTGACTTTGTATAAAAGTTACTTAATTTCTCTGCCATAGACCCATAGAAAAACTTGCAAGCCTGGCTTTGTGCCTCTGTCATTGCATTTCACAGCTGTTGAATAGTTGAAATTGGTATCTACAAAGTGCTTGCCTATTAAAAAATCAGCAATAGGCACACTTTGGAAACTGATGCTGGTGATACAGAAGTAATCTAGTCATGTCATCTTTGATGTCTTCTACTGAAAATGAAGGTCTATTTTTTACAGCTATCATATCCTCATCAGATTGTCTTTGTGAAATTAACCTGCTAGACTTCTGTGAGTTAAATCAAGCTGTTGTGTGGACAAAAAGAAAAAAAGCAGGAAATGTAAAAGCCACAAAGATGCGTCTTGTTCTGTAAAATCTTCGGAAGAGTTAAGCAAACAATGGCTGTTGTCCATGTCCATGCTATAATGGTTTCTTCTTCTGGCACAATAATATGAGGTTAAAGAAAGTTCTAAATAGAGCTGGAAAATTTGGTTGGGTTTTTTTTTATTGTTGGAATCACAGTAAAGGAAGAGAAGAGGGTGCTAAAATGAGCAAGACATTCACTAATATTACAGCATATAGGCAAAATAGTACAAAACAAATGACAAAAAAAGTCATTATTTTAGTCAAGCTTCATCAAGAGTTTTGGCAGAAAATATATTGCAGCTATTTTTGAGAAAATGATTGAGATGTTAAGGGCTTACTTCAGCACATGCCTTCACTTTGTGACCCTATATTAATGTAAACCTGAATTACCTTTTGGGTTTTTTTAATGTTGAGAAAGAAAATTAATTTTGGACTGATAGTAGTTTCTAAAAGCCAAAAGTCTTTATAACTTTAATTCTAATAGTCTAAAAATACAACCTTAAAAAGAATAGTAAGTGGTGCTTGTCAGAAAGCTGGCAGAGATGCAAACACATATTGAGACCTGAAAGTTATCTCTATACTATAAAAGTGCCTGAGACCATTTGCCAGCTCTGAGGCTGTCTGGCACAGAAAGAACTGCATCCATATTATTAAAGTCTCCCAATCCCTAATATCACAGTGGAATTACCAGTAATTCTGGGCTAATGCAACGCCAGCAACTGCTCTATATTGCAAGTGTCAAGGTCTGAGCACCATTTAGTGCCAGGAAACATTTGCTGGCTCCAGTTTTTATATACAATTTGATACAATCATGAAGAGCAAGAGACCAGAACAAAAAGACCAGTTCTTCCACTGTGGATGACAGAATAATGTAGCCATAGGCTGCAACACTACTGTAGGTAAAAAGACAGTTTGTGGGTTGTGTTGTTCAGCAACAGGTTTTGCAATGTTATCCCATTTTCACAGCTACTGTCTTGGAAATACTGTCTTGCTGTTTTTCTTCGAAGAAGCTGTTTTAAGTCAGTTTTTAACCAGTTTATCAGGTTTTCAGAGGAAACCAACCAAGTGGTTGGATGTGTCATATGAACAGTTAGCATGAGAGAAACAGAAAGCCATGCCCACACCCATAATGCCAGACTGATTTGAACCTAGTGCTCCCATTCCCACAAGAGAACAACAACAGGAAGTCAGACCTGCAAGACAGCAAGAAAACACACAAGCTGTAAGATTAATGAGCCTGAGAAGGCAATGGAAAATATCATCATCATAAAATCTCCACAAAACATTATGACTAAACTCACCTTAATCCACATCAAGAGAAGGAGGGGAGATAAAACACTACAGCTCAGACCTACTCCTGTAAGGTAGCAGAGACAGTCTTTACGTCCTTGCTTCCAACTTAAACTGACATTGGAACTTCACTGCACCTTGGCTCAGTAGCAACAGCAGCATTAAGCCAGTCACAGACCTCAGGGTGGACACATATTCCATACTGAGTGACTCAAACTGTCACTGATAGTAACCCTTGAAACTTTGTGAAGGAAATCATCAGTAAGCATGTCATATAGCACATGTGACCACTGTCCTTTCATTTTGAAGTACAGGCTACTTGCATTGTGTCTCAAAAGGAAAGGAGAGCTCTGAGTGAATTAAGGAACCTCTGAAGGAAAAATTGACTTGTACCTTCCCAAGGTATACTAATGGAAAAATAATCAGGGCAGCTTCACAGAACATAAGGGTCTCAAGGCTACCAATGTTGCAATAGCTCATCTTTGAATCTATTGGTTTTAAAATGTTGTTAGTTACAGTTTGAAATGTTTGCTTTTTCTACAGAATAATTTGTAAGGCAATAGAACAGTAAGAAAACTGAAACAAATATTCCTGATAAATAATTTTCTGGTTTGCAGCATTTTAAGGATGATGATTCTTGGCTGGAGACACACTCAGAGTAACCTAGTATCCTAGGTTACAATATAGATGTATTCAGTATTCTATTACCACCAGCTGTGGGCCATTAGCTGTTATCACCTGCCCTGATAACAGACAATGGGCCATCAAGAAACCACCACATGACTCATGGACTTTTCTCATCCTATTGTGAGATGTTCCGCCCAAGCATTCCCACCTGGATATAACCTGGCCTTGGAACTGCCTAAGTTAGCCCTGTCTGCTGGGTTCCCAGAGGACAAGAGCTACCACTGGACCTTCAGCTGGAGACCAGACCTTCCACAGGGTCACCGCTTCAACCTAACTACTTCATTTGGACTGCTACCACCACCCTAACAGGGTGTCAGGTAGTATCTGACTTTGTCAGCGCTTTTCCTTGTATTATTCCACTTATTTTTAATTTTTCCTATTGATTTTAATCCTGGCTTGTGATCTCCCACTGGTTTGTTTTCAAACCAATACACCTAGGTGTCTTGTGCCCAGAAGGGATGCAAACAGCAAGCTAGGGGTAGAGTTAGCAGTTCTTCACAGTCCTAACTATTTTTATAAGCTAGCATATTCTCCAAAAAAAGTTATAAGAGCTGCTAGAGCCATAGCCAGTGCTGTTAGAAGGCCTAAGGTTATGTTTGACTGCAATAGGTGCTCAAGATTAGCTGGGGCAGGGGTGGATGATACCACAGGGGCTGGGACACGGTCCTGATCCAGGGGCAGGGTCATGGGAGCCCCAAGGGACTGAACAAGGACAGCCAGACCCAGGAACACCTTTGGGGCCCATACAGTGTTCATCCCAGGTATGTATCTGAACATAAATGCCAAGTTTTCTACTGCTTTTTTTCTTTTTTTTTTCCTCACCATTTTCTTTTTCATATTTATAATTTTTGTATCTACACTTCAAAGAAAAATCTAGAGACACTGAAGATTTTTATGATCCTTGTGGGTCCCTTCCAAGTAAGGAAATTCTATGATTCTGTGAAGAATCTAGGTGAGGAAACAAGGTTTACAAAGACAAGACAGTGTGTGTAGTCCATATAAACACAAAATTATTCAAGCATATTGCTTTTTCCTTTTTTTCAACCCTGTCTATCAGTTACATATGCAAATAATTGCATAACCACTTAGCTGTATTTCTTCCAAACACTGAAACCTTCAATTGCTACTTATGATCTTTTACTTATCCTCTTGAATTGTCGTATGTTTTCATATCAAAGTAATTAAAACACTAGAAATGCAAGGTTTATATACAAAGCTTTCATGCTTGAAACTCTAAGCTATTACATTACACAGTTATAAAACCTTTACTAAACTGTCAATGGAATGTGCATAAGCTATGATTACCTAGAATTAGTATGAAAATCCATCTCAAATCCTCTGAATTTCTATTTCCTGAATGTCTCTACAGAACAAATAATTTCTAATGAACCCAGATTAATTACACCAGGATATGAGCAATTTCAATTTTCCAATTAAACATTGCTTTTGTATCTTAAAAAAACTGCTACTCTTGAAATGAACTATCTTCCATAGAAAGCACTGGACTTTTGATGAATGAGTGTACAATTCTAAAATATTAAAGTAACATAAGTGATACGTAAGTGTAATTTAATTTAGTAATTCAGAAATAACCTGCTGATGCTGTATGATCCTTTCTCCTTCCTAAGGTCATGATTCTTGAATTGCTAATATCGCCTGTAGTGTGTATCTTGTTCCTTGCCAATTTAAAGTTTCTGGCCAAATGCATCACTAGGTTGGATGGTGAACCTGGACCAGACAGATTTCACAGTGGCTGGCACACCCAGGACCGAGAAGGCTAATTTCCAATAGGCAATGGCATCACGACTTTTTTCTCCAGTATGAGCAGTTACCCACATAGCTGAGGAGAAAGGGTCAATAGACACGTGCACATACTTGAATTGGCCAAACTCAGGGATGTGTGTCACATCCGTCTGCCAAAGCTGCAAGGCCTTTAGGCCTCTGGGGTATATCCCTGGTGGCAGAGGTGCAGTGAGTCCGTGGCAATCAGCACAAGCACTGACAGCATCACGAGCCTCAGTTGGTGTCAGTTGAAACTGCTTCTGCAGGGTATGTGCACTCTGATGAAAGAAATTGTGCGATGCCTTGGCTTGTGCAATTTTGTCAGGCTGAGGTGCCACCCATGCAGGGTTGGCTAACATGTCAGCCCTGGCATTGCCTTCTGTTATAGAACCTGGTAATTTGGTGTGGCTTTGAGTGTGCAAAATATAATACGGATTCACTCAAACCTGAATCACCTTCCACAAGGTTCGCAATAGCGAAAACAGAGCCGCATTATTGACATCTTTTAAAAGTGAATGATCCAAACGTTTGGTTATATCTGCTACATAAGCAGTCAGTGACCAAATTCAAAGACACCTGAGAAAACCGCTGAAAAGCCATGGCAACTGCTTTCAATTCAACCAACTGAATTGTCTCGTGGCTTTTCAGCACTTGCCACTCAGATCCTTCCTTCCAGGTGACAATGGCCTTTCCTGTTTTCACAGAACCGTCTGTGAAGATGGTGGGTCCATGAACTGGCACCCAACTGTTCTTTGGCCACAACGTAAAACTGATTGAATTTGCCAGCTGCAGCAATTTGTGGCTGGGCAGATGATAAGCAATCTGCCCTGAGAAACTTTGCAGTGCACTTTGCAAAGCAGCGCTATTAGCAAGGCTCCATTCAAAGCTGTCCCGTGATACCGGAACAACAATCATTGCAGGATCCCCTGCCATCAATTGTAAACACCGATAACAGCATTTGATTATCAGGTAAACGATCAACTCGAAAAATGTGGGTGACGATCGGGCGAGAGGAAACGAGCAGTAGTCTCAATGTGAGATATAAAGCAAGCTTCATTTTATTTCACTAAACGAGAAACTTATATACTGTTACCGATGTTTTTAATTATAGTTACACACGTATCTGCAGTCTGTTCTCACATATTCAGGGGGGATCTTCCTGGTGACTCCCTATTCTTTTCTCATAACACTTCTGACTCCTTATCTGTTCTCACAACATTTTTCCCACAGCTTAGAAACACAGCTGCGTTCTCAGGTTTTAGCTTCTCATGACACTTTACTAGGATTTTTACTGAGGCCTGCCTATGCTGAGGCTTTGTTCAGGCCTGCTGAACTAACACAAGTTTTGCTGGAAAACTGTGTTTTCCAGCATGTGGGTGCTGTCTTTTTTGGCTGATGGGGCAAAAAGACCCATTCCAGGATGTGCAGATGAGGTTTTCTCGCTCTGGGAAGGCAGGGGACCCCGAAAACCTCACAAAATGAGGTCCCCGCTGGGTGCTTTCCACGCTGCGGGTGGAGAGGATCCGGGACCTGCGGAACCTGAGCTTAGGCTGTCTCTCTGAAGGCAGGATAGCAGGAGCCTTGGCGATTAAAGAAGATGCAGTCTCTCTATGTTCAGAATCCAGGGTTTATTGGTGGGAACGGCAGGGAGGAGAAGGTGAATGGGACTGGGATGGAACGCGGGGGGAGGAGGCAGCTGGGCTCTGAGGAGCAGAGAGCCCTGAGGGTCCCCGTTCCAGGGGTTAAGAGGGATCGCAGGATGGGAGGGGTTTACACAGGAGAGCCAATAGGGGCATGAGGGATACAGATTGACAGGGGCTTCAGGGAATAGGGGTGCAAGGATGGAAGATACAGAACTTTAAAAACCAATAATAAGCTGCGGGTAAAGGAACATTCTGGCTCTTAACTCAATATGGGATAGGGGAAGGCAGATATGCAGTGCCAATTATCTCTGACTATGGTGCTTGCTTCCACTAAAACCTGCAGACACACTGCTACATGCAGAGGGTCCTCCCATTGTTTGTTCCACTGGTCAATGATACCTGTAGGATGGAGGTCTGGAGCAGTAATGAAAACAGTGGTATCAGTAGAGGGATCTACTCAATAAACTTGATGAGCAGAAACAGCTTGCTGCACGTCATTTAGCACCTGTCATGCCTCAGGAGTCAATTTCCGAGGTGAGTTTAGATCAGAGTCCCCCTTTAAAATTTTAAAAAGTGGGGAAAGTTGTGCATTGGTTAGTCCCAAATATGGACATAACCAGTTGATGATACCTAGCAATTTTTGGGCATTATTCAGAGTCTTAATAGAGTCTGAAAACTGCACCTCTTGATGTTGTATGGTTTGATCCAAAATTTTGATTCCTAAATATTTCCAAGGACGCTGTTGATGATCTTTCTCCAGAGCCACTTGCAACCCATAGGAATGGCATTGAGCAGTCGAGGCTGTAACCTCCGCAACTCGTCCTGGGTGGATGCTGCAGCCAGGATATCATCCATATAATGGTAGCAGAGTGCCTCAGGAAACTGCTCACGGATTCCGGACAAGGCCTGAGCGACATACCATTGACAGATAGTCGGGCTATTTTTCATGCCCTGAGGTAACACTTTCCATTGAAATCTCTTTACAGGCTCTGCATTATTAATTGCAGGCACAGTAAAGGCAAGTTGTGGCCCGTCATTGGGGTGCAAAGGGATTGTGAAAAAAAAATCCTTCAAATCAATGATCAAGATTTCCCACCCTGTGGGAATCATCGTAGGTGAGGGCATGCCAGGCTGTATGCTCCCCATACTTTCCATCACTGCATTAACTTTTTGGAGATCTTGCAACAGTCTCCATTTCCTCGATTTTTTTCTTAATTATGAAAACAGGGGTATTCCAGGGACTGGTAGAAGGCTCAATGTGTCCCTGTTGAAGTTGCTCCTGTACCAGCTGACAAAGGGCGACTAATTTGTCTTTTGGCAGGGGCCACTGTGTTTCCCATATAGGTGTTTTGGTCAGCCATCGCAGAGATAGTGTGGAATACGGTGCACCCTTGCACACAGTGACCCCTATTAAAAGCTTGTTGGGATTCACAACCCCCAAGCTGCCAACACGTCTTGTCCCCAGAGGTTAATTGGAGCTGGGATGACAAAGGGCTGAATTGAGGCCATGTGTCCTCTGGGTCCTTCCCCAACACAGGTTGCTTACTCAGTCAGCTCTGTGTGGTTCCTCCCAGCCCCGTGATAGATGATCCCACAGGGGATAAAGGCCACGAAGGAGGCCACGAAGTGGAGGAAAGGATCGTTGCATCAGCACCTGTATCAATCAAACCTCGGATCCAAATTCAGTGCGGATGCGCTTTCGGCATGATGAGGGTACATGTCATCTGTGGTGACTCATTAGAGATGGCAGCAGCCCAGTAGACCTGCAGAAGTCCCGGCAGTTCAGTGCTGTTACCTCCGCCAACTTGCTGGTCTACCCTGGGAACAGAAGACTCAAAAGGCAACAATTGAGCAATGAGAGTCTTTTCAGGGATGGTGATGGAGGGGGGGTCTGATATGGTAACCGTAGCGTGAATCTGGCCTGTAAAATCAGCATCTATAACTTCTGGAAGAACAAGGATCCCTTGACTGGTGGCCTCAGGCCCTCCCACAAGCAGTGCACTGACCTTCTGATCTAGGGGTCCATGCACATCTAAGGGAATCCTATGGGCATCGCCAGATTCTAGGATGACTGCTGCTGCGGTGTAGGTGTTGACTTGGGCTGAGCCTTGGGTGCCTCCTCCACATTGACTGGATAGGCCTGCATCACTGCCCTGTTCTGGGGGAACTGTCATGATAGGGGGCAAATCCCCCTTTTTGCACCCCTCTTCACGTTTCCCGACAGGGTTCGACCATCTGCATGGTACTTGACCCTGCAATATTCTGGACAGTGATCTGGCCTACCACACCTCCTGCACTGAGGAATCCCAGTCCCCAAATTTTCCTTCTTCTCCGAATTTCCTTCTGCTTTGATTTGAGTCGTTTCTGTTTGTTCCCAGCTTTGGGCTGGTTTTGTCCCTGATCGGGGGGTTCCCGACCAGGCGACAGTAATGCAGCCAAGACGGATTTCCTTTGACTGCCTGCCTGCACCTTAGCACAAGCTTGTACCGTGTCTGTGACTGAAGGATCCCCTGGTAGGGCATTTATGATCCTTCTACACTCGTCGTTGGCATTGTCTCTTGCCAACTGCTTGCACAATATCTGTCTCAATGTATTATCTTCCAGCTGCTTTTCCAAGGCTGCTGCTAGCTTCTCTACAAAGGTCAGGAAAAGCTCAGATTGCCCCTGATGTATTTTTACAATGGCTCCCACACTGAGCTGTTGAGCTTGCTCCAGAATCCGAGGATCCCAAGCAGCTTGGACATTGGCGTTAGTGAAATGTCCTCTACCCATAAGGACATCAGGCCCAATCACGTGCCTAGGGTCCTCAGAAGACAAGGACATATTGTCCTTTATCTGTTTTTCAACCATCATTTTCCAATTGTTCTCAAAAACTCCATATTGCATGGGGTGAAACAAGACTTGAACCAAATATGTAATATCAAATGGAGCAAGCAGATCACTATTGATTACTCTAATAATTTGCATAACATGAGGAGAAAAGATTCCATGCATTGTGACTTTCATGAAAAGGTCATTTGCCACCTTCCATGCAATGACGTCATGCCTGCTCTTCCCATCTGAGTCCGGGCCAGGCACAAACACCAGAAAAGCCTGAGCATCTCCTTGTAGGAAGTTAGCATCACCCTGACCTGCCGTAGGAGCTCCACAGCCCTCCCGTTGTCTTGGCATCCCGAATCTCTCTCTAAGTTACCAGTGTCCTGCATCCAGTGCACCCTGCTTGACTGATTCCCAGAAATGCAGGGAGTCACGTGGGTCAAATATCCCCATGCCGTTTCGGCGTCTCCAGGGATTACTCAGAACCCAGTGCTTGTTTCTTTTCCCTGCCAGTGCAAGCTTTCACCCAGGAGGGAGAAACGCCTCCTCGTTACTGTCTGAATCATCAGTGTAAGGCTTGCTATCTGCAAGCCCTATCACAAAGGATGGTGACTGGCTGGACGCAGTGTCTGCGCCGAAAAACTGTGCACAGATAGGGTTGGGGGAGGGGCAAGAGGTGGGCGGTGATACTAGCACGTCATCAGGCGTGTTCGCCGAGGTTGCTGGCACAGCATCAGTTAATATTGGATCAGCACGCTGTGCTGAGGCTACATCTCCACTGAACCCGTCACAGGGACTGGTACCTGTCTGTGTCTTGAATCTCCCTGTGCCACCGCCGCCGTGTTGGCTGCCGCGGCGGCAGTGGGCCTAGACACCTTCTGGGGTCTCGGGACGGGGACTTCTGCCCCAGTCCAGCCTGCGCGCTGGACATTCCACAAGCAGAGCTCCGCCATATCTCGGCGGATTCCAGCCACTTTGGCCAGTAAATCCCTTAAAAGCCGAGATGGAGGGGGCTCATCTGGCAGAGGCTCAAAGTCCCGCATATCTGAGTCAGAGGAAGCCTTCCCTGGCATGGCTTCCGTGGAAATGTCAATCAAGTCTCCCAGAACAGAAAGGATTGCTAAAGGCCTCAACAAAGTTAAACTCTGTTTTTCTTGTGTTTTAACCAATGCAAGCAAATCTGGTTTCTCTTACTAAAAGTATGATTATTTTAATTATCTTATTCTTTTATTTGGATTTTATGCTGTAGGTGTTCTAAGGATTTTTAAATGCCAATATGCTCACCTACAAAGGTGTTCCAAGTATGAGAATATTTCTGTATTGAATTTTTGCAGAACAAAGGAATGGGGCCCATTCAGCTCCTGGAAGGCATCAGAGATGAACTATCAGTAAACATCTTGAAGTTCCTATAAATGTACACACTGTTTTATTTTAGAAAATATATTCTGTAAGTCTGCCAAATTCAAAAGATAATATAGAAACACATAAAAAGAGGTCATAGGAAATAATATTTATGCCTTAATAAATTTTTCACTATCAGTGTTAATGCTTTCATGCAAATCCATCTCTGAATGGAAAGATAATTTAATTATTTTTTATGATAGTCACATTGTCCCAACAAAGATTTGAAATTGCTTCTAAAAATCTGAAACTAGAACTCCCAGATGCTGTAAACCACTTAACTGAATCTTTTCAAAGCAGACGGAGGTTACTGTAGGCAGGAGAGGAGGGATACTAAAGACGAATGAAGAAAATTGAAGTAATTTCCAGGTATTGTAGAGCATGGTGAAAACAATTGCAAGCATCACTAAAAACACAGAGATCCCTTGTTAATGCTTGCCACTGAAACCAACATACCAAAAAGGCAGGTAAATCTGGAATACGGCTTATTTGTCAAATAGTGACTCGGGTTGTATGAATAACTCAGAAACAACAAAATCTTTCCTTAAAAAAAAAATTAAAATTAAAGCAATCTTTTTTATTTTTTCTAACTAACAGGTACCTGTAAGTCTATTTTTACACCACAATTTTGAGTTCTGGTTCTTCTTTTTTTTCTTTTTTTTTTTTTTACTATAAGAAAGGATAATTTTCTTTAGCATTTTAAGTAGGAAGAAGAGAAAAAGAGAAATAGAAGTCAGTGGCCTCTTTTATGCAGTGACCTACCACTGAGAAAAGAAATCACTCAGAAGATGGAAGAAATGCCTTTAAACTCATTTAGCTGCATGAGATTTGACAGATGTGCCACTCAGGAGAATGGCACAGACAGTTTGGCAGTGTAACATATATCCATATCCCAAGGATTAGGATATCCTTCTGGTCAGTGCAACAGATTATTTCCCTTAGAGCAGCACTGCTTCATGTCTCAAACAGAACAGTCATGCAAATGTCTGTCTTATCCTAGCCAGTTACAAAGAAAGACAAACATCGTCTCTAGCTACTTGTGGTTCATAATTATACCTCAATAATAATTTTCAGGTAATGTCATCTGATGACTTAGAAATTGGTAAGTGTTTGTGGTTATCCTTTAAGGAAGAAAATATCATCCTAAAACAATCTAGCTTACCTAAAGCTTAACTTCATTTACTTGTTTTATTCTGTAGAGTCACCATATCAGTTCTGTGTCTCTGATCTCCTGTTATGGTCAAAGATGTTCAGTAGCCTGAACACTCTTGACCATAAAGTTGCTCTCAAAATTGAAGCCACTGCAGGACAGCAAAACCTCTGCCCCTGCATCCAGGACTTTTGCTGTTGCAGCAGCACATAAACCACATCCTAAGGCTCATAGTAAGTAGGCCCATCTTCATGGAAACTTGAATCAGGAGCATTTTAACACAAGAGATTTTTATCTTCACATTATGGAGTGTACATCCCACTCAAGACTCATTCTCTTTCATGCAAAATCACAAACACATTCCTTCTTGTATCTAGTCCTTCAGCTTGCAGTTCTCTTGCACTTTATGTATTGACCAGATTGCACCCAAAATTTTTGTTTATGTCAATGATCTTTTTGCTTTAGAGAAACCGTTTACCAAGCCATGTTGGCAGAGTCCTCCTGAAACGTTATCACCTTACAAAACCTGCTTGAGCTCCTGAAAAACAAGAGTATTCTCTATGTGGTATGAACCGTTTCTTTCTTTTAACATGCAAGTGTGTATTAGAGCAATAAACAAAACTGGATGAAAGTTAATATAATAAACAAATATGCTAACAAGACATCACCACAGTTCATCACACTGCATGCTTACTGTATGATAAATGAATATTTAAACGAACAGTAAAGCTCTATTTTTGCATTATGCTTTTGTCATAAAATCATGGTACCCTTAAGTTTGGAAAAGCATTGGAATAGGCTGCCCAGGGAGGTGGTGGAGTCAACATCTCTGGAAGTTTTGAAGGAACAAATGGATGCAGCACTTTGTGCTGTGGTCTAGTTGACAAGGTGATGACCAGTCAAAGGTTGGACTTTACCCTGGAGGTCTTTTCCAACCTAAATGACTCTGTGGGGTTTTTTTTAAACAACGAAAATTACTCTGTTCACAGAAAGTCTATTATTTTTGTATTTTTTAAAGACTCTCAAGTCATTTCCCATTGTAATACCTCTCAAAATTACAACAGGCAAATGCCTTTAAACTTGGAAATTATTACTTTCTTGTACTGCCTGAAATAGCTTCTTATGTCAAAAAATACAATCTAGCTACCACAGGAAGAACTCTGACAGTATTTAGAGTTTTATACTAGAAGTCAGTCTCTCACTTCCCACCTCTAGCATTAGGCATCTGACTGTGTTACTTCTCTCCCTATATTTTTTTCCTCTATAAAATGGGGAAAATTAAATAACTGTGTCTATTGAATTTGACAAACCTCTCTCCTTCCCTACCCGATCATGGCAAGGGGAGATAGAGGTACCAGAATAACGCAGTGGGGTGAGGAGGGGTGGAAACAGGCCTCTGCATTTACCAAAAGTGTCTCTAAGGCTATCGAGAGATCACTCCAGCCAGCACTGCTCTGGTGCTGTACAGAAAGACCCTTCTCACACCCGTGCCAGTGTAAGGCACAGATTCTCACTCACCCAGAGAGCTGGATAGCTCACACGTTACCAGAGACAAAGAATCCAGAGGCTCAATCAGCTGGATGTTCCAGATGTTTATTCCAGACGGTTCCAGGGTGAAAGAGAAGGAAGAGCCCCAGGTGTCCCTAGATATAGGGATCACCTGGGGTCAGGGGAGAGGAGGCGGGGGGAACACCACAACCAATGGGGAGAAGGGAGAGATGGAGTCAGGGGTTAGGTTACAGCCAGGGAGATTTACATAATTTGGCGAGGGACTTATCATGTTACTTGGACTAGGATGTTTCCCACCAGTGAAACCCTGCTGTACTAGAACCACTTGGCTCCCCAGCAGTTCCTGAGGTGGTATCATCCACCACCACATCTCCCCCTTCCTTATTTAAAGGAAAGGCCTCCCCCACTTGCTTAGTTAAACACATATTGAGGCAACCGAACAAGCTTAGAACAAGGAAAATTATTAGGATCACCCACAGTCCAGCTTTGACTAAGGATGTTAGCCATCCTTGAAGTCCCCATTGTCCAAAAAGATCACCGATCCAGTCTGCTTCTTTTTCTGTCTTTAGTTCTTTGATTTGATCCTTTCTTTTCTGTATCGTTGCATGGATGCTCTGGCTATGAGATGACAGGTTAAAGCAACACAGCCCCTCGAATTCTTCACAGCCATGTCCATGGGCCAATAAAAGAAAGTCGATGGCTGCTCCATTTTACAGTGTTGCATGCCTGGTGGTTTCTTCATCTTCAAGAAGCTGAGAGAGGGCACTTGAGGTTAGGTTAGCATGCTTTCCGAGCCAGCACTCAAGGTGGCTAAGTTCACCTAAGGCTTTTGCTGCTGCTACTCCAGGCAGGAAAAATGATGGAGCAATCCTTTTAGACAATGACCAATTGATAACTTTGCTATCACAATTTGGATCGAATTGTTGTATATTTCTTTTTTGGCGGGCCAATCGAGTATGGTTTCTCCAATATAGAATTTGGATTTTGTTGGGTGCCAGTACAGAAAGCCTGCCGAGAGTGCACGGCCCCCCCCTGGAACTGGGATGGGATTCCAAGCAAAGATCATTAAAAGATGGTTTTCTTTTATTTTTATTCTTTTTCCCCTCTCATCCCCCCTTTTTTTCTCATAACACACCGGTAATAGGGTAGAAGGTTAGGGAAACACATGAGGGTAACAGATAAGGGGTTTGTGGGTTTGGGGAACTGCTTGAAGGCGGCACAAATAGCTGTTCATGTGACTGGTATCTTGCGCCGACGTCTTCTCCAAGCGGCACTGGTTTCTTTGTCTGGGGTTTCTTTGTCAGTGTCTGGTGTGTCATCTTTCGTCTGCTCAGGAGCTGTCGCTGACGGTCAGAGGTAGGGCTTCACATATTTTCCTGGTATCCACTTGGGTCCTGAAGGTGTGGAAACACAAGCATATCCCCTCCCCCATACAATTAGTGAAAAAGGGCCTGATATTGTATGACTTTCTGGATCTTTGATTAACACTGCCAGTTGTTCTTTTAATTTGGCTTTGGTCGAATTAGTAAAATGCTGGAACACAGGGGGGTCAGGCTCTTCAAACGAATTGTTTAAGAAATTTATTGTGAAAAGGGTTTTGCAGAGTCTCAAAATGGGAGAATTGAGTTCTGACCCTCCCTGCTGTTGGTCTAGGACCCTCTTAATTGTCTGGTGGGTCCTCTCAACTATGGATTGTCCTGTGGGGGAGTGGAGGATGCCTGTAATGTGTTTGATGCCCCATGAGCTAAAAAACTCTTGAAGTCTGTTAGAGATGTATGCTGGACAGTTGTCAGTTTTTATCTCAGCAGGAACGCCCAGGGTAGAGAAAGCAAGGAGAAAGTGCTTTATAACATCTCTTGCCTTTTCTCCTGCATGGGCAGATGCAAAAACAGCTCCAGAAAATGTATCTACAGAAACGTGTACATATTTTAATTTGCCAAACTGAGGGACATGGGTTACATCTGTTTGCCAGATTTCACAGCTGCCTAGACCCCGGGGGTTAACCCCGGACCCTAATGATGGCACTTGGTAGCTCTGACAGCTAGAACAGGTTGCTACAATTGCCCTTGCCTGGTTTCGAGGTAGTTTAAACATTCTTATGAGTGCTGGTATGTTCTGATGGTAAAATTGATGGCTCAGCTTTGCCTGAGCAAAGGTGTCTGGAATGTTAGGAGCTTTCACCGGCATAGCTAGAGCGTCTGCCCTCCGATTCTCTTCAGCGATTGGTCCAGGGAGATCGGTGTGTGACCTCACATGCATCACATGGAACGGCTGCTTTCTGTGGGAAAGCAGAAAAACAAGTTTTGAGAGCAGTTTATACAATTTAGGATTTGACACTTCTTTTAGCCAGGCATGTTCTGCTCTGGCAACTACTCCAGCTACATAAGCTGAATCTGTTACCAGATTAATAGGTTCTTTGAACATCTTGAAAGCTCTAACAATGGCTGATAGCTCCGCAATTTGTGGAGAGCCCTACACTATTTGGACATCGTGCTCCCACACTTGCGTTTCGGGATGTTTCCAAGTCACGACTGACTTTCGGGATTTCCCGGTGCCATCTGTAAAAACAGTTGGAGCCTTGAGAGGGGTTCAACTTTGAAGTTCTTTTGGGGCCAAATGAAAAGTCGAATTGAATAATTTATGTTTCGGATGATGATTTGAAATCTTGCCTGGATAACTATGCAGAGCAAATTGAAGATGTTCATTTATTTGGAGTACGTTTGCTAAGGAATCATTTCCCAGTGATGGATAGATGCAGGTGAAATCACACCCTGCAAGGGTATGGAGGCGTGCTCTCGCTCTCATAATTAGTTGGGCTACTTGTTCTTGTCGTGTTGTTATGGTTTTGAGCGGCTGATGTGATAAGAAGATCCACTCTATTATAAGAAGTGGGTCTTTTTGTGCAGTGTCCCATTGAAAAATCAGTCCATACAGCCTGGGTGACTCCCCCAGAATGATGAAATTAAAAGGTAACTCAGGACTTGTCCGATGGGCTTGGTGAGAAGACAGGGCAAGCTGTACCTTAGCGATGGATTCCTGTGCCTCCTCTGTGATGACTTGGCGTGAGTCCAGGTGGTCACAGCCTTTCAGGAGGCTAAACAGTGGTGCAAGGTCCTCCGTAGTAACTCCCAGCAGAGGATGAACCCAGTTTATAGATCCACACGGCTGGTGCAAGTCCCGGAGTGTCTCTGGGTTGTCTTTGATGGTGAGCTGCTGGGGTACAATGGTCCGTTCGCTGATGTGAAGTCCCAGGTAAGTCCATGGGCAGATACACTGAATCTTTTCCTGCTGGATCTCGAATCCTGCTTTCTCAATGGCTTGAATAGCTTTTTCTAGAGTTAAGTTCAGGTATTTATCATTTGGTGCACAAATCAACACATCATCCATGTAGTGGAGTATGATAGAACGTGCAAACTCTTTGCGGATGGGGGACAGGACGCAAGCCACGTACCATTGGCAAATAGTTGGAGAATTTTTCATACCCTGGAGTAACACACACCAGTGGTATCTGCACTGGGAGGCTTCCTGGTTTAGGGATAGCACAGAGAAAGCAAACTGAGGAGCATCACTTGTGTGTAGGGGGATTGCGAAGAAACAGTCTTTAATGTCAATGACAGCAAGCTTCCAATTCCGAGGAAGCACTGAGGGCGAGGGCAGGCCAGGCTGTAGGGGTCCCATATCCTCAATGACTTCATTGATTTTCCTGAGGTCTTGGAGGAGCCTCCATTTGTCTTTTCCAGGTTTCCATATGACAAAGACAAGGGAGTTCTAAGGGCTATTAGGTGGTACAATGTGACCCTTGGCAAGCTGTTCTTCTACTAGGGATTCTAAAGTGCTGAGCTTCTCTTTGCTTAGGGGCCACTGGGTAACCCAGACTGGATCGTTTGTCTTCCAGGTAAGGGGCGGGGTGGAGCGTCTCCCAGTGGCCCCAGCTAGAAATCCTGAGGAGGTGGGATTACCAGCTGAGTCCCCCACTGGGTAAGGAGATCTCTGCCCCAGAGGGTAAAACCAGAGTCAATTACATATGGGCAGATGGTGGCTGTGTGTCCTTCAGGGCCTTCTATGATGATATTATTTGTACTCCTCTGGGAAGTTGCTGACCCTCCTATGCCTGTGATTCTGCCGCCTGCTGGTTTGGTCTTCCAGTCCTGGGGCCATTCTGCTCAAGAAATGATGGTTACATCGGCCCTTGTGTCCACCATCCCTGTCAGGTAAGCAGTGGATTTATCATTGTGTAGTTTACAATGCATCATGGGCTTGTCTGCACCCACAACCTCTGCCCACCATATGGAAGGTGTTCTGTGGCACCTGGGGTGGTTTTCAGGTAGTATGATAGCTTGTGCTACCACCTGACCCTTTGATAGAAACCAGGGAGTGTTGTTACAGGAGACAGAAACTTGTCCACTGGGGTCTACTTTGTGCACCTCAGGTAAAATAGAAAGTTCAGGTGGACCGTGCTTAGTGTCCCTGACTACCAAGATATCCACAGTCTTTCAAAAGGTTTTTCAAAATTTTCATATATGTGTTGTTGATTTCCATTGCGGAAGTGGTGTGTATCAGTACTTACAAGACGGAGTCTTTTGTCTGTTCCACTGTGCGGTGCGCAGTTACAGTCCATGGCAGGGGTTGCAGGGCAGGGAGAGATGGCCGTAAGATTTGTGTCTTTGTGCGGAGCCGTGCCGCGCTTCACTGTCCGTTTCCCTGGTCCTTCTGATGGTGATGCTGGCAGGCACAGCCTGGGGGCACAGCCTCAGTATTTTTGTTAGTATTTCTCTTAACACACTTTGGTTCAGGGCAGACTTTCACCATGTGTTGAAAACTTCCACAATTATAACATCTACGAGGTATTTTCTGTGATGCTGCTAGTGCTTCTGCTACCCCTTGTGAAACTGCTTGGGCTATAGTTGCCTCAGGGGATGCTTATTTGGTGCAAGCCTCAATCATCTGATCGAGGGTAGGAGGTGGATCTAGAGGGAGGGCTCGAAGGACTTTTTTACAACTCTCATTAGCATTTGCCATAGCTAATGCACGCAGCAGCTCCTTTTGGGCTTCTGAATTCCCAACTTGCTTTTCAACTGACTCTTTTAGTCTGTCGAAGAATTTTATAAAGGACTCATCAATTGCTTGTTTTATGGTGGAGAAATTTAGAGAGGGGGTGGAGTCCGAGGGAGTTGAGAGCAAAGCTCTGTCAGCTTCTCTTTTGATATCTTCTAAAATCAGTTCAGGCAATTGTCTCACCTGATCCTGGGGTTTAACTAGGTTTCCTTCCCCGCAAAGATCATCTAGTGTTAAGTGAGCCCTGTTGGGATCTCTGTGATATACCTGCAGGAGGTCTTTTAATTGTTTTCTCCAAGTTCTGTCCCACAGCATGTATTCCCCCAGTGACAGAAGACATGCCATAAGATTTTTTATATCATGTGGAACTAATACATTTGCAGCAAAGGTAGCTTGGAGCAGATTCTTAAAGTAAGGGGAGTCACGCCCAAAATCCTTTCCCACCTTGCACATATCTTTTACCTGTGCATATGGGAGGGCGTCCCAGCGGGGGTTCCCTCCAGCCCTGTTATAATGCACTAGGGCAGCAGTGACAGAGATTTTGTTTGCTATACCCCAGTGTCCCTCCTGTGCGGCTTGCTGGTGTATTTCAAGCCAGGGATCCTCTTCAGAATCGCTGCTCTCCTCTTCCGAAGAGGAACAGGCAGCCTGAGGCTGGTACCGGGCACGGCGGGGATGGCTCCCCCTCTGTCGCTGGCTGGCCCCGTTGCCGTGGGAACCGGGGAGGAGCAGGGCCGCAGGAGTAGCACCGCTGGGGAGGGGGGGGGTGAACGAGGGAGGGGCCCGTGCCCGGGTGGGAGCTCCCCACAGGGGGCAGGGCCAACGCAGGGATGACACCCTATACCACGAGGAGCGGTGCCGATGCAGGGACACCTGATACTGCAGGGGGAGGGACCGATGCAGGGACACCCAATACTGCGAGGAGCGGTGCCGACGCAGGGACACCCGATACTGCGGGGGGAGGGACCGACGCTAACCCGGGAGTTTTAAACTGATATGAACAAAGCACCCCGGCTTGTTGTGCCACGTGGGCCGGGTCCTGTCCCACAGGAGAAAGGGGTAACACGTGGCTTCCACCATCTTGTAAGAAACATGAAGTCGAGGTAGGGAGGTTTTGGGGTGCTGAAAGGAGGGTGAGGGACAGGCTCGGACAGGGGTGATCAGTCCCGGTTGGAGCAGGGGATAGGGGAGAGAGAGCTTCTCCCCCCTGAGGTTCTGGGGGTTTAGGGACAGCGGGGGAGGGAACAGACACAGGGCAAATAGCACAAAAAGGGTCTGAATTTTTCGGCAGAACTGACTGAGTCTTAGAGTTCTTAACAGACTTATAAATCACTACAAACAAAGGGAGGAATTTAGCAACTCTTTGATCCCCAGACTGTGTGAGAACCGTCAGTTTCTCCCCGATCTTATCCCAGAAACTAAGAGACTGAACAGAAACTACAGAAACATTTGGAAAGATGTTAAAAATCCATCGAACAAAAGATTTGAAATTCCCCTTAGAAAACTGGGAATTATCTGACTTAAGGGTGGTTTTAAGGGAGGTATAAAGCTCTGACTGGGGACGGGTTATCTTCCCACCCATATTCTCCAAATAAATTCTTCCCAACACCGAAAGAAAAAAATAAGGAAAAAAAACAAAAGAAAAATTCACTCTGGCAAAGCCTCACTTACCACCTCAAGGCTTCCGAGAGTGTGAAAAAAAAGCTTTCGGCATGGTTCTCTGGTTTTAGCTGATTTCTCCTGTCCCAGACAAACGGAGATTTCTCGGCTGCCTCTTTAAACAGATCTAATAAAACGTAGACCTGTTTTCGAGGGAAGTAGCTGCTCCGATCATGACATCTATGGGATAAAGCCTTTCGAGACACTTTCAGGGATTTTTTATGTCCCTGTATCGAGCGCCACTTAACGCAGTGGGGTGAGGAGGGGTGGAAACAGGACTCTGCGTTTACCAAAAGTGTCTCTAAGGCTATCGAGAGATCACTCCAGCCAGCACTGCTCTGGTGCTGTACAGAAAGACCCTTCTCACACCCGAGCCGGTGTAAGGCACAGATTCTCACTCACCCAGAGAGCTGGATAGCTCACGTGTTACCAGAGACAAAGAATCCAGAGGCTCAATCAGCTGGATGTTCCAGATGTTTATTCCAGACGGTTCCAGGGTGAAAGAGAAGGAAGAGCCCCAGGTGTCCCTAGATATAGGGATCACCTGGGGTCAGGGGAGAGGAGGCGGGGGGAACACCACAACCAATGGGGAGAAGGGAGAGATGGAGTCAGGGGTTAGGTTACAGCCAGGGAGATTTACATAATTTGGCGAGGGACTTATCATGTTACTTGGACTAGGATGTTTCCCACCAGTGAAGCCCTGCTGTACTAGAAACACTTGGCTCCCCAGCAGTTCCTGAGGTGGTATCACCCACCACCACACCAGAAGTCTGTCAACAAAATATATCAGCCTGGGAAAGTATGTGGCTTTTTTCCCACCAGTAGTCAAAATAATGCCTAAGTTTTGAGCACAAGGAATGAACTCAGAAAATTTTCACCACCATCTAACTCCTGTACTCCTTTTTGTGCTCCCTCCAGGCAGACACTGGTAAACTGTTTATCTGCTTTAGAATTAAGAGCCCTAAATGTTCAAAGCTCTATTGAATTAATATTTTTCACTTCATTAACCTTTGATTTAAACACGTGTGTATGTATATATATATATATATAAATTCAGCTAGTCATTTTTGCTTAAAACACACAAATTCAATCCTCTTTCTCTACACCAGGGACTAGAATTTGACAAAAATAACTGAATTTCACAAGCAAAATTGTTATTGAAAAAGTGAATAAGGACCCCAAGAACTCTTTGAAAATAACAGTCTTAAGCTCAAAAACCTTCCTCACAAATAATAATGTGAGTTCCTCACAAGTAACTTTAATGAAATAATTCTTTAAAAATCAGGGATCATTCAAAGATTCTGGCCATCCAAATAAAAGTTAAAAAAATAATTTCTTCTACATTTTTATTTTTCAGTTAGTGAAGAATGATGGAATTTTATTACAAAGTGTGGTGAGAAAAATGGAAAAATAAAAAATTTTATTCACCAGTAAATATGTCAAGGGGAACAATTTACAGAAACTGAAACAGAAACTCATGCCAGTTGAGAATGATTTTTTACCCTAATTTTTAACAAACTGAAATAATATATTTAGCAGAAAAGAGTATCACAGCTATAGCAAAGTAAAAGAGCTATAGCATCACAACTATTAATTGATATCAGTGTTATGTCTAGCTGCTCACTCCAAAAAATGGAATAATTGGGTTTTTTTGTGAAGGCAGCTTACAGGATCAAGATTTTGTCAGATGGAGAATTTCAGCCACTGCCTTTTAAATGTACATTAATTCAATCAATTTTAAGATTGGTAATATTCTGTAATTTTTATTGTAACAGTTCAAGCTCTCAAAAGCTGAGCAAATGCAGAAGAGTTTATGACGCCTGTGCTATTTTTGAAAGCTTGAGCATGACGTTAGTTTGGAAATTTGCAAATACATTAGTGTTAGAATAAATGAAACCCTAACTATTATTTACTTCGCTAGGATTATTGAATTCAACAAATGAATTCTTTGTATGTAAACAGACCATCTGTATTGAACATTCTATTTTGCACTTAACTGCAGCACCTGATTATTTAGGACTAATTTAGGGCAAAGTAACAAAATTAGGTAATTTCATTTTAACGCAAAATGTTTTGAAACTCAAACTGCTCTTTATCCATAGCTTATAACTTCATCTGTGTATACAAATTTAAAGGGCTTACTATGAGAGCATTATTGTGGAACCCTTAGATGATGATTAGCTCTTATGCCCACAGCAGTGTCTTTTTCAACACTGACCCAGCAGTTGATAGACTCATACCGAAGCACTTCTTCACTTGCTTTAAACTGGCATACTCTACACTGGTAAATACAGAAATTTGACACCCACTGAGACTCCTCTGAATGATCTGCACCTTACTTTACGTTGACAGGTTCCACCCTCAAGAACAGAAATACATAAAATGTGTGTGCTTTTCTTTAGACTTGAGTACTTTTTCAAAACTGAAGTAAAGCTGTTAGGGTTTACCATGGTAAAATAGCCAAACAGTTCCTGTCACAGTCCATTAGATTACAAGAAGCACTTCTGTAAGTGATCACAACCCAAAAACTGTCTTCAGGCTCAATAAGTCAGAAAGCAAAAAGTCACGTGACTGCCTTAAACTCAGGACATTTTTAAAGGCTAAATTTAAGGATAATTTCATATGCTTTCTGGGTCTCTAAAGTATCTTTCAGATTTTCAATTACAAGATCTATAAGTGTAATTTTCACAGTCACACAGAAGCACTCAGAAATGTATTAAAGCTGAGAATCAGCAGCATTTGCATCTCTACCATGATTATATTTTCAATTGTACAAATAATAGAAAACAGTTTTTGAAAGGTGATACATGTTACCCCTCTGTCTTCATGTCTTTAAGTAGCTCCACAGGAAGAACATGCACTGTGGCTAGCACAGGTTTTTCCCATGAGAAGTTTTCTTGTGTTTTGTAAATAAAGATAAAGTTTGGATGTTTTTGGAACAGTGTCCCAGAACTTGGGCAGTGCAGGCCTGGCCAATCAGGCCTGGGAGAAGGCTTCTGACTGACCAATCTGGGTGACTTTTGAGAACTCTATATATGTGATGAAATCAAAACAATAAAGGTCATTCCTTCTTGCCACTGAGAACTGATGCATTCATTACTCTGCTAGCTGCTCAACAGCGACATCGCACTATCTCTTCATGAAGGATCTCTTTATAAGGACTCAAATCAAGGAGCAATGGGTATAAGTTCTACCATAAGAAGTTTGAGCTTGACATAAGAATTCTTTTACAGTAAGAACAATCATTCACTAAAATAACTTCTGCAGGGACATGCTGCAGGCCTCATCATGGTAGGTTTTCAAGATACAGTTGGACAGACTGCTAGAAAATCTCATCTAGGTTCCCCTTCCTTTAATAGGCTGGGTGACATGACCATTTGAGGTAACTTCCAGCCTGGGTTATTCTGTGATTTGCTGTGTGTTGGTATTTTACTCATATTACAGAGCCATTTTTTGCGTATTTGATCACCAAGTCCAGAAATGTGGAGTTTTAAATCCATGGGTAACCAGAGATAATTTTTCAAATAACTTGACTAAATTTGTCAATGAAATGAAAATATAAAAATTATTTAGTGGGAGTTTGTTGGATCTTTTTTACCTAAAACTGTTCTGATAATCATTAAATTTGTTATATAAAGATAGCTAAAAAAAACCAACCTGAAAATGAAAGATGTTTTCAGTTTTTTTAGTCTACTGTCCAAGTCAAAGTAGCTACAGCAACAATCAGCGAGTAGTATAGATTTGTTCACTACTGTAGAACAGTATTAGTCAAACTCTGTAAAGCTTATTCAGGACCCATTAATTGAAAGATTTTAATAGAATGCAGCATGTAGCTGTGGGAAGACATGAGTTGCAGCTGTGTCCTTGAACAAGACAGATAAACAACTTTGACGGAAAGAAGCGTAACATGTGCATGTGTGTTGACAACAAGAACAAGCAGAGAGATTTGTGACCAATTAAAGAAGGCACATGTACATAACTTGTCAGCCAATTATAATGCTAAAAGGAGCACATGTTATGCATATGATATAGATAAAAGGTATAGAAAGTTATACTGTGGGATAATAAACTGCTGATGCTTGCCACCATCTTCAGCATCAGTCTTTTGTCCACCATCATGAAGCCTGAAAAGATTCTGTGCAAAAACCGTTCACAGATATGTGCTATCAAAATAAGGCACTTATATTATCTTTAAACAAAATACAAAAGATTAAGACCATGTAAGTATAAAGAATAACTGAGCAACGTTGAAAAAAAAGAGAAGCAAGATGGAGTTGCTTACAAGAACACATGATTAGCTCTTTAGTTATCCTTTCTATGTGTATGCAAATCAAAAGAAATCAAAGAAATGCAAGTTCAAAATAATGACATTAAAAGGAAAGACAATTACAAGGAACTTGGGACTTTTAGTATAAAAAGAAATTATTACATTTCTACTCAAATAATAATGATCTCACAGCACTCACTCTGTACAGTTTGCTGTGTAGCAAATGAAAACTACTTTGAATCTCTAATATGAATATAAATAATGATTTTGCTTTGTGTAGGCTTGAAATTTGAAAAAAAGCAGAGATGATTCTGAGACAGATTCTTATTTTCCAAGCTACCTAACAAGTGTAACAGGTTCTTAGTCACTTAAGAGTTACAGATGAAGTCTTTATATATTTTTTAAAAAATTTAAAAAACCCCAAACAAACAAAAACAAATGCTGAAAGACAGTACTAAGAATATTTAGAGGGCATATCTAGAAGAGAAAAGAACCCTTTTATATACAGAAGAAAGAGTAACATTAAATTAAGACCAACTAAATTTGTAAATTGTTGAATGGCTCAGATGTAACAATCTGATTACAATCATTGTTTTGAAGTTCTTTGCATTGGAAGAAAATGTTGATGGGTAAAAACCACTTCAATTCCCCTTAAATTAAAGGTAGCTTCATCAAGTGATACTCCTGAATTTCTGTATTTAACAATAACTTTCAAAGCCAAACATCTCTGTCAGTCATGAAAATCGTTAACATTTAGAAAGACAAATAATACATCATGACAAATATGTTACAAGTTACAGCAAAGAGGAAAGGAATCTTTTAAGTTGACTGTTAAAATTTCCTATTCCTTTAATTGGATTTAATTAGGGAGTTTAACTCAAGAAGGTTTTGTAAAAAAATGATCTGATTTGTTACTATGTGAGGCGACACATGACACTCATTTTTAGAGTAGCTTTAACTTTTTTTCTTAAATTGTATTCCTTCTTTCCTTTCTTTTCCTGCATTTGTGATAGAGATGTTTACTTTTGTGGCAAATGGGGGGTTACATTAAGCAGTCTTTGCAAATATTAGGCATACTGAAAGTTAACTTTTAGTTGTAACCTTGCAGAAATTTCACCAAGCTCAAGAAAAATGAACAAATAGCAAGATGGTGCTTCTGTTAGGTCAAGATAACTAAGACTTGGTCACTAATTGACAAACAGTTATTGGGTGAATCCATAGTTTAACAATTACATTCAGGTGGTTTGAGCTAAGCTGATCAGGGGATAAGAGATTCCAGACACAGCTGCTTTCAAGGCATTTTCATACCTGGCCTGCAGCCCATGTACAAGCTAAGTATATTGCCCTGATTAATCTGACCTATAGCAGACTCCTGCAAAAAAATATGCAGCCATGTTATCAAATTGGGTCCCTAGAAAATGTCACCATGTAACTGTAACATGAAAATGACAAAAAGACATTAAACAGGTAAAACTGCTATGTCAAAAATTTGAAAACTGTGACATTCAGAATCTGCCTGATTAACAGACTGAATCTGAGCACAAGCAGGAAGCAGACATTGATTTAGCTAAAGGGATGTGGGAAAAATTTCTGTGTATTGTTTAGTAACATAAAATCATTCCAATTCATCAAGCAAATCTTTTAATGAATAATTATTAAAACAATGTTTCTTGAAATTTGATTTTTGCTTTCTACTGTTCATAAAGTGGTTTCTTAAACTGTACAGAGTTGTGGAACAGGAATATATTAATTCCCACATTTTTCCTAAATACTTTCTCAAAGAGGCTATTTAGAAAGTTATTCATATACTATGTGGTCATACATTTACTTGCTGTAAGAAAGACAGTTCAACATGAAAGGCAAAACATTATGGAATTTTTATCTATAGACACTATCAAGGAGAATCCATACTCAAGCACAGAAACAAGGAACAAATGTAAGAACATTAAATTGTATCATTTTGGCTTGGTTTACATTTTACTATTGAAGCAAATTTTCTTTGAAAAGTAAAAATGCTTTCAGAGAGCCAAAAAGGGCATCATCAGTCCTGTTTCCTACACTTTATCTCTTTAGCTGTATCACATAACATCACACTGAAGAAAAAAAAGAACAGGTTTGGTTTGTGAGAAGTAATTGGTAAAAGTGGTGTGAAGCTTTCATCATCCCAGTGAAAAGTAGGTGGCATGACCAAGAAATTAAGGGAAGAGCCTTCTACATGCTCAGACAGATAAATAAGACCTGTTAATCAAGGAAAGGGAGGTGGACTTAATAGTACTTGGCAGCACATCTGAGAGCTGACACCAGCAACATCCACAACTACTGCAGCTCAGAAGGGCAATGAATACAATGGAAGACTGGCACAGAGGAAAACTCAGCTCTCCACTGACCTCAACCCCAGAAAACCAGGAAATTTTAACTATGTCAGATTTCTGAGGCTGGATCAAAAGAACAGCAACACTAAGTATGGATAGAATCAGCTAAGGCCAAAGTACTGCTTAATAAGCAATTATTTGTGGAGCGAGTACTTTTTGGCCAATAAAGAAGATTATGGCTAACATACAGCATGGTAAATCATGACTAACCAGCCTGATTGCCTTCTAGGATGAAATACATGGAGCTGGGGTAAAAAGCAGATGGTGTAATTCATCTGGATTCTATCAAGATTTTCCACAGATTCCCACAGTCACCCATATCAAAGCTTAGATGTTGTGTTCTGGATGAGAACATATCTAAATAGTAAAAAAATGGCTGGATTGCTGAGCTCAAAGTAGTCATCATCAGATACAGTCTAGCTGGAGGCCAGCAAGAAGGAATACTGCAAGGATCTATCTTGAAATATGTCCTGTTAAGAATCATTCTCACTGACCTAAACAAAAGGCTTGATCTGGTTCATAGCTGAGCACAAACTAAGAAGACCAGTCAATACACCTGAGGGTAGAGTTGCTATCCAGACAGACCTAGGCAGGCTGGAGAAATGGCCTAAGAGGATCTTCCTGAAGTTCAGCTGAAACACGGAATGACTCCACAACTCAGAAAGTTATGAAGTAGGTATGTGATTATTCCAGCTGGGGTGCATGGGGGGTAGCCCCTCCAAAGGCATGCACACCATCAGCAGCACTTCACTATGTTTATATTAGGTTACAGATTACATATGCATAAAGTTAGACAAAGCCTCTATACATATTCAATACTTATCCCCACTTTGTATTATAATGAGTTCAAAGTTAATTTAAATATGCTCATGCAAGCGCAGTGTCTCAGATTAATTGTGGACAGGGGTCCTAAATGACTGATGACGATGTGATCGATAGTCTTCATCACGATGAACTGTTCACCCTGCTCCCTTGCGCATGCTCCCTTGGTTCTTGGTCCAAGTTCAAGCCTGAGAGCCAACTTGTACCGGTCCTGGGGTCCAAAGGTGGGATGCTAGGTTACACTTGGTGGTTTCTCTCAATTATTTGGCTCTCTTCTCTCCATCCTCCCCGATACCAGGTAGGCACAAATTCATTAAGGGAATACTAAATGGTTTGCAGCAGGCATATCCAAGTAAATCATTATCCAATCTCTGGCTCTCTAAATCAGTTCAAGAATATTATTATTATTATCCAACTGCTAGTTCTTTTAAATTAATAATTTCTATTTTACCCTAAATCACAGCTATGTTAAATGCAAAGTCCTGTACTCCAGATGGATTGAGGCTGCAACCACCTAGCCAGGAAGCAAATATACTGAAAAGGACTTGGGGGTCTGGGAAGACAGCAAATGGAAGAAAAATCTCCAGTGTGCTTAGACAGCAAAGACCAACAGTATCCTGGGCTGTATTAACTAAGCCCACATTTTTCTTATTCAGTGTCTTATTAATAACACAGTAGAAGTTTTTGTTGTCACTCAAATTCCTTGCAAGCAGTAACTCCAGTTTTCACTTCACTACCACCACCCCTGCATATATAAGCAGCACTTCTGAACTCATATTTTGAGGCCTGCTCCTGCTTTTGCCTCCTGTATATTTAATTCTCATACTGGAGTTCCTTATTTAGCCAAGCGGATATTCTGTAACATCTGTCCAGTTTTCCTAAGCATCAAGATGGACTGTTCATGCAGTTGGAGAAGGTTGTCTTTTAAGACCTCACAGTTTTCTGGAGCTCCTCTGCCCTTTCAAGCTGCCTCATAAATGATCTCATCAGTTGGTTCCATGAAAAATCCACAGGCTGCTCTCCTGAAGTCCAGGGTCAGTGCTGATCATCTTACCTCCTTCACTCCCCTCAGCATTTTCAACTCCACTATCTACATGGTCATCAACAGTCAGGGCTTTCTCTGAACACCACAACTCCAGACACTTCTGCCTGTTATTGACCAAGGTCCAGCTGTTGACACTTGCCAGAAACATTCTTCACTTCTTGGGTCCTATTGGGTTGCCCTTCTAATAGGAAGATGTGACTGCATAGGGCCTCTCTTGGGAAACTTTCCTTTCTCAGGTGAAGCATGAGAAACAGAGATAAAGACTGCGAAAACAATATTGTGATTGGACAGCTGTCATTCACCGCCCCCCCCGGGGTGATTGGTTGAGGTGCTACAACACCCAAATCCAAACACACTCTGTTCTCACAGTCTTTATCTATGTTTCTCATGCTTTGCATGAGAAAGGAAAGTTTCCCAAGAGAGGCCCTGTGCAGCCACAGGAAGGTTAATAGTCCAAGTGAAAGTCAGGGTCTGTGATACAGATTTACTCTAAGGAAAATATCAGTTTCAATACACCTTCTTTACAATCTAGACAAAACTTGCCAGATTTTTCACTCTAAATCAGGTAAAGTATAACTTCAGCTGAGATATTCCTACAAGCTTGGAGAATAAGAGAGGGGCTATCATCTTTCAGTCAAAAATAGCATAATCTTTTAGTTTCATGTTGTTTATAGGACAGCTTATAACACAATACCATCTTTAATGTTTATCCTTTTAACAGATCTTTCTCTGTAAAAAAGATGGAACATCCTTCTTTAGATGCTGTGATTCATAGCACTCTGCTGACAGCTCAGATATTGGACCCTGCATCTGTCACCACAGAGCCACACAGACTTATCAATCCTATGAAGCAGTTACAGCATTGTCTCCCTATCTCTCTGATACGGGTCATAATACTTTTACAAAATCCTCTAAAATAAACAGATCAAAGGCACTACATACAATAGCTGTGACTGATCACATTGATTTCTTTAAAAAATAAGCACATATACCCAAGACTTATATCCAAATCATATGCATTACAGCTACAGAAATCAGAAATTCCATGGAAACACATCTACTGTGCTCCTTATATCACAGAAACTAACAATCAAGTCCAAACACAATGGTTAACATAAACACTATGCTAAAACACATATTTAAAAAATCATTTTATCCATGATTTCAAAAATAGAGAAATTCTTAACACCAAACAAATCTAAAAAGCAAAGCAAATACTTGCATCTGTCATTTCATTATTCCGTAAGTTGCAAAAGTTTTACATGCAGCAAGTCTTCTCTCTCAGTTATATTTGTCCACTGTCATTCTGGCAAGTACTATTTTGTTTCAAAGCAGCTTAACACAGGACAAAATTACGTGCTTTCAATATATATGTGAATTTAAAAACAATGACAAATTCTATACAAGTAAACAATTCCACTGGATGTGCCACTTTTCTTTTGCTGTTGTTACTTTGCTTTTCAGAGCAAATAAATTCTTTCTCACTTATGGTATTCTAAAGCAGTTTGCCTTGCAGACCTTCAAATCTGTGTTCTTTTTTTCTGGTCATGGATTTTATTTGGCCTCAAGGGAAAACGTTATTAGATAATTCATCAAGAATTCTCATTCTGAATCACTAAATAAAAAGTATCCTCCTGAATCCTGTGCCAGTAATCAAGGAAATGCTTATTCTAGATCTTACATTAATCAAGACTAAACCTTTGAAGTGTCTCATACTGAAGTAACAACACATTTTTTAATAATTCTTTGCTATGCCATATGACTGCATTGATTTCTAACTTCATTAAGTTCTAGTGCCCAGTAATCATTGCTTTTCACCTTTTTGTAACAGATACCCTCCTGCCTAGAGAAAAAAATATATAATAATTCTCATCCTTCAGAAAGCCTCAGAAAGCAATGGTAAACGAAATTATCTGTGCTTCCATTTTATTCGTCAGATCTCACTCTCAGTCTCCCTTTAGAAAACTACTTCAAATAATTTGCAACATTCCGTTAGCAAATGGTTGTGCTCTTGAGCAGCAACATTATTCAAGGATTAGACTGCAGAATAATGCAACTGCTAGTAGATAAAGAGAAACATGACTAAAACAAATTTCTACAAGGGTCAAAGTAAGAATGAGACGCTTACGATCCTAAGCTGCATATAAACCTCAAAAAATTGAACATCTTTTTCTAATTTTCTAATTCATCAAAATACTTAGATTTTTTAGAGATTGTTGGGTTTTGGAAAATTCTTAAATACTCCAGATGGACAGATAAACTTTGACAAGTAACTTGAATTTTGCCAGTTTGCTCATTCAGTCTCTGGTTGAAGTCCTACACAGTACAGCTTTTCTATACAGCCTAGTTCAGGTCTTTGAGGGCCAAGGTCCAAAGTTCTGTTACCTTTCACAAAGAACATCTAACCTTTAGGATATTGTTTTAAATCAATAATAACTAATCTCAACATATCAAAGCGCTTGTGACAGGGCTGTAGTCAATGAATACTTTGACATAGATCACCCGTAGATCTCCTCTCAGCATGACCACACAAAAAAACCCACAAGCTTTTCAAACAAAAAAGGAAGTTTATTTAGGTAGCTGAAATAATTTCATCTTTTATGGTGGTGAAATTCAGTTAATTCATTAAGTTCTACAGGGAAAAAGTAAAAATAGGTTTCAAAAAATTGTCTCTCTTTAGGCACTCAACCTTTCAGGTAAGTTCCTATTTCTAGTGAGTGAAACCATTGTCAGAAAATAAAGAAAATTCTGCAGTGAACCCCCTTTTCAGTCTCTGCTGTCCCCTAACCTCAAAAATTAACACCAGCATTATTTGTACTTCAATTTAACAAACTCACAAAATTCTGTGACAAATGATATTCTATTTATTTCAGTCTTCAGATTCTAGGGAGCTTTCAGATAGCTACAAATACTCAGACTGACTGATCTCAATTTTTCCTTACTCAACTAAAACCACATGCATAACCCTATGCTTTGAGGTGATTAGATGCAGCAAACTCCCTCCCAGCATAAACTATGCCACGATGGGAATTTACACAAACATTCAGGGGTCCGAGAGTACTCAGTGCTATCACATTACAAATGTCAGTCCCTCATCTAGGTGTTGGAATTCTGTAAATATAAAACTCTGCCCTTCCTAAATTTTTGATTAAAACCACAAAGGCAAGTGCCTTGTAGCAGATGCATCCCTCAAGAGTGGGCCACTTCTTCACCAGTCCTCCCACAATAATTCCAGTCACGATGCTCCCAGGTAGCATATGCCCACCCTGTGGGTTTTTCAGCTACTTCTGGTCCAAATGATGGAGTGGCCAGCTCATTACTGTGGCTTCTCGCTTTCGAGTTCAAGCGGCACGCCCTGAAGCCACACAGAAAGGGCGAGCCGCCACGACGCCGCACCTGCCGGGTGGGCCCTGGTAGAGAGGCTCACTGACCGGTCTGCGGAGTTCCTGGGGGATGGAGGCGAGCGGGAAACGAGGTGGGGCAGAAGAATGTATGACATGCAGTCTGCAGGCTTCCAGGGATTTATTTGAGGGTCTTCGAGTGAGGGTCCAGGGATGGCAAGAAGGGACGGAGAGACGGGGACGGGCAGAAGGCTGGAAATCCGGAGGCTGCAAGCCCCGAACAGCCAGTAACAAAGGGTTATATGGGGAAGGAAAAGGGGAGTGGTTTGGTGCACAGACCAACCGGGACAGTCAGAGGGAAGAGGGACAGGGACACAATTCAAATGAACCAATGATACACAACTCAAGAGGGAACAAAGGAGAAGTCTCTAGAAATAATTTCTTCAACTGCAGGGGCTCATGGTTGGTTTCCACAGGTCTCCATGACCTAAACAGTCCAGGCTGACACAGGCCCCTGCAGCTGGTCTCTTGAGCACTAGAACTTGCAGGCATGCACTGCAACACATTACTCTCTAGGAGAAGAGCGTAAAGAGGCTGGTGTCACGAGTGGAAACTGAGGGTGTATGGATTTTACCAGTTGCCTAGGCCTATGACAACTAGTGACCAAACCTATTCAGAGTGACCAGCACCCCAAAACCTAGTCTCACTCGTAAGTTCTTATAAAGACAGCCGATTTATGTCTAATGTAAAATAGATTATGGTTTATTAGACACAGGTGAGAACGGAACAAAGAACTAGACAAATTTTACTACACAAAAACATGAAAAGCTATTCATAGCTAAAACAAACATATATATATATGTGCCCAAAATAGGGAGATTAAAACAATACAGCGCTAAAAATGAAAAAGGTACCTATTAATATTATTGTAGCTAGCAAAGAAGAATACAATTCAGGAAACTGAATGCTTCTTACCAAATCCAATTCTTTGGAGCTGGGGATGCACCAGATCCGCTCTCAATCTCACGGGAAGTAACTGCACAGCTCGCGTCCAAGCCAAGGGGAGAAACTTTTCTCACGCTCCAGTATCCATGTACAAAAGCTTCTGATTTTACTGAGTTTTGCGTGGTGTTTTATAGGGAAAAGAGTGTGTATTTTGCGGTCACTTGAAAATTACTCACATTCTCTCAGTGTCTCGCTCTGAGTTCCAGACGCCAGCATTGATAGTCAGGATTAAGCCATTGACTTAATCTGAGCCATCGATCTCGGCTAGCAATCAGGGAGAGAGAGAAGGGGGGGGGTGTCTGTCCTGCCTCAATCCACCCCTGTGACCCAAAGACACAACTCTTGTATCATGAAGTGACAGTGCAGGTGTCTCTTGCCTTCATGCTATAAAACGCACCCACGCCTTTTTAATTTATGTATTATTGTTGAATTTTTTGGTATATATTGCGTTTCCAAAATTGTATTATTCTCTAATGGAAATTTGACTATGTTAATAGGAAGCATTTGCTGTTGCTTCAGTTTATGGGCTCATGTAGTAGATTATGTAGCAAAATATACATATAAGAAACATTAGCAGTAACAACTAAGGGATTAGTAAATATGACATTAACTTCAGAATGTCCATAGTATTTGGAGGCAATTTAACAAGTATTAGTCCATGTAGAGTAGGTTGTTTTCCACCCCTTGAGTCTTGAGATTTTGGGAAAATCAGGAACAAAGAGTCTGTGAAGGTAGCTTCTTAGCCGCTGAATTAGTCCAGTGTATGGTTGGTGAGTCTTTCACTCTTTTTGTGCTTTCCAGTTCAGTCTTCTTTTCCCAGTGGAGTTTAGTGTTAGTATATAAAATGTTAGACAATTCTATAAAAATGTAAGCAAATACACATAGAGAGGTAGATACAGAAATATATATATATACTAGGTTTGATTATAAATTGATTAGGTTATATTTAGGATACAATCTCCTTTTCTTACTGTGACAATCAAGGTAAAGACATAAAGTAATACATGTGGAAAAATTATAAAGTATATACATAAACATCACTTAGATCTGCCAAATCATTTAGTACTTCAATAGCACTGAGTGAACAAAGCTAAATTTGGGATTTCTTCTTTTTAGAGACGTCGATTATTATTGGATTTACTTATTTTGTTGATTCCAATTTTGCAAATTTGAAGTATGATCCAGATTCCAATCATTAATGTTACAACTACAATTATTACACCAATTAGTTTCCTCATGATTGCACTTAAATTTGGGATCCATGAAGTTATCCAATCAAATAAATCTGGTCCTTGATCTTTCTGGATTTCGTGTAAAATTTTAGTGTTTTTCCTAATTTCCTCTAGATCAGTTTGTATTCTGAGGGTTTGATCTACATATACACAGCAGCTTGTGTTGATGACTGTGCATACTCCACCTTTGGAGGCTAATATCAAGTCTAAAGCCATTCGGTTCTGCTTAACCACTTTTGAGAGGCTGGTGACTTCTTGTTGTAAGGCACTGATTGCATCATTTGTCCGGTTTTCTATTTGTTCAATAACTCCAGATATATTTACTATTGCCTTTTCTAATTCAGGTATTCCTATCCATGGTAAGAACCCTCTTATAAATTTATGAAATCCAGTAGGCCTCTCAACCAAAGGATTTAAATTCCGTTTGTGTCTTGTAATAAAGGATCTTAGGTGTCCTCGGGGAAATTCTGCTTTGTCAATAATGTCTATTTCTGGGACAACTGTACCGATGGTGCATATTCCTTCCCACATAGGGGGTAGAGCTTTTCTAGCTTGGTTTCCACAAAGCCAATAGTATCCCATGCTGTCTGGAATAGGCCACCATTGCGTGGTTAAAATGCCTTTTTTAGTTACGTCCAGATATGAATGGCACTCGGGATAGATTCCTACTTTGACACCACGGTTACATTCAGGTAATTTCATTCTTTGGTGTGAAGTTACTCCTGGTCCCTCTAGACATCTGTGAATACAGGAAGTTCCCACAGTTACAATGTCTATTGTTAGGATTTGTTGGTCTATAATGGTGTGACTTGTGGTTCCCCCCAAAAAGAGCATTATTTTGGCTGGAGGGATACCATTGGAAAATATACCTGGTGTGGGAATTCCCATCATTCGAGTACCTTCATCTGAGTGAGTAGGAAATTGAGAACAGATCCAACAATCACTTCGATTGGCTATCAGAGTTACAGCTTGTACTAATTTGAGATGAGTGTTTCTTTTCCATGGGTCAGATAGCATTTGTTCTATTTGTGTTAGGTTAGAGTGAGCCATGGAAGTATTAACATTTTTCTCTGGTTTCCCTTTCACAATGACTAATTGCAAAGTTTTATCCGGGTGGCTGGTGTGCCATTTAGCATTGCTAAAAACAGTCACTTGCAGGCATAAAAACATAAACAACATTATCAGTAACATTTTGATTACGACACATTTACTGGTTGGTGTGCAGTCCCATGCGGTTTTCCGTTTATGTGGAATGGGTGTTGTTTGTCTTTAAGAGTCCAGGACTTTTTGAAATTTTCACAGCCGTGTAGCAAGTAGTTCTTTCTCCTTTTCTTCTCACGTCCGGAGTACACGCTTAGCCTTAGATCTGGTGGGGATATTCTTAAATATTTAAGGTTATTAGAGAAACTAAAACAACAGAATTTAAATAGTGATTAACATTTTCTTTGAGAGTTGTCATTCCCTCTGTTGGCCTGTAGTTGGAAATAGGTCGCTATTTTCACTGCTGTCACATGGGGGCAGTGTAGGGACGGTTTTATGAGTTTTCAGTGGCCAAACGGGGTCTTGCCCTTAGCGAAATCAGCTTTGTTACAGTTTTAAAATGTGGGAAATACCCATCGAGAGCTGATTCTATGCTGATGCCCATTAGAATCAGTAGCTACCCAAGCCATGAGCCCTCGAGCACTTGTCAGCATCATTGGTACAATTCCAATTTGGGGTAGTTTTACCATAACTTGTTGGCCCACTGTTAGATTATTTTGAAAAGTTTCAGTCTTTTTATGTGGAGTTGTCTGAAAAGACACAGGGCTTAAGAAAGCTCGTGAGATTGGACTACCCATCACTCCATATCTATTATTTAACTGATAAAGAGCATAAGATAACCGTTTGTCCCAGTTAGAATTCTGTGGTTTAAGGTAGCGTTTCAGTAAACCATTGGCCCGTTCCACCATTCCATTTGCCTGTGGATAATAAGGTGTGTGAAAAATCCACTTGATACCTTCCTTCCTGGCCCAATCTTGTACTGCTGCACTGGTAAAGTGTGATCCGTTATCACTCTGTATGGAGTCTGGAGCAGGAAGGCTAGAAAACCACTCACTAAGTCCTGAGATAGTGGCTTCTGTGTTAGCTTGTCTGGTTTTTGTGGCCTTTATTAGTCCAGATACAACTTCAACTCCTGTTAATATGTACTTATAACCATTA
This sequence comes from Lichenostomus cassidix, assembly GCF_008360975.1. Classification (NCBI taxonomy): domain Eukaryota; kingdom Metazoa; phylum Chordata; class Aves; order Passeriformes; family Meliphagidae; genus Lichenostomus; species Lichenostomus cassidix. The sequence continues at coordinate 100,925,479 of NC_139479.1, read as the reverse complement.
GATGGTTTTAAAGGTCCAATATAATCTATTTGCCAGGTTGACCACAGTGCCTTGTTATCTTTGATGTGTAAGGGTGGTGCTTGATCTGGGTGATTTTGTTTGAGTCTCAGCTGACATTGTGGACACTGTGTGAGGATATTTTTGCACATTTGTCTGGTTATGGGCCATCCTCTACTTTGTGCTGCAAAAAAGAGAGCACTTTCACCCGTGTGATCTAATTTACAATGTAAAAATTCTGCTAATCTGTACCAGTGTTGTGAGTCCTCTAATTCATCACTTTTTATCTTTTTTATTTTTGTTAGATTATCTACTTTGTTGTTCCAAAACGATTGCAATGTATGGTCATTTGAATGTGCTTTAACCCAGCCTATTTGGATTTTTCGATTCTGAGCTTCTGTTAACAACCACTCCCAATCCTTCTTTTGCCAAACTGTCTTTCCATTTACCTGCCAATTCAACGCTTCCCACTGACACAACCATTGTGTGGCTTCAGCCCAGACGGCGTAAGAATCCACATACACTTTCTCTGCCTTTCTCTTTACTGCCAGTAACACTGCTTTCAATTCTCCTACTTGTGCACTTCCTAAACCTTCTTCTATCACTTCCTCTCCCGTTTCAACATTCAGAGCTACTGCTCTGTACTTCCATATTCCATCAATTCGTTTAGCTGAGGCGTCAGTAAACCATACACCTTTTACTTCAGAATCTGGGGAAAACGCAGGAGCGTCGGTTATTGGGCTGCTTTTGAACGGCTGTTGCAGAGCCAGAGTGTCTGGGGGAATGTCTATCTGTAATTTCGTATGTTTTATCGGTCCTTCAGTGATAATCATTTGGTCTGTGATACCTGTGAGGTATGCAAACCATTTGTGTACTGTGGGTCTTTGTGCAATGCCCTCAGGCGGAGCAGAGCCTTTTGTTACACTACTTAGCAAGCTGAAAGGTCCTTGAATTTTAACAGGCTGCAGCTGCTGAAATCTCTCTACTTGCTTCAGAGCTCTAGTAAGAGATAAAAGTCCTTTTTCCCAGTTGGAATATCTTTTTTCAGTGTCTTTAAATGATGTCGAGCTGAATCCCAGTGGACGTTTGGGTCCTTCAGGTCCCTTTTGAAATAAATTACAGTAAGTTCCATGTTCAGCAAAACCCCACTCAACCACAATAGGATCGCTGGGATGAACTGGACCAAGGGATTGGTAGGTTTTTAATTCTTCTATTAATGTTTGCAGAGCTTGCTGGTGAACATCATCCCATTCCCATGCTTGATTTTTTCTCATTAGTGTGTATAAGGGTCTTGCTATTATGGAAAACCCAGGAACATGCTTTCTCCAGTACCCCAAGGTACCCATTATTTGCTGCAGTTCCTTTTTTGTTGTGGGAGTAGGTATGGTGTCTAATTTTGTAATAGTTTCCTCCGGAATTACAGCTCTGCCTGAAACCCACCAGACTCCTAAAAACTTTACTTCTTTAGAAGGTCCCTGACATTTGGTTATAGGTACTTCTATTCCCTCTTCGCTCAATTTATTCCATATGTTTTCTGCAGCAACCCTTACTGCTGTTTCTTCTTTACCACCCACCAATACATCATCGATATATTGATACATTTGCACTCCTTCTGGTATGTGTACTTGTTGCAGTAACTCAGCTAAAGCATTGTGTGCTATAGTGGGGGAGTGTTTATAACCTTGAGGCAGTCGGTTGAACGTATATTGTACTCCATCCCACGTGAATGCAAACTTAGGTTTGTCTTCCTCACGAATTGGTACCATGAAAAACATGTCTTTTATATCTAGCACAGCCATCCACTCGTGAGCAGAAGCCTGCAGTGTGGAAGTTAAGTTTGCAATGTTGGGAACAGCCGCTGCTAGGGGTCCCGTATTAGAATTTAACCTTCGATAATCAACAGTTAATCTCCAGTTCCCATCTGGCTTTTTTACTGGCCAGACAGGGGAATTAAAAGGAGAATGTGTTCTGTATATGATATTTCTTTGTTTTAAGTTTGTGATTACCGCATCTATTCCCTTTTTGGCTGCTAGAGGTATGGGATATTGTTTGACATTAGTTACAGCAGACACAGGTAATACTGGAGCCATTTTTAGAAGTTTTATTTTTCTATTTTTTCCAAAAAGGTTACTGCGTGAGGTTTCTGCAGAACCAAAAGACCAGATAGTACCGTCTTGTAATTGCCACTTTTTTCCTTGAAGGATATCATATCCTAAAATGCTCTCTTCATGATCAGCAATAGCAAAAATATGGGCTGTCATTCTTTTTTTCTCCAGGTAACCACAACCGGATTTTTGCTAAGTGAGCTGTGGTACTGTCTCCATTAAAACCAGTTAGAAGTATCTGTTTCTTCTTTTTAAAACTTAAGTTTAGTTTTTCAGCGTCTGCTAAAGAGATTAAGGAGATTTGGGCTCCAGTATCAATAAGGAATTTCAGAGGCTGCCTCTTTGGCCCTACGGCCAAATACAAATGTGGGCTAGATTCTTTAGGTGTGTCTGAGCGCTGGCTCGGCTGCCCTGACGGTCCAGCGCTTGTCAGTTTTTTTGAGGTGCAAATGGGTTGGGTGTAGGTGCAGTTTCTGCTTCTTGTGTGATGTTTGAATTGCCAAGTGGTGGTGATTTCATCTGTTCTGTGAATTGGATCAAGCTTGCAATGGAGCTATTTGGCTTCCCTCTGATTAAATCTTTTGGAATACCCAGGGAGAGGGCTTTTCTCCATAACTCGTTTCTTTTTCCTTTATTAGAGTCTGATTGATAATAATTCCTTTTCTCGGAGGGGTTATGTTTTACTACTTTCACCCGCCGTTCAGGAATTCTTTTGGGTTCGATTACTGACTCTAAATTCCACCCAATTTCTTTTGCATGGGAGGTTACATGGTGTGAGAGATCTGCCCATGTAGGTATAGGTCTCTGCGGTGCGTGTGGGTTTTGTCTGTTGAATGTTATATTGTTTTTGATTTCATCTCGTTTTTGTACCAAGTGATTTTTTATGTCTGATGGGGCTCCCCGTATTAAGGGGAGCATCCTTTCAGGATCTACCTCCGCAGAGATTGGGATGTTTCTGCCCCCTCTTTCATGAATCGCTTGGATACAAGCAGCTTTAGCTATTGCAACTGTAACCTCGTCTGGAGTATGAATAGGGAGTACAGTTGGTTCCCCTCTGTCCATCTGGTTTGTTCCTCCTGCCCAGTAAGCCACTCTGCTAGTGATGGAGTGTGGCTCGTCAGGAGGTTGTGGTCCAAGGTGTAAAAATACTCCTGGACCCCAGAACCCATAGCTCTCTGAGCCATCTAATAATACATTATCTCCTCCTGTGAGGCAAACTCTCCATAAATATTCTGTTTCACTTTCCCCCGCCTTTCTTGAATATTTTTCTTTAATGTTTGTCATTTGTAAGGCATCATACGGGGTTGTTTTGGTGGTAGTTTGCTGGCCTCGCCTTCGCGGGCCCTGAGATATCTCAGTTTTTATTATCGGTTTCATTTTAAATTCTGGAATTTCTTCCTCCTCAGACGGTGGAAGTTCCGTGTTTTCATCTGACTCTAAGTCAAAGGTGTCATTATAATTTTCATCAGAGCTTTCCCAGATGTCACCATCCCAATTTTCAGGAGATGTTATTAATTTTTTAATTTTTCTGACATCCATAGATTTGGGAATATGCAATAATGTTAATTCCAATTTTTCCTCCACCATTTTTGCATGTTTTTTAGATTCTTTTAGCCCCTGTTTTGCCTGGTTATATTGGCCTTGCAGGGATAATTGTGCCAATTTTAATCTTTGTATTTCATTCATCAATTTTTCATTTTCTTTTATTATTTGTTCTCTCCATCTCCAAGCAGAGTTTAAGCATAGGGCGAGTACATGACAAATAATGCCCTTTCCTTTGGTATCTTTTAATGAACCCCGTTTTTCATCTAATTTTTCCTTTATGTTTCCCCACTGAAACCAGTTTTCTGTGGGCCAGGGGTCATCAGTATCAATGTGAACATTGTGCCTCCGTAAATATTGTGTAAGTTCCTTACTCTCGGTTCTCAAATCGTTAGCCATCTATCCTGCCGACTACGCCAAAAAATGTCACAAGTGGAAACTGAGGGTATATGGATTTTACCAGTTGCCTAGGCCTATGACAACTAGTGACCAAACCTATTCAGAGTGACCAGCACCCCAAAACCTAGTCTCACTCGTAAGTTCTTATAAAGACAGCCGATTTATGTCTAATGTAAAATAGATTATGGTTTATTAGACACAGGTGAGAACGGAACAAAGAACTAGACAAATTTTACTACACAAAAACATGAAAAGCTATTCATAGCTAAAACAAACATATATATATATGTGCCCAAAATAGGGAGATTAAAACAATACAGCGCTAAAAATGAAAAAGGTACCTATTAATATTATTGTAGCTAGCAAAGAAGAATACAATTCAGGAAACTGAATGCTTCTTACCAAATCCAATTCTTTGGAGCTGGGGATGCACCAGATCCGCTCTCAATCCCACGGGAAGTAACCGCACAGCTTGCGTCCAAGCCGAGGGGAGAAACTTTTCTCACGCTCCAGTATCCATGTACAAAAGCTTCTGATTTTACTGAGTTTTGCGTGGTGTTTTATAGGGAAAAGAGTGTGTATTTTGCGGTCACTTGAAAATTACTCACATTGTCTCAGTGTCTCGCTCTGAGTTCCAGACGCCAGCATTGATAGTCAGGATTAAGCCATTGACTTAATCTGAGCCATCGATCTCGGCTAGCAATCAGGGAGAGAGAGAAGGGGGGGGGGTGTCTGTCCTGCCTCAGCTGGGCAGAGTGAACAACCCCGAGGTGACAAATAGCTCAGGGTAGTTGCAGGGGAACTTGGCTTATCCACCTTCAGCATTCAAGGTGGGCATCGTGATCATTGTGCCAGCCATGGCTCAGCCTGGCAGAAAAGGATTGCAGCAGGGACACCACCAAACAGCTTTGTCAACCACATCTTTTGGAAGATTCTCTTTCAAGCTTCTGTTTATGGGGAAGTGAAAGAATGAGTTTGTTTTACTAAAATGTTAATGGAGAATATACATATATGCAGATATATAGTAAGGTATTACCACTTTAAGGATAACAAAGAGGGGAGGTGATGAAGACAATGTGATTTATCAGGCAGCTTTGTTACCTTACAGTTCTTGGAGAAAAAAAGATACACACAGACAAAAGTTGTAAGTCTACACAGTTCCAAAAGCAAATCCAGCTTAAATTCAAAACTCCACATGAAAATGGCAGCAGTTTATTATTTAACATTTATTTCTTAAGTTTTAAAATTTACATCACCTTTTTTACATCAACATGCTTTTCTCTCTTCATGTGATATTATTTCAAAACAAGTAAGTGTACTATAGATACTGCTGAAAAAGCAGTTTACAAAAATTCTGTATCAACCACTTAACAGGTATCCACTTTCTACTCACATCATCTCTTGTCGTACATTTGGTCATAGATATACAAGGGCTCTTTACTCTAAAGAACTTCAAGATTACTGTTTGAAATAAATATTTTTATTATTGTTTTAGCAAGGCAGTTCTTATCTTTTAATGAAGTATGAAATTCTGTGGCATTTTTCAGAATGCTTTTACTTTTTTTTCCATTTGATTTTCAGTAGTGCATATGAGCAATCACTATTATTTTCCTGAGCTGTTGCACTGGCAATATGTCTTGCAGGGGAGACAGGAGCCTTATGAGTTTCTGCAGTTTGCCAGGCTTCTAGCAACAGATTAGGGTAGCTAGTTCCCCAAGACTCGGTCCCATTCACAAGGATCTTTGACATTTGGCCAATTAGCCTAAAAATACCATTTATTAGACACAGAAAATAACAAACATACAAACATAGAACAGATTGACATATATACACACACAATGAATGCAGAATTGCAAAACTATAATAGCTAAAATGCAATTATGGGGTAAATGCTTGCTTGAACTATAAAAATAGTTAAAAATACAAGTTAAGAAATGCTTGCTTGAACTATAATGCAAGTTAAGAAAGGTACCTGTAAGTTAGCCAGAATAATACAATTTAGGAAACCAGTGATCTTACCAAAATCCTGTTGTGGTGCTGGGATACATTAGAGTCCACTCTCAATCTTGCGAGAAGTTACCACAGAGCTTGCATCCAAGCTCTGGGGAGAAGTTTTCAGTATCCATGTAGAAAAGCTTCTGCCTTTGCTGAGATTTTGTGGTGTTTTTGTAGGATAAAAAGTGTGGATTTGTGGTCACTAAAATTTTTTCACATTCTCTCTTCATCTCACCTTAGACTTTTGGGTGCCGCTACTAGATAGCCCAGATTAAGCTATCAACCTAATCTGACCCATCCATCTCCGGCGACCAATCAGGGAGAGAGAGAAGGGGGAAGGGGAGCGTCCTGCCACACAATACTATTTTCAGCCCTGGAAAAACAAACTGAAATCCCATTTTTGGCTCCAATTCAGCCCATAAAAGGCACTACACAATTTGGTTCTCTTTCAGGCTTTGCCTGTAACAATCCTGGTACCACAAACTGAATCACTCCCATTTCTGTCAAAGCCAGTCAACACTTCCATGTGCAAAGCTAGTAATAGACAACACCAGACAGACTACTTTCTATAACTGTCTCCCTTAAGTCAGTCCGCCCTCACCCTTTCCCAGATGTCTTTTCCTACCATGCCCTTCTCACAGCTAGTCCTCAACACAGGTAAACTGCAGCCCTGCACTGGCCATGCAGCAACTGCTGTCAGCATCATTGCCCCTTCTACACATATTGGCTTCACTTGCTCAGGCTTCCCTTGTCTGAACTCTCAGAATGAAGACATTTGATCGGCCTCGAGCCTTTACTCAGCCATGTGTCCAGGTGACCAAGAAGGACAGTGGCACCTGGCCTGTATCAGCAGTAGTGTAGCAGCAGGACCAGAGCAGTGATTGTTCCCTAGTGTGGGCACTGGTGAAGCCACAACTCAAATCCTGTGTTCAGTTCTGGGTCCCTCATTGCAAGAAAGAAGTGGAGGTGCTGGAGAGTGTCCAGAGAAGGGCAATGGGTCTGGAGCACAAGTCTGATGAGGAGTGGCTGAAGGAGCTGGGGGCCTCAGCCTGGAGAAAAGGAGGCTCAGAGGGAACCTTATCACCCTCTACCATTCCCTGACAGGACGCTGTAGACACATGGTCAGGCTCTTCTTCCAGACAACTATCAACAGGAGGTTTAGGTTGGACAACAGGAAGAATTTTTTCAAGGACAGACTTGTTAAACTTTGGAATGGACTGCCCAGGGAGGTGGTGGAGTCACTGGACATGGCACTTAGTGCCCTGGTCTGGCTGACAAGCTGATGATTGGTCACAGGGTGGACTCAATGATCTTGGAGATCTTTTCCAACCTAAATGCTTCTGTGAAGTGTGAGCTGTGCTTTTTTACAAATGGACAGGCTGCACAAACACCAACATGGTTCTGTGCCAGATCTCTTGCGCTCTTATCCTTTTAAAGTTACAGAAAGAAAAAAATAAGCATGAGGCATCCCAGAGCAAGTACAAACCCTCATTCTATATCAGTTTGAGTCATTGCCCCACTTTTGCTAAGAAAATTGTCTGTAAGTATTAATCTGAATTATACTTTGCTTCCTGACATTATAGGAATTTGCTGTACTTCCGTGACAGGCATTGTTTTAAAAAAAATTACAGGGAAAAGACTGTGTCATTTAAATCTAATTAAGGTTTTAATAAATCCAACTTTTCATCATTAACCATGATGCATTCCCTTTATAGTCGAAATTTATTGCTTATCCCCAACAAAGAAAAATGTTTAGAGACAAAATTGAAGCCATGACACCATATAAATTAGGTATGTCAGATACAAGAGAAAATGCTTTATAAAGATAGTACCCACCTAGAATGCTTTTCACTGAACCTCATAAAAAGTGTGTAAAACACATTTTCCTACTTCTATTTTCTCAGTATAAATAGCCTGGCATCTACAGACTACTCTGCTTTGTCCTATTTTTGGAAGATCGTAAGAAGTAGAAAAGTGCTGCTCTATTTGTATCACCAAAAGTTACTACAAACTATTTGCTATTAGTTTTCTTTACTATTTAACATGGTGAATTTTAACACAGATTATTGTAGCATTACCAAGAACTAAAGCTAATTTTTAAAGACTGGAATGATGCAGCTATGATTAAGACTCCCCAAATTATATGCAAACCTTTAACTTAATTACATCCAAGTCCAGAGAAAACAGCTCTCAACCCCAACCTTGGACATACTACCTGAGTGTTCATATCCTTGTTCACACAGCTGTAGCTCTGACTCTGAACACTAGTTTCTGATTCACTTAGTCAGCAAATCTCACTAAACAACCTTTTCGAATACTGCAACCAGTTAGAAACATGAGCAATCAAGTTGGGGACTTGGGAGCAAGATCTATTCCCAGCTTCTCCTTTAAGATAGAAGCCTGGTTTCCCTGCAATATTTCCATGGTATTGGAAGGTGGGTAAGTATCTGAGGTTACCTGGAGTAAATTATGATTAGTAATAGATTAAGCAAGCCATTAACTGAGTCTTGAAAAACACATGTACTTAAAGAACAAAGAAAATGCTGGCCTCTCTAAGAGTTAGGAGAATAAGAAACCTGTGTCTACTTGAAACTCATAAAAAGAATTTGCAGGAATCTTGGCAAATATTTACAAACTTTTCCCATATTCAAGTAATTCAGAACATTTGCTTGCTTTTAAGAAAATCACCCAAATGCAAGATTTATATTATAACACTTCAGCAGGACCAGTTCTTCTCTTTTTATGTATCCCATCCTAGCAGTGCTAAAACAGCTTGTTCTTAACTAAAATTCTTCACTTCTACAGTGCCTGTGTTCATTTTTGCATCCCAAACTGTTGCAAAACTATGAATAAAAACTTTAGTAGTAGTCATGCTAAGGCTTGGAGGGATCAGTAGGCCTGAGTGTAAACACTGTTGTGTAGCGAAGTTGCCAGTAGCGATCAAAAGGATCAATAGAGCATACTGATGAGGGTAGAAAGACTTGTCTAAGGAATGTAGCTATAGAACAGTTTATTTAAGTAATCTGCTAAGTGGAGTGTGTGACTTATCTAATAGGGTGTAGTAGATTAATGATGATAAAGAATGTTCAGTTAACGAAAAACAAAGTCACAATGTAATCATAAATCAGGTAGATGTGTCTAGAAATCAAATTCGTTGAGATGAAGCAATTTGGAAAGAAAACATATATATACTCAGTGATTTTGTAAAAGGTTGGGGCTCTGACTTTTGGACGTGAGTCCCAGGTCCCCAGGGCTCTCAATAAAGCACCGCGTAAAATAACTTCGGTTGTTTTGTGTTTCCTCGGTTCGGGCAACAGTTTTCCGGCGACCGCGGCAGGACTCCGAAGGTGGCTGGGGCAGTTCACGTCCTGATCTACTCCACGCCGGCACCGGGTGATTCTCGGGGAGTCATCGGTTCGTGCCCGACCCCAGTGCCTGTCGGACAACTGCAGGAGGTAAGCCCGTAAGGTGCTTTATTTGTTTAATACTGGGTACCTGCCCATAAGACGAGGCGGCGAACCTCGCAGGGTTGGGTTATAGACGTCTTGGGGATGCCTAGGCGCTGACCATAAGACGGAGCGAAAGCTACGCAGGTTCAGCACTTGCCCCTCGCGGCGACGAGAAGTGGCAAGTTGGTTGGTTTGGTTGCTGTCCTCTTTCTATACTTGGTGCTGTTGAAATCTGTATTCTCTGCATGTTACCTGTTATTCTCTGCATGTTACTTTCCGTTTTGCTATGATGCCTTTTAAAACCTTTAAAGCATTGGTGCAAGCTAATGGTAAAGTACCGGGGAACACCCCATTAGGATGCTTGCTGGGAAGATGGAAAAGTGCTGGGTTTTACCAGGACTTAAGTAAAGGAAAAATGATAGATTTTTGTAATCATGTGTGGCCTCTCTATGCTTCTGAGGGGGGACCGGAATGGCCTGTCAATGGTACTGTTGATGAGAACATAATTAATTCATTGATGTATTATCTAAGGGATAATGAGAAATGGGATGAGGTACCTTATTTGGATTTGTTCTGTTATTTGGGGTCTAAAACAGAATGGCAAAAGGAGTGTGGTATGCTATTGTTGCAAGCAGGGACTGATGAAAATGAATGTATTGGGTGCAAAGCGCGTGAAACCTGTGTGAAATGTGCAGTACGGTTTTCTAGTCAAGGTGAAGATTTATCTTTAATGGTTGCCCCCCCTTGTCCTGTTCCCTCTGCTGCGCCGTGCAGAAGTGGGGAGGGAGACATAGATGATACTGATACTGATGAGGATGAGACTAATGAGGAAAATAATATACAATCCCCGGAAGGGCTTGGAGTAAGTCATACCTCAGTCACCCTCCGTCCCCAAACTCCTTCCCCAAGCTCCCGAAGCATACAAAGAACCCCCATAGCGGCACGGACTAGACAGGGAAGGCGGAATCAAGAGGAACCCCGAATGATAGCCCCCTTAAGGGAAGCCATGGGCCCCCGTGGTGAGAAAGTTATTATTAAAGTACCTTTTTCTCCAGGGGATTTGGTGATTTGGAAACAATCAGCTGGGAGTTATCGGGAGGACCCTGAACGGGTGGCCAGGGTGGTGAAGATGATAATTAAAACTCAGAATCCGGATTGGAATGATTTACAAGTGTTATTAGATACATTAATGGATTCTACAGAAAAAGAGATGGTCTTACGAGCAACCAAAGAACGAGCTAGGGAACAACTCCGGTTACGATTGATAATGGGGGAAACAATAGATCAATTGGTCCCTGGGGATGATCCAGAGTGGGATCCAAATGAGTTAGAAGGTTTACAGAGGTTAAAAAGGTATCAGGAATTATTGATTGAAGGCGTCCGGACTGGGATGCCTAAAACCCTAAATTGGTCTAAGCTATACTCAATAAAACAAGAAAAGAATGAATCCCCTTCAGCATTTTTAGAGAGACTTAAAGAGGCAGCACGGCGTTTCACTAGTTTGGATGTGGAGAAGGAAGAAGGTCAGTTACAATTGGCATTGTTGTTTATGGGACAGTCACAAGAGGATATTAGGAAAAAGTTGCAGAAATTAGAAGGGGAAGACACACGACGCTTAGATAAGCTGTTGGAGGTAGCTTGGAAAGTTTATAATAATAGAGAAAAGGAAACGGCTAAACGACAACAAGCCGGAATTCTTGCAGTAATTCAGCAGTCTGCGGTTCGGGGGGGGGTTAAGGGGCCGGGGAAGGGGAGGAAGGGGAATTGGACAGGGAAGGGGAGGATTCGCTCGGGGGAGAGGAGGATTTTTAGTTGCAGGGATGAGCCAGGGTAGACAGGAACAGTTGGGTCCTAATCAGTGTGCATTTTGTCGTCAATTCGGACACTGGAAGAATGAGTGTCCGATAAGAAATGGGATAGGGATGAGTAATGTAGGGTTGATGGGAGGTTTCCCCGTGCCGCCGGTAGATGGCGCCCAGACACAAGCACAGGCAATGATGTTAGGAAACTATAGGGATCAAAGCAGACTAGACCGGGATCTGAAGGTGATAATAGAAATAGGCGGACAGGAGCAGGAATTTATGGTTGATACAGGGGCTACTCACTCAGTTTTAAATAAACGGTTGGGACCCATAAGTGACACAACTATACAGGTAATAGGAGCTACAGGACAATTGGAGGAAAGGCCTTTTCTACAACCCCTTAATTTAAAATTCGGAGGAAAGGAACTGGATCATCAGTTTTTGTATATGCCAAACTGCCCCCAGCCTCTGTTTGGACGGGATTTGCTGTCTCTATTAAATGCTAAAATTATATTTGAACAGGGTCGAGTTAAATTGGAAATTCCGGATGAAGAAATAGGGAAAATATTTGCAATAAAGGAAATGGACCCGGCACCGATCCCAACAGAGATTGAACATGCAGTGGTACCCTGGGTTTGGGAGGCGGGAACTCCGGGAAAATCAAAGGTTGCCCAGCCGGTGGTAGTTGAGCTAAAAGAAGGAGCTAAACCAGTTAGGATAAAACAGTATCCCATTAAAGCAGAGGCTCGGCAGGGAGTAGCTCCGCTGATAGCACAGTTTACAGTGCAAGGATTATTAAAGGAATGTGAATCAGAGTATAATACTCCTATATTCCCGGTGAAGAAACCAAATGGTAAGTATAGGTTAGTTCAAGATTTAAGGGCTATAAACGAGATAGTTAAAGACATTCACCCGGTGGTTGCCAACCCTTACACATTGTTAACATCTGTATCGGAACGATTTAAATGGTTCACTGTGATTGATTTAAAGGATGCCTTCTTCTGCATCCCACTGGCAATAGAGAGCATGAAGTATTTTGCCTTTGAATGGGAAGAACCAATGACAGGAAGGAAGAAACAGCTCACCTGGACCAGACTGCCTCAAGGATTCAAAAACAGCCCTACCATCTTTGGTAATCAATTGGCAAAGGAATTAGAAGAATGGAAAATGACTCAGGTGAGAGAATCTCCATATTCTTATGTAGTATTGCAGTATGTAGATGATATTCTTTTGGCCACAGAAGACAAGAAGGTATGCCTCCGATTAACTGTTGCATTATTGAATATGTTGGGGCAAGCAGGATACAAGGTGTCCAAGGAAAAAGTACAACTGGTCAGAGAAAGTGTCCTGTACCTAGGATGTGAGCTAACACAAGGCCTCAGACGTTTGGGGGTTAACAGAATTGAAGCTATATGCTCCATTCCACTCCCTAGAAATCACCAGGAGTTAAGATCCTTTCTGGGAATGGTTGGATGGTGCAGGCTATGGATTCCGAATTTTGGCCTGATAGCAAAACCCCTATATGAGGCTCTAAAAGAATCCCAATTGAAATGGAATACAAACAGGGAGAAGGCATTCCAGGATTTGAAACAAGCATTAAAAGAAGCCCCGGCCTTGGGGTTGCCAGATTTAAACAAAGACTTTCAATTATATGTGAATGAAAGGCAGAAACTAGCATTGGGAGTTCTAACCCAGAAGTTGGGATCCTGGAAGAGGCCTGTGGGATATTTCTCCAAACAACTGGACACTGTAAGTACCGGTTGGCCGTCATGCTTGCGGGCCGTTGCGGCTACGGTACTTCTCATTCAGGAAGCCAGGAAACTTACCATGGGAAAAAGAATGACGGTGTATGTTCCCCACATGGTACTAGCTGTCTTGGAGCAAAAGGGGGGTCATTGGCTATCTTCCAGTAGAATGCTGCAGTATCAAGCTATTCTAAAAGAACAAGATGACATAGAACTCCAAACGACTAATCATATTAATCCAGCAGAGTTCCTCCACAGTGAGATGGAAGAACATGAGCTCTCCCATGACTGTGTGGAAGTGATTGAACAAGTTTATTCGAGCCGACCGGATTTGAAGGATGAACCCCTGGATGCTCCAGACTGGGAATTATTTACCGATGGTTCCAGTTTTATGGAAAACGGTACCAGGTATGCGGGATATTCAGTGGTTACAGTTACTCGAGTTGTGGAGGCACAAGCCTTGCCACCAGGTATGTCAGCCCAAAAGGCTGAGATCATTGGACTCACTCGAGCCTTGATATTGAGCACTGGGAAAACGGTAAATATTTGGACTGATTCCAAGTATGCCTTTGGTGTGGTGCATGTTCACGGAGCACTATGTGTAAGAATTGACTCCGTGGGGTTTAGTTATGGGGGTAAAAATAGGGACAAGAGATCTCTAAAGATGAGTTTTAGAACATGAAGGTTTATTGTGAAATAGAGTGGGGGTGAGAGGCCTGCTGAGTCGCAAGACGCGACTCCAAGCAGGCCAGCAGAGAGAGGAGAGAGAGAGAGAGAGAGAGCAGGAAGAGAAGAGCTAAAAGAGAGCGATTTGCCGTTTACAATACAATAAATTGTCTTCTCTGTTGAATATTCAACTCTTCTTTAACCAATCTAAGACAAACTACAAGTCCTACAGCATTTACATACAGCCTATAAGAGTCATCACATTAGCATATAGGGTCTTGTTTCAAACCTTAGAAAAACTGCCTTTTTGGGATTTCTATCAGGCAGGTAAGGTCAGCCCTGGCCCTTGGACTTGCCTGGGCAGAGGGCATTGTTCAATCAGGAAGGGGGATTACCTGCCTTGGCCATACCATTGTTCTCTAGTTACTCTACAACTCGAATCTTGTTTTCATTTTAATCTCGCTCATATTTCCCATATTCTCATCATCTTTTGCAAGGCTATCATATCTGTAAGGCCTTCCTATTTCATCTTCCCCAACAACTATGGAAAGAAAGAGGACTTCTTAATTCCCAAGGGGCTGTAATAAAACATCGCACAGAAGTGTTAGCATTGTTGGATGCTGTACACCGACCAGAGCGAGTGGCCGTTATGCATGTCTGGGGACATCGGAATGAAGAAGGAAAAATCTACCAAGGTAATCATTTAGCAGATGTAACTGCAAAGCAGGCAGCTCGTCAAGTATGGACTCAGATGGCTCTTATACCAACTAAGGTAAACCCTGTTACACCTTATATGCAACAAGCTCCAAAGTATTCACAGGATGATGAGAAATTAGCCATGTTATTGAAAGCTCGGAAAGGAGCAACAGGATGGTACACAACCAATACAGGACAAGTAGTTGTTCCCATACAGATAATGAAAGCCATCCTCATAGCTGAACATAACAAAAGTCATTGGGGAGCAGAAGCATTGGTAAAATTTTTGAAGAATGAAATAATTTCCAATCAGATGTTAACGTTGGCAAAACGGGTGAATGCAATGTGCCCAGTCTGTTTAAAGAATAATCCTATTGTCAGGAAACAGATTCAGATGGAAAAATTACAAGTAGGACCAGAACCGGGAGATTATTGGCAGGTGGATTTTTCAGAATTACCCAAAGCACAAGGGTATAAATATATCCTGGTGTATGTGTGTACCTTTTCAGGGTGGCCAGAGGCCTTTCCGTGTAGGACTAATCAGGCAAAAGAAGTAGTGAAAACTCTCTTGAAAGAGATAATACCCAGATTTGGAGTACCTTTGGGGTTGTCATCAGATAGGGGTCCTCACTTCATTGCTAATATTGTGCAGGATGTAGCACGGATGTTAGATATTGCTTGGAATCTCCATACTCCTTGGAGACCGCAATCTAGTGGGCAAGTAGAAAGAATGAATCAAACTTTAAAGGGCCAAATTAAGAAAATCTGTCAAGAAGCCAAAATACAATGGCCTCAGGCTTTGCCACTTGCTCTCCTCCGAATTAGAATTAAGCCAAGGGAAAGGTTAGGCGTGAGCCCCTATGAGATACTATATGGAAAACCTTACCATGCAACTATTTTAAAAGGAGACCCGCATGTGGTAGGGGATCAGGCAGTATATAATTATGTTGTTTCTCTGCATAGAGTTCTCAGTGCCTTGCGTGGAACCCTGCAGTGGAACAGACCTCTTCCACTGGAAAATCCTGTGCATGATGTTCAACCAGGAGACCAAGTATACGTGAAGAACTGGTTCACAGACCCACTGAGAGAATCATGGGACGGCCCGTATCAGGTGATACTAACAACATTCACAGCAATCAAAGTGGCCGGAATCGACTCCTGGATACATTACACGCAAGTCAAGAAGATGCCAACTCAGTGGGAATCCCAAGTCGTGTCCCCCACGCGATTGATTTTACGAGCAAAATGAAAATTGTAATTGCTGTATTTCTGGTTATGCTAAAAATATTACCCGTTGATGAACATGTACTTGTCACTGTTTCAGATCCTGTAATCGGAGCAATGGAAGGAATGACTGTAAACTTGACTTGTGAAATCACTGATGACCAGGGAGCTGGAGTCGATGAGATAAGTACATATTGGAGAAAAGAGCAAACACTCACTAATGTTATCAATAGTACATTTTGGGATAAGGACACACAAAGAGGCAATACCACATTACAGCTTACCAACGTTAGCATGGAAAGTGCTGGGATATATACATGTCTGGTAAAAATTAGGTGGAGTTTTGATTATAAACGAATCGCACTAGGGGTTATGACATGGCAAAGCAACTCGGCAATAAAAGTCTCACCTTACCAAGCATCAGTTGACATGTGGGATGGTCCACCCTCAAAAATAAATTGCTCATTCACAGCCCAACATGAATATAGCAGCATGTTCACGGTTACTTGGTGGAAATTAGCTAGACAGATAATGTGGGAAAGGCCGGAAGGAAAGAGTGACCTGCAGGCAGGAAGCGATAGTGGAATTGGATGGTTAAATGATACTCAGGCACGTGTAGGGAAAAATGAGGGATTATATCTCTGTGTGATAAGTTGTGGTTCTATGATGGGGTACGGGAAGAGAGAAGTACAAGGAAAAAGTCATCTAATGGATGGGTTAAGACCTACCCATGGAATTTACCAGGCGGTCCATGGTGCTTCTGTAGTTTTAGTTTGCCAACCAGAGCGTGGAATTGTTTTCTCTGAGTTCGGATGGTGGTTTAAGAAAGGAAATGTCCAGGAAGGGGGGAAATACCAATTAGAGAAGCGATCAGGAGGCATGTTAACTTTAGTGATACAGGATGTTCAACCAGAGGATGAAGGGACATATTGGTGTTGGATTGCCCAAGATGCATGGTGGACACACGCTGTGACTTTGGTATCCTTTACTAGGGCACGAATAAATAAAAGAAGAATTAGAGATGTTGAAATTGGAAATAAAACCTGGGTTTTTCACCATAACCCAGAACAAGAAAACTTAATTGTAGGTTTAATTCGAGACTTTGGAGAAATGCAGAATGTTTCTAAAATCACTGCTTGTTTACCTCTGCCTCGAGCAGCGGGAGAACCAATTCCATGGGGAATAGTTCCCGTCACTGATTTGCCTGAGGCATATGTAAATGTAACTTGGAGCTGTAGATTGGTTCCTAATGAGTACTATGACTGGAAAGAGGGTTGTATGTTGGTCCGGAGGGTTACTGAACACCAATGCAGGCAGATGCCAGGATATTATGCATGGCTGACAACATCAAGAGGTAATAAGTGTGTTGTTTCAGGGCCTGTTTCAGAACCGTGTAACAAAGTGACTCTCAAGGAACAAAAGATTAGAGAGGAAGAAGTCTGTCAAAATGTTACCCAGACCCAGTCTTTAGAAGACGAATGGGGAACAATTTGGGGACCAAGCCTTTTAGAAACATATAGCTACTTAGGACAAGTTAATTGGTGCATACAATGGACAGGAAGTAAAAACCAGACTTACACTGAGGTAATGAACCTCCAGACTACCAGACGGGAGAAGAGGGACCAAAAAGACATTTGGAATTGTACCCAAGTAATCACATGTGACACACCACAAGATAAAATAGGGCTCGTACCAGTAAGAGTCTTGCTAAAATGGGGATGTGAATGTCGAGGATACAACCACACAATTACAGACCAAATTCAAGGAGATAAAAATGGGAAGAGAAACATCAGTTGTAAATCTACTACTATCAGAAGTCCAGGAAACCTAGTTTGGGTTATGGGGCATGGAAAATGGACCACCCATATGCCAACAGATGGGCCTGTCACACAAATTACTTTAGGAATTCCGACCTTATGTCCGTTTTGGAAACAGTCTAATTTGACTCGACAATCAGCTAGGACTAAACGAGACTTGGATGATGAAAACGAATGGCATGAGCCAACCAGTGGAGTTAAATTCGGGTGGGCTTTGGAATCCTTGTTTGCACCTGTAGCTTCATATCGGAACAGGGATATGCTCTACAAACTAATGGGGCAGACTGAAAGATTGGCAGCAGCCACTAAGAAAGGATTTAAAGATTTCAATATTCAGTTACAGGCTACCACAAGAATGACATTACAAAATAGAATGGCTCTTGACATGCTCTTACTGAAGGAACATGGAGTGTGTGGATATTTGAGCCAGAGAATTGATCATTGTTGCATCCATATCCCAAATGTAACTATTGATGTGGAAAAGGACATTTCACAATTAGAACAAATAGAAGACAAAACAAAAGATCTCGAAAGGGAAGCAGAACATAATTGGATTGGAGAAGTGTTTAGCTCTTTAGGACTCCAGGTGTCTGGATGGATATCATCGGTGATTCAGTATGCGATAATGTTTTTGATTTTGATTCTAATTATTTTTGGAGTTTATAAATGTATTTTAGGAACCATTGGAAGGGAGCGCCTACATACCCGAAGGCTGATCAATGCAATGACCAGGAATGCAACGTCTTCCACACCTCCTCCAGCAAATAGAGAAGAAAGACTTTGAGATTTGAGCATCCTTGCAACTTGGAAATTGAAGAATGCTCAAAAGGGGGGACTTGTTGCAAAACCATGAATAAAAACTTTAGTAGTAGTCATGCTAAGGCTTGGAGGGATCAGTAGGCCTGAGTGTAAACACTGTTGTGTAGCGAAGTTGCCAGTAGCGATAAAAAGGATCAATAGAGCATACTGATGAGGGGAGAAAGACTTGTCTAAGGAATGTAGCTATAGAACAGTTTGTTTATTTAAGTAATCTGCTAAGTGGAGTGTGTGACTTATCTAATAGGGTGTAGTAGATTAATGATGATAAAGAATGTTCAGTTAACGAAAAACAAAGTCACAATGTAATCATAAATCAGGTTGATGTGTCTAGAAATCAAATTCGTTAAGATGAAGCAATTTGGAAAGAAAACATATATATACTCAGTGATTTGTAGCAGGTTTGGGGCTCTGACTTTGGACATTAGTCCTCAGGTCCCCAGGGCCCTCAATAAAGCACCGCATAAAATAACTTCGGTTGTTTTGTGTTTCCTCGGTTCGGGCAACAAAACCCCTGTAAAAATGTTTATTGTCCCAACTTCACCAACTGAGAAAACAGAGTTCTAGAAAGGCAAAGCAACAGGCTCAAGGCCTGGAAGCAGACTGCAGCCAAGATGAAAACAGATGCTGGATTCTCTTAATTTTAGTACCTTGTCAAACTGAGCAATGTTTACTTGTCAATACTGTTTAATGATACTCAAATGACTGTACAGTGTAAATTAAATGGTGAATGTGCAACTGATCTCTTGGAAGTTGTCATGTAAGATGAAGCACACTGCAAAATGCAAAGGGCCTCCTACTTAATCTGTCACCTTTAATTTGATTGGAAATTGGAAATTGCAAATAAAAGGTAAGCATTAATTTATGAGCTCAAAATGCTTTGTTGGAAAACTAAATCATCTAGGAGTCTACATCTGCAAAACAAAATTTATTATCTGTAATTAACTAACCTTTAGAAAAGACTTTCATTAATTTCCTCTTGTCAGCGTACAGGGAATATGAAACCTGTGTTGGTTTGAAAACAAACCAGTGGGAGATCACAAGTCAAGACTGAAATTAAAAATAAGTGAAATAATACAAGGAAAAAGCACTGACAAAGTCAGATACAACCTAACACCCTGTTAGGGTGGTGGTAGCAGTCCGACTGAAATAGTCCAATTGAAGCGGTGATCCTGTGAAGGTCTAGTCTCCAGCTGAAGATCCAGTGTAGCTCTTGTCCTCTGGGAACCCAGTAGACAGGGCTAGCTCAGGCAGTTCCAAGGCCAGGTTATATCCACGTGGGAACACCTGGCTCCTCCCTCCTGGGCAGAGCATCCCATAATGGGATGAGATAAGTCCATGAGTCACACGGTGGGTCCCTGATGGCCCATTGCCTGTCATGCGGGGTGGGTCGTTAGCAGCTGGTAACAGCTAACGGATGGCCCATTGCCTGTCATCCGGAGTGGGTCATTAGCAGGTGATAGCAGCTAACGGCCCACAGCTGGTGGTAATAGAATACTTAACTACATCTATATTGCAACCTAGGACAAACCATAACAAGTGTTAGCAGAGAAGCCACTACATCAGAATAAGAGCCCTTGCAAACATTCGATAGATAATGCAGTTAAA
Source organism: Lichenostomus cassidix (assembly GCF_008360975.1). Classification (NCBI taxonomy): domain Eukaryota; kingdom Metazoa; phylum Chordata; class Aves; order Passeriformes; family Meliphagidae; genus Lichenostomus; species Lichenostomus cassidix. The sequence goes on along the minus strand of NC_139479.1, from coordinate 100,905,618 downwards.
CTCTCAATTAACGAAAGTTCAATCATACCATGATCTGTATTAAGATGCAGACAGTTAAATCACTGTTACACAGTTGCATCAGATAATAAATAGTCCAACTTGTTATTTTAGACAGACAATACTGCATGAATACAGAATCCACTGTATATAGTTTTATGTCATTTTATGGAAAAAAAAAACATGTACTTGCAACCTTAACAAAAAAAGTCTCTTAATTTTGTATTCAAGTCTTTTGCTAGAAACAACTAGGGATTTGTAGAGAACTCAGACAATTAAATCTCTTTTGTCCTTTTTTATCCTGAACTTGTCTATTTACAGAGAAGCAAACCACAATGAGTTCTGCTAAAGGAGTTAAATCACTACACAAAATTTCAAAATACACAATTCCTGATCTTTCAGTTTGGTAGAACCTAGGGGAAATCAATGTTCTTTTTTGTTGTTGTAAAAATAATTGTTTTGCTCTAACATTAGCAACTAATGCTGGAAAATAATAACACAGTGTGAAAAACGAGGTGTCACTCTCCTGATAAAATTTAGAAGTTTAATAAAGGACAATAGAGGGCAAAAACCATAAAGCAAAGTAACAGTGCTGGGTGCTTATCTGAAAGCACACAGTGATTACAGCATCCAGGCTTTACACAGTTAACTATTGCATCATCTATATGCATATTCATGGACAATTATGTATATTCAAACACTTCTCTAAACTAGATTGCATGTTCCAGGAACTGTTTAGCATTGCTCCCTCCCCGATTCTCCTTTTTAGAGTATGTGCCATCCTCTCGGCTGTGGTTTTTTTTGGTCAGTTGTGTTATCACCCCCAGCTTGAGCCTTGTTCCGTGGTCTTTGCAGATGACAGTTCCTGATAGTTGAAATGTCAGTGGCAGGGGTCTTCATCACACAGTTCAGTGGATGTTATCCAACCAAGCAGGCAGTTCAGTTTTTGTAAGTTAACCAAAAATATTCTAAAATAACCACATCAGCTATTTCACCACTATGTCTAAGTTTAGTTAGCAACAGAAATAAAGGCATTAGTTGTTATTGCACAACTATATCTTTATAACAAGGCTACTTTCGTAAGAATTAAAATTATACACATAGCATCCATTTTAATATTTGCGAAAAGCCAATATTATAATATGTATTTACCACACAACAGTTTTTTGTCCAAGGAATCCCTACAACCATAATATGACTAGTTTAGTTGTAGTTGTTTAAATAGGGATTTACTCTGCAGTTCACCAACCTTTTTCCCAAAGGCTTTGTGGTTAATTTCAGGCAAATAGTTTTTATTTTAAAAACCTAACTACAAGATGAAAAAGCACAAGCACCTTCTGTCCTCAAATATGCTTTAAATACAGAAATATTCAACATAAAGGTTCAGACTATCTCCTGTCTTGAAATAAATTCTGCCAAATGAGGAACCTCTTGAGGATAATATGATCATTGTGAAGACAAGCTATGCCTTTCTGTCTTAGTTTTTGAGACAAATTTAAGACAGGACACTCTGCAGTGAGTGGTCTCCACTAAAGAGTTTCAACAATCCCCCTCCAACAACTGAAAATGAATAATAACATAGGAAAGTGGGGGGCGGGGAACAAAAAACAATGATTTATTAACAACAGAATGCCCACAAAGCAAGGAAGAAAAATAAATAGCTGCTAAACACTGAACTATCAGAACTCAACCTCCCCCTCCCCCCCCCCCTCCCCAGAGGAACAAAGACCCAAAAATGTCCAGAGAATGGAGCAAATGTTGAAGAAATACCCCTTCCCGACACATGGGGCAAGATGGTGCCGGCTTTCTCGCTGAGGAAAGTGGAGCTTCCATGATGGAGTTCCAGCAGGAGGCAAAAATCCAGTGGCCCTCTAGCATCGGCCTCCTCTCTGCTGCAGTCAAGACAGACAAAGCAGCTGGGCTGGAGGCCACTGGTGTGCTTCATCTCCCTGGCTCAGCTCCCTGAGGTTTGGAGTACGGGGGCTGGAACGGAGCGACCACGCTCCCGCCTGTCCCGCTCCTCCGGCCTAGGACCAGCAGCTGTTCAGTTCACCTCAAGGCAGCTGAAAGATTGCTGCTGCAGCTTCTCCAAGCCAGGGAAGGGAAAAGCTTCTTGCCTGAGCCAACAAAACCAAACTAGCCAAGCAAAACCAAACCGCACAGCTCCACAGAACGCAGGGGTAGTGAAGCCTTCCAAAAGCCTGCCGATGAGCCCAAAGCTCAACCCTTCCTGGCCGCACCCACACCCAGTCCCGGGCCCTAAAGATACAGCAAACATTTTGGGGGCATAAAGCAGAGAATCATGGAATAGACTATCATCATAAATCACTGCGAGATACAGGGCCAGCAGTAATGCAGTTAATGGAAGAGCTGCAAGGGAGGTGGCAAAGGAAAATGGCTTGAGGAAGGAAGCTGTTAGAATTGAATTAAATTTGAGTCCAATAGTCATGCAGTTCAGTGGTTGTACTGTGCCTTTTTCTCCAACAACCTATTTCTTATTTTTTAGATGCTTTTGCCTGCTGTTTTTATAACTGTCTTTCAAGGAGTGTTCTTTCCTGTCATTCATTCTGGATAATGGTAGCCAGTTTTCTTGGTTTTATCTCAAATCAATTGCCCTGGCCATCACTGCACTGCTGTACTCCTAGAAATGCACCTTTCTACATGCCATTGCACACCCCTGTTGTAAAAAGCAAAACACTTCAAACTGCAGAGCAACACCAACATTTGATATATTAGCCTGCATTTTTAAGACCATTTGTTTATTTGTGCTGTTGACCTGACAACATTCTAGCAAAGTGCTGTAATATTGAACTGTCAATGTTTGTTAATGAGCTGCATTCGGATTCCCTAAATAACTGCAAGCAGTACAAAGTGATTTCTATGCAAATCATATGTGGCCTAATCAGATCCATAAATTCAAAGCACATTTAATCGATTAGTTATATTTGTTTCACCAGCAGTTATAAAGTTCCCTTAATGGTGTCAAAAGCACAAAGAGTGGATCACAAATTTCATTTTTTCAAATTTAAACAGATGCAAACCTAATACTTCATATCTGAAATAGTGAATTAAAAACTCATATCAATGAAGGAGCATCTAAAACTATGTCCTGTTTTTTCTTTCTGTAATTTATTCTCCAAAGTGGCTGTTACATAAGACAAACATTTTTCTTCTATACAGATAAAATTTTAGTAGGAATTAATATACTTCGTTCCAGATTAAACAGAGAAAGCTACTCCTTATTCAAGTCCCTTAAATATTAACAGATTTACACTGCATATATTCATATAATGCTAAAATATATTTTAGCATGTGCAGAAGAAAGTCTTGACTTACACAAGTAAATGTAATTAAATAGCCAGAATTAGAAGTCAAGTGCTCAACCATGGGTCTTATCTAGTCCATATCCCCAAGGCATGATCAAATTTATCTCACCGTTGGTATTTTTCAAGCCAGCTGTTAATCACTACTAATCCTTAGCACAGACTAGCTGTTCTTCTCCCAGTTTACCACTAGAAAGATAGTATCTATCCTCAGTTATGCTGGTTGCATGGGTTAAACCCATAATCATAGACATAAAGAGAATATTGTTTTTTGTTTGCAATGAGTTTATATATTGGAAGTCTGCTTTAAAGGTCTGTGAAAGAAACATCCCTCACTTGTCTCTTCTGAAGAACAGCCTCAGTTTGTTCAAAGTTCTTAAAGGTTATGCTCAGGAGGCCTCTCTTCTCTTCTTCCTTAGCCTAAACAGGCCCACATGATAACTGGATCAAGTATTCCTTCTGAGATTCAGCAAAGCAGAAGGATTACTTCCATCATGTTATTTATATTTCTTTTATCTTGTGGTGGTTTTGATTGGCCCAAAACATCAGTAAAGTATTTTTAACATCTAGGAGAAATTTGGACCCCTCAGAAGCTGTTGTAGTAGGCCTGGGGAAGTGTCTGAGGGGTGGGGTGTGGCACAAAGATGGCTCCTGTGTGTCCTGAGTGAAAGTTCTGGAAGTTTTTACATCAAGTCCAGCAGAGCCAATCTCTGATGGCTCTGAAACTGATGGACATGCTGCCAGCTAAGTTAGGGCCAATTGGAGGTGCTGGTTACACCTCTGGGAAAACATATTTAAGAAAAAATCAAAACAAAGTGGGCATGCACTTCTTTCACTTCTTTGTAGTTGGAGGAGGAGGAGGTGGAGGTGAAAATACATAGAGGGAGAACAGCATGGAGATGCCAAGGTCAGTGAAGAAGGTGGGGAGGAGGTGCTCCAGTGCCCCAGGTGCTGGAGCTGAAAACTCTCTGCTAGCCACAGTGAATGCCATGGGGATGCAGGAGGTCCCCCTGCAGCCCATGGAGTCCACAGGAGTGCAGAAATCCACCCACAACCCATGTCAGAGGAGCAGGTGGATGCCTGGAGAGAGCTGTGACCCAGTTTGGAGTCTCGAAAGAGTTAAAGCTACAGAGGCCTTGCAAAGGAAAGAAAGGCCTTGCTCCTGGGATGGGAGCAGCGTGGCCTTGGCTCGGGAGAGTCTGCACCTTATGGACAAGAAGACTCATATTGCAACAGGATTCGGGCGGGATATTGCTTGTGAGATTGGACCCACCCCACAGAAATTCCCAGAGGTCTGTCTCTCATGGGAGGGACCCCGTGGCTAAGTAGAAAAACCCCTCTCCCTGATTGAACTGACCAGAAAACCCCTCTCACCCTGCCCCCTGTCTGTGTTGCTGGTTTGGAAAGAGGGAAGGGGGGGGGTGAGTGCAGAGACTGCTTCTTAAGAGGGTGGGGGTGAGAGCAGAAAACTGTCTGGAGAGAGAGAGAAACAAGTAGAGATAAAGAGTATTTGTAGTAGTAGAAGAAATGTAGTAATGAATAAATTTGAGAATCTGCTCTGTGGACTGAAAAGAGACCCTACACCCTGCCCCCTACCCAGCTTGTGGATTGTAAAGGAGGAAAAGGGGGTGAATACTATGGGTTTGTAAGAGGGAGGGGGGGAGTGAACAAAATAATGTATGAAAAGTTTATTTTTGCCTTGCATTTATCCTCCAATTCTGTTAGGTAATTAAATCACCTTTTTTGCAACTTTATGCTTGAAGCCTGTTTGCCATTTTTCATGCGTCCTCCTGGCAATGCCCTGTCTCAAACCCATGACATATCTATTCTTCAGACATCTTCCCTTCTTAAAGCAGCTTATGGAACTGATGACTAGCACCCGAATTATGGTTCTGTGTAACCCGTAACTCTTCTGGTGATTTTGAGCGAACTTTTCTATATAGTAACTTCTCGATCCTATGTGTTTAGTGTTTACTAAACAGGAACATTGTGTATTTGTTTTTTTGAAAAACACCTTATTTTTCACAACATCCTTTTATAAAATGTGTTTACATTCTTTCCTCTTGTCAGCCTATGTAATAAGCTATGTTTATTCTTTACTCTCGTCAGCCTATGTCAACTTCCTCATTTGTGAACAACAGTGAGTAGTACCTGACCCAGGACTAATAAGTCAGTATTTTTCTCTGTTTCGTGGTAAACTATGGTTTCTTGCCTTCTGTATATGATTGTCCTGCTGCTTTTGATACAGTACTTCCAAAAATGTTCCGCTTACTTAAGTTGCTTTTAAGCATATCACGGCTCAAGATGTGTCACCTCTGCAACTTTTCCTTCACTTCCATGTAGTCATACAGAAGACAGTGTTTTACAGGATTTGCTCTTTAAAGTTTGGATTAAGTCTTATTTGCCTTACTCATTGCCTCAGCTGTTTTCAGACAGAAATACAGATTTTTTCCTTTAGCTTAGTTAAGTATAAGTGTTCCTACTTCTTTTTATTTTTCTTTTTCAAAGATAAGTCATATATTCATCCTTTTCTCTGCTTTTTCTATTTCACCAGATTTACACAAGTTTTGAAAGGTCACAAGTACTGATTCTGCAATTCAATCAAAGAGGTCTTTCTATGTCATAGCATGTCATTCATTTAATCCTGGGGATTTCAAAACATGCAGTGACAGGACAAGGGGGAATGGCTTCAAACTGAAATAAGGCAAATTTAGATTAAATATGAGGAAGAAATTCTTCCCGGTGAGGGTGGTCAGGCACTGGAACAGGTTGCTCAGAGAAACTGCAGCTGCCCCATCCCTGGAAGTGTTCAAGGTGAGGTTGGATGGGGCTCTGAGCAACCTGGTCTAGTGGAAGATGTCCCTGATGATGGCAGGTAGTTGGAATGAGATGATCTTTAAAGTCCTTTCCAACCCAAGGCATTCTATGGTTCTATGAAACTACAGACTTGACAGCAACTTGTAATCTAACACAAAAGTCTAGACAGAAATTATTTTACAATTTTTAACATATTACTACATTTTCCATCATTAAAAAAAAAACCCTGGTATTTTTATGTCTAAAATGTAATGAACAGAGAAAACTCTTCATCTAAGAAATTATTTCTTCTTTAACCTATAGGCACATGAACTAGAAAGATATGAGTAATATAGACTCAGAGGTATTTCAGAAACATATCAACTCAAAGTAGAACACCTTAAATACTTAGAGGTTTATTAAGTGATCTGACACCTCCACATTATCTACAAGACAAATGGTATCATTTGGGACATGGATTAGGAATGAAGTTGTGCAGTCAGGAGAATGAAAGACTCAAAAAAGTCAAAAAACTCAAAAAAGACTACAAGACTGGACTTGGAAAAAATGGTACAAAACATAACGGCTGCAAAAAGACTACCTTAAAACGGGGAATTAAAGAAGTCCTTCTGCCTCACTAAAATAAGCTTTGGAGCCTGCTGTCTCCTACATTTGTGAGGCATCACTTCAAAACATTCAGTGCTCTTCCCTACAGACAAATGTGTTTAAGCAAATCCCAATGACCTTAAAGTAGCAATAAGGACACACCCTAACTGAGAGTCATGGTAGTGTCAACACTCCTTCAAATCAGTCTAACCCCAGTCAATACATTTAAGTCTCCCTTATCCGACAGACACAAGAGGTAAAATTACTGTTAATATATATGATGAGATTTTATCATAAGTATTAACAATGAACAACAGCAGACACTCTGGGACTCTAAGCTATTGAACAATGTTGTCATGCATTCTAGCACCCTAAAAGTGAAGTTATCAAAATTCATTGTGAAATGATTCAATTTTTTATTATTTTTAATAAAACTACTACCTACCCTGGAACGTTGTAAATTATCTTCCACTCAAAATATTTCTTGTTTTTCAAACAAGATAGGATATTTTAATAGAGTGTATGTAAGGTCAATGAGTAGAGGTACAGATTAAGATTGAACAGAATAATTTTAGCATTATTTTCTTTCCTTGCAGCCCAACAATTTATGCAGACTAGTCCACATGTAAGATTCTAAATGTTTTAAGTTATTTTTACAGGAAAAGAGGATGTGAATTTGGAAACTGAGTTACCCTTTAACCTTTTCAAACTACATAGTGCTCCACATAACTGGTAGAAACCCTCTTTTCTTCATTGAGATCCATGACTCTCCTTCATCCACACTTCCAAGGCAGTCATTTGCTCAGCATACATCATATGAAAAGTCATTAAAGTCGTAATTTATCCCCCAAATTAGAGTATATCAGTTTGGTAAGTACTTTAGCATCTTTGTCTGCTGCCGTGTATTGAGTCTTTCCACTCTAGCCATATTGTGTAGTCCAGATAAATGCAGATAATCCTCCTAACTGGTGCTAAAAATGTTTCAGAGAAAAAACAGATGCTTTGGCAATATCGGGTAAGTTTCTAACATCTCCTGTGGTGTACCACAGCATCAGTGTGTTTTGCTAACATTCAAGTTTGTACGCAGATAAGTCAGGGGCTCTGACCTAGTGCTAAGTAGTGCCGCTAAAATAGATATTTCCCCAGTATCTAGCTACTACTGAATTCTTGCATTTCAACTTTATAAATATAAATTCATGAGGTCAAGTCTTTTAATAAATGTCATACATTTAATAAAAAATTACATATCCTATTTATTCGCTCACATTTCTTCATTTGACCAGCTATTGGTTTTGCAATTTTAGCCATGTCTTTATTATTCTTCCCTCTCATTCCTCTAGGTTTTGGGGTTTTTTCTTTCCAAAGAAGTAATATTTTATCACATGTAATAGTATAAAGAGTTTTAACAGTAGGATTTACATTTGGATTTGGCAAAAAATAGACAATTCCTAAGGCAACCTATAATTCCAATCCATTAGGCTAATGTATTGCAGCTGCTGTGAACAGTGGGCACGTCATCTTTACTATAATGACATCTGGAACAGCACAGAAGATTAAAAAAAAAGAAACTGATAAATTACTCTGCATCTAAACATCACAGTAATTTTCACTCTGTTCCCTCACCTCCATTCTCAACACAGTCTGTTGTATGTGTGGGTAACATGCCTGGGGGCTTTTAAGTGCTTCTTTTACAGCTGGTGGAATCTTCTATTAAAGAGTTCTGGCCAGGTGCATAGAACTCACCTGTAATGTATATATAAGTAATTGGCATTCAATGGTTGTCAATTAGGGGCTTTTTGAGAAACTACTAAGAACTGATATAATTTATTGGGATTATTCAGCCTGGAAAAGAGAAGGCTTCAGGGTAACCTAATTGTGACCTGAACGGAGACAACAAGATGGAGACAGGCTATTTACAAGGGCATGGAGTGACAGGACAAGGGGAAATGTCTTCCAACTGAAAAAGAGCAGGGTTAGATTAGCAATATCAGGTAATGTCGTGGTTTGGACACTGGCCAAACACCAGGCACCCACAACAGCTGCTCACTTGCTCTCCCCTGCCCCAGCTGGGCAGAGAGAGAAAAGAAAATTCAACACAGCAGTCATTAGTCGAGATAAGGGCTGGGAGAAAACACTTCAAGGGCAAAACAGGCTCAACTTCGAGTTACACAGTGTATTTATTACTAACAGAGTCAGAGGAGGATAAGGAGAAGTAAAATAAGCCCTTAAAGACACCATTCTTGACCCCCAACCCCTTCCTCCTTCCAACTAACAGTGCAGGGGGACAGGGCGTGAGGGTTTGGGTAAGTTCATCAGCAAGGTCTTTCTTCCACTGCTCAGGGAGAGAAGTCCTCCCCCTGCTTCACCATGGGGTCCCTCCTATGGGAGACAGTTCTCTATCTCCAAAATTATCCAATCTCATGAGCAGCAGTCATCCCAAAGCTGCTGCAACATGAGTCTTGTCCCATCGGCAGACAGTCCTCCCAAAACTGCTGTGGCATGGGTCACTCATCCATAGGATGCAGTCCTCCAAGGACAGGCTGCTCCAGTCCGGAAGCAGGGGGCCTATCTCTCGACTGGGTCTCCCACTGGAACACAGCCTCCTCCATACATCCACCTGCTCCAAATATGGGCACGTCCCCCACAGGCTGCAAGTGGATCTCTGCATCTCCCGTGGACCCCATGGGCTGCAGGGAGACAGCCTGCTCCACCACGGTCCTCACCATGGCCTGCAGAAGAAATTTGGCTCCAGCGCCTGGAGCACCTCCTCCCCCTCCTTCTCCACTGACCTTGGTGTCTCCATGTTGTTTCCCGCATATGTTCTCACCTCCTCCTCCTTCTCTGACTAGAAAAGACTGCATGCACATTTGTTGTGATTTCTTCTTAAAAATGTTGTGATTTCTTCTTAAAAATGTTATCACAGAGGTGTTACCACCATCTCTAATTGGCCCAGCCTTGGCCAGTTGCATGTCCATCTTCAGAGCCATCAGATATTGGCTCTGCTGGATATGGTAGAAGCTCCCAGCAGCTTTTCACAGGAGCCATCTTTGTGGCCCCCCCGCTACCAAAAACCAGGCCAAGCAAAACCAACACAATATTAGAAAGAATTTCCTGTGAGGGTGGTGAGGCACTGGAACAGGTGTCTCAGAGAAACTGTGGCTGCCCCATCCCTGGAAGTGTTCAAGGCAAGGTGGGATGGGGCTCTGAGCAACCTGGTCTAGTGGAAGGCGTCCCTGCCCACAGCAGGGTGTTGGAACTAAATGATCTGTAAGGTGTCTTCCAACCGAAACTGTTCTACAATTCTTAATTTCTACTTTAAAAAACTTTCACCACAAAACCTGCAACATTTCCTTTTGGCAGAAGATGGATCATTAGCAAATCATTCATTAATTCATTTGGATTAATTTTCACTTTCTGCTGAAAGAGTCAATATATACTTTTCAATATCTACTTTCTACCTTGTCAGAGTACCTTTGCCAGACTCTGACTTTATATCTCCAAACTGTCTTGTTAATATTTATTTTAATTGGAATATTATACATTCTGAGAGAGAGACTGAGAAAAAACAAAGTTGCTTTCCTAATCTATTAGGTAAAGTATCTTCACATTACAGGGTCTAGTCCCTACATTATTGCAGCAAGGAAAGGCACTGAGTCACACACAGATACAATGAGCACTACCATCAAGATCAGGAAAGTTCCTGATGAAGTAGGCAGTAAAAAATCCAAATTATGAACATCAACTGCTGTAACTCTCTAAACAACCATTCATTTCTATGCCACCATGATAATTTATGCCAGCATCTGTGAATGCAATGGCAAATCTGGATGCATTCTGTAAAGCATTTGAAAGAGCCACTACAGAGCTCCCTAACGAAGCCCTTCTGCTTGGTTATGTTGTCTTATCTTGCTTGAAGATCTTGTACCCTGATATGTGAGCAATGATAATAGCCTAACAGCAGGGAATTCTTCCTCTTCAGTAAATCTTTCACTGAGAAATTATTTTCAAATCTATACATTGAGGGGAGAATGGATTGTGAGAGAAAACTCCCTTTAACTTTATTAACATTTAAGAACGAGTCTGGTTATAAAATAGGAGAATGGTTATAAAATAGGAGAATGGTTATAAAATATTTAGAAAACAATGGCAACAATAAAAATATTCATTTCAGCATATTAATTCAAGCCCTAGGACTTCGGTATTTACAACATCAGCTGCAAGAGATCTTCCCAGGGAAGCCAGAAGCATTGATAGTATACAGTTTGTGATGGTTCATATATGTTAGCTCTAACATTTTCAAAAAAATTACAGATTTTCCCCTGTAAAATTATCCTATTGAATTCTATTCTAATAACAGCAGTTTTGATTTTATTGTAACCTCTTTTATATTTCTCAAAAACTGGTGAAGGTGTTGCAAGACAGACATACATCTTGCATATTTATTTTAAAGAAACTAATTCAAATTTCATCAGAATGAAACTACGGAAGAAGTAGTTAATTTCTGGGTGATTATATTACAAATGTTTAATAAATCAGTTTTTTAGAAAAGAGTCTTCTGAGACATATTTAATCAGATTGTAATGTAACCCCATGTGTTACATTCATAATTACATTGTATCATTTAGTTAATTTGGTTGTACTTCAATTATTAAAATTCATTATTTATACTTACAAAATTAAAATGATCAAACACATTTGATAAAGCCAGTTTTAGAAACAGATTAAGTAATTTTCTACTATCCTACTATGTAATTATGTTAACACTCAGATTCATTTTAATTATGACAGAGAGCTACAGAAAAGTTGGAACACTTTGTATCAAATACAAGTAGAATGGTAAATTACAAAAACAACTGCAGCAATTTATTTATAAATAAGGAACCAAAAATATCCACAACCTAGAAAATATTTTCACATATACATTAGATTCACTTCATATTTGTCCATTAAATAGGCGTAATCCTTTTTCACAAGAACATTTGTGAAGCTAGAGATAATATAGTCCAGTTTACTTCCATGCAGCAAAGCTTATGCAGTAATAGTAGCCTAGGGCTACAATATTCCCTATGCTAGGAACATTGCTCCAGGTTTGCCAGAATATAAGGCCTGACCATTTTCATCCCATTTCTAGTTGTACCAGTACAACTTGAAAAGGGATAGAACAACAACCAACTGTTCAATCAAAACAATCTTTTTGAGAACCTACACTGAACATACCTTAGCATTATCATAGAATCACAGAATAGTTTGGGTTGGAAGGGACCTTAAAGATCATCTCATTGCAATACCACCCCACGGATAGGGACACCTTCCACTAGACCAGGTTGCTCCAAGCCCCATCCAACCTGCCTTGGACACTTCCAGGGATGGGGCATCCACAGCTTTTCCAGGCAAGCTTTGCCAGGGCCTCACCACCCTCACAGGGAAGAATTTCCTCCTAACATGTAACCTAAACCTACCCTTTGTCAGTCTGAAACCATTCCCCTTTGTCCTGTCACTCCAGGCCCTTGTAAATAGTCTCTCTTCATCTTTCCTGTAGGCTCTCTTCAGGGACTAAAAGGCCACAATTAGGTCACCCCAAAGCCTTCTTTTTTCCAGCCTGAACAATCCCAGTTCTCTCAGCCTCTCCTCACAGAGACGAACTCTAATCTTTTTTCAATAACATCCTCACAAAGGCAGGATAATCTTGAGCTATAAGCCACACAAACAACTAGCAAAGGTGCTAATTGGACAATGGACTATGCGTGGACTATGTGATTACTACCAGGACGACACAGGATTCCCCAGAGCAGGGGCACACATACTGAGAGTTCCCTCTTCACTGCAGATTAAAGACTTGTTCTGTTAATTTAGGGGAAAGAGCAGGTAGAATCATAGGAAAATAAGGTTGGAAGGGGCCTATGGGTGTCATCTAATAAAACTTCCTCATTAAAATAGAGTTAACTTCTGTTAGATGAGGTTGCCAAGAGCTTTGTCCAAAGAGGCTGTTCTTCAGAACCCACCAGGGCAACCATTTCCAGTGATGCACTGTTAATATCATGATATACTCATTCTTTAAATCTGATTCAGATTTTCCCTGTTGCAACCCACAACTTTTCCCTGTTGCAACCCACAAATGCTGTCTCTCACCCTTTCAATGCACACCCCTGAGAAAAGCCAGGCTCCATCTGCTCCACTAAGTAGTCGCAGACTACTATAAGATTCCCCTGTAGCACTCTCTTCTCCTCAGAATTTTCTTGTGTCATGTACACCTTAGACATTTCCATAGTGACTCTCCTCTGTGGTCTAACACATTCATCAACACCTTTCTTGTACTACAAGGACACAAAACTCAAGAGGATTTTAACTGCTTCCTAACAGAAGATTGTTTGGCAGAGATTTAATAGGAATTGTTTAACTTGTGGTCATTGCCCATAATTATGTTCAGAACATTGGGAATGACCCTCCAATACATACACAAACCTAAACTGTGCTTTCATTCTCTGATGTGTTTCTGTAATAATATTCTGTAGTAATTGTTTGTCTTATGCATAAAATATTCACTTTGCTCCTATGAAAGCAATACACGTCTTTCTAGGAGTACGGAAGCACAGAACTATGAGGGAAGGTCCAAGGTTCTGCTATCTCAATTCAGGGATCAAACAGAAGCACCCAAAATAAAAGCACACCTGTTCTCCATTCTGAATACAATCTGTAGAAGAGAACAGTCATCTCTGAAGGGATCCATTGACCAACATCTGACTCATGTCCTCGAAATTCTTGTCTTTGTTGCAGAAAGGAAATACAATGAGTGTGCCCAAAGTTAAACACCTATTCAGAAGATCTGGGTTTTCTGAGAAAAGCACAGACTTAAAAAATCTTAATTTTATAGTAAAACAATTAGTTTAGTCAATACACCTTTAGATCCACGCAAAACAAACAGCCAGGTTTCTACTCAGAAGAAAAGTAATCTGTTGCCTGTATTCCGCATCATTAGAACATTACAAATACATGGGCACATTTGGAAAAAATAGTCTCTCTAAACAGGTAAAATGCTGCAAAATAGCTTCTTGAGACATAGAGATTGGGTGCACACAAATGAGTCAGAAAAATCCCATGTCAGACTTTATATTGGAAGGATACAAAGAGGTATACAAGTCTGGAACTGAAACACAGGAAACTGCCACCATATTGAAAAACCCTTTTCTCAAGCAGGTTCCCTTAATACCTGCATCTTAAGCATGACTGAGTCATGAAGTAACCATGATGGATCTGAAAAGAAATGAGATACAAAGGGAATACACTGGTATGAAGTGCTCCCTAAAATGAAGTTGAACCGTACTGAGTATTTTAATCACAGTGCAAATAATACAGAAATATATGTGTTGCATTAAGATATATATTAATAAATGTCAGCTCATGCCAATGCACAAGTGACAGCATGATCATAGTCCACTGAATGATTCTTTTATGATACTGAAGCTCATCGACTTTCAGTCAGAAATCAGAATGTCAGTAGAGCATGTAATATCATACAGGCCTCTTCTTTGTTTGATTGCTGATCATTGCCAGATTACTGACTTGAAACTGCAGACCCTGGCTACACAGGCACTAAAATATTCTTCTGTCCACACACACTTCAGCCTGACTCTTCACTTATAGCCCCGCAAAATAAATCTGGTGAATATGCCTCCCACAGTTACTGGAGCGCTTGAGGAATATCTTGATCTAAAGAATTATTTAACAAAGGCAAGGCAATGCTAGAAAATAAATGGTTTTTCCTAGAGCACATTTTTCTTCCTTGTACTAAAAGTAATGCTTTACAACACAGTTGCACAGATTTAGAGGTCACTGATGGGTGCCATTGCATATACAAACTAACAACTTTTGCCCTTTTATGATAATAGAGCATTAAGACTAAAAAATGTTTTCTTTTCTAAAGTATACAGTGGAGTATATGTCTCACACTTCATCATCTAGGTACAATTCTATACAACTGAAAGCAAAAAAATAATATTTTTCCAACTCTCCCTTTATTCCATAAAATAGGGGATTTATTCTGGCCATGGTAGAAGGTGATTTATTATTTTGTTGCTGCAGAAACAGACAGCTGAAAAGGTGTTTTGAAATGGAAATCATTACATTTACTGAGAAATAATCTCATACTACCATTTACAGGAAGTAGGTGGTAGCGGTTTACCATTGGAGACAGATGGAAGTCCTGCAGTCGAGTTATTTTTTTCTGTTACATAAATTAGCTTAAATGATTCAAGCATTTTCCCCCTGCTTGATTAGTGCCTTGTGCAAATTGAAGTATTTAAAGACTGGTTTACTATTGAGCAAAATGTTGCAAAGCTCATATTGTTTTTCCTTTTTGAGCCTCCACGGATCAGATTTAGCTTTTATAAAGGATATAATAACTATTTTGTATCCCCAAAGGAGATGCTGTAGGAGGGCAAGTAGCACTATGAAAAATTCCACTCATTTTAATATGGAAAAAAGGATTATCTTCCAACATAGCCTATTTCTATAAAACCCTACCCCAAGTGCCACAGCCTATCCATGGCAGCTTGGAGGATGGACCAGTGATCCTAACCACACATACACTCCTTGCTGTCTCAACCCTATGCTTAGCATTTCCATTGATGAAGAATATTAACCTTTCTGTTTAAACAAGCAATTTTCAAAACTCCAATCCAGGATCTCCAAAGCTGCCCCGCAGTTTATAGTAGAATGACATCATAAGACAACCTCTAATGTCTCCAGTGTTTATAAATATGTCTTATACTAAAAAAAGTTTTGTAAATGAGAATATAATTTGTTTGGGGTTTTTTGTTGTTGTCATTTTTCCTTTTTTTTTTTTTCTTGGTTACTGGTGGGGTTCTTTTCCTTGAAGAAGGATATGAATGGAAGAGGGACAGAATGAGAAAGTAGAAATCACCTTCTCATAGGGTTCTACCCTGAAAAAGAAAAATGAAAAAAAAGAAAAGAAGAAAGAGGAAGAGAAGAAAAAGAACAAGAACAAGGGAAAGGAAAAGAGCAAAAAAGCTTCTGGCTTTATGTTTAGTTATTGTAGGTGATCCATAATAATTCAAAAGGGGGAATGGCCTAGAAACTTTATCATGTATTAGTATACAAGATTTCAACGATATACTAGAACAGTAGCTATTATATTGAACTAGAAAACCCCTAACTTGTTGAAGTATTGTTTGGTTTTCCAGGAATACTATAATATTTTGAGGTACTTAATGGCAATTATAAATATAGTGAATACTCATTAGATTCTATAAATATCTTCAGGTAATTGATAGATATAAACATCATCCAATTCTTGTCAGGCATTCAGTCGTCATTATGCATATGGGCAATTGCTTGACAATTATAAGTGCCGTAAGTATCAATCTTGTCAGCACTGCTGTCATGAATTAAATCTCTGCCAAGAAACATGTTAGTGAATTCTATCAATAACTCTGTCACATGGGGAATAGCTGTGGATCCCATTGGAGCCAGTGCTAAAATTTCTCCTATTTTCCTGTTGAAGAATCTTATGGGAGCAGGATTTCATCCCGTGATCTTAAAAAGATCAGGTTAAAAGCTCTAATAATTTAATATCTTTTTTATGAAGTTTGTAATAGTTACAAGCTATGGATTAATCTAACATAGTAAATTTAATAGCTTTAAAATATTAAATACCAGCATTAAACGCAAGAATATGTATCTTAAACACCATAAAGACAGATTTAAATCATATTTTGCAAAGGTGTTTGACCTTTCAGTGGGTGCTGATACCTATTTCTTTTCATATATACCTATTTCAAAAATCTCAATCTGGACAATTAAGCTATAATTCAAATACTTATGCAGGTCCTTTGCAGCCATCTCTAGATTAGATCTCCCTTGACTTGCCTATCTGAGGTTTAAATTGTTTGTAGAACTACCATTCCTGAAGGGCAAAGAAAAAAATCATATGCACTTTCATCTAAAGAAATACAATCTCTAAATGTTTATTCACCTCTCTCATTATGCTAGCATTGAAGAGCTCTTCTACCTAAACAGTCATCTAGTCTTAAAAATAGACACATGATAAATTAGGGCACAGTACCAAATTACCCTAGGAACTAGGATTTGTCTGCAAAGTTGTGTAGATCTGATTGACAGCTTCACCTTTTCACATGTACTTGTTAAAACTTCTGAACTAGACCATCAAAAATATTCAGCCTCCTAATTCTTATGTAAATCTAACTGATGGATGCAGATAGCATTTTCTGTTTAACAGAGAAAACAACATATTTCAGGTCTCTTTTTCCTTCCCTCTTCTGTGGGATTTTTCTCAAGTTTTATTGTTGGATTGGACAGGTTTCTATGGGTAGTCAAGTAGAGGTTTTGGTACATTTTTAACGAAAGAATATACATTTCAAGATCTACTGTGACAGATAAATGATATGGGCTATCTTCCAGATGCAGTTTGTCAAGACAGGTATTTATGCCTATAGAATAATTCTTCTCCTTTGGTACACTGTCTACAGCAGTTTTATATCAACCCCCAGCATCCCAAGTAACCACAGGTCCTTCAAGTACCCAAGATGGATTAATTTATCCTCTAAACTTGCAAAATCCAATTATTGCTGCACACACTTTTAAAAGTTCTCCTCCTACTTTTCTTCACTTTAGTCTTTGGTTAAACATAATGTCACTTAAAATACTTCATTTTGAGGGCAGAGTGACAGAGAATGTAATGATGAGGCATTGCCAAACATATAGTTTCTTGGTGGCTTTGGGCCTATGGGAATGAATACTGAGATTAGATAAGAAAAGATTAAAAAATTAATGCTTGTGTGCCATTCTCCCAGCATGGTCCTTCCACGGGTCTTTCAATGGTCTGTTTTTACTAGTTCTGTCATGTCTTAGAGAAAAACAGTGATAACAAAAATATTTTACTTTTATCTGTCTGAGATATCTGGATGTCTGTATAAAGTACCTTCCTCCTCACCCTAATACATCATTTTAAGTTTTCCTTGCTGTCATAGCATACATTACACTGTTTTCCTTGAGGTGATACATTTTCTTCCCTATTTGTCTCAGAATCGTAGAATGCTTTGGGATGGAAAGGCCTTTAAGGATCATCCAGTTCCATCCCCTGCCATGGGCAGGAACACCTTCCACTTGATCAGGTTGCTCCAAGCCCTGTCCAACTTGACTTTGGACATTTCCAGGGATGGGGCAGCCGCAGCTTTTCTGGGCAACTTGTTCCAGGAACTCACCACCTTTACAGGGAACAATTTCTTCCTAATATCTAATCTAACGCTGCTCTCTTTCAGTTTGAAGTCATTCCTCTTTGTCCTGTCATTCCAGGCCCTTGTAAATAGCCTCTCTCCATGTGAAGTCCCTATTCACGTCAGATCTTTATAGCTAATTCTAATACTGATAAGTTGATAAAAACAGACATTTTCCCAGACATTTTAATATGTAAAGAAAGCCAAAATTCTGTTTCAAGGGGTGTTTTTTTTTTTTTTACTTTTTGCTGCCCCATCTCTAGTCTCATCTATGTTCTAACACTGACTCTGGCAATATAATTTGACTTGGCCATAGTTTCATGGCTAAGGCTTTTATGTGTGAATACAGCACATGTCAGAAAAGAAAAGCAAGTATGCAAACTTTTAACGTGAAATACAGGATGAAAATTAGATTAAGATTTCTAGCAACTAGTTGCATAAATGTAAAAATTATCTTCCTGGTAAGCTACAGTATAGCAGAGAAAAAATCTAGTAATAAAGACGAAACTTGATACAGTTATGAATCATTATGAGATTCCTTGTCATAGCACAAGACTTGACTCACTGGTTCAAAAATCCAGTTTTACAGTCCCACCAGTTGTGGTTATATTAGAAGAAAGGACCACTAAATTTGTTGTTCTATATCTCCATGGATTTCTTTAGCATTCAAATCTTTGACAGTTCTTCATCTTCTGAAATGCCCTCTATCACATGTGTGAGTCTCATGGAAAAATTCTCAGTATATTCCTGGTGTTATGCATTTTGTAACATAGGAAAGCAGGAAATGTCACTGCGAAGGACATGCTTTCAAATATACATGGGAAAGGCAGTCATCCAATAATTTCAGCATTTTACTATACAATATTTTATTTTTAATATTTTAAAGGAACACACACAACCTACATAAAACATTTCATATAGGGCTCAAAAAGTATTAAAAATTACTTACTCTGCTAAAAAATGCAATTTCAAGTAGATCACAAAGGTGATCAAATGTAGATCTGGAATCTACAAAAATATTCCCTAAACCTTTTTAATATATATACTACTGGTAATATATTTTACAGAATTGTAATATGATTGTATTATATTTTGTATTAACATAAAGTACTATGATACATTTAGAGTGATTTCTTATGAAAAACTACGTAGGGCAATATAGTAACAACAGAACACTCCTTTTAGTAACCATTATTGAGATATTGCCTTCTGGCATTTGTCACCGCAGGTACAGATTTACAATCAACTCTGCACTGCACCTATACTCACCTCTCTTCCTTGCCAATTTGATCCATAATGGATATTGTAGAGCTATGGTCTCTCCGAGTTTCATAGCTTTCCATTACAAGCAGCATTACTGTTTACTCTTGTCAACAATATCAGATAAAAGCAGGGGAAAAAAATCAAGAATTAAGATTGATCTGAGGAAAAAAAGTAGATGCCAGTTTGCAAAGATGTGCAGTTCATAGTCACCAAGGTCCTTAGGAACTAATTTTTAGGCAGGTAATTACTCAGCATGGTTAAAACTATTGACAAGACTAAGTACTTTACTAAACTGTGAATTTCAAATTTTCGTAATCAAATACTTAAGTTTTTCATGCGTTTATCTTTTGAAGACCAGAAAAATTATTTTTCACTTGTGACTTAGTACTCTGTATTTGTTATCATTCTAACAATGCAGGGAGTGACATTTTGATCTGCTTCAATATGAGATAAAATCAGTTACTGTAGATCAAGATGTATGGCAACATAAGAGAAAACACTTAAGAAAATAGATAGTAGAATATAAATGTGTCAGAGGTTGGGGGCATTGGAGTTTTTTCTCCATCCCTGTTACTAAGCAACCAATATCTGGGTGATTAGAGCCATCAAATCTTTTGTAAGAGACAAAAGGGTGTGCTAGGTGGGGCAAGGGAAAGAGGCAGCCAGCGGTTGGGACTGGCACTCGTCCGTCAGACACCGGGAGGAAAGCTAGCTGCTTTTGCTTCTGGCTGTGACCGTGGGAGATCCAACTGTGCTCTGCCTTTTCCTCCTGGCTGGGTGAGCTTTGATTCAACCTCCTTCCCACTGAGAGTGCACGTTTTCCCGCCTGCGCTTTGCTGCAGCTGCCAGGTAGTCCAGCTGTCCCTGCCGCCCGCCCCGCTTTCACCGCACATGACTGCGGCATCTGCTGTGACTGCACAGTCCCTGCCACCTTGCTGGCTAGCACGGGAGAGCCAGCCCTGCCCCTGCCACCCTGCTTGCCGCTCTGAGCTGCCTGGCTGCCAGCTTCTCAGCCCGGCCGCCATTACCAGCTGTGTGAGGCTGACCTGACTCTGTGCCACAGCGCCACCTGCAGCTGCTCAGCAGTCATCGCACCTGCCCTGCCCGAAGGGGAGCTCAACAGCACCCCTGCTGCTTTCGACCGTGATTACACCACGCAGGAAAGCGCTTGGCAGCTCAAAACATCATCTGCTACGGGTTTACTGGTTTTTGTTGGTTGATGTTATTCTTGTTATTGCGTGTTTACTCTGCCATAGATACTAGTAAAGAACTGTTATTCCTTTTCCCATACCTTTGCCTGAAAGCCCTTGATTTCAAAATTAAAAAAATTTGGAAGGAAGGAAGATCACATTCTCTGTCCTAAGGGAGGGTTCCACCTCTCTTAGCAGGCACTTGTCTTTCAAACCAAGACAAAATGTAAGGAACTATGCATAAAACATCAGAAAAAGACAAACTAATTCCTATTTTAAAAAAATGTAATTGGTCTTTTATATGAATGTTTCAGAAAAAGGGATAGTTCATTGATACTGCAGGGTCTGGGGGGGCTGCACAGGCCAGCTCCCCCCCTGGACCGGGTCCCTGGTCTATGTAATTCCACCAGATCCGGAGCGGGCGGCCCCCAGGGTCCCGCAGCATGGCACGAGTCTCCCAACCACATAAATTCAGCAGGAAATGAAGTAAGATGAAGAAACGAACTGGAACTCCATCTCTGTTCTGTCATGGAGGTTTATTTGGGGTAAGGAAAAAGGGGTTCGAGGGGAAGGAGAAGGGGGTAGGTCAGTGGCTGGCAGCTCAGAGATGCAGGACCCCTCTCTGACGCAGATGCTGGCTTTTCAGGGGAAGAAAAGGGGCGGGATTTTTCTCCCCTGGAGCCAGTCCCGGGAGATGGAGGGGAAGACTGGCAAGGGGGAACACACCAATATGTTTTCAGGTACAGCAGAGTGCATATTTTAAAATGAACCAATAGCATACAAGGCAGGGGAACAAAGGAAGCCACATGGAGATCTGAAAACTGCATTACTACAGTTCATGTTCACAGAATATCATCATACACATACATAAGCATATATCATCATCATACAGATATTGACACAGTAACTATTATTATTTATTCTAAGACTTATTTATGATCCCTTACCTCTACATTCCATACACTATGCAATACATGACAAAAAAAGATCACATTTAGGGGCAGTCACTAAATAATTAAAAATCTAAATATTTAAATTTCAAGATGCTGGAAAGATAATTAGGTAATACTGATGTTTTACATGGGTTGTTAGTTTGGATTCTTGTCCAGTTTTCACCAACATGAATTTGTAATGAAGCTACCTATTTCATAGTGAATGTGCACTAAGCAAGTAGAAATAGAAACTGTGGGTTTATATTTTCTATTTTTGTAGCTGTACTAATAATTTGATAATAAAATGATGAAATAAAATAATGAATTGATAATAAAATTGAAATTGATAATAAAAATGATGAAAACTTGGTTTTCATCACAAGTTTGTCATAAATTTTTCATTTATTTGTTATAAATATTTGTATCATTCACACAAGTGATTCATTTTAGCCACTATCCTAAAAACAGAAAAAGATCATTCAAAAGCAGAAAGTGACTACGTATTTTATATTCTCAGAATTACTGAGCAGCGGATTAACTCCACAACTCAAATAGTTATGAAGTGGTATGTGTTTATTCCAGTGCTGGAGGAGCATGGGGGTAGCCAAAGCATGCGTGCCTCAGCAGCACTTCACTGGGTTTATATTAGGTTACAGGTTACATATGCATAAAGTTAGACAAAGCCCCTATACATATTCATTACCTATCCCCACTTTGTATTATAATGAGCTCAAAGCTCATTTAAATATGCTCACACAGGAGCAGTGCTATCGGATTAATTGTGGGCAAGGGTCCCGGTGGTCGTGACAGGAAGTTGGGAGGAAGCAACTGAGGTATTCTTCAGGATGAACTATTCACCCTGTCACCTTGCACATGCTCTCTTGGTTCTTGGTCCAAGTCCAAACCTTAGAACTGACTTGAGCCAGTTCTGGGGTCTGAGAGCAGGATGTTCAGTCACAATGACTAATTTTTATCAATTATTTGGCCGTCTTTTCTGTATCTTCCCTTTTGCTAGGCAGACACAAAAATCATTAAGCAAATGATACATTATTTTCAGCAGGCAGCTCCTAGTAAATCATTATCCAACCTCTGGCCTCTTAAATCAGTTCCAGAAGATTATTATCCAACTTCTAGGCCCACCTAAATCAGTCCCTCCTTTTCTATAAAGTTAGTAAATTCTTTTACTAATAAATGGATTCTTCTTCTAAGAAGCTTCTCTTAATGCCTTTCCATGTACATTTGGTAAAGTGGTTAAAATGGATAATCTCTTTAACATCTTATAATTCCAAACAAGTAACATAACAGATAACAAAATGCTGATACCTACCAAAATTAGTAAAACAATTATGGGGTGACATAACATATTAAGGATACCAGTTGCAGTGGGTGACCATCCAGAAAGCACATCCCACCAGTGATGATCTGCATTTTGTCTCACTCTTTTAAGACTCTCTTTATTTCTTATGTATCATGATGAATGGCTATTCAAGTTTTTTTCCCACTTTTTTGAATTTCTTTTAGGATATTAATCAAGTCCTAATGCTCTACTAATTGTCTGACCAATGTAAGGTTCATCCCAATAGGTGTGGGTGATAGCTCATGATACATTGTATAATTGGACTTTATCAATTGGTGGGATACAACTGGTGCCAAATTTGAAAAGTCACACCCAATAATCTTCACAAAATTACAAATACAAAAATTACAGCGATTCTTATTATCCATGGTTATGTTATCATTATCTACTTCTATAAAAACACAAATTGTTCTTAAACAAACACAACCCTGACCAATATATACAAGGACTGTTTTCTGACTAGTATCCGGGTGAACCTCAAAGTCGCAAATGCTTTGCTAAACATCCAGACATATGTCTTTGGCATGAATTGTATTACTCTCACAAATAAACCCTTGCTGTTCTCGTGTAGTGCAAGATTCTAAATTTACAGTCTGCCATTTCTTATCTGTGGCAGGACGCTCTCCCCTCCCCCTTCTCTCTCTCCCTGATCGGGCGGCCGGAGATGGATGGCTCAAGATTAGGTTGATTGCTTAATCCAGGCTATCTAGTACTGGCACCGGGAAGTCAAGGTGAGACACTGAGAGAATGTGAAAAATTTTTAAGTGACTGCAAATCCACACTCTTTTTCCTATAGAACACCACGAAATCTCAGAAAGGTAAAAGCTTTCTACATGGACATTGGAGCGTGAAGTAAAGTCTTCTCCCCTGAGCTTGGACGCAGGCTCTGTGGTTATTTATTGCAAGATTGAGTGAGGATACTAATGCATCTCAGCTCCAAAATTGGATTTGGTAAGATCATTGGTTTCCTAAATTGTATTATTCCGGCTAACTTATAGGTACCTTTCTTAACTTGCATTATAGTTCAAGCAAGCATTTCTTAACTTGCATTTTTTGAACTATTTTTATAGTTCAAGCAAGCATTTACCCCATAATTGCATTTTAGCTATTATAGTGTTGCAATTATGCATTCATTGTGTGTGTATGTATGTCAATCTGTTCTATGTTTGTATGTTTGTTATTTTCTGTGTCTAATAAATGGTATTTTTAGATTCATCAGCCAAATATCAAAGATCCTTGCGAACGGGACTAAGTCTTGGGGAGCTAGCTACCTTAAAGCCTGGCAAACTGCAGAAACTCATAAGGCTCCTGTCTCCCATGCAAGACATTATCGACCATCCGGGCCCATACTCTGTGTTCAGAAGGGTAAAGCACTGCTCCATCATGGTTCAGTCCTAAAGCAATGGGGTGAATCCAATGGGAATGAATTACATAAATTGTGGCATTACCTATAGTAAGCATAAAGGCTGTAGCTGTGTTAGTAATTGGGTCATAGGTGAAGTTTACTGAAGTCCACCAGGATTGGAGCTTCTTTTCCAGCTTAGTGGCATTATCACAAACTGCTTTCAGAATTTCAATAGGGAAAACACCTTCATTTCCTTCTGTTATAATTAAGGAGGCTGCTGATTGCATCCATAATTGTGCCTGTACGCAACTCAGAGCTAGGGATACATTACCCTGGACTGCACCAAGTGCATTTATTATTAATTTATGGTCCTGATTGTTGGCCTTTGCAAAATCTGGGAGTACTTCTGAAATTTGCAACTGACCATTTCCTAATGCTAATAAAGAAGATTGTAAAGGCTGTTTCAGTTTTGTTAGGTCACTGGTTGTGGTGGCCAACTCATTCCTTAATATCTCTGAATCAGTCCCATTTAAAATGCCCAATCCTGTCCCCAGCACTCCAGTTAAATCTCTTTGTATTCTGCCCCTAAAGGGCTCTTGCTTCTGTAACCATGTTGTCCAGCCCTCAAAAGATGTCTTTAAAAGGAAAGAGCAAGCTGGTTGAATCTCAGAAATATTAATTTGCATCAATTATTCTACATGCTGAAGAGACCATTCTAGGTTAAACAACAATTGTTGTTGGTCCATGTTCCTTACTGCATATGGGCCAACCTCGTAAATTTTTGGTTGAAGTGTTAGTTTGGGAGGAATGGTAGTATTAATTTGGGAGGAATCCAGTTTTGGTTTTGCTACAATATTCATTTTAAATTTCTGAGTTAAACCTAATACTGTTGGTTGAGTCTTTGGGTCAGGTCTCGAATTGCACACTGCATAAAAAGGATTAACCATAGTAAGATTGAACCAGCAGTCACTTCGCTACTCTTTACAAGACTTGGTAATTTCTACATTAATGTCTCTCGGGTCCCCGGAAGTATTGTTACCAGTGAATTTCTGGCGACAACACAAGGCAAAAACATCTTGTTTAACACGCTCCCAATCTTCAGTAGCACATATTTCCTTTGAAATGCCAGGGTGGATTTTGGATGCCACATTGAGATCTAAAAAGTTGCCAAAAACTGCAACAGAAGAGGCTTTTTCATATTGAAAACCAGGCTCCACTTTACTGCATCCCACCTGAATCTTTTAATTAATGAGAATGGGTAGGGTTATGATTCACTCATCTTGATCCCAAACCCATTCAGATGGATGGTAAATTTTATCATCACGCATTACAGTTACAGCTAAATTTAGACAGCTATCTCTAGGATAGTTCCCATAAAAGCTGGAATGCCCTATGAGGGCTTGTGACCAAGGCCATTCAGTATTGCCCTGGCTAGAGGTACTTTCCTTTCCTTGGATTATAGTTATAATTGTCAGAAAACCAACAAAAACAATTTTATGATTTGGACTCATATTACCCAGGTAAATTTCAATTTCAGTTCATTACAATTAGAAGCCACTTCCCAAGGGGTCTCTGGAGCCTTCTTCACTCAAGTATGATGAATCCAGGCATTCTGTTCTTTGACTTTGATCGCAGTGAAAGTGGCAAGGAGCACTTGAAACAGTCCCTCCCATTGTGGCTCCAGAGTATTCCCTGCAAGAGACTTAACATAGACATAATCTCCAGGTTGAATGTTGTGTACTGGACTGTCTAAACCTTAACTTCGAGTTCCAGCTACATGCTTTTTAGTTTTCCTGAGTTGCTTGCTCAAGGCCACCATATAGGCGGTCAGTGCTTCCTCCCCAGCTTGGGTGGCTAATCCTTTCTGTACTCTGTATGGTCTCCCATAGAGCATCTCAAAGGATTTAATTTTTCTTAAATTTCTTAAAATTCTCAAAATTTCTTAATTTTTTAAAATTTTGGCTCTGGGTTTAGTCTGAATTCGTAATAATTCAAATGGAAGAGATTTGAGCCATGTTAAACTGGCTTCTTGCCCCAACCTTACAATTTGCTGTTTGATAAGGTGGTTAATTTCCTCCACCTGACCACTTGATTGAGGATGGTATGGGGTGTGAAGCTCCCAATCTATGTCCAAATTGTTGTACCAGTTGGCCAACTTGTTGTACCACCTTTGAAATGAAATGTGGTCCTCTGTCTGAGGATATCATGGCTGGAACACCGAAGTGTGGTATTATCACCTGCAGCAACACTTTGGTTTCCTCTCAGGCTTTGGTAGTTCTGGTGGGGAAGGCTTCTGGCCATCCTGAAAAGGTATCTGTTAATACCAATACCTACCAATACCCGCCTTTTCTTGAGAGTTCCAAAAAATCAATTTGCCACTGCTGTCCGGGCCCATTCCCTTTCCCAGTTTGGCTCAGTTTTGGTTTGGGGATATTTTTAGGGTTAGTCTGGAGGTGATGGTCACACAGTTGGGTTACCTGTGTGATAGTAGTGTATAAATTCCTGGCGATAATCTTTTCAATTAGATATTTGTGTAAAGCATCTACTCCCCAGTGTGTCTTTTGGTGTTCTTCTCAATAATGCCCAAACTAAATGAGAGGGAATAAGCAACCTCCTCTGTGCAGTAATAGCCCAACCCTCTTTAATATATGATATATATGACCCATCCTGATCCTCAGTTAGTTTTCTGTCTTCTTTATTATAGGTTGGCTTGCCTTCTAGGGAGATTTGGCCATCTGGAATTAAAGCCCCTTCAGTTGTCACCTCACCTTTTGCTGCGTCTTTTGCCTCTCTGTCTGCCAGCTCATTTCCTTCTTCCAATTCTGAGTTCACTTTCTGGTGTGCCCTAATGTGCATGATTGCTACTTTTTCGGGTAGCTGGACCGCTTCCAACAGTCGCACTATCTCTTGTGCATGTTTGACATTTTTCCCTTGCAAGTTCAACTGTCCCGTTTCTTTCCAAATGGCCCGTGTGCATGCACAACTCCAAATGCATACCTTGAGCCTGTGTAGATGTTTATCTTTTTCCCTTCTGCCATTTCCAAGGAATGGGTTAAAACAATTAGTTCGGCTTTCTAGGCAGAGGTGTTGGTTGGTAGGGGTCCAAATTCTATTACCTCTTTGCTGGTGGTAACTGCATACCCCGCATGTCGCTGTCCGCTGACGAGGTAGCTGCTTCTATCGGTAAACCAGGTCTCTACATCGTCCAAAGGTGTATCCTTCAGATCTGGACGGCTGGAGTATGTGGCTTCAATAGTTTCCAGGCCGTCGTGGTGCACCTGCTCCCCATTGTTTCCACTGAGGAAAGAAGCTGGGTTGACAATGTTAGTGACCACTATTTCCACATTGTCCTGCTCCACCATGATGGCTTGGTATTTCATGAACCTCTGTGGGGAGAGGCAGTCTGCCTTTCACTTCCAGCACTGCAGATGCTGTGTGGGACACTACACTGTATGGGACACTGACCCAAGGTGAATCTGTGTGCTTCTTTGATCTTTAGCACGACTGCTGCAACGGCACTAAGGCACCCCGGCCACCCTTTCGCTGCTGCGTTTAGTTGCTTAGAAAAATAAGCAACTTCTCACTGATATGGGCCCAGTTCTTGTGCTAGTATTCCCAGGGCAATCCCCTATTTCTCATGGGAGAACAAAAAGAATGGTTTACTCACGTCTGGAAGTCCCAGAGCTGGAGCTGACATCAGGGCATTCTTCAGTTGTTTGAAGGCCCTTGTGGCCTCTTTTGTCCACTGAAGATTTCTGGTTTCTTTTTTGATGAGCTCATACAAAGGTTTCATGAAGACTCCATAATTAAAAATCCAAAGCCTACACCATCCTGTCATCCCTAGAAAAGTCCGTAACTCTTTCACAGCTTGGGGTCTTGAGGTTTGGCAGATGGCCTACTTCCAGTCTTGTCCCAGAGTTCGCTGCCCAGCACTGATGTCATAGCCCAAATAGATTACTTCTGGTTTTACTACTTGAGCCTTCTTCTTGGACATCCTGTACCCTTGGAGCCCCAAGAAATTTAATAGACTTACTGTCCAGACTAGGCAGGCTTCTTCTGTCTGAGTAGCTATTAGGATGTCATCAATGTATTGCAATAGCTTCCCTTCTTCAGGTGGGGCTTCCCAGGATTCCAAGTCTTTTGCTAGTTGGTCCCTGAATAGGGTGAATTGTTCTTGAATCCTTGAGGCAACACCATCCAAGTGAGTTGAGTTTTGTGTCCACTTTTGGGATTTTCCCATTCAAACATGAATATTTTCTGGCTGGCTTCATGGAGAGGGAGGCAAAAGAAGGCATCTTTCAAATTTAGGGCACTAAACCAGGTTAGCTCAGGTGTTAACTCAGTTAGTAGTGTGTAGGGGTTTGATACCACAGGATGGAGGTCCTCAGTTACTTTGCTTACTGCCCTTAAATCCTGTACCACCCGATATGACCCATCAGGCTTGTGGACTGGTAAAATGGGGGTGTTAAAATCAGATCTGCACTCTCTCAATAGTCCTAGCTGTAAAAGGTTTTCAATCACTGGGCTAATTCCCTCCTTGTCCTCTTTCTTAAGGGGGTATTGTTTAACTCTAACTGGTTGTTTCCCTTCCTTAATCCTGATCTGTATTGAGGGTGCATTTTTAGCTCTTCCTGGTACGTTTATTGCCTGTACACCAGGGAATACTTGGTTCGTGGTTTCTTCACTAATTTCTCCCTCAGCCTCAGTGGTTGTTAGCGTTAAGCTTAATACTTCTACATATTGTTGATCATTTACCTCCAGAGTAATTTCCCCATCCTTAAATAAAATGGTTGCTTGTACCTGTTCTAACTGATCTCTGTCCAAAAGGGCTTTTGGAGATTTGGGCACATACAAAAATATGTGAATACCCCATTGCTTCCCCAGTTTATACTTTAAAGGTCTGCAAAAATATGCTTTTGTATATTGGCCAGTTGCCCCTTTAACCATGATGTAATCATCCCCCACTGGCATTGAAGCTTTATTTAAAACTGCATATGTTGCCCCCATGTCAACCAAAAATTCTATTTCTTTCTCTTTTTCCCCTAGCTTCATTATAACCAGTGGATCTGCTAGGGTAGAGCCCCCCCTCTTCCTCAGTCTTCTTTTACGTGTGTGATAACCTCTTCTCAGCCTCGTCTTCCTTGTTGGTTATCTTGCTTTCTCTCTGGGCATTGGTTCTTCCAGTGACCAAATTTCTTACAATTAGCACATTTATCTTTACCTAACCTGGGTGGGCCTTGCCTGGGTGGTCCCTGTCTGGGTGGTCTTTGCCACGATTTTCCATTTCCTTCTTCTCCTACCATTGCCACTAACTTTCTCATTTCTTCCTTGTATCCCTCTTCTCAATTGTTGAATACCCTCCATGCTTCATCTAATAGGGTTTCTAAGTTCCTCCCATCCACTCCCCAAAGCTTCTGAAGTTTGTGTCTGATATCCCATGTAGACTGTCCTAAAAATAAGTTTACTAGTTGCTACATTCCTGCCCCAGACCCAGGATCCAACAATGTACAACAACACATTGGATCCCTCTGGCGATCCAGGAACTTAGATGGTGACTCAGAAGGACCCTGTTTAACTGCATACAAGGCTGATCAATTTATAGTTTTGCAAATGGCTCTCTCCATCCCCTCTGCTACCCATTCTTGGTAATCTTTTAGTTTCTGCCTTTCTGCTGACCTGTTTGGATCCCAATGTGGGTCTTGAAGTGGGAAATAATCCCCAAGTGGATATATGGATATACAAGTGGGAATATCCACAATAAACAAGATCTTTCACATCTTGTTGTTGTGTTTTATAGTAATCCTCTGCCAAATCCCCTACTGTTTTTAAGATTAGTTGCTTTTCAGTTTCTGTTAATGCGTCCAATAATAGATGCGTATCACTCCAATCTGGATTATGTTGTTTAATTATAAATCGCAAGCATATAGGGGCACCTACCGGATTAATTCGGTAATTTTTTGCAACTTTTTCCCACACATCCAGGTCAATTGTAGAAAAAGGTACCTTAATCAGAATTGCTTTTCCCTCTGGTCCCACTGCTTCCCTTAAGGCAGCTTATAGTGCCTGTTTCCTGGTCCAAGATGTGACAGGACTGTCTGGGCGAGAGGGAATTGGAGTCAATGTTCCTTCCGAGTCCACATCTCCTTCCTGTCTCCTAGGGGGAGGCTTAAACAGATCGGTTAAATCCTGTTCTTGCATTTCTTGATAAACTTTGTCAGATTTTGTACACCTCTGACCTATGCTACAGGCAGAGCAGCACCGCTTAATCAATCTTCCCCCTGCTATTCTTATTTTCCTTTTCAAGGGCTAGTACCAAAGGGTCAGTGGGAAGTCTGACCCCGCAATCTCTCTGCCATTCATGGTGATTTCAGAGGGTGAAAAACATATCTCCACACTCACCCCATTTTCCTTCCCATCTTAAAAAGAGCATCAACTGCAATAGAGTGTTATAATCTAAAGTTCTGTAGGGTGGCCACCTGAAGTATCAGGGTCCGGGAGGGCGGCACAGGCTGGCTGCCCCCCCGGACCGGGTCTCTGGTTTGTGTAATTCCACTGGAACTGGGGCGGACAGCCCCCGAGGTTCCGCGGCATGGCGTCAGTCTTCTAACCACGTCAATTCAAGCAGGAATATAGTGAGGTGAAGGAAGAACTGGACTCCATCTCTGTTCTGCTAGAGAGGTTTATTTGGGGTAACGGGGAAAAGGGGGTTGCAGGGAAGGAGAAGGGGGAAGGGAGACAAGGCAGGTAGCAGATGCTAGCAGCCCAGAGATGGAAGATCTCGAGCTGATCTGGACATCGCCTTACGAAGGGAAAGGAAGGGGAGGGACTGTCTCCCCTAGAGCCAGTCCCGGGGAGTCTGAAGGGAAGACAGGCATAGGGAACCCACCAATAGATTTCGGGTACAGCAGAATGCATATTTCAAAATGAACCAATGGTATACAAAGCAGAGAGACAAAGGAGCACATGGAATCCTTAAACCCCACGTTGCTACAGCTACCTTGCTCCATCATCTAGCTTATACAGGGGCCACCACTGGGTGGAAAACTGATGAGGGTTCTTGTATTTTCCATGCCGCTAGTCCCTGCAATTTCATTCCAATGTGCCAAAACACAGCCAAGTGGGGTTGTTAGAGGAATTTCTTTACTTTGCCCCCTCCCCATCTTATCTACTTTTTCTCTCTCATTTCCACGCAAACCTTCTCTCAAACTGTTTAATAGTCTTTTCCCAATTTTCTTCCCACACTCTCCACGATTCTGGGATCAGTCCCTCTCTGCCACACACCAACTTAATTATCTTAAAATCACTAAGTGTTTTTTCTGATTCTAGAAGGGAGTACCTGGGGCAAATTCTCTCCCAGATCCTGCTTGAGCATACCACCTCTGAGAATATGTTATACACTGTATCAAAACCCAACCTGCGTGCCACCTGCTGGTCGAATTTGAGTTTCTAGTGCGCCTGCACTCTAAACACAGTATGCTGGTAAAATTTCTGTCTAAATCTTCACCTCTAGGTTGTTCCCAATCTAAAGCCAAAAGTTTCCCTGCAGGTGATTGGTCTACACCTTCCTGGATAAACCGTTCTTTACGTACCAAGTGCCAGGGTTCTAAAGCAAATCACTGAGGGAAGGGGGTGTCACGGTCCACTCATGAGCAGACGCCTGATGGTTCATACCAGCTACGATCTCAGAGTGCAAAAAGGAAAAGAAAACACAAAATGCAACAAGTCAAGGGAGTTAAATTTCAATCCAAGGGGGAACTTTATTAATTTGGCCTGTAAAGCGGCCTGCGATAGAGAGAGAAAGGGAGAAAATTGGGAAAAGATGGGGAGGAAAGGGAAGGAAAGGGGCTATAGCTACCACCATGGGTCCACAGACGTCCGGCGTCCCTGGCGTCCCGTCCAGTTGGCGTTCCTTGGCCTCTGCAAAGATCGATGTGATCTTTCGGTGGGGAAGATCTTCGGAGTTCAGCCACTCCAAAGCTGTCTTTTATGCTAGTCCATACACCTGGTCCCTCCTTGCCAGCCGCCTTTGCCCCCCCTTAATTCTTGTGGAGATTTGCCAATCTCCACTTGGCAGGGTCAAGGGAGGAGTGTCCGAGGCATGGTCGGCAGGTTTTTCACAATGGGTGTCAGGGCAACGGGTGCAAAGCCTTCGTCACATACCCGCATTGGCAGGCACAAGGCCTTTGTTCTGTATCAACTCAGGCAGGTGCAAAGTCTTCGTTCTGTACCACCTTAGGCAGGTACAAAGCATTCGCTCCGTATCAGCTTTGGGTAGGCACAAAGCATTCGTTCCGTACTACCTTAGGCGGGCACGAAGCATTCGCTCCGCACCAGCCTTAGGTAAGTACACAGCATTCTCTGCGTAAGTCCTGCACCTGTAATTTCTGATGAGAAATGTTGAGACAGAACTCGATTCTTGGATCGACCCTTACAGGGGGTTCCCTTGATCTGTCTAGCCACTTTTGCAAACTAAAGTTCAGTTAAATATTGTGTTACCCACTCCAAGTGTATTAGTTTGAAAACAAACCAGTGGGACATTGCAAGTCAGGATTATAAATTTATTAGGAAAATTAAAAATAAGTGCAATAATACAAGAAAAAACCACTGAGAGTCAGATACAACCTGACACCCTGTTAGTCAGGGTGGTGGTAGCAGTTCAAGTGAAGTAGTTAGGTTGAAGTGGTGATCCTATGGAAGGTCTGGTCTCCACCTGAAGGTCCAGTGGTAGCTCTTGTCCTCTGGGAACCCAGTAGACAGGGCTGGCTTGTGTAGTTCCAAAGCCAGGTTATATCCAGGTGGGAATGCTTGGCTCCTCCCTCCTGGGTGGAGCATCTCACAATAGGATGAGATAAGTCCATAAGTCATGTGGTGGTTTCTTGATGGCGCATCACCCATTATCAGGGGTGAGTCATAGCAGGAGATAACAAACAGTGCCCCACAGCTTGTGGTTATAGAATACTAAATACATCCATATTGTAAACTAGGACACCAAGTCACCTGTATAGTGAACCAGCCACTCTTTGTATGCCCTCTCCCTATGCCTTGCCTTTTCACTCTTTTTTCTTCTACATCTTTTTTCACAACGCTGGTAAACAGTTTCCTCCCAATATTCTTCTAAGGCCGAACCCCTGAGAGAAGGAACCAGATTTCCTCATCCACACTCAACTGTTATAATGCTCCAACCTTTATTCTATCTGCAATCCCAATACTCCCAACACTCTTCTTCTATCAGTTAGTGGGAGTAAGTATAAGTATCTCCTAACTTCACAAAAAACCCACAATCTATGCAGCGACGCAATTGCTGTTCTACATCCACGTAAAGCCAAAGGTCTGGGGGCTATGCTCCTTTGATATAGCCACCGGGGAAGAGGCAGTGTTCTCTGATCATCCACAGTGTTAATTTCTCCTTTATTTACTCACCACTATGTAGTAATGTGATTTCCAAATCTCCATGTGCTTCCTTTGTTCCCCTGCTCTGTATGCTATTGGTTCATTTTGAAATATGCATTCTGCTGTACCTGAAACCTATTGGTGTGTACCCTTTTGCCAATCTTCCCTTCAGACTCCCTGGGAATGGCTCCAGGGGAGAAAATCCCGCCCCCTTCCTTTCCCTTTATAAGCCAATGTCTGCATCAGCCGGGGGTCTTCATCTCTGAGCTGGCTGCCCCTATCCCATCCTTGCTTTCCTCTCCCCCTCCTTTCCCTGTAACCCTCTCCCCTTACCCCAAATAAACTTCTCTGGTAGAACAGAGATGGATTCCAGTTTGTTTCTTTGTCTTACTTTATTTCCTGCTGAATTTCCATGGCTACGAGACTCACACCACACCGAGCGGACCCCGGGGGCCACCCGCCCCAAATCTGGTGGAGTTACGCTGACCAGGAACCCCGTTCCAGGGGGGAGCCGGCTCCTGCAGCCCCCCCCGGAGCCTGCCACATCACCACTACAGTTTCAATCAACAACATACACTCACACAAAACTTTGAAACAATTTCAAACCACACACGGCATACACTTGCTACAACACAACAAACACTTCTTACAACCACAGCAACAAATTACAACAAAAATTCCAATACCCAGCACTAATATACTAAAACTAATAATTCCCAACCATACCCAAATATTCACTCCAACTTTATTAAACCACCCGCTTCATTTCTTCACCAGCCAGTCCCCTCACAGGGATCTGGAACCGTGGTTAAAAAGACACCCACTCGCTTCGTAAATCCAGACTATCCAGTCTGCGTCTCATACACACACTCACACAAACACTGGTGTTGCAGCAGTTCAAAATAGTTTCTCTTGGTATTCAATCGATCCACTCCCAGGATGGCTAGCAGGCTGCTCTATCAGCCAGCAAATTCCTCCCTTGCCAGCTAAAAATGGCGAATTACCCCGCCAATTCCCATTTCCCCTAGCCGGCTGCTTGCAAGCATAACCCACTCAGGGACAAGGCTGGGCGCAGAGATGTCTCCTGCTACTTAGCAGCAGCCCTAGCCACGCCGCTGCTTACACACTTCCCTATACGCAAAAAACATACCATTTCTCTGCTGTATCAGATGGTCGTTGTTTGCCACGGCAGTGAGTGGCTGAGGAGTGGAGGTCCTCCAGAAAAATCCCGGGGCATGCCTAGGATGTCAGCCCCTCAGTCAATCCTGCAGCCAGACAGACTTTGTCCCATCTGGGTGCCAAACTGAGGCAGGGATAGACTGCACAACTCAGAAAGTTATGAAGTAGGTATGTGTTTATTCCAGTGCTGGAGGTGGAGGGGGGTAGCCCCTCCAAAGGCATGCGCACCGTCAGCAGCTTTTCACTGGGTTTATATCAGATTACAGGTTACATATGCATGAAGTTACACAATGCTCCTATACGTATTCATTACCTATCCTCACTTCATATTATAATGAGCTCAAAGTTCATTTTAATATGTTTGCGCAGGTGCAGTGCCACTTGATTAATTGAATTAGTGGGCTCTGAGGGTCGTGAGAGGCAGTAACCAAAGTATTCATTGGGATGAACTATTCACCCTGTCTCCTTGTGCATGCTCCCTGAGTTCCTGGTCCAAGTTCAAATCACAGTACACTTAGATGGACTCCAAAACAGTTGAGGTTTACAGCAGCCTTTTGAGGTGATCCATAATTCTCCTGACAAACAATGCTTACAATTCTCTCCACTATAGCTCATCTGTTCTAATGATAAGTGGCTTGGGTTTAGTTCTTTGTGGTTTGGGGGCTTCTTTCTGACTCATCATGATTCTTATTGAAAACATTCTGAGGGTCTCAGCTTCTCATAGTTGCTTTGATAGGCATCTGCTGCCCAAATATACTTCCAATTTACATGAAACATTAAGATACAGTTATGAAAATGTATTATATCATAAAGAGGTGGCAATTTTTTTCCAAGATCCAGGTACTTTTTAGTGCCATGAATGTTGTTTCCCCATGGTATAAGGTTAAGAGAGCCTTAATTTCAGTAAGGAATTTACAGCCAAAAGTGAGTTATGCTGGAGCTGTTCATGTGGGAATATCCATGAGTTGAATTTGGGACCAGCTGCATCCAGTCCAGACACTTTGTTACTCAAGGTGATTACTGAAATATAGTTCAAACTTTTGAAGACCATTTATATTTTCTAACTCACAACAGGAGATTAAAAATAAAGAGCATAAGCGTCATATTAAAAATTCACATGGTAAAACAGTTTGCAAAGAAAGAGATAATCATCCTGAGTCTGAGAGGACAATGCAAGACCCATCATGCTTCCCTGGACTCCGGGGAACAGAGATCCTTATAGAGGTCAATGACATAATCTTAGCCTAAACAAAAGAAGGAATTTTTGATAGAATACACTGCATCTGTATATATAATGGAAACACCATGATTCTTCCAGAGATGAAACTATTAGGAATGGTTGAGTTGCTGCAGCTATTTCCTGGTATTAATTAAATGTAGTATTGTTGCTGTTGGACGGCCAGCGGAGTGAAGAGTCGAGACCTCTTGAGGGCTAGAAAAGGGTCTGATTTTATCAACAATTTATATAGACATCAGAGGGCCATTTGGACTGGACCAATTTCATCATTCCCCTGGGGACTGATTGGTCCAGGCATGAACTGCCTGTATCCAAAAGGCCATTTCAATAACATAAAAGCTTTATCTTTTTTTATAAAACATAGAAGAAGAAGAGAAAAGTTACCATGGGAAAGGATCTGTGTTGCCACACAGTATTTCAAAATGATAGAATCTATTGGCAAACTTTATAAAGCCATTATGTTATCATGAATCAAATTTAATTTGACTGTTATTATAACATCTTTATTTAGTTGTTTACATGTTTACTCTGCTCTAAAGGTACTGTTCAGCTTTTAAAAGCCACTTTTTAGAAGCACAAATCTAAATGGCTTTTAATCTAGTTAACATTCATCCAGAATTATTTTAATTAGAGTAAGGTAATAGTCTCAGGCCATTTCATCAGTCCTCCTTCTGCATCTTAGTTCATAAACTTGTTATTTAGTGCATATAGTAACCTACAAAAATGTTCTTATTAAATAAATGGAAAGCAAATTAAAATGAAAATAATTAAGGTTTGCCCTAAACTGTATAAATCTTTCAAAGGTACCACACACACCCACTGGCACCACACACCACTAATACCACATTTCAAAACCTTTTCTTGGGACAGATTTAAAAAAAAAAACATCAACAACAAAATGCAGAAACTTATTTTCACCAAAATTCAAGGGCTACCCTTTTGCTTCAAGTCACTTCCTGAAAAAAAGCAGGACATAAGCCAGATTCTTCTATCAACAAGCAGACTGGAAACATCATTTTAGGGACCCTTTTCACCATCTGAAAAAAAGATACAAAAATCTGGACATACTATACAACAGACGGGTAAATCTCTTTCTCATCTAGTTTCTTGCACTTGTGGTTAGCGGTCTGAGATTGTTTCCTCTCCTCCATGTGGCCCTTTTTTCTTTTTTTTGCATACGTACTTCATCACTGGACCTTAAAATTCTGTATTGCAGGATTTGGTCCCAGGCAGCTTCACACTAGCTTTTTAACATCATAAAGGTACATATGCACTCTTCACCTACATGAAAAAGGGGATGCATAATGTACAATGGCTCAGCTTGCAGGACCCAGAAAGAAGTGTTTTTCCTGAGCAAGGTATGAAAACTTGAAACAAAGTGTTCTCACTGTGGAAACTGCTAGACTGTAGGCAATGACAGCACAAAGGGTTCCAACAGGTTTAGAAATGCACCTTCGGATCTTCTGCCTTACTCTCTTCCCTTTTTTAAAACACAGGATTGAGTAGTTACAGAAATTTTACATGGAGATCTGGGACATGAAGACTTTCCTATGAAAGTCTCATGTATTAACAATGCATAACATGCACAGTAACTGTCAGATATATACAGATATATCCATGCTTATAAATTAATTCACAACTACACAGAAATCAATATTCCACACTACATCTAGACTTCTGAAGTGATATTAAATAGCTTCTGTCAAAGCTCCAAAACAGTGTACTATGCTTCACAGCACCACAGTGTGTCATCTGTGAGACAGCTCTAGATTCTAGCCTAAGCAAAAATTACGTAAGGACAGTAAAACATATCCACTTGTACAAGCCTGTAACTTTTAGTAAACAATATCATCATAACTCTATCACCCTGAGCAGAGCTAATATACAATTACATTTCTTTCGTTTTAAAATCCACAGTGTCATCTACAGAATCAAGAGTGCCACTTCTCCCTGCATCCTAGAAAACCTCCATACTCAATTTAAACACCTGGCAGTCTAGAATCTCTTTCATCTCTTTCATTTGCTTTATCTGGCATATTCATTACAGTATTACACAGATATATCCTTTCCTTTTTCTATTTCATTAGTGAATGCTCCCCTGTGTTTTATACACAGCACACACTATAAATCAGCTCGGATAAATGTGCATAAAGACTGGGTTCATTCAAGCTTTCCTCTATTACTTAAGCATTCAGCAGCTTATTCCTTGATGAAGTATAGCAGAACATCTGTGGTGACCTTCATTTCGATTTACTTTGCTACATTTTCATTAAAAGAGTGACTCAATACAAATATTGTTTATCCTAATAAAGCTCTTTGGAGCTTTGCAAATTTGCAGCTAATATTCTTTAATGTCATTACAGCATTAATAGTCTGTGCCCAAAGAGCAACAAAACTTTAGAATTTCTGGTTTAGGAAAGAAGCTTCATATAGCCATGATCTTCTTGTGACTCAGCTTTAATGCACCATTAATAGAGACACAAGCAGGGAAGCTGTCTGACACCTCGGATTTGTATACATTTATGATGAGTCCTCTTTAAAGTATCTAGTTTCAGAGATTACTTGTAAAATTATTAGAAATTGAGTTGTGAATAGTAATCATATCAGGAAATAAATGGGACTGATCTTCAGAAAATGAGTAACATCTTCACTACATGAAGGATTTCTGCTCCCTTTGGCAGATCAAAATTTTTCACATTAGGGAAAATAAGACATTACAATGCCTGTAAGCAAAACAAGATAAATGCTTAGCTGAATTCTCCATTGATATATGTACAGCATTTTCTCCAAATACTGTCTTAGAAAACATTTGTCATTTTAGGCTTCACATGGGTTTTGAGAATATTACCTGTAAAAGACATTCCCAGTAACACCATTCTGAAACAAATCCTTATTAGAATCTCAGTAATGACAGTTTAAAGTCAGTGTGTGGGGAAGCAACCATAAACCTGAGATTCCATTTAGTCTTTCAGAGTAATCAATCTGTAAAGATCAGTGTTCAAAATCTGCTTGTGACCCAGTAGTCTAAACAACAGTCAACTGGCTGGAATATCTAGACAAGGAACCTGAAAAAATCAGACCAATGCTCTGAAATTATGAAAAAGCAGAAAATGCAAGAGAAGCACATTTCCTAACAGAACCATAAGTGACTTCATTATGACTTCAGAGATTCATTCTCACATGGATTTATGAAAATGTATGAACATACTGATGAATTGACAGAGTCTTATTTATTTTAGCAAATCATTATTTCCCAAAGCTGTTAAGAAAATGATTTTTCACTATTCTAGAAATAACTCAGAATGGTACATGAGCCATCTTGTCTGACTTTCCAGGGACAAACTAAAGACCATTTCATTTTGATTATCCATCACAAAAGAAAAATAAAAATCAGTGATTGCTGTTGCTGTGGTACACATATACAGTACAGCCCTAATCCTTTGGTGAATGTGAAGTAAAAGAGACAAGAACAGAACTCAAAAAGGACCTATGAAAGCATTTTCAACTTAGTGCTTACTGATGCTATAGACCCTCACCTGTTCTGCCAAAGCATATGCAAAACTTCACAGCTGCTTCAGTGTAACTAGTGTTACTCAAATCAGCACTCCTAAATATGCTATTGCTTGACCACTCAGATTGAGACCTAAGACTGCCTAAAAGCATTTGAAATTCTGCTTCCAAGATAAATAGCATTTTTAATAGCATTGGCATACTTCATTATGCTTGCTTTTTCAGACATTAAGAGGAAAGTAATGGACCTATGTATAATTAATTTCTAATATAAATCTATGATCACCATCAGTAAATTCAAAAATCAAAGTTGACTGACTGTGATCATTTAATTGCACAGTACCATCAGGCTCCACATTATTTCTACCTGTTACCCTCAAGATGTCCTTAGCTTTTTAATGGGTCCATTTTTCATTTCTATAATCAGTTCTACTCAGTTTAAGATCTTTCTGTAGTTTGTACACTGTTACATTTAACAAACTCCCTTATACAAGTGATAATTACAAACGATCTCAAAATGGGTGGAGAAAGTGAGAGGATGGTGACAATGATCCAAAAAGAATCTTTACTCCCTGCATTCCATACTTCCAGCCTAAGTCAAATCAAGGTTTTATAAAGCTAAGTGCAGGTGACCACCGCTTTAGAACTGCAGTACCAGGCTTTCAGAATAAGGAGACTAAGAGAGGCTTTATGGAAATGAGCTCTGTGATGTTGACTGCACAACAATTTGTAATACTCATATTAAACAGTCAATGGACAATATGTTAAGAAAAATCTGCTACACTCTGGGCAACAGAGAAGGCTTCTTTTTTGCTCTGCTAGATGAAAACAAGAAGTTTAGCTAATTTACAGCCTGGATTTACATTTGGTGCATGGCAACACATATCCTCCCAGATAGTATCATTTGGCACACATTTTTGAACGTGGAAATACACAATATTTGAAAACCACCAACTGACATAGTATCAAATGCATTTTATTTTCTGACCTGAGCATTCATGTCTTACATTATTCTGCCACTTTATCTTACAGCATGGTGTCTTAGCTTAAAGGGAAGGTGTAACCAAAGGAATGTATTCTATTACGGTCTTCAAAAAATGTTAAAAAACAGGTGGGGCAGTGGTCTTTTTCTTCAGCATGACTCAGCCCTGATAACACCCTCCAGGGGCCATCTCTGCTGATGGGCCATCAACATCCCCAGGAATGACTCATAAGATTACATCATCCCATTGTTAGATGCCCTGCCCAGAGGGAAGGAACTGGAGATCCCCACCTGCATATAAACGGAGACTTTCGAACACTGGACTATGACTTCCACTTGATTCCCAGACGAGAAGAGCTCGAGAGCTACCACTGGACCTCCAGAGACCAACCAGACCTTTCTGCAGAATCACCATTGGACTGCAGTCACCATTTAACTGGACTGCTACCACCACCCTGACTAACAGGGTGTGAGGTTGTATTCTGACTTTGTCAGTTTAAATTGTTGTTTCTGTATTATTGCCTTGTTATAAGTACTAATAAAGAACTGTAATTCCTTTATCCCATATTGTTTTCCTGAAAACCCCTTGATTTAAAAGTTATAATAAATTGGAGAGAAGGGGGGGATATTCTCTATTCTCAGGGTGGCTCCCACCTTCCTTGGCAAACACCTGTCTTCCAAACAAGGACACATGGTCACACCTGAAATCTCAAGGGCAGCATGGATTGAGAAAAAGTGTCAGCAAGAAAACCTTCACAGTAGTGGTAATAGCCATGAATACCGCTCATTTAGGATCAGAACCTGAAAAAATTACTATGAACCACAAGCATCTTGTAGACATATACATTACTTGAGTAAATGTCCATTTCTCTTGAGATAATACACAACTACATCACACCTCTATAACACAGACTTTGGGTCAAAGACAAAACAGGCACCATGTTTGACTTCATCATTCTGCTCTTTTTTAAATCATTATTGAAATTGCTGGGAAGTGTTTTAATCTCTTAAAAATTAACATTTCGGAGGATACTAAAATGTTACAGTCAGTCTTCAAAGAAAATGCAATTAAACCAGAGATCCTGTTACATTAGGCTTGCACCACCTTCTGAAAATATTGTTCTGTGCTGAACTCAGTAAGATCTCACTTCAGTACTGTAGCACAAAGAACCAAAATTTGGTACTGAGGAAGCATTCAAGGCTTTGATATTCACATCTTATGGTGAAAGAGCTGCACTAAAAATATTTGCCAAAAAAAAATTTTTGATGAGTTTACCATATTTTGACTGAAAAATGAGTCTGAGAACACTGGACTTGCACATCAGAGACCATCAACACTTGGCTGACAACCACTGCTCTAGATAAGGCAAAGAATTGACAAAGAGCTAATTACAGCCAGAAATACAAGTAACTGAAAAACAGATACCTTAAATTGCTGCAATTTATAAGCTACTTTTGCTGAAAAAAATTTCAAATGCTTAGGAGTGCATAGTAAATTCATTACCACAGTGAAAGTTCATTTATTTATTAATCATTAGGTCAGCCACATCAAGGATCAAATTGGTACAAAAATTACTAACTTTATAAGAAAGTTTTACAGTTAACCATAAAGGAGCTAATTAATAAAAAATATGTACAAGTGGCCAACATTTTACAAACCAGGGAAAACAAATGTAGTGAACTATCAGCAGAATATTCAGATCTGTGACAGCAGAGTTAACAAAGACTTGGATGCTGAGGTTTTGCGTTGTTATGTTTGGGTGATTCTGTTGCAGAACCATGTATAAAGACTTTAGTAGTAGTCATGCTAAGGCTTGGAGGGATCAGTAGGCCTGAGTGTAAACCATGTTGTGTAGCGAAGTTGCCAGTAGCGATCAAAAGGATTAGTAGAGCATACTGAAGAGGTAGAAAGACTTATCTGAGGAATGTGTAGCTATAGAACACTTTGTTTATCTAAATGATCTGCTAAGTGAAGTGTGTGACTTATCTAATAGGGTGTAGTAGATTAATGATGATAAGGAATGTTCAGTTAACGAAAAACAAAGTCACAATGTAATCATAAATCAGGTAGATATGTCTAGAAATCAAATTCGTTGTGATGAAGCAATTTGGAAAGAGAACGCATATATACTCAGTGATTTTGTAACAGGCTGGGGCTCTGACTTTGGACGCGAGTCCTCAGGTCCCCAGGGCCCTCAATAAAGCACCGCATAAATAACTTCGGTTGTTTGTGTTTCCTCGGTTTGGGCAACAGTTTCCACGCTAAACACACAGTTCCCCTAATTAGAGCTTTTCTCTTGATTGAGGGATGCTTACTGGCATGTTCTAGTACCTCATATTGCACTCATCTCATATTTTGTAGGGTACTGGTTTAGGTCTCTCTCCTTTACTCAGTATATTATTGTCAGAATAACCTGATTGCTTTTAAACTTTCACCTGTCACATTTCCTTGGAATTAAGAAACCAGTTCAAAAGTTATTTGTAGTTAATGAAAATGACAGTGTCATC
Organism: Lichenostomus cassidix; assembly: GCF_008360975.1. Classification (NCBI taxonomy): domain Eukaryota; kingdom Metazoa; phylum Chordata; class Aves; order Passeriformes; family Meliphagidae; genus Lichenostomus; species Lichenostomus cassidix. Next base: position 100,862,751 of record NC_139479.1, on the reverse strand, counting down.
ATGCACATAAAATTCCTTAGGAAACCTGGATAAAAATAGCACAAGGTTATTAAAGCATCTAATGAGCTTTTGGTAAAGAAACAGAAAAAAATGTACTGATGTGATGAATTTCTAATTATTGCTAATTTGTCGTGTAGGAAAGGCAGCACTCTGGAACCTCAACCAGCATCTGCATTTCCGTTATTAAATACATCTTTTCAGTTCACAGTCAAAACAAACAAAACTCAAATTCAATCTTAAGAATATTCTTCTCAAAATCCAGATATGACACTCTGGGTGAGAGAACGACTACCAGAGATATGATGGACACCTTAAGCCATTCATCAGGGCGAGGACAGTTAGACAAACACGTGTTAGAGTTTAAGACCGAGCTGACTGTGCAGAGATTCCAAAACACTTTTACCACAAGTACATGTCATGTTTTCAAATTATGATGAGACCTCCCTGCTGCACAGCAGGAGAGAATGTGCAGGGTTGGGGTTTGGGGATTTTTTTGTTGTTGTTGTTTTTTAAGACTGCCATAATATTCTCTACCTCCACTTTATTTTAAATTTAGCAGTATTAGAATTTGCAGTGCATCATGTTCCTAACCATCAAAAAAAAAAAAATCAGGAAAATCACACAGCAGGCTTTTAGTTCAGCTGTTTTGGATGAAAGGAGGAACGAAAGAACAGTTGTCAGGGGAAGAAAAACGTCTCCCTGAGAAGAACTTTCCTGATGTAAACTCCTCCAAAAACCCCCACATTTATATATATTAAATAGGGACATTGTATGATGTTCCATAAATATAATCACATGGGATTTATTGCACTTAGCCCTGTGGGCTGGGAAGAGCCATGGCCATAAATACAATCATATTTATGAGGCTGCAAGATATGGCCCTTTGTCGGAAACATACTGTAAGTGTAGCTATCTCTGTTCTTTCTGAAGCAAAATAAAATCCTGCATAAAAACTCTGATCTGTTGAAAGTAGGACCTCAGCATTATGCATTGGAAAATGAACTCGTTTTAGTTGATTAAATGTAGCTTAACAGATCATGTGCTTTTACTAGCAGCAATAAACAAATGCATAATTTTAAAATATATATAATATGAGAGAATATAGTTTTTTCAGACAGGAGGCCCTAGATCATAAAGGCGCCTTCTTATGTACCATGATAGTAAAAGTAATGGAAGTGTTGTTACCAGGAAGGAGAAAGTTCCCTTGTGGTGTTTGCAGCTTTGTGGTGTAAGACATTTTATAGCAACAGTAAAAGATAAATACATTTCACATTCAAGTGAAGCAATGAAAGTAACTAGGGATAGAGTGACAGTCTTCATGCTTTGTTGGTAAAATTGCTAGCTCATCTCAATTTAATACCCAGGTACCTATTCAGAAAAAATCAGATAATCGGACACACAGTTGGATTTTTAGAACAAGCAGCCTTTGATTTTCCCATGTTAGTCTCACTAGAGAAAAATACAGTATTGTAAGATGCTTTTCAGCAAGATTCTTTAGAGCTCTCATAATATTCTCTTGGAGCCCACAGCCCTCTTTTCACTGCAAACAGCAACTGTGTGTAAGCAACAACACTCATTAGTGCTCTATCTTCAGCACAAATGCATCGAACAGCCATTTCTGGCTAATTTAATTGAAGACATTTTCTTACAGTAAATGCAAAAGAATCCGGAGTAAAGCTTATTGCAAAAAAGCAAAAGCTTGTCTCCCTCATTTTCATACATCTGCCCAAAGTCTCTAAGTTTTTTACTCTTTCAAGTTTTTTTCTTACTAGTATTGGAAACATTCAGTGCTAAACAGAAGTCTACTGTCACGAACAGTTTTTAGTGTCTTGGTAATATTTTCACCATACAATGCACATCAAGTCTGCTAGCAAGGCAGAAGAATGAACTAAAACCAGACAATATGCTATGTTCTTATTCCTGTCTTAAGCTGAAGAAACTCAATTGAATTTAACACCACAATACAGATGCAAAATCTATGAAACACACAAGTGATTTTGACTCAGTATTTTCATTTAAAAGCACAAACAGAAGTAAGACTCCACATTTACTTTTAAAATTCATTTAAGGATGAAAAACTTTGCCTTGCAATAACATCACAGAAATAGGGGTTTAGGTCTAGCTTTATCATGTTATACAAGAGCATTTTCTAAGCTCTGCTGCAATGACGATGTTTCTGTTCTGCACACTTTCTGAAGGGAGTATTTTCTGAAGGGAAGACTTATTACTACCTAAACCTAGCATGCAGAGAATGAGTTCTGTGCCTCAAGAAACTGCTACAAGTGGTGAGGGATAGGTTTGAAATATTTATGAGAAAATTTAAACCAGAGGTGTTTCTCTTACGTATTATTAGTTTAAGCTGAAAACCCATTCAATATTTATTCCAGAAACAGACAGCAGCTCCCCACTTTTTAGTCCTCAAACACATTCTCTTTAAATGCAGAAGTGGAAGTTGGCAAGCTCCGGAGGTCATTTTATTCACTGTATAACTGGGGTGCTCAGAACACCACTCTGAATAACTGGCCTTCTCCTGAAAGCACTGAAAGTCCAAAAACAGCACACTACCAAAATGTACGTTCATTTATGGTTTTTCACATGCCACAAAAATTACAGACTTGAACAGAATTAGCATTGCTTTACCACAGTCTATCACAGTTCAAAGACGTTATAGGTATACTGCAGTGTAACACCATATGTTAGTTAGTTCTCACCATTACAGACTCTCTTCATTTAATCTCTTTATTTTAAATGCATTAGCAACATCCCAACTGGTTACCTTTAACTTATAGCTGCTAATCAAACATGGATAATGCAGAATTCCATCACCTGTTTCTGTTCACACACTGCCGATGAAACAAAGCCTAGTTTATTTGGACTATCATAACCCTTTTTTTCTGAAATAAATTTTATACAATTGACTATTGCATCCTATAAACCTCAATCCTGCAGTGCAATATTATCAACATTCTCATAAGCCAACACACTGCATTAGAGTCAGCAGGACTCTGTGGCTTTCTTAGCCACACAAGTGCCCTGATTGCAGGATCAGGTCTGATGGCTGCAAGGTATTGATCACGTACCATCAGATACTCCATTTCTGTATTTCACTGCCTTTGAACATTTTCACCAGTGAGACAATTGTTTCTGCTTCCAAAAATGAGCAAATGGTTTCTGCATCAGCACCCACGCAAACTTACAAGGAAATTTAAGAGATTTCTGAATCCACTATCACTTCAGGGACTAAATTCATTAATGAATTTATGTTCATTTGTGGAAGTGAACATAAAATAATGGTGAATATCACTGAACACAATTCAGCTGATTGAATATCTGTGATTTTTTCAAAGGTTTTTTTTACTACTCCTTTTGCATGAAAATGCAATACTTTCAGAGATACTTTCTTTCATAATAGTGAATTAAATGTTCTCTAGAGCTCACATTAGAAAGAAATACAGATGGTACACCCCTCATTTGTCGCAGTCCAGTGGGCTTGCGACTGTCGTCTGGCCAGACCTAGCGCTGCCCTCTGCCAGAAGCCCTGGCTAGTCTTCTGCAGCACAGGTAATCTGGGCCACCAGTTCGCCCCGAGTGAGCTCAGTCTCTGGTGAGCGATAGACGCACCTGATGTCAACGACCGCGCTGACAAAAAGAGCCGACAGAGAGATTCCCAAAAGAATTCCAGCCTTTAATGAAGGGTCCTAAGGAAACAGCTGATCGAGGGAATACCTCTGTTATAAATATATCCTAATATAGTGTTGGCTTTTTGTAGATATTCATTGTGTGTATGGTTTTATTCTTTTTTACAGAAGTAGTCTTGTCATAAAGATAGAGGTATATAACCAATGTTTTAATTTCTGTTATGAACTAGATTTCAATATTGTAGTAAAAACTAACAAAAGTAGTTTAAAAAACTTTTCTTTACTAACCACACTACCTGTGTGACTGGATAACACCCATAAAGAAGACCTGCCACTGATACCTGACTATCAGCCTATAACCAGATGCAAAGACTAAGGACCCAAGCCCAAACTGGGAGGGGATAACCCAGACTGGAAGAAACCACAGCCGAAAAAGCGCATGCTTTAAAAAGGCGGAACCAAGGAGGAGCCATGCAAAATAGTTCTTGGAACATGCAAAATAGTTTTGAGAAAAGTTTGAATATGCATGAAGCTGACGCAATACAAAGAGTATTTAAGGCGACTCTCTCAATGGCAGGTGTGCTTTTTCGCCCCAGGCCAAGCACCCAGTGCTGTTTCTTTGCTTTATTGTTTGGTGTCCCCTATTGTCTTTTATTAAACCTTTTAAATTTCAACAGGAGAGTGAAGTGTGTTTTTCACGCCTCTCTCCAAGCCCTCTGTGCAGAGGGTTTTAAGGGAGGGGAGAAGGGGGCAGGGGAAGGGGTGCTAGCCAATAGGGAGCAGGGGAGGGAATGGGTTGTTGGGGGCAGGACAAATCAATCAACATGTAGGGGAGGGGATACACGAACAGCCGATCATATAACACGCAGCAACAAACTTTCCAGAAAAGAGGATGGTTAATGCAAATCAGGAGGAAGGGTAGCAAACTTTTAACCAACCGACAACTAAGAAAACACAGAGTTTGAGGGAAGGAGGGCGGAGAGTCAAATCTCTGTTTCCACAACCAGCTCCTCCTCAAAGGAATCCAGTTCCTCCTCAAAGGAATCCAGCTCCTCAGGGAGAGAGTCAGGCAGGGCCACAGCATTGACCGCAGGGGTTTCAGCAGCTTGACCCTCAACACTCATTTTTCTCTGGTCCATCTCCAATATGTTGATTTTTTAAAATTAAATAGCCTATAATAAAGAAAAATACATTGAACACCTAAATTGTCAAAAATTATATTTCAGAATTAACATCTGCCTAATTAAAGGCAGCATTTCATACCTCTTGGAGCTAGAGTTTCAGCCTGTCTGCAGAAGTGCTGACAGCAGCTCACTGTGAAGCAAGCTTTTGTCAACAGATAAACTATTGCCCCTTTCTTTTTCTATCCCTGTCTCCTTTCATCATACAAGTTTGTCCTCAACAAAATTTGAAAGGTGGTAATGTCTCTACAACAGATGCTCCCCTCACAGTAGTGTGGGAAGCAATGTAAAAATCTTAAGTAATTGTGGTGATCTCATTTCAGGAAAGAAAAGTATTAGAATAAAGTAGTTACTGGCAGTGATCAGTAAAATTTCTTATATGGTTTTGATCCACCCAATATTAAAAATATTAGAAAATATTTTGGAAAGCACATCAGCTTAGCTCATCATCTGTCTCTGGGAAAATCCATCACTGAATATAAAGACACATAGCAGAGTAGGTGTGGAGTACCCAAAGAAAAGTATTGCCTGGCAGTAAAAGTCAACAAACCCTGATATTGCTGCAGTCAACACAACAGCAATAAAATAGGGATTTTCTTCCACATAATACAAATTCAACAGGAGGACTCTACCTGTGGCATATTGGATTACTGCAATTTTGTTGACATTTCTATTAAAATATGGCACTATTGAAGTCATAATGCCATTCTGAAGTATATAGTACTTGAAATACAGCATATTTTCTTTTGATGTCAACACTGATACAGCTTCTATTAATGCAATAAAGGGAAGTTCATTTCACAGAATCAAAGAATCACAGACTGGTTGAGATTGGAAGGGACCACAGTGGATCATCTGGTCCAACAGTCCTCTTAAGTAGCATCATCCCAGAGCACATGGCACAGGATTGTGTACAGACAGTTCTGGAATACCTCCAGAGAGGGACACTCCACACCCTCTCTGCACAATCTGTCCCCTTACAGTAAAGAAGTTCTTCCTCATGTTCAGGTGGAATTTCCTGTGCACGAGTTTCTGCCCACTGCCTCTCATCTTCCACCTTCAAATACTCAGCTAGAAGATTTTTAAATGAGTTCATTTTTTCCGTTCCCTCTCCCTAGAGGAATTTCCTGAAGTATGATTATTCTGTGGTGATGGTGTATTTTATAATATTATTAGGCATTTAAGTGTCTGCCAAACACACTTGTGGGTACAAAGACTACTATCTCAAAAATCTCAGAGCACCACAGCTTCTGAGTTCAGATTTAGTCAAGGATAACTGCCATTTTACTGCTTCCCCTGGTGATGGGTGTAATGTTACTAAGAACACATGATGCTAGTAATCAATAGTTTCAGACACAAAAATCAAAAGTACATGGATTTTATTCTATTTCCAGTCAGAGTTCCTGGCTGAAAGAGCTCCCTCCACAACTACAGGACAAATTTCAGTAAATCTTTTCGACATATCCTGTACCGGAAGGCTACGCATCATACATAAATCCATAAAATCTCCTTTCCAAGAGAAAAATCACAGTTCTTCAGAAACTACTTGGAACTTGTGAAACACAGAAGTACAATTTTTTCTTATATCTGAGCATTAATTTAATTTCTTCTTTCCTAAAGGCATACTTCTGTTGATTTTCCTAAGTTAAGCATTCAGATGTTCAGATTTAATTTGAACATTTCTACCAGAAACATAACCAAAATTAACAAAAAATTGTATTAGATACTGCACACGTTATCATAAGTATAGGTGATATAACTTCTATTATCCCTTATTCTGCAAAGTTACTCTTGTTAAATTAAATTTTTAATCTCTTGCTGTCCTAAGGTTATGTAATAATACATATGTCATATAAACAAATGATGATTATTCTATACACATTCTAGATAGTTCTGAGCCAAGCAAAATTGAAAAATATGTTTATTTCAACATGTTACATGAAATGAGGATTCGTACGTTATCTTTGGAAGCATACATTCTTGTCCAGAAAGCAAACAAAAAAAACCCACAAAAAAATGAAGTTATACCCGGGGACATATGATTCCTCTAGTTTTATTCACCTTGTCTATAAAGACACTTACTACATCCATCTGGATCAAAAAGAAGGGACAAACTTCCTTCTCTTGAAGGAGCTGCAACGGAAAACTGTATCTGGCAAAGTATCTCTCAATTAACCTTCAAGAAGCTAATGAGCCTGAGCAGAACCCTGCATTGATAAGTATCTATCTACAAGGGATTTTCCTGGAACACAAAAAAATTCAGATATCAAATTCCTCAACAAATACCTGTACTTATTTTCTTTATTTTGCCACCATTATTGATTTTGATGCAAGCCACCCATATTGAAGGTGCATCATTTGAGTTCAGTGCAATGCCTAGCACTGAAGAAAAGGCCGTGAACCCAGCAGTTTGTACCAGTGGGAAATACTACAGCAAGTCACTCAGCTGAAACCCAATAATAAATTTTCACAACAAAAACTGTATGTGTCAGTAATATTCTAGTCATAAACATTAAATATTTGTGACTGTCTATGTTTAGGTCACAGTAACATCCACCACGTTGTTCTCTGGAAGCACGACATTCTCAAAGAAAAACATTCAAATAATGCAAAGGATTAAAATTACGAATAATTTCAGGACTGAGGTCACTTGGTCTGTTCAGCCTGAAGAAGAGACTGAGGGGAGACCTCATTGCAGTTACAACTTCCTTGTGAGGGGAAGAGAAGGAGCAAGATGCTGAGATGCTGACCTCTGCTCTGCGGTGACTAGTGACAGGACCTGAGGGAATGGCGTGAAGTTGTGTCAAGGGAGATTTAGGTTAAATATTAGACAAAATCACCCAGAAGGTGATTGGGCACTGGAACATCTCCCCAGGGAAGTGTCACAGCATCAATTTTGACAGAGTTTAAGAAGTGTTTGGACAATGCTCTCAAGCCCATGGTGGGATTCCTGGGGTGTCCTGTGCAGGGCCTAGAGTTGGACTTGATGATCCTTGAGGGTCCCTTCCAATTCAGCTTATTCTGTGATTCTGAGAATTAAAAGTCTGATTTAGTAACGGGTCTTCAGTGCTCAAATCCTACTGGCTTTCAAGCCATATTACTTTGACTTTTTTAAATAAATTACTGGTGTCAATACATTAACAACAAAATAGCCTCATAAGAATCAAGCAATTCCATTAATTGCCCTTAGTATTTCCTTTACTTGATGCCCTTTGTCCTCTAAGCTTCCCATCTCCCTGCTCACAAGATCAGCATATGGTCTTTTGCACTACGGAATCATGCAAAAGAAAACAGATGTTGCAATTGCGTGTAACTGTGGGCATGACCAGCCAGAGAACACACCAGAGCTCCGTTCTTTCCTGCCATCCTCTCAGCAAGGACAGTAATTTAGCTCTCCTGTCTATCCAGAAGCTGATTTTCATAAAGCGTGTAGAAAAACAATTATCTCGGATACCCTCCACCATCCACTTTCACATTGGCCAAGAGGCTCAGAAGTTATTGAGGGGAAGAGAAAACAGACAAGAAGACAGTAATTTAATATGCCTCATCTCCTTCACTGCCAAAAAGGAGAAGGTAAATAAAATAATGGAATGTGTATCAGGATATCTAAGCCTGATCTTGCAAGCATAAAATTGGCATTTTGTCACTTAAATGGAATGACTTGCATGAACACATTAACACTCCTAAATTACCACTGTTACGGAGGGGTTTGTTGTCCGGCATAGGATAAGAGCCATTAGAGAAGCATCATTGGATTTAGCTCTTCAGCCCTATACTCCAGGAACTATGTCACGTAAGTGGCAGAAATATTAATATTCTGAAAGCATGTGAATTCCCAGAATTTTTGTTCCTGCAATCTCAAATATAATGTTATTACAAATTACTATTATTCCAACATTTTTGTATCCCAGTGAAAACATGACCACTAAAACCAGTGATAATTCCCCTATAAATTTCCATGCTCAAATGATTGTTACATAAATATTGGAGTTTTTATCAAAATTACTGAATAATGAGTATATTATATAGGAACATATTATTGGCCAGATATATTCTATTTCAGTTGGAAGCTTTTCATACTAACTGTAACCAAGGGAATATAATAAAGTCTAAGTTTTTATGGCCTAAAGTTGCCCTTGAAGAAAAGAGTTACCCAATTCCAAATGGCATGTAACATATTCTGCTGATGATGATACTGGATATCTGTGATAATTCCACGCAATCTGTCTCAGCAATTCAGGAAATTTTATCAACATAAGACTTCAGATGAGCTCTTCATTTCTTCTGTGTTAAAGACCCTCAAGCTCCCAAAAAGCAGGGAAGATTGCCTTCTGCTGAGCATATCCAAAAGACTGGGATAATTGATTTGTTATTGGTTTATGATATTCCCAAAATATAAATGTAGAATATGGTAACTACATCAGTTCCAAATTCTGTGGAAACTAAAAGAATTTCCCCTACCTGCATACAAACCCAAGTGTTTTAACAGCCAAACAATATGTCCCAGAGTTCTGCTTTACTTCGGCAATTTCTCAAAACATACATTACAAACAAAAGACCTATGTGGGTCTTGCCTTTGGGACACAAAAAAATTTGTACTAACTATTACAAAGGTTCCTCTTCTTTCATAACGAGAAAAAACATACACAAATTCAAAATGCCCTTACTTCTCTGGTCATAGTCCAACATTCCCTTTAATCTTCCTTCCAACTTCCCTCCGGTAAAGTGCCCAAAAAAAAAATCCCAAAAACAAAAACAAAAAAACCCACCAAAAACCCAAAAAATACCCCCAAAGAAAAAAGAAAGAAATCCAAATATTCAAAGCCTTTTTATTTTGAAATTAACTTCTTATATGCATATTACCTATTTAAATAGCCTTTCTAAAGACTCTGTGATGTAAGAACTGTATGTAGGTAGGTAATGTCACACTTTTATTTTTACTTTCCACTTCAGCTATATTTTTCACATTCTCACATCTATCTCCCACCAAACAGGAGTGAATTTTGCATCAAATAAATTTTAGTAAAAAAAGAAAAGCTCATTTCTATTTTTTTTTTAATCTTATAATTTAAGAAGTAGCTGAAAGCTGTTATTTCCAAAGAGCAAAATTAAGCATACATTTTCCTCCACTGAATCTCATATGCCTCTGCAATATGTTACAAACAAGCTGATTTAAAGGCTGTGGGAGTTCAGTGTAGTGTTATGTATTACACATTTTGATACTTTTTTTATTCTGAGGTTTTTTTCACAGATAACCGGAAAAATAATCTATGCCTCTTTGCTTTTCTGTATCACTCCCAAAAGATACCTGAATAGAAGTATACAGGCTAGAATATCCTGTCAGCATTCACAATGCAAATTTTTGGGACACACAGCCCAGCTTAAGAAAGATTGCAACTTTGAGGCTTGAAGCTAGTCTGGCTTCTTGTCCATCTGCCCCATCCATATCCTATTGCACTACCATATCATAGAATGACAGAATCACAGAATCATTAAGGTTGGGAAAAACTCCATTCTATTCCCAATACATTATCCCACCAGTTAGTTTTTACCATTGATTCCTACTTTTGTACCAGTACGTGGGCTATTTTTCTGATATCCTTGGCTTATCCAGGACGGCATCTCTGTGATCATCTATTTTTAAACAACAATCTGATGTATTAAATTTTTCACAGACACCCCCTTCTTCAGCTAATAAATAGTCTAAAGCCAACCTATTCTGATACACTGCAGCTCTTGTTTGCCTTTGTTGATCTGATATCAATTCCAATGCCCAAGCAGTTTTGTTCGTTATTATCTCTACAACTGCTTGGAGTCTTATGATACGATTCAGCATATAGATTGGGGTTCGATATCCCCAACTCCCAACCTTTGCCCAGGTGGCTGACCCATATGTCTCCAGTATGCGTTCAGGGGGCCATTCTCCTCTCCCCATTTTTGAAATCCACCAATCACTGCTCTTTTATTTCTTTTTAGAGCCTCATAAACTGGTACTCCTAATTGATCTCCATCTGGTCCTGGTAAGAGGAAAAATCCTAGCTGTATGATCCCCAGAGTACAACTCCCTTCCCACTGGGGGGGAAGTTTTGGGTATGCTCTTTTCCCACATATCCAGAATAAGCCATCTGGTGCTTTCCAATAGTCATTTCTCTGTTGACTTATATTCTCCCAGAATTTGGATATTTCTGGGATCCCGAAATAAGGATTCTTGCCTGTATCATTACATTGAAACAGTCTGGTTACATTATTATACTTACAATTTTTCCCTTTTTGTTTTTCTCTGGGCCCAATTCTTCTGTGATCCACCAGGTAAAAGTTCCATTACTAACTTTATACCTCTTACAGGGAATATTTCCTACCTTGCTAAGAAAATTTTTTCCCGTGCACCAGAGACGTTCTTCTCCTATCACTGCTGAACTCAAAATCCACACTTCTGGTCGGTTTTCCCCTTTTATATTTGTTTGATTCCACTTAAGAAGTTTGACGGGGCCCAGGCTGGTGCCTTTCCATGGCCATTCCTCTGTCATTAAGGCCCCTCCACAAACCAAACAGTTGGTTATGTTTAGTTCCTTACTTATCCTTTCCCCCAATTCCACAAACAGGTTTTTCCCAAATCTTGAGATATCTACTTATTTTTCTAGTTGCTGCCTGAGTTTTGTATACAAATCTTGATGTGGAGATGATACAGAGTTGGACTGCTGTGCTGGCTTTGCCTTTTTACTTGTTCTTTTACCAAGTCCTGAACCCTACCCCTAAGGGCGAATGTAAAACAAACCCATCTTTCCCCCTTTGGACATTCACTTCCCAACCTATTACCACTTGTTCCTAAATTCTATGCAATCCAATATTTTTTCCCATTTTGCATACAGGTACCTAGTTTGGATGGGTTATAACAGTGGCTGTTGACGTGGGTGTGAGTTGGTGAGGAACCTCAGGTTCTTTCCATGTAAAGCATTCGGTAGCACTTGCAACATGATTGTGCTGGCATCCCAGAAGGGAAGAGACAAAAAATGAACGACAAAAGAAGGAATAATAGATGTCCGGTATGGTTTATACCCCCACCTCCCATGCCTATGGGGTTGCTACTCATAGCAGGTGTATATGATCTTCTTGGTGGCGAGTACAGTGGCCAATCCTGGTCTTTCCCTCTACCTCCTCATCACTTCCTTTTTACTATTTTCCAAGCAAATTGTTTTTGACACTTCTTAACTGTAGTTTCCCACTGTTCCTCAGGCACCTCCCACTCAACAGGCACTAGTAATTCCCATTGTCGGGGGTTGAGAATTTCTTCCCATTCCTGTTACTAAGCAACAAATAGTCAGATGTTTAGAGCGATCAAATCTTTTGTAAAAGACAAAAGCTAGGTTTTTGGGCAGGGCACGGTAAGGGAAGAGCCAGCCCTGGGAAGGCTCTCTCGTTGTTCGGACGCTGAGGGTAGAGGCTGCTGGCTCTTTGCTTTCCAGCTGCTACCAGAGGAAATCCAACGGTGCCCTGTTTCTCTTCTCTCCTGACTGGGTGAGCTTTGATTCAACTTTTCTTCCCACTGGGAAGGGCGCGTTTCCCCGGGCTGCGTTTTCCCGCAGCTGCCACCGGGAGAGTCCGGCTGCCTCTGCTGCCTGCCCCTGCCCTCTGCCGCACGAGACCGCGGCGTCTGCTGTGACTGCAGAAATCTTTGCTACCTCGCTGCTATCTGGGAGGGAGCCAGTGCCTGATCCTGCCTCCCTGCTTTCTGCCGCTCTGAGCTGCCTGGCTGCCTGCTCTTCAGCCTGTCCGCCATCATCCAGCTGCCTGAGGCTGACCTGACCCTGCGCCACAGCGCCACAGCGCCACCTGCAGCCTCTCAGGAGTCATCGCACCTGCCCTGCCCGGCCGGGAGCTCAACAGCGCCCCTGCTGCTTGCAACTGTGATTACACCACACGGGAAAAGGCTTGGCAGCTCCCAAGTTACCTGCTATTGGTTTTCTGGTTCTAGTTGTGGTTGCTATTTTTATTGTTTATTTATAGATACTAGTAAAGAACTGATATTCCTTTTTTCCCATAGTTTTGCCTGACAGCCCTTGATTTACAAAATTAAATAATTCGGAGGGAGGGAAAAAAGAAAAATCACATTCTCTGTTCTAAGGGAGGGTTTCAACCTCTTTTGGGAGACACCTGTCTTTCAAACCAAGACAGATCTTGGCGCCCAATGTGGGGCTCGAAGGGCATTGGAAGAAAAAGGAATAACAGTTTCTGTGAGACCTATCTTAGTGTGGTGAACATGAAAACCTCATTAAGTGGTTCTATTCTGAGTATACCCTGGTTTGGTTGGCACATAATTGTGACCACATTTTTCCCATTTGCAGCTCCCTACCTAAACATGGGTCCTATAACTAAGGTTATTGTGGCTGTCATCCAGTTTGCACAATGGGCCAATAGGGTGAAGAACTTCTGGATCTTTCAGTTCATTTTAACGGCAGGCACATGGTTACAGTTTTTTGACACCGTCAGTACATGTTTTTGGAGTTTGTTTGGTAATGGTACCTTTTGTGAGGAGATAACACCAGGAGAAGGTTTTTCTCTACCTTTTATTCATTACTTTGGGCCTACCCAACTAATGCTCGAAAGGTTTGGAAACTCTCTAAATGCTTATGATATCATACAGTGCCTGGTGTTGCTGTGGCTGATAGGTTTATCCTACCTTGCATTCCGGGATAAGGTGAAAATACCCTGGGTAACCATTCCAACACCTGTGCCAGGGAATAGGGATGCAGCCACAGAGCCCAAGGCTGTCGCAGAGCCTGGGGATACCCCACAGCCTGACTCTGTCCAACAGCCTGCCTCAGAAACAAACCGTTCAGAATGGGTGGGCGTGCTAGTGGAGGAGATGATACACAGAATACACCAGCTGCTGAAGGAATACATCTCCCTAGCAGGTGTAAAACCCTCTCCTCGCCCCAAAGGGAAAGAGTCTGATGGTGCAGCAGTGGAACCCACAGATGTTTCAACCATCCAGGTTCCAGCCGAATCCCAAGAGCAGCCACAGCCAGCCAAAGTTGCCCCTCTGGTGCGTACAAAGTATAAGACCAAATCAGTACGCCCAGTTAATGATGATGGGGAGCCATTGCCCTCACAACCAGCAGTAGAATCTGAGCCCATAATCATCACTGAGTCCTTCCACTTTGATACTCTCCGTAATCTGCGAGATGATGTTAAGAGACGGGCGCACGAATCTTTCCTAACCTGGTTACTTCGGGTTTGAGACCTTATGGGCCCAGGAGTGCAGCTGGATAATAATGAAGCAAGGAATTTGGGACCCTTGGCCCAAGACCCGGCTGTTGACGAAGTGTTCGCAAGGGAGACAGGCCCCCTTTCTCTCTGGGAGAGGCTTTTAATGGGTGTAAGAAAGAAGTTTGACAACAGAGACAGAATGCATGATCCCCACCGTAAATTGACCTGGAAGACCATTGAGGAAGGGATCCAACGGCTGAGACAAGCAGCCATAATGGAGATGCTCTTTGGGGGGGATGGACAGTGTCGCTGTTGAGCAGCTAGCAGAGTAATGAAGGCACCAGTTCTCAGTGGCAAGAAGGAATGACTTTTATTGTTTTGATTTCATCACATATATAAAGTTCTCAACAGTTACCCAGATTGGTCAGTCAGAAGCTTTCCTCCAGGCCTGATTGGCCAGGCCTGCACTGTCCAAGTTCTGGGACGCTGTTCCAACAACATCCAAACTTTATCTTTATTTATAAAACACAAGAAAATTTCTCATGGGAAAAACCTGTGCTAGCCACAGCACAGCACGAAAATGACCCTGATAAGGTCAGGTGCACTGCGCAAATGATGTGGAGCCTTACAAGGCAAGGGCCAGAGCATCATGCCCCTTTCCTTGCAACTATTAATGTTGATGGCAATCGAGAGACGGGGAGTTCAATAGCTGACAGGCTCAGGTATTATGCAAGTATGCAAGTGTGATCAGTGACCCGATGCAGGCTCAGGTCTCTGCTGCGGTTAAAGACCTCAGGGAGGAGATGAAAGAGGAGATGAAGGACCTGAGGGAGGAGATTAGGGACGAGATGAGGAGGATCAATGTGGCACCAGTGAGAGTCATGGGTCCCAATACCAGAGCCCGACGTCCCCCAGCTAGGGAGAGAGGGTACACCCCACGAGCTGAGTTGTGGTTTTTTCTGCATGACCATGGGGAAGACATGAGGAGGTGGGATGGGAAGCCCACTACTGCCCTGGCAGCACAGGTGCATCAGCTTAAGGAGGGAAACGCTGGCCGAGAGGGTTCTGCTAAAGCGAAGGTAGCCTCAGCTTCCTGTGGCCGACCTGCTAGGTACGATAGAAGGGAAGATGATGGGTCAGAACCCCTTGAAGGAACCTCTGGAATGTATGACCAGGAAGGGAATGATAACCAGTGCTAGAGGGGCCCTGCCTCTAGCCAGGTAGAGGTACGGGAAAACCGTGTTTTTTGGACTGTGTGGATTCGATGGCCTGGCGCATCAGAGCCACAAAAATATGAAGCACTAGTTGATACAGGTGCGCAGTGTACCCTAATGCCATCGGGACTTGCGGGAGCAGAATCCATCTCTATTGCTGGGGTTACGGGGGGATCACAGCAGTTGACCCTGGTTGAAGCTGAGGTGAGCCTGACGGGGAGGGAGTGGCAAAAACATCCCATTGTGACTGGTCCAGAGGCTCCATGTATTCTGGGCATAGACTTCCTCCGTAACGGCTATTTCAAAGACCCGAAAGGACTCAAGTGGGCTTTTGGAATAGCTGCTGTCAAGGCAGAGGGCGTGAGGCAATTGAACACCTTGCCTGGACTATCAGAGAACCCTTCTGCAGTCGGACTTTTGACGGTGGAGGACCAAAAAGTACCAATTGCCACCTCGACAGTGCACCGCCGGCAATACAGGACTAATTGAGATGCTGTGGTTCCCATCCACAAGATGATCCGTGAGCTGGAGAGCCAAGGGGTGGTCAGCAAGGCCCACTCATCCTTTAACAGCCCCATCTGGCCTGTGCGCAAATCTGATGGAGAATGGAGATTGACTGTGGACTATCGTGCCTTGAATGAGGTGACTCCACCTCTGAGTGCTGCTGTGCCAGACATGCTGGAGCTCCAGTATGAGCTAGAGTCCAAGGCAGCAAAGTTGTATGCCACTATTGACATTGCAAATGCATTTTTCTCCATTCCTCTGGCAACAGAGTGCAGACCTCAGTTTGCTTTCACCTGGAGGGGCGTGCAGTATACCTGGAACTGACTGCCCCAGGGGTGGAAGCACAGTCCCACCATCTGCCATGGACTGATCCAGGCTGCTCTGGAAAAGGGTGAGGCTCCGGAACATCTGCAGTACATCGACGACATCATTGTGTGGGGGAGCACAGCGGAGGAAGTGTTTGAGAAAGGAGAGAAAATCATCCAAATTCTCCTGGAAGCTGGCTTCGCCATCAAGAAGAGCAAAGTCAAGGGACCTGACCAAGAGATCCAGTTCCTAGGAGTGAAGTGGCAAGATGGCCGATGTCAGATTCCTACCGAAGTCATCAACAAGATCACAGCGATGTCCCCACCAACCAACAAGAAGGAGACGCAAGCCTTCCTAGGCGCCATAGGTTTCTGGAGGATGCATATCCCCGAGTACAGCCAGATTGTAAGTCCTCTCTACCTGGTGACACGCAAGAAGAACGATTTCCACTGGGGCCCTGAACAGCAACAAGCCTTTGCTCAGATCAAGCAGGAGATCACTCATGCAGTAGCCCTTGGCCCAGTCAGGACAGGACCAGAAGTGAAGAATGTGCTCTACTCTGCAGCCGAGGGAAATGGTCTGTCCTGGAGCCTGTGGCAGAAGGTGCCTGGCAAGACTCGAGGACGACCACTGGGATTCTGGAGCCGAAGTTACAGAGGGTCCGAAGCCAACTATACTCCCACCGAGAAGGAAATCCTAGCAGCCTATGAAGGAGTCCAAGCCGCCTCAGAGGTAATTGGTATGGAAGCACAACTTATCCTTGCACCCCGACTGCCAGTGCTGGGGTGGATGTTCAAGGGAAAGGTTCCATCAACCCACCATGCCACCGATGCCACGTGGAGCAAATGGATTGCTCTCATCACACAGCACGCCCGTATTGGAAACCCGAATCGCCCTGGGATCTTACAAGTAATTACAAATTGGCCCAAAGGTGAAGACTTTGGCCTCACGGATGAAGAGGAGCAGGAACAAGTGACTCGCGCAGAGGAAGCTCCACCTTACAACCAGCTGCCACAAGATGAAACACGCTACGCTCTGTTCACTGATGGTTCCTGTCATATTGTGGGGGCAAATAGGAAGTGGAAAGCAGCTGTATGGAGCCCCACACGACGGGTCGCAGAGGCTACAGAAGGAGAGGGGGCATCGAGTCAACTTGCTGAACTCAAAGCTGTCCAGCTGGCCCTGGACATTGCTGAAAGAGAGAAGTGGCCAAAGCTTTACCTCTACACTGATTCATGGATGGTAGCCAATGCTCTATGGGGTTGGTTGGAAAGGTGGAAGAAAGCCAGCTGGCAGCGTAGAGGAAGACCAATCTGGGCTGCTGATGAATGGCGGGACATTGCCGCTAGGGTGGAGAAACTACCTGTGAAAGTCCGTCATGTAGATGCCCATGTCCCCAAGAGCCGAGCTAATGAGGAACACCGAAACAACGAACAGGTGGATAAAGCTGCAAAGATAAAAGTGTCACAAATAGATTTGGATTGGCAACACAAGGGGGAGCTGTTCCTAGCTCGATGGGCCCATGATGCCTCAGGCCATCAGGGCAGAGATGCCACCTACAAGTGGGCATGAGACCGAGGGGTGGATCTAACCATGGACTGTATCTCCCAGGTAATGCATAATTGTGAGACGTGTGCTGCCATCAAGCAAGCCAAGCAGGTGAAACCCCTGTGGTATGGTGGAAGGTGGTCTAAATACAAGTATGGAGAGGCCTGGCAGATTGATTAAATCACATTGCCTCAAACCCGCCATGGCAAGCGCTACATGCTCACAATGGTAGAAGCCACCACGGGGTGGCTGGAAAACTACCCTGTGCCTCACGCCACTGCCCGTAACACCATCCTGGGCCTTGAAAACCAAGTCCTGTGGAGGCATGGGACCCCTGAGAGAATTGAGTCAGACAACGGGACTCATTTTAAAAATAGCCTCATAAACACCTGGGCTAGGGAACATGGCATTGAGGGGGTGTACCACATTCCTTATCATGCACCTGCTGCTGGCAAAGTGGAGCGATGCAATGGTCTGCTAAAAACCACCTTGAAAGCTTTAGGCGGGGGGACTTTTAAAGGTTGGGAACAGCATTTAGCCAAGGCCACCTGGCTAGTTAACACCCAAGGTTCCACCAACCGAGCTGGCCCTGCCCTATCTGAACCCCTGCAAACAGCAGACGGCGATAAAGTTCCAGTGGTACACATGAGAGGCATGCTAGGGAAAACTGTTTGGATTGATTCTACCTCAGGCAAAGACAGACCCACCCGTGGGGTTGTTTTCGCTCAGGGACCAGGGTGTACCTGGTGGGTGATGCAAAAGGATGGAGAAGCACGATGCATACCTCAGGGAGACCTTAGTTGGGGTTGAATTGTCCATAACACTGTGCCTGTATCCATATCTCTATGTATATATGTATATAACTAGAGTAATGCATGTGTGTATATAATCTAAATGTTTAAGCTCAATGTAACATGTTGGAATGGGAAAAATTCGGGGTGGATTATGTCGGGGGTTGAGAATTTCTTCCCATTCCTGTTACTAAGCAACAAATAGTCAGATGTTTAAAGCGATCAAGTCTTTTGTAAAAGACAGAAGCTAGGTTTTTGGGCAGGGCACAGTAAGGGAAGAGCCGGCCCTGGGAAGGCTCTCTCGTTGTTCGGACACTGAGGGTAGAGGCTGCTGGCTCTTTGCTTTCCAGCTGCTACCAGAGGAAATCCAACTGTGCCCTGTTTCTCTTCTCTCCTGGTTGGGTGAGCTTTGATTCAACTTTTCTTCCCACTAGGAAGGGCGCGTTTCCCCGGGCTGCGTTTTCCTGCAGCTGCCGCCAGGAGAGTCCGGCTGCCTCTGCTGCCTGCCCCTGCCCTCTGCCGCACGAGACCGCGGCGTCTGCTGTGACTGCAGAAATCTTTGCTACCTCGCTGCTATCTGGGAGGGAGCCAGTGCCTGATCCTGCCTCCCTGCTTTCTGCCACTCCGAGCTGCCTGGCTGCCTGCTCTTCAGCCTGTCCGCCATCATCCAGCTGCCTGAGGCTGACCTGACCCTGCGCCACAGCGCCACCTGCAGCCGCTCAGGAGTCATCGCACCTGCCCTGCCCGGCCGGGAGTTCAACAGCGCCCCTGCTGCTTGCAACCGTGATTACACCACACGGGAAAAGGCTTGGCAGCTCCTAAGTTACCTGCTATTGGTTTTCTGGTTCTAGTTGTGGTTGCTATTGTTATTGTTTGTTTATAGATACTAGTAAAGAACTGATATTCCTTTTTTCCCATACTTTTGCCTGACAGCCCTTGATTTACAAAATTAAATAATTCGGAGGGAGGGAAAAAAGAAAAAATCACATTCTCTGTTCCAAGGGAGGGTTTCAACCTCTTTTGGGAGACACCTGTCTTTCAAACCAAGACACCCATGCACAGAGAAAAGTTATTATCTCAGTCCTTTCTAGTTCTACTTGGACAGTGAATAACTCTGGCACACAGTACTTTATGCAACAAGGGTGCCATTTTTGTGAACTACAATACCAATTTTTCCCACATCTTAAGCATTTAATCCAGCTAGCATGTCCAATACGCAATGTATCAGACAGGGTATATGGTACAGTACCGATGGAGGTTGTAATATCTCTTCTTCTTTATACAAGTCACAGGCTAAAGCAAAAATGTGAGAACCCTCCGCCTGAAACAGTCCTGATCCTCCAGTTTGAGGTGGAAGTATTCCTCCCCAGGGTGGGTATCAGAGGTTCCTCAAAACTTATTAATGTGGCACTTGGAACCACTGATATAAACTTGGCCTTACTTCCCAATTAGGTGTGATTCCTGGTGTATTCCTTGGATCATTTGGGTCTTCCCACTTCATTACCACCCAGTCCTTGCTTAAGAGTCAACTTGGTATCACCTGGCTTAGATGTTATAGTCCACTCATTGAGTTCCTCCACAGGTCCTTTGATCCTGCTGGCATGGATTCACCCCCTTTCTTTGATCCGGATCACTGCCCTGGTTGTCAGTAGTACCTGAGAAGGACCTTCCCATTGTGGAGTTAAAGATTGCTCTTTCCATGTTTTCACTAGGACCCATTCCCCTGGATAGCTATTACGGATTTTTAAATTCTAAGGGTGTGGTTTGAGGGATTATCCCTTTCAACTGCAAATTTTCAAGTGTTCTTGCAATCATGCTGACATATTTTCTAACACTTATTTCTCCCATTTCATAAGTAGCAATTTTATGTTGGATGGTCAGAAAGAGTAACCCGAACATCATCTCATAAGGTGACACTCTGTCAGAGACTGAAATAGTTCATGCCTCAAACATTGATATAAAGTTTTGCTCATTATAACAAAAAGTGTATAAAGAAGCTACAATCAAAGAAACCTCCCTGAAGATACCTGACTGGGACTTTGGACTGAGTCAAACTGCTGAGATTAGATAAAGGGAAACCTATTGTTCAATCATCTCAAGCTGAGGGAAAGGTATGCATACACAAAGGCCAAAGCCACCAGCTGTGCTGAGAATCATCCCTGGCTGAGTTTGAGGTGGGGGCAGAGCACAGCTCACAGAAGCCAGGTTTACACAGACTGGCCCAGCTGTGGAACCCCCAGCCTCACTGGCTACATCCATGGGACTTTCACGTGAGAGGCAGCTGAGGGGGAGTCACAATCCATCACAGACCCCCCAGAGTGCTAGGCCTGGCACCACAGGAGTGCAGGTGATGCAAGCAGAGTCTGCTGCTAGAGGCTGCCCCCTCCCCCGGGGGGACATGCCTGGACATTGCCCCTAGTCTGAGTGTATATTAACCCATGGCATTCTGTGCTTTTGGGGGGGACCACCACCACCGAGAAGACCGGCTGGAGAGGATCAACGCAACATCGTTGGGATCCACGGATGGTGATATTTTCTCTTTCCCTCTTTCTGTCCCCCCCACCTCTTTTCTTACTTCTCTTTTTCTCTCTTTTCTTCCCTCTCTCTCTCATATTTTCTATCAAATAAAACTCATACTATTGACTGGCATATGGTCTCGTTTGTACCTTAATTCGAGCAGAGGTATTTCTAAAGAACCCTAATAATTAGATCATAACATTTTATTGGCGTAGTTGGCAGGATAACATTCTCTAACCCGAAGTGCCTTTCACAATACTATTGTCTTCTCTCATCAAATAATTTCACGTTCTTCCTTTTATACTATTTAATTATTAAGTATTATAATAATTATACTTTATCATAATTAATTATACTATACTATGTTAGTATACTATATACTAACAAATATAAACACTACCTTTTTTTTTAAAGGGTGGTAAGAGTTGTTATGACTCCATCCATAACAATTCTCTTACACCAACTTTCTTTGACGGGTTGTGCATATTCTAGTTTGTTTAAACACTTAGAAATTTGACTGCAATTTTCTCTGAGTACATTGTAAAAATTGAAGTGTCATCTCTGAGGGCCAGAAGTTATAGTAAACTGATATAGGGGTTCTAGTTCCCTTTAGTGTCTTTTGTTGTGCGAGTCCAGAATTGGCAGGTTTCAGTCCTGAAGCCAATTCTGCTGCTTGCGTCTCGTGGGGAGGCCTTCCTGTCTGTAGTTTGTAGTAAAAGCCTCTCCTTGGTGTTTTGTGCGGAGCTAGTGAAGCTCCTGTTCGTGGTGTTGTGCGGAGCCTAAAAACTCCTGTTTGGAGGGGACCCACGCCCCTACTTTGTGCGGAGCTGTGAAGCTCCTGTTCGTGGTGTTGTGCGGAGCTTAAAAACTCCTGTTTGGAGGGGACCCACGCCCCTACTTTGTGTTTTTTGTGTGTGTGTGTATTTTGTTGTAAAAAGCCAGAATTGACAGGTTTCACTCCTGAAGTCACTTCTGCAACTCTTGTCTTTTAGGGAGCACCCCCCACCACCTTCCCCCCCCAGTCTGTGGTTTGTGTGGAAAACTAGAATTGGTTCTAACCCTGAAGCCCATTATAAAGCTGCTGCCTTGAGAAGATAGTGTTGTCCCTGTACAAGCTTAGGTATTTTTCATGCAGATTCCTCTGTTGGGAGGCTGTAGAAAAAGTTTAGGGGAAAATTCCTATCCCAAGCAGCCAGTAGAAAGATAATGTTGTATTGTCTTTCTTTAGTTAATTTGTTACTTGCCTGTCTACCCTAGCTTAGACTTAGTGCAAGAAAAAGTGGAATAAGAAGCAATTGGTTACTAAAAATATGCTTGGTTACTAAAAAGGTGATTAGTTCTTCAAAATGTTTTAAGCAATGGCATTGCTTGTCACTAAATTTAATAATGTCCAAAAAAAAAAAACAATCACTAAAACTAAAAAAAAAAAAAATTAATGCAATTAACAACTTGTTCCACTCAGGCAAGTATTGCCGGGGAAGCTTGTTTCTTTTCTTTTCTAGGGATGTCAAACACTCTTGCATTGAAGATAAGGAAAACGAGTATGAGAGCAGAGAATCTGCTAACAGCAAAATCATGCCTAAATGTGATGACCTTTACTTTATGTAAAGTCTATCGTTTAGTGTTAGCAACAAGAAGTTTTATTTCATTTTAATAATTGGCCTGGTGGGCCACATTTTCACTTTTCTTTTATAGGAACGTACCAACACATGAAATGATGCTGCATGAGAGCCAGTGAAAATTTAAAATGTCACCATAATTGCTTGCATTGTCAGTTTGTTAACATTTGTAATTTATTCGTGTTGTCATTGCAAGTAACTTGCTAGAAGATCAAATATTAGTTAAAATATTTTATATGTCCTTATGTTTGATTTTTATCTAACTTATTTTGTCTTTTTACTGAAAAATAATGTGGCAAAAGTTGTTATATATGCATAATTTGTCTCAACCAATTTAATCCTGAGAGTTGGTATAAGAATTTATACAAAATGCACTAATCATCTCGGTTCTGCCTTAGAAAAATTTAAAATTATTATAATTTGGCTAAATTTTTCAAATTTACTAAGTAGTGAATTAAAAAATCTTAACAAAACACAAACGTTATATGGAATGACGTAAATAAAATACAGAAAAGCCTTCTACCAGCTCTCAAACCAATGGCTGTTAAATCTCCTGCCATATATCCTAAGAGAGTATTTTAACTCTGCCTCAAAAATTCATGAGAAAAAACTAGTTGAGATAATACAACTGAATTTGAAAAGGAATCAATTTCATTTTTTAATTACACTGATTGTAAAGCTATAATTTCTAATTTGTTTCAAGGCTAAATTACAACGGTGCTATAATCTGAATCTTAAAAAACAGAGCATAGCCCTCATGTAAAGATAAGATTGCTTAACAATAATTTTTATAAAATCTTTTGTATGTTAATTTTGTATCATAAAAGTAATTTTCATGATGTATAGAATTATCCAGCGAAAAAGAAATATTACCTATAAAATTCTACCAACTATATGTAAATGTGGTTGAGAAAGAAACATACATCCCTGCTAAATCCATCCACATTTATACCAAAAAAAAAAAAAAAGAAAACCAGCTGTAAAATTCTATAACCAATTTCCAAACATATTAAGCTAACATCTAAGAGATACAATATAAAAATACCCCTCACACCCACCACCCATTTAAAAACACTAATTCCTGGGGTCGCGGGGTGGAGGTACTGACTAATGAAAATTAAATTGATGATTACAATTGAATTTATGCTTTGAACTATTGTACCTATTAGTATAATTGCTCATGTTATTGCTTCTACTATTTCTATCTTTTCTCCCATTATCTTTTTTTTCATCACCTCCGTGGACAACCCATAGGCTAAAGAAGATTGCTAAAATAGAGACATTTATTACAATGTTTGAGTCACGGGGTGGCTGTCAGAGACTGAAATAGTTCATGCCTCAAAACTTGATATAAAGTTTTGCTCATTATAACAAAAAGTGTATAAAGAAGCTACAATCAAAGAAACCTCCCTGAAGATACCTGACTGGGACTTTGGACTGAGTCAAACTGCTGAGATTAGATAAAGGGAAACCTATTGTTCAATCATCTCAAGCTGAGGGAAAGGTATGCATACACAAAGGCCAAAGCCACCAGCTGTGCTGAGAATCATCCCTGGCTGAGTTTGGGGTGGGGGCAGAGCACAGCTCACAGAAGCCAGGTTTACACAGACTGGCCCAGCTGTGGAACCCCCAGCCTCACTGGCTACATCCATGGGACTTTCACGTGAGAGGCAGCTGAGGGGGAGTCACAATCCATCACAGACCCCCCAGAGTGCTAGGCCTGGCACCACAGGAGTGCAGGTGATGCAAGCAGAGTCTGCTGCTAGAGGCTGCCCCCTCCCCCGGGGGGACATGCCTGGACATTGCCCCTAGTCTGAGTGTATATTAACCCATGGCATTCTGTGCTTTTGGGGGGGACCACCACCACCGAGAAGACCGGCTGGAGAGGATCAACGCAACATCGTTGGGATCCACGGATGGTGATATTTTCTCTTTCCCTCTTTCTGTCCCCCCCACCTCTTTTCTTACTTCTCTTTTTCTCTCTTTTCTTCCCTCTCTCTCTCATATTTTCTATCAAATAAAACTCATACTATTGACTGGCATATGGTCTCGTTTGTACCTTAATTCGAGCAGAGGTATTTCTAAAGAACCCTAATAATTAGATCATAACACACTCCCAGGTCTGACCTGAGTTGTGTTCGGATTCTCAATAGAGCCAGTGGTAAACATTTTACCCAGGACATTTGTGTTTCAATCATCAGTTTTGTTAGAGCTCTTTTTAAAATCTGATTCATTCTCTCCACCTTACCCAAACTCTGTGGATGCCACGGGGTATGTAATTCCCATTTTATTCCCAAGGCTTAAGTTACCTGCTGTAAGACTCTTGATGTAAAATGTGTCCTTCTATCCGGGTCTATTCTATTAACCATTCCATACCTGGGAATAATTTGTTCCAAAAGGGTTTTACATACTACATTAACTGTAGCTCTGACAGTAGGGACCGCTTCTACCCAATGAGTTAAATGGTCTGTTATTAATAATAAAAACTTCCACCTCTGTACATGGGGAGGTTCATTAAAGTCCACTTGGATACTCTGAAATGGTCTCAGAGCTAATTTGTGACCCATCCTGGGGTTGTTTTCCTCATTACCTTTTTATTTACTTTCTGGCAAGTTATACATTTTTCAGTTACTTGTTTTGCCACTCCAAAGATCCCAAGGCATCCATAATTCCTTAAAAAGTGATCACACAACACCTGAGTACCCCAATGAGTCTTCTGATGCGTATTTTCTAATATTTTTCTAGTAAGTGGCTTATTAAGTAACTGCCTCCCATCAGAAAGTTACCATTTCCCAGACTGATCTCGCTTCCTCACTATTTTACTTAATTCTTTTTCTTCCATTTCATTAAACTTTGGAATTCCCAATTCTTCCTTGTCTGGAGTCAAAATTAACATAACCTCTTCTGTCCCATTTTCTGCTGCATTTTTAGCTTCTTGATCTGCCAAGTTATTCCCTCTTGTTTCTGGGGTCATTCCCCTTTGGTGTCCTTTAACATGCACTATAGCTATTTCTTCAGGCAATTTTAATGCCTCTAAAACCTCTAAAATGAGTCTTTCATGTATCAGTCCCTTTCCTTTTGAATTTAGTAATCCCCTTTCTTCCCAAATTTTTCCAAAAGTGTGTCCTACTCCAAAGGCACTTTTAATCAGTATATATGGTTCCTTTCTTTTGTGCTAAATATTCCAATGCCCTTTTTAGAGCATATAATTCACAAGACTGAGCTGCCCAATTTGAAGGTAATTTCCCTTTTTCAATAGTTTGCATATTCCTCCCATCAACCAAGGCATATCCTGACATTCTTTTTCCTTGAATGCATCTAGATGAACCATCAACATATATTCCTTCCCCTTCTAGGAGGGCCTGCTCTGCTACATCTTCTCGAATTTTAATTTGGTATTGTATGATTTCTAAACAATTATGTGTTAAATCACCCTTTGGTTTGACCCTGACTAAACGCCAGGCACTTTGACTCTCTCTTGCTGAAGGAAAAAAACCTGCAAAATACACATCAATTTTGTGAGTCAAATGAGATAAGACATTGCTAGGAGGACGCATGAAGAAAGGGCAAACAGGCTCTAAGCTTAAAGTTGCAAAAAGTGATTTAATTACTCAACAGAGTTGGAGGATAAAATGCAAGGCAAAAATAAACTTTTTATACACTATTTTGTACACACTTCCCCTCTTTCTTACGAACTCATATTATTCACTCCTTTTCTTCTTTTTTAACTAACAAGCCTGGGTAGGGAGGCAGAATATGGGGTATTTTTTCAGTCTACAGAGCAAGTCTATAAATTTATTCATTACTACAATTCTTCTACTACAAATACTCTTTATCTCTACTTATCTCTCTCTTTCTCTAGACAGTTTTTCTGCTCTTACTCCTTACTCTCTAAAGAAGTAGTCTCTGTGCTCACCCCCCTTCTGTCTTTTTAAACCAGCAACACAGACAGGGGGTAGGGTGAAGGGTTTTTTGGTTAGTCTAATTAGAGAGAGGGGTTTTCTACTTAGCCATGGGGTCCCTCCCACAAAAGACAGTCTTTTGGGAACTTCTTTGGCATGGGTCTAATTTCACGAGCAACATCTCTCCTGAATTCTGCTGCAACATGAGTCTTCTTGTCTATAAGGTGCAGACTCCCCTGAGCTGATGCCAAGCTGCTTCCATCCCAGGAGCAAGGCCTTTCTCTCTCTTGCAAGGCCTTTGCAGTTTTAACTCTTTAGATGAGACTCTAAACTGGATCACAGCTTTCTCTAAGCATCTACTTGTTCCTCTGGTGTGAGCTGTGGGTGAATTTCTGCATTTTTGTATACTCTGTGAGCTGCAGGGGGAACCTCCTGCTCCCCTGTCTTACATGGGAGAGAGGAGATTTATGTGCTTTTGCAGTTTGACAGGCTTTAAGACAGCTAGTTCCCCAAGACTTAGTCCCGTTCGCAAGATTCTTTGATATCTGGCCAATTTGTCTAAAAATACCATTTATTTGACACAGAACATAACAAACATACAAACATAGAACAGATTGACACACATAGACACACAATGAATACATAATTGCAACACTATGGTAGCTAAAAATGCAATTATGGGGTAAAACCTTGCTTGAACTATAAAGATAGTTAAAAACGCAAGAAATGCTTACTTGAACGATAATGCAAGTTAAGAAATGCTTGCTTGAGCTAGCTGAAATGCAAGTTAAGAAAGGTACCTATAAGTTAGCCGGAATAATACAATTTAGGAAACTCAATGATCTCACCAAATCCAGTTTTGGAGCTGGGGATACATCAGCGTCCTCACTCAATCCCTCGGGAAGTAACCGCAAAGCCTGCGTCCAAGCTTAGGGGAGAGACTTTTCTCCACGCTCCGATATCCATGTAGAAAAGCTTCTGATTTTACTGAGTTTTTCGTGGTGTTTTATAGGGAAAAGAGTGTGTATTTGCGGTCACCTGAAAATTCTTCACATTCTCTCAGTGTCTCGCTCTGAGTTCCAGACGCCAGCACTGATAGTCAGGATTAAGCCATTGACTTAATCTGAGCCATCGATCTCGGCTAGCAATCAGGGAGAGAGAGAAGGGGGGGGGTGTCTGTCCTGCCACATCCCCCCATGGTTTTCACCATGGCTAGCAGAGAGTTTTTAGCTCCGGCACCTGGAGCACCTCCTCCCCCACTTTCTTCACTGACCTTGGCGTCTTCATGCTGTTCTCTCTTCACATATTTTTACTTCCACCTCCTCCTCTTTTAACTACAAAGAAGTGCGTGCTTACTTTGTTTTGATTTTTTTAAAAACATGTTTTCACAGAGGCGTAACTAGCACTTCCAATTGGCCCAAACGTAGCCGGCAGCATGTCTATCACCTTCAGAGCCATCAGAGATTGGCTCTGCTGGACTTGATGTAAAAACTTCCAGAACTTTCACTCAGGACACACAGGAGCTATCTTTGTGCCACTCCCCACCCCTCAGACACCTCCACAGGCCTACCACAACAGCTTCTGAGGGGTCTAAATTTTCCCCTAGATGTCAAAAAATACTTTACTGAAGTTTGGGCCAATCAAAACCACCATATCCATATAAATATTGAGGTAGATTCAAACTCTTGTTTACTTCTAGTGTCAAGTAATTAGCATTTATTAGAAGTGCTTCATATTTTAATATTCTAAAATCTGTTAACCACTTTTCAACTTTTTGATTTAATATGTATTTTGGACTGCATGAAGCATACCAATAATGAGCTTCCTTCCAAAAGTAAGTTCAGGCTTTCTTCTACTAAAATAGCAGTTGCCACTATAGCTTGAATACATACTGGCCAGCCATGACTTACTGGGTCTAGTAATTTAGATAAAAAAGCCACTGGCCTTTTTACTCCTCCCCATTCTGGGGGCAAAAACTCCATGAGCCACTCCATCTTCCACATTCACATACAGGTAAAAGGGCTTTTCAAATAAAGGTAAACTCAAAGCTGGTACTAAAGCTAGTTTAGACTTCAGTTTTTCTAGTTTATTGTCATCTTCCTTAGTCCAGTCTCTATTGTCTCCTTCCATCAATTTCTCATACAAAACTTTTACTGCTTGCATATATCCTTCAATCCATAATCTACAGTATCCCAATAATCCAAGTAGTCTTCTTACTTCCTTCTTTGAAGAAGAGGGGGGAAGAGATAAAATCCCCACAATCCTCTCAGGATTTAGCTTTTGGCTACCTTTACTCATTAGGTGACCAAGATACTTTACTTCTGATTCCACAAACTATAATTTCCCTTTTGACACTCTTAATCCTCTTTCCCCAAGAAAATTCAAAAGTCCTATGGTAGCTTCCCTAACTTCCATCTTCCACTTCCCCTGATAAAAAAAGATCGTCCACACACTGGATAATTTGTATTCCAGGAGGAGTGGGGAATGTCTGTAACATTTCTTCTAAAGCCTGTCCAAAAAAACTCGGGGATTCAGTAAATCCTTGTGGTAGTGTTGTCTTGTCTGCTTAAGCTTCTGCTTTTTCCCAGTATTTAGATCTTCCCATTCAAAGGCAAAAATATTCCAACTATCCTCTGCAAATGGGCAGGCCCAAAAGGCATCTTTAAGATCCACTACACTAAACCACTGATGCTGAGGTGGGACTTTACTTAAAAGACTATAGGGGTTTGGTACCCCTGGGTAACGTGTCTGAGTTCTCTTGTTAACTTCCCAAAAATCTTGTACCAATCTGTAAGCCCCATCAGACTTCTTTACTGGGATAATAGGGGTATTATGTGGAGACATACAAGGCTCCAATGTCCCATCCTTTATCAATCCTTCTATTACTGGCTTTAACCCTTCTCTCCCCTCCAGGGATATAGGGTACTGGCGGACACGTATGGGACGTTCTTCTCTCTCAATTGTGACCCTTATAGGGTCAATATTCAACCCTCCCCTATTTCCCTCCCTAACCCAAACTTCTTTGTTAATCCTTCCCTCATCCTCTTGACCAATGTGGCTTCTCGCTTTCAAGTTCAGGCGGCACGCCCTGAAGCCACACCTGTCGGGTGGGCCCTGGTAGAGAGGCTCACTGACCGGTCTGCGAAGTCCCTGGGGGACGGAAGCGAGCAGGAAATGAGGTGAGACAGAAGAATGTATGACACGCAGTCTGCAGGCTTCCAGGGATTTATTTGAGGGTCTTTGGATGAGGGTCCAGGGACGGCGAGAAGGGATGGAGAGACGGGGATGGGCGGAAGGCTGGAAGTCCGGAGGCTGCGGGCCCCGAACAGCCAGTGACAAAGGGTTATATGGGGAAGGAAAAGGGGAGTGGTTTGGTGCGCAGACCAACCGGGACAGTCAGAGCTATGAGGGACAGGGACACAAACCCATAGTTACATGATAGGGGACGGTACACAATTCAAAAGAACCAATGATACACAACTCACGAGGAAACAAAGGAGAAGTCTCTAGAAATAATTTCTTCAACCGCAGGGGCTCATGTTCGGTTTCCACAGGTCTCCATGACCTATACAGTCCAGGCTGTCACAGGCCCCTGCAACTGGTCTCTTGAGCACTAGAACTTGCAGGCATGCACCGCAACAGACCGAGTTTTAACACTTTAGCTGTCATCTTTCCTTCCTCTGGTATAACTCCTATTCCTTACTATACTTGCAAGTACCTCCCCAGTAATTTGAAACCTGCTCCAGGAACTAATAAGACATCTCCCATCCCTATCGTGGTTTCACCTTCAATTACTACATTTTTAATGACTGGAACTTTAAATCCCTCTCCTTTTGCTCCTGTTACTTTCACAGTGTCGTACTACCCCCTCCAGGGATATTCACCACACAAGTTCTCTCTGCCCCAGTATCTACTATAAATTCTAATACTTCCTCTTGGGGGCCTACTTTTAAAGTTATCAAGGGCTCTAGATGGTATTTATCCCCCAGAAAACAGAGCCCCTGATTTCTCTATTCTTCCTCTGGGTCTATCTCCTGAAATATTTTCAGGTTCTTCTTTAGATGAGGACACTTTCTTTTATAATGTCCTTCTTCCCCACAATAAAAGCAGGTATTTCTGGTTTGCTCCTGAGTTTTTGATCGTGCTGGGGTTCTATTTCTCCCCTTCTCCTTGTCTCTGAAACTTGAATGTTTAGGAATGGTACCTGGGGGCTTCAGATTCCCCTGAGAATTACCCTCCCACATAGCAGCTAATATGATTTTTGCTTCTGCTTTGGTTTTCTCTTCATCTCTCCATACATAGACCCTCTGGGCTTCTTTTAATAATTTGTTCAATGCTTTGTCCTGCCAACCCTCAACCTTTTCCAACTTTTTCATAATATCTAGCCAGGCATGGGTGACAAAGTTAACTTTCAATAGAGCTTGTCCTGCTATATTTTTGAGGTCTATTCCAGAGACTGTTTCATATCCTTTTGGAGTCTTTCTAACCAATCTGTTGGAGCTTCTTCCCTTCCTTGCCTCCTGTCAAAGGCTTTGCTAACATTTTGTCCCCAGGGTGCTGCCTCTTTTATTCCTTTGATTATTAAACTACAATGATAACCATATGCCCCCTCCCTGCCTCCTTATTGTGATTCCAGTTAGGAGGTGCTATTGTCATCTTCTGGTCTCCTGGGGGACCTTGTATACTCTCTCTTTCCCAAATTCTCATTCCAGCAGCTCTACTCATCTGCCTCTCCTCTTGGGAAAATATAATACTCATTTATTGATTGCATCTCTTTGCAAGTATAAATATTGGGACCTAGAAATTGATCTAGTTGTTCAACTACACCTATGGGATCTTCTAATAACCCTTTAACTTCCTTTTTAAAATTTCTGACCTCTGAAGAGGTCAGAGGAGCGTTCACAAACCCTATTCCCCCTTGCACCCCTCCCACCCCTCCCACTGGCACTTTCCATAAAGGGAATAAGTTAATTTCTTGATCCCTCCCTCTCTGTTCCTCAATCCCCATAACCTTAGAGGAGACCCTTTTCCCCTGCTTTAGAATAGTGGCAGAAGAGGGATTATAAAACTGCCTTTGAGTCCTAACTGAATTTCTCCTAGTATTTTGATACGGTGCCCCACTATTGAGGGTCAGAGCCACCAAAGTCAGGGCAGAAGTGGGTAGTGAAGTCAGGGGAGAAGTGAAACGGGCAGCCGAGTCCTCCAAGGTCATAGAGTTAGGAGCAGAAGCGAACCAGGCAGCTGGCGGAAACAGAACTGCATCAC
The DNA here is from genome assembly GCF_008360975.1 of Lichenostomus cassidix. Classification (NCBI taxonomy): domain Eukaryota; kingdom Metazoa; phylum Chordata; class Aves; order Passeriformes; family Meliphagidae; genus Lichenostomus; species Lichenostomus cassidix. Next base: position 100,831,059 of record NC_139479.1, on the reverse strand, counting down.
GGGCAGAAGCGGCTTGCGGGGGCAAGGTTGCCATGAGGGCAGGACTACCTACCGCAGCCAGGCTGGCTGGTATGAATGGGTCTGTTGTGGGGGCCTGCAACGCAAACTGGGTAGGGCCGAGGGCATGGGGTAGGGCACCTGGCTCAAGCAGAACCACCACCTGTCCAGGGGCCAGGGAGTTCAGCCCAGGCTGGACTACAGCGTGACCGGGGGCAGGGGCCAGGGTGCCTGGCACGAACAAGGGTGGGAATGCCTCCAAGCGGTCCCAACCCTTTTCTTTCCCTTACTCACTCTGTCTCTGTGGTTTCTGGTATATTAAAAGCTTTTACCCCCAAGGGTCCCGTGACCCCTTGTCCAACAAGAGGCGTATTCTTTCTCTTCTAAATCAACCGGCTCTTTTGAGTTTACAAATAGGTTCAAAGCTTGGCAGATCCAAGCTTCAAAACACCCGTATCTAGGCCAGTAGACATGGTTGGATATTATTTCTCTTTTTGTCCATTCTATCATACAATACAGAATCATCTTTACTTTATCCTTTTTCTTTGTATGAGGATCACTAACCAAGTTAGCTAACTTAATTCCTAGGGGACTATCTTCAGGTATATCTGCTATTATTGTTTTACTCCTTTTTTTTTCCTTGAACCTAACTTACTCTTTTTTTGTCCCATTGCCCCAGGATTTTTTTTTTAATCTGTTTTTCCCTGGCTTGTTTCTTTGCTCTCACCCACACCTCTACTCCACTCCATAGCACAGAAAATCTTTCCTCTATAATATATCCACCTCCTTCCAGATAATAAAGTTTAAGTCAACAACCTATATCACATAAACTTTCATTCATCCATGTTCTCCCACTTTTATTTTCTTTATCTCACTTATTCTCACTCGCAACATGGTAACACAATAATACGGCATTTTTATTTTCAAATGATTTGCTCATATTCCCCACAGGTTCTGTGTTTCAAATAAAATGGTAAACTCTCAAATATTGTTGTCCAGTCCCAGATTCTCTTGGGCCTATTATCTCACACTTCCCATCTAGAGTAATTCTTCTCTAGCCTCTGTGTGTTCCAACCCTCAATCCGGCAGCTTTTTTTTTCTTAACTGGGGACCCTCACTCTCATCCCTTGTTTCCTAGTGGATTGTACTAGGAAACCCCTGGCTCCTTTTTCCTAGGCATCTCACCCCTCCCTGAGACCCATTTCCAGTTACCCCAGGGGATCTTTCACTCCTTTTTTCTTACGCTTCGTCTCCTTCCTGGCCATGTCTCTTGCGAGAACATCAGAACTGTAGTACTCAGAGACTCCTCACTCACTTTGCAGGTCTGGAGTAGCCAGCCCGCATCTCACACACACACACACACACACCAATAAATCCCCTATATCCGCCGCTCCTGGACAATACTTACAATTCCTTTTTCTTGTCGGGATCTTCGTGCACAAAATTTGTGGGGCTAATCATCACGGCTTCTTTAAGGAACCTTTTCCCCCTTCCTTTGCTTTATGTGTCCCTTCTTGCCCACAGGGTGTTAGCTTGCAACCACCAGTTCACACTAGAAGATAAACAGAGCAGGCCGCCGAACTCCTCGGGGCGTGCCTTCCACATTCGGAATCTCCTAGAGTCTTGGAGGCGAGGTGTTGAACCCAGGATGAGGCCACCAATTGTGAAAAATGGGGTCCACTCTCCTGTTAGGATTTAAAAGTTTAATAAAAGACAATAGGGGACAGATACAAGCAAAAGTACAGTGCTGCATGCCTGGCATCCAGCCAAAAAGCACACCTGGTATGGACAGGGATACCCTTCAGCCTAATGCATATTCATAAACAATTATGCATATTCAAACTTTTCTCCAAACTAGTTTGCATGTTCCAGGAACTGCCTAGCTCCTCCTTGGATACACCTCCTCGGAGCATGCACAGTCGTCTTTAATTGATTCTGTTATTACTCCCAGATTGTAGTTTCTGCAGACAACAGGTGCTGATGTCACTGGCAGGGTCTGTTCATGGGATGTTATCCAGTTCAAGCAGGCAGTTAAAGCACTTTAACAAAACTGTAACAGCTATTTCACTACTATGTCTAAGCTTAGCTAGCAACAAAAAGAAAGGCATTAGTCATCATTACACAGCTATTTTTCACAGCAAGGCTACCTTTGTAAAAAGAATTAAAATTATACACATAGTATCCATTGTAATATTTGCAAAAAGCCAACATATGATATGTATTTATCACACCCCCAAGATCATCAAGTCCAACCTACAGTTGATCACCACACTGTCAACTACACCAGAGTTTTGAGTGTCAAATCCATCATTACTTCAACACCTCCAAGGATGACAGCTACACCACCACTCTGGGTAGTCCATTCCAGTGTTTGAGAATCCCTTCCATGAAAAAATTCCTTATGTCCAACCTGAACACATTTCTTCACTAGTTTCTTCCCGCATACAGAATGACTCAGTCCTTCCTGTCTCCTCTAGCACACTCGGGACTGGTGCAGCACATGGCCTGGACCCCAGGGCCTCCCAGGCCTGCCCTCTGCTATGCATGGTCTCTTCCTACAAAGGCCATCTCTCTTGTAAATCCATCCTAAATACATGTTGCGTGTTTGGGTTCTTCAGGGATTTTTTTTTCCCATCTGAAAGGAAGAACCTGTGAGGGGAGGGGCTTGTCCAGAGAACAATTAGGGATAATTAGGAAACAAAAGAAATGGCTGATCACTCTGACATACCACATTATGGACTTGGCCAAGGGAAACAAGAATTTGGGAGCCATGCCTGCGGGACGGGGAGAAGCAGGGTGGTTTTTGGCAGTTTCTGAGCTGGAGGTGGATCAGTCTCTGCACTGTCTGGAGGGCGGATGGCTGGGGGATTTTTGGTGCTGGATTTCTCCTGCCCAGGGGGACTCACTGCTACAGCTAAGCCTTTCTTGCCATTTCTCTTTGCCATTGGTGGGATGTTGCTCACAGGAGCGACCATTGGACTGGGACTTGTCGACACCTGTCCTTTCTGGGAGAGAGACCCTCAATATCTGCCTGGGCACCTGAGGGCAAATACGGGCCCTCACACCCTCCCTCTCTCTGAGGGAAGCACCTTCCGTCTCTTTCCTGGAGCCTCAGCTGCTGCTGCTGCTGTCGCTGTCAGCAGAACACCACACAGGATACTCGAGAGCCAGGGGAAAACCGGAACACCCCCCACCCTCCACCTTCTCTCTCCCTGAGGATGCCATTACCCCCTGGGGAGGGTCAGAGCTTCCGGTGGTTGCCCTCTGAAGCCACCTGAGCCAAGAGTGCCCCCTGCAGCTGTGGGGGAGTCACTGCAGCGCCTCTGCCTCGCTAGGAGCCAAGAGCACCCCCTGCAGTTTATGGTCATAACTACACCAAAGATAGTAGTTGCAGCAGTGACAGGCAGGAAAAAGGCTGTTATTGGGTATTTTATTTGTGTTGTTGCTGTTGTTGTTTGTCTTGTTATAAAGATATATATTCTAGTAAAGAACTGCTATTCCTTTCCCTGTATCTTTGCCTGAAAGCCTCGTAATTTCAAAGTTATAATAATTTGGAAGGAGGGGGTCATCTTTTCCATTCCAGCAAAGTCCTCACCTTCCTTGGGAGACACCTGTCTTTTAAACCAGCACAATATAATAACAAAAGAATATATTTCATTCATTTGATCAGAACTGTTCACGTTGTCTGAGTTCCAGCAATTCCACATAGGAATAATGTTGCTCAGGAACTGCTTTGGTGGACCAAGAGTTTTTCTCTCCTGACTACATTACATCCCATCACTTGGAGTTATTATCTTGAAACAGTGAAGCACATTTTGTGAATTATGTTAGCCAAAAATCAGTTTATTTATGCATTGCCACACAAAGAGAAGGCTGCCAAGGGAGGGGCAGGAAAGGCAGCTTTTTCCAGTCTTTTCTTCATTAGATATCATTTTTTTACTAAGTAAAAACCATTTCTTTTTCTCTCTTCATGTTCACATGTCTTGGCTGCGGTCAGCACTACAGAGAGCTTGGAAAGGTATGATTTGTGCTGGCAAGAGGGTGGCCAAGCTGGCAGAAACAACAGCTAATGTACAGAGCAGCTGCTGAAGGACAAAATGGCATCTGCTGCATACATCAGGTCTGTGCCACATTATCTCTGTGCTTGGTGATGGCCTGCTCCTGGGCTCTAAACAGATGGTTGCTATGCAGATTCAGGACATCTATCAACCCTGGTTTTGGAGCACAGCCAAGAATATCAGAGCAGGAATCCTAGGTGGGCAACCAGAATTTCTGTGCAAGGTATTAAGCCAGAGGCTGGCAGATGCTGTAGCACACTTCTTTTCACTGTGGGGTCGAAAGAAGATTCTCACTTCAGTTCTCATCTTCCACCAGGGAGAGTTTGAGACAGGGTTATCTCTCCATGAGAGAATCCACTCCCTCTAGCAGGAACCTATTCCTAGTGTGGTACCACTAAAGAAGTGAGCTTTCCCACAAAGTTCTTTTAGGAGTTGTGCTGTGCATGCAGTCCTTAGAATATGTTGAGAGGGTAGTTGCATATCCGTGGAAAATGCCTATTGCAGACAGAGCATGTGCTGGAGAATGTAATAACAGTTGATGCCCTTCACATGCAATTAATTTGTGCAATCTTCGCTGGAGTATTCAAGAACAAGCCACTTCAGAATATATGCACTCAAGGAACTTTGCCCATAGGACTCAGATAGGCACATTCCTGTAGGACAGATACACAGATAGTAGAATTACATTGTCATCTATAACTGATGCCTGATGGTTTTTGTCTTTGCTCTTTATATCCTTTTTATACATTTTAAACCCTTTCTCATTCCTTGTACCTTTCACTCCCTGTACCTTAGCCCTACATGTCTACAACCCTTGTACTCTGATATTCAGCCTAGTTCGGCATTCTCTGGGGAAGACGAAACATCCCTATTATCTCCGAACTAGAAGCTCCAACCTTGGATGGGGCCTCCTCTCTGGAACATGTTTTCGTAAACTAGATTGTAGTCTCATGGGGTGGGGGGGGGGATAATTAGAATAGGGGGACAATGACTTCATTTGTTAGGTTTCTTACTGGGGGATTTTAGGTACGTATGCTAATTTTTAAGGTCCATAAAATTGTATATGCGTTGTACACGGGGTGTGCTCCTTGGTGTGATTCCACCTTTGACGAGGGGGCACCTGGGATCCTATTAAAACCAAGGTAATACCCTTTTTCCCTACACTGCTATGTCTGCCTCTTATTTTTACCAGCTTTTAAGGCATCATAACAAGTGAAAAGTAATTTAAACTTGGTTTAAAAATATGCTTTTACCAGCAGCGATTTAGTTCAAAAGCATGAGAAACAGCAAATTGATAGGTCTCTCTTGAAAAACTTCAAAACCTCACTTCTACCCCCAAGGAAAACTCATTCATCTCCCCAGTGAACCCTCCAGGAAAAATAACCATTGTGAAGTCCATATTACTACTGCTTTTAAGTTTAAAAGGAAAATTATGGTATCAAGATCTTTCCTGGGAAGGAAAAGGGGAAGACATTTCCTATTTCTTTTCAGCCAGATGCAAGAGATCTGTATTAACCTGACTTTTCTCCGGTTTTGGGGTTGCTGTTTAGTCTCAGTCAGGTAAAGACAGAATGCTGAAGCAGAAGACTCCTATATCTTCTTTGGAGGAAAATCTGTTATACCACAAGGAAAAGGAAAGACAGCCAGAAATGGCTGGACAAGACTTTGGCCTTAATCACACACAATTCTGCAGCATTGCTAGGCTGTAAGCCCCTTCACAACAGCTTCTCTCCTTCAGCCTCAAACCAGGTGGAATTGTGCTGCTGAGGCAATAAACTGGCAAAACTATAGAGACCAGCTCTTTGAATAACAGACCCTCAGTTTAACAGATATACTACTCCAAACCTTTGCCAGAAAAACTGAAGGCAAAATGGAAATGCATCATGAAAAATGTGGCCATCCTGCTGAAAGAACTTTAGTAAGTGACAAGCCTAACTAGCTTGAACAAAAGCAAAGTAAATATTTTAACACAGCATCCTCTTAATTTGGGTCCCCAATAACTTTTCAAGAGAGTACAAACAAAATGAGTAAGGATTTATTCTGGCAACAGTCAATTTGCCCTGCAATTTAAAATATGCAGTTGACTTATATATTTTCCCTTCCCGACACAACCTCCTTCATCCCTCACTGGAGTCAGTAAGTCTCATTCTCCCACAAAGAGAGAATAAACCTCAGTTCTTCCAAAGAAGTACAGACCTGTTAATGGGGGAAAGAGGTCTCAGGCAACATCACTGGAATGTTGCAACCTGATCTTATAGCTGAGAAACTATTTCAAAAGAGGTACTTTTGGAAGTAAGATATAGTAACTACAAATTAAGGGGGTTTCAAATGCTCTTACCAGTTTAATGCAGGAGCACAGGCCAATTTACATTACTCTTAATCTTTTAATTAACAGCTGTTTTCATCTGTCAGCTTCCAGAGGAAGGTACCATATTTTTATAAGAGAAACATAATGGCAGCTAGAGACACTCACTCTAGAAGAAGATGAGATTTTAGTACAAATCATTTACACACACCAAAAGAATTTTTTAAGTTTCCTTTTCCCACATTAGTTTAATGCCAGACCTTATGGTAACACACTGAAGTGCGGTGGTAAATGGTGTTGCATCTAGCTGGTGTCCAGTCCCTAGTGGTGTGCCCCAGGCATCAGTGTTGGGCCCAGTACTGTTTAATATCTTTACTGCTGAACTGGATGAGGGGAATGAACAAATTTGCTGAGGACACCAAGTTGGGTGTGAGTGTCAATCTGCTGGAGGGCAGGAAGGCTCTGCAGAGGGACCTGGACTGGCTGGATCGACGGGCTGAGGCCAATGGTATGAGATTCAACAAGGCCAAGTGCTTGGTCCTGCACTTTGGCGACAAAGTTTTGTTTAATTCATTGTCATTTCTTCTACTTCTGGTGCCATGGCTCCAACACTGGAATGAAAGACGACATGAGTTACAAAAGACTATTAAAAACTGTTTCTACATGTCTCAAACAGTTTGTTCTTCATCCTAAGAACAGGAGAAAAGTTTCTCTCCTTTCTGAACATCAGCACTGAGACTAACCTTGGCTTGGCTGATTTTAGAGCCAATGGGGGAAAAAACGAGGGAAGAAGGAGGCATGGGCAGGTTCACTGTGTTACACCAAGTCAGTCAGTTGCCTGTGATCTTGGGTCCATCCCTAATACAGCCCAGCTGTGAGAACTCAGCCCAAGCTTCTGATGAAATTTCTTGAGATGTGAGAAAATCTGAATAGCAAAGCCACGCAAGATAAGATAAAATTGCAGAGGGAAGACTGCTGAGACAAAGATAAGTAGTAGCTCAAAGATTCAAGGAGAAACCAACATTGTAGGTATATGATCCTAAACGGAAAACCACGGTCCTGACAGCAGCTCAATAGCCTCGAGGATCGACTCATTCCAGAGAACAGATATCTATTCCTCCCCACCTGACTATTAGGTGTTCAACTACTTTGTCAGCAAAACCTTTTCTGGTGCCTGATCAGGAGTGGTGAGCACACTAATGCTTAGCACAGTTGCTCATTGGTTATTACAATTGACTATATCTGTATCAGGAAGTTGTGTTTCTGTCATGGTTTGACCCTGGCCAAATGCCAGGCACCCACGACAGCAGCTCGCTCGCTTTCCCCTGCCAGACATTTCCCCTCCCCTGGGCACAGGAGAGGGGAAAAAATTAACCAAGTAGTCATGAGTCAAGATGAAGACCGGGAGAAAAACACTTCAAGGGCAAAACAGGCTCAACTTCAAGTTACACAGTGAATTTATTACTAACAGAGTCAGAGAAGGATAAGGAGAAGTAAAATAAGCCCTTAAAGATACCACTCTTGACCCCCAACCCCTCCCTCCTTCCAACTAACAGTGCAGGGGGACAGGGCGTGAGGGTTTGGGTAAGTTCATCAGTGAGGTCTTTCTTCCACTGCTCAGGGAGAGAAGTCCTCCCCCTGCTTCACCGCGGGGTCCCTCCTATGGGAAACAGTTCTCTATCTCCAACATGATCCAATCTCATGAGCAGCAGTCATCCCAAAACTGCTGCAACATGAGTCTTGTCCCACGGGCAGACAGTCCTCCCAAAACTGCTGTGGTCACTCATCCATAGGATGCAGTCCTCCAAGCACAGGCTGCTCCAGTCTGGAAGCAGGGGGCCTATCTCTCGACTGGGTCTCCCACTGGAACACAGCCTCCTCCAGACACCCACCTGCTCTGACATGGGGCACCTCCCCCATGGGCTGCAAGTGGATCCCCATGGGCTGCAGGGAGACAGCCTGCTCCACCATGGTCTTCACCACGGCCTGCAGAAGAAATTTGGCTCCAGCGCCTGGAGCACCTCCTCCCCCTCCTTCTCCACTGACCTTAGTGTCTCCATGTTGTTTCCCTCACATGTTCTCACCTCCTTCTCCTTCTCTGGCTAGGAAAAACTGTGTGTGTCTTTGTTTTTTTTTTCTTCTTAAAAATGTTATCACAGAGGCATTACCACCATCTCTAACTGGCCCAGCATTGGCCAGAGGCATGTCCTTCTTCAGAGCCATCAGAGATTGGCTCTGCTGGATATAGAAGCACCCAGGAGCTTCTCATAGGAGCCATCTTTGTGGCACCCCCGCGACCAAAAATCAGGCCAAGCAAAACCAACACAATTACACATTTAACATTTGTACACCATACCGGCAGTCTCTGCACACAGCAAAAGGGAGCCAGACAGACAGTACAAGATTAACTTAAAGAATCCTGACCTTTTTTGTTTGCAGTAAGCAAGTTTACTGTGGGAGATTAAAAAAAGCCTTACTGGTAAATCCTGTTCACTTCCATTCACTCTTTTTCACCAAAAAGCATCAGGGAAGTGATTGGATTTGAGGGCACGTGACTGGAAGCAGGCAGCCAATCTGTGCTTAGCCTGCCTAAGCAGAGTATAAAAACGCCTGGTTTTTTGCAAGAGTTTTTCAGTCCAGCAAGATTGTCTTTTTGTTCCCCAATGCTACAAATGGCAGGCCCAAATCAGAACCAATGAAAGCCAGTGAAAGAAATGGACTGCACCGGTAGCATCACCCTGCTGAACGAAGAATTGGTCCACCAAGGAAAAGGTCCAGTAAAGAATCCAAAATGCATATCCATTACCTATCAGGTGAGCAGCAGGGGAATAATGGGAGGAAAAATATCCCTGGAACAAACACAGAGCTTAGATTTTCTAAGAGGACTCCTGTATCGGTAGAATATATGTATCTTCAATGCTGGGTATCCATGCATGTAAAAGATTTCCCTTCTACCAAAATTTCTGAATTGAAAGCCTGGCAGGCAGTAGAACAGAAACCCTTTGATATTGCCAGAAATGGCAAATCCGAGGCTTGCAGCCATCTCGCCACATGGGGAACAATAATTGCGGCTCATATAGACAAGTGCGCCGAAAATAACCATCTTGTGGCTTCAGAAACCGAAAAGTACGCAAAAAACCACCATTTTGAAACCGAAACCAGCGTGAACAAGCGCCATTTTGTATCTTCCGAAACTGATTCCCCTGACCCCTCCGCCCCGGCCGTGCCCACCTTCTACTATTCCGAGATGAGCCTATTCCCCACGGTTCTGCTTGATTATGAAAATCTTGACCCAGTCAATCCTTTCGATTCTGGACCCTAAGACGCCGAAAGGGAGGCAGATTTGCACCCTCCGCGGAACAGTAATGCTGGAGCACAGCGTTGACGGAAATGCAGGGGAGATGCGATGCAGGGGGGTGAGCGGAGCCCGCGGGAAGGGAGCCGCAGCAGCGGCGCACTCCGAGCGGCCCTGCCGGCAGCCCCATGGCTGTGCCCCCCGGCATGCTGCGGGTAGCTCCCCCACCGTGCATGCCACGAGCAGCTGCCGGTCCCTCGCCGGCAGGCTCAGATGGCTTCTCCGGCGCGGCGGCGCCCGCCCACAGGCTGCAGAGCGAGGCAGCACCGAGCCGGGCGGAGAAAAGCGGCGGAGCCAGTGGGCAGCTTCCCCTGCCAGGGGAGGCTGACACTGCCCTCAAGAGAGCCACGTGCGGACATGGCGGCGGCACTGGCAGCAGCGGGTCCTCCGTGCTCGTCCCGCGGGGTGGCACCGGGTCGTTGCGAGTGCTGGTCCGGTGGCACGGGCCCCACCCTCAGGGCAGCCCTGCGCCGACATGGCAGCGCGCACACCCCGCCTGCGTGAAGCGCTGGGTGTCCATGCAGTGGCGGAACAAAAGTTCCTGCAGCCTGTAGTGCTCCGCGCAGCCCGGCCGTGGCGGCGGCCAGCAAGCACAAGCGCGTCTCACACGGGCTCTCCGAGCCGCAGCAGATGGCAGCTGCTGGGACTGCCCGGCCACTCTGGTGGCGAAAGCAGCAGAGAAAGTGGATGTGGCCGCGCCAGGCTGCCAGAAAGCAACGCGGCAGGCTCTGTGGCCGGGCTGCAAGCAGCAGAGGATGAAGGTGCTGGTGGCGCCGCTAGGCTGCGCGCCGAGTACAGCGGCCAAGCTGCACACCGTCTGATCTACAGAACTTTTACACCCCTTGTTCGAATTGCGATGGGACCCTGATAAACCTGTTTGTCTTGCTGACAAATGGGGGAACGAGGACGTGGCGAGCAACACAACTCACTCCCCGGCTTGTGAAGAACAACTATTTATTAATTAACAACCAAAGAACGGAAGTACTGAGATAAGCTCGCTACTTCTCACAACAAGGCAGACCTGAAAACGGCATTCTCAACGCTGCTTCTCACAACAAGGCAGACCTGAAAACAGCGCTCCCAATGTTGGGTGCTTTCCCTGGCAAGTCCGAAAGGGCGGAAAAGCATCTGCAAAGCACTGGGTCACTTATACCCTCGCTTGTTACGCCCCATTGGTCCATTTTGGATCCTTTGTCTCATTGGCTCGTTTGTCCAAATGTGATTGGCTCATTTTCTCTGGTGCATTCCTGTCCAGTCATTGTCTAGGGGTCTGTCCTGGTTGGTTCTTGTCTGGTCCAATCGGCATTCTTGATGACATCACCTTTTTCTGTTGGGGTATTCTAGAAACATCTTCCTTTATGTGGGTGCTTTCATGCATATTCATTTAATGGTTGTGTTTCTATGTTACACTTTGTACAGCATCTTGCTGCGTAGTAACTCTAATGTAAGTAATATAACTGGCTTAACTTTATAATAACCTTATGAACTCATTAACATATTATTAACTCATGGACATAATTAACTTTAGCGAACTTAAACTCATTTACAGCATTGCCATAGTTGCTAGTAAGTTTCAAACTTCTGCTGTTTTAGTTCAGTGGTTTGTATCCTTTGCATGTGTTTGAGTGGTTGTTTTTACCTCACACTGTGAGGAAAACTGTGTGGACTAGGGACAAGTTGTCATGGCTGTTATCAGATGATAGTAATTTCAAACTGTACTTCCAGACTTTTCTAGGCAACTAGAAAAGTTTTACCTGTGGACAGAGGTGGGTGGCCTCCCCTTATGCAAAACGCCACTGCAGCGTGACCCCTGTCGACAGACTGACTTTTTACAGATGCATCCAGCAAAACCAGCAAAACCAGCAAAGCTGAAGTGGTATATAAGTAAGACTGCCCAATAGCATAAAAAGGTGTGATATGGAAGGATGCCTCTGTGCAGATCTTAGAATTAGCTGGTATTCAATATGCCTTTCAGTTTTTTATACAGGAGCCACTAAATATTGTAACTGATTCTGCCTATGGTGCTAATGTTGTTTTTCATTTAAAGTGCTCTTATTTATGACATGTTGATAATCCCCTTTTTTTTTACAGAGTTATGGACATTGCGGATTTTGATTAACAGTCGACAGCACAATTTTTATGTGCTACACATTTCCTCTCACGCAGGTTTACCTGGCCCTATCGCCAAAGGTAATAATTATGCAGATATCACTGTTACACCAGTTATTGTACCACACACTTTTGCACAGACCAAACTATCTCATGACTTCTTCCACCAAAATGCTTTTTCTTTACACAAACAATTTCAGTTAACTTCTTTGCAGGCATGTGACATTTTACTGTCTTATGCCTCGTGTCGTGGAGTTGCTCCTGCTCCTTTGGCAGAAGGCATTAATCCTCGAGGCCTGATTGCTACCTCTATTTGGCAGACTGATGTTACTCATATTCCAGAATTTGGTCATTTGAAATATGTTTGTTATAAATGAAATTATGGAATTGGCTTTTGTAATTGGTTATAAGGTTGGGTTCACTGTTGCATGTATGTTAATTGTTAATTTTCATATGTTATAGTTAATTGTTATGTATATGTTATTGTTAATTGTTGTGTACCTTTATTGATTGTTAAATGCACCTGTTAAAAGTTCTTGTTGAGAAAGGGGAGGGAAGTGGGTGTTAACATCTAGGTCCTAATCAGCGTAAGGGGATAACTAGACAATCATCATTGGAAGGCAGTCAACCAATAAGAGGAGCCCTGGTCACAACAACAAGCCAATCAACACTGCACAGAGGCGGGGCTAAGACGGGTTTAAACACTAACCCACAGCCTGGAGGTGTGCTTCTGGCTGTACCCTTGTCGGTGGCAGAGCACCCAGTGCTGTACCCCTCTGATTTGTTGGATAATTTTATTTTTTTATCTTTTTATTCTTTTATCTTTTAATAAAACTTTATAAGAAGTGGGCTTCATTTCTCACATGTTCATGTATCTGTTGACACTCTTGTTTTTTGATGGCACCTGCCTACACTGAAGAGAAGGCCTGTGATGTCACCTGGCACTAGCTTACCTGCTTTGATGCTTAAGGTTTTCCAAACACTATTAAAATGGACAATGGGACAGCCTACACTTTGGAACATACTCGTCAATTCTTACAACAGTGGCGTGTCCCCCACAACACAGGTATTCCTCACTCTCCCAATGGGCAGGTGCTATGATCTAATTATTGAGGTTCTTTAGAAATACCTCTGCCTGAATTAAGGTGCAAACAAGACCATATGCCAGTCAATAGTATGAGTTTTATTTGATAGTAAATATGAGAGAGAGAAGGAGGAAAAGAGAGAAAAAGAGAAGTAGGAAAAGAGGTGGGGGGGACAGAAAGAGGGAGAAAGAAAATATCACCATACATGGATCCCAATGATGTCACGTTGATCCTCTCCAGCTGGTCTTCTCGGTGGTGATGGTCCCTCCAGAAAGCACAGAATCCCATGGGTTAATATACACTCAGGCCAGGTGGCAATGTCCAGGCATGTCCCCCTGCGGGAGGGGCAGTCTCTTGCAGCAGACTCTGCTTGCTTCACATGCACTCCTGTGGTGCAAGGCCTCTGGGGAGCATTTTGGGGGGTCTTTGATGGATTGTGACTTCCCTGCAGCTGCCTCTCACGTGAAAGTCCCGTGGATGTGGCCTGTGGGGTTGGGGGGTTCCACAGCTGGGCCAGTTTGTGTAACAAAGGGTGGGTGTTTATTGCCTCTCACCAGAGGTTATGCCATGCACCCCAAACCTCCTCCCACCTCCATCTTGGCTGGGAGGGAAGTCTGTGCAAATCTGGCTTCTGTAAGCTGTGCTCTCCACCCACCCCAAACTCAGACAGGGATGATTCTCAGCACAGCTGGTGGTTTTGGCCTTTGTGTATGTACACCTTTCCCTCAGCCTGAGATGATTGAACAATAGGTTCCCCTTTATCTAATCTCAGCAGTTTGACTCTCAGTCCAAAGTCCCAGTCAGGTATTTTCAGGAAGGCTTCTTTGATTGTAGCTTCTTTATATACTTTTTTGTTATAATGAGCAAAACTTTATAGCAATGTTTGAGGCATGAACTGTTTCAGCCTCTGACAGCAGGCCATGTTGAACATGCCCACAGGACACTGAAAACCATGCTTGAAAAACAAAAAGAGGGGGAGTTGGGGGGCCCTCATGACAGATTAGCAAAAGCCATGTATGTTCTCAATTTTTTGAATCGAGATGAGGTCAGCCAAACAGCATGTGAAAGACAATATTCTTTCGATACAAGGCTTATTCCAGACCTCTGGTGATGGTAAAGAACTTGTTAACAGGGCAATGGGAAGGACCCTTAGATCTATTGACGTGGGGCAGAGGTTATGCTTGTGTTTCCACAGGTCACCACATGAAATGGGTTCTTTCATGGTATGTACAGCCATTTGTTGCCCCATCCTGATTGGTAGAGGCACTGCGAATGTCTTACTCCCTAAGATGGATGGAGCAAAGGAATAACGCTGTGCATACTGATACCATGTGCGTATTGTTCATGTCATAGGCATATGTTGGTGTTTTGAAAGGTTGTTGCTTTACTACACCTGAAAATGTTTCAGGATCTGTTCAAGTTTTTTAAACATTAAGTACTATTTAGCATAGCTGCCTTTGGTGTGTTTTCATTAATTAAACAAAGAAGGGGGAGCAGTGAGAGATAAAGAAAAGCCTTACTGTTAAATTCTCTTCACGTCTGTTCACTCTTATTCACCAAAAAAGTATCAAGGAAGTGATTGGGTGGGAGAGCACGTGATTGGCGGTGACACATGGGCAGGCAGCCAATCTGTGCTTTGCCCGCCTAAGGGGAGAGTATGAAAAGGCTTGTCTTTTTGCAATAAAGAGATTTTCTTCCAACCACCAAGGAGATCTTATGCTTTGTTTCCCAATGCTACCGTTCACAGGTATTTTTGGCTGCAGAGGACTGAGATCAGTCAGAAACAGGTAATCAACAGACAGCTCAATATTCTGCACAAATGCCAAATGCTAAACTAAAAACTATATGACTGTGGATGCTCTAGCAGCAAGTCTTACCTAATTAAGTGAAGTACAAAGGTCACAGATTAGGATTTAAGAAACAGTGTGAACCTATTTAAAAAAAAAATTTAAGAAATAAAAACAAGAACAAAAATAAACGAATAGCCAAACAGGAAGAAATTCTTGACAATGGCTATTGAGAAACCAGTGCCGTAACTTCTCACTTGCCTGTCAGAGTTTATTCAGTCACCACTTTTTCTCCCAGCACAAACCCACAGTGGAGTACTGCATCTTATGGATCCCATTTAAAATCTTTATGAAATTGCCTGGAGGAGGCTGTAGAGTGAATTTACAGCAAGTCTGCAGATGAGACCACTCCAGGCAGTGAATGCAGGGAGGACTGCCATTTAGAATGGTTGGAGGATTTGGCCAAGAGCTTAATGAAATTAAGTTAGCACAAATGGAAGTTTGTCCATCTGCACAGAAGAGCTCCTGGCAATGATACAGGTTGGGAGCTGATTGAATGGGGAGCAGCTCTGAGGAAAAGTGCCTGGAAAGCTGGGCTGACAGCACATGGAGCATGAGCCAGCCCTGACAGCAAAGCCAACCAGCTGCCACCACCCTCGTGAGGAGCCTGAGCTTTCGCTCTGGAAGGGGAGGCAGGAGACTAGGGCTTATTCAATCTGCAGAAAAAATGCTTTGGGGGAACCCTAACAGCCATTTATCTGAACATACAGGCAGGTTATCAAAACAGAGGAGCTGGGAGCCTCACAGCAGTGTATGTCAGGGAACACGAAGCAAAGCGCCTTAGGCAAAGAAATGGTCAGACTGGGTATAAACAAACAAAAAAAAATGCTAGGAATAGGTTGCCTAAAAAGGCTGTGTAATCTTTTTAGGTTTTCAAGCCCCAAGTTGTTGTTAAAAGGGACGGCAGAAAGGGAGTCTTGCGACACACTCAATATGAGTTATAAAGCAAGTTCCATTTATTTTACCGTATGAGCGGCTTATATACTGTTATAATGTTTATATTTATTGATTATTAATCTACTGGTTAATTACACAGCTTACAGTTTACATTTTATTGCATTCCACTCTCACCCTGAGGAGGAGGGCTCCTCCTCAGTTCCTCCTCAATTTTCCCATGAGATTCTCTCACAGCTCAGAGGCACAGCTGTGCTTTTTAGGTATCTTTCTCATGGCACCTTCCCAGGGCTGTACTGTGGCCTGTTAGCTAACACAGGCCTTGCTTGCCCTGGCACAAGCCCTATTCTGCATCACCAAGTGAAGACAGTCCTGGGCAGCCTGATTTGATTCTGCTTTGACAGTAGGCTGGATAAGTGACCTCTTGACAGCCCTTCTCATCCAAGTCTGCAGCTCTTTGCTGACACAGCTCTCTGAGGGAAATAACTTTTCCCTCCCACCATTATATCCCACCACCCATTAGCTTGAATCAACACAAGTTCAATCAGGTTAGTTTAAGGAAGAAGAAAAGAATCAACCTCACTTTCATTCAAAAAAGCTCCTGTCTGTATCCAAAGCCCTAATAATTTTAGGCAGTATCTTACAATATAATCACTTAATTTTAAAGTCATGGTGATTGTTTTGAACCAACTTGCATGCTCTGAAAAGTATTTGAAATTATGATGTATTATTATTTTTTTTGAAGGGAAGTAAACGTGATTCCTAAAACCAAAAACTTCCAGAGCTTTATAAAGTTCCCATGAGCATATCTACAAGGCAAATAATGTAGAAGAATGTCTATTGCGTAAGTAGACATCCTGAAGACTCCTTAATGTATAACAATAAAAAAATGAGTTGGTACCTTGTTTTGTGGAATCACAGTTCCTCTGCTATTGGGATATTTTGAAATCAGGTAATGTACTTGCTTTTATAACAGTTATTTCAACATAATCAGAATAAAAAGGACATATAGAGGAATACAAACTTAATAAGCCTCAGAGATCTTGTTCTCAGGAGGAGAGAAAACTGTACTTCAGGAGCCTTCTGGTGGCAAGAGAAGAGATTAATATAACTTTGGCTTTAAGATACAGGTTTCACTGACTATTTTGCTTCTTGCTTATGTGCAGACGGTATGTTCATGGAAAGACAGTTTTAAATTTGTATGTATTGCCTTAAAAGAATATTTGTTATAAAAAGCTAATCAATCAATCAATACACACACAGAGAAATACCCAAATATATACATGCACAAAGACACATCATGAGAGGTTTCACTGTAAGAACTGTGACATACTTCCATAAAAATGAGTCAAATTATTAGGGCATGATTTCTTTCAGGTTCTGTCATAAGGACCAATGCCACAAATTACATGATCCAGTTGAAATCAGTGAATATTAATGAAATATCAGAGGCCTCAGGAAAACATCTTGGAGTCAGTGTAAAATTATACGTGCTTACTCTAGTAATCTCCCTGTTGTAATTATTTCATTGAAATAAGAATGTTCCTATTTGTGTTCACACTGCAGCCCTCTACAGCTGGATAGAAAACAGCGTAATTTTTTGAGACTTTTTTGTATTTCAAAGCTTGCAAAACTATATGTAATTAAAATAATCCATATAATCTCTACATAAAGCATAGATGTGTAATCTCTCTCAGAGAAAAAATGGAAACCAAGATACCCACAGTTGCCTGGAAGCTGTGAGTTTGGGAGTACTTCCAAGTTGCATGCTTCTTTGTAGATAGGAGACAGGAAAAGAAGCAGTTTGTGATAAAAATCAAAATCAAAAATATGTACTCCTAAGGCTATGCTTGCAATTTCCCTGTGCTATTATAGTTTGATGGAGAGGGAACTGAAGCAATCCATGTCAAGTAGGATATGAGGACAAATCAAGAATTTAATAACAGCCTACATCAGCATTGAAAAAGACAATGCAAATAAGGCTTATTGTCCAAAGGTCATGATCTGACTGTGCAGACTCAGTCCTCAGTGTGATTTAAAGCTGTTCTTTACACAGTGCCTCTACTTTATCATTTTCCAACTGCATATGCAACATTACTTCAGGTTCTTTCTCCAAGTCACTCCCTGTCTGTCTTGGAAACCTTTCAAATTAGCTGCACCTTCTGTTAGGGAAAAACACAGAACAAAATATATAAATCCAAATGAAGTTTTTTTTCTATGCTTCAAGTTAAATCTCGTCTCATAGAATCTAATAATACAAAACTGTGTGCATAGTGTTTCAGAGCACACACAATATTTGTGGACTCGAAGAGAAAGAGTTATATTGTTGTTTCTAGATATTTACAACTGAACCTTAGCTTTTTTCAGAAAAGTAGTTTTTAATTTGATTTTAGTAACATTAACTCTGTTATCTGCTTAGCATTCTGGAGGAGCTTTTGGAAAGTCAGCACATCAATCTCTGTGGGAACTGACAGCTGGCCTGTCTCAGCTCTCAAACACCAACCATGTTACAAACAGCTCATACCCGTGAGAATCTTAGTATGGACAACAGCTCGTACCCATGAGAATCTTAGCATGGACACAGAAGCAAGAAGCAAAACAACAGAGGGAAACAACAAGAAGGAATTTGTACCTTTGAGAGGGAGGCTGTTTTCTATAAAATATGTGTGCTAAGAATACCTGACCAATAGTGTTGTAAAAGAACAAGTTAGGAGCCAATGGCCATGTGGCGCAAATGTTAGAAAATAGAATGAAAGAGACTTTGTAGTAATAAACTTCCCCTCTACCTTCCTTCCTACTTGGCCTGGAGCTGTGTCTTTGCATGTCGTGCCCATCTCAACAGTGACAAATCTCTTCTACTAAGTATCAAAAAGCTTCACATTCATCTATTGTTTGTAAAGGTCTTTTTTTAACAGTGGCTGCTTACAGTAATTCGATCTGGATCCTCACGAAAGCCACTGACAAGTGCATAGTTGATTATATCATTAAATGTACATGCACGATCAGGGATTTCATCTTGAGAGACAGAAATTCTGTCCCAGTAAGATTTTTCTTTCACAAATGTCAGTAGCCTGTCCATTTACTTCTCTCCTTGTTTTTAAGATTTTTTTTTTCAATTTCTCATTTCTAAACCAAATCCAGTATTCTTTCTGGCTTATGGCTTAGATTATGCACATATTATCTTATTATCCTGATCATCCGCCTCTATTTCGTAAATTCTTTCTACCTACTTGTTAATTTATTTTTACTTAGTGGAGTAGTGTCACACAACTTTATAAAAGTTAGGCTCACTGTGTTCAAACAGCTGATTTCTCCTTGTGATAAATACATGTCATAATGTTGGCTTTTTGCAAATATTGCAATGGATACTATGTGTATTGTTTTAATTCTTTTCTTACAGAGGTAGCCTGCTTGTGAAAAATTGCTGTGTAATGATGACTAAGGTCTTTCTTTCTACTACTAGCTGAGTTTAATAGCAGTAAAATGGCTGTTATAGTTTTATTAGAATGCTTGAACTGTCTGCTTGAACTGGATAACATCCCACGAATGGACCCTGCCTCTGACATTCCAACTATCAGCACCTGTCACCTGCAGGAACCACAATCTGGGAGCGATAACAGAATCAATGAAAGACGACTGCACATGCTCCGAGGAGGTGGATCAGTTCCCAGAACATGCAAAATAGTTTGGAGAAAAATATGAATATGTATAACTGTTTATGAATATGCATTAGGCTGAAAAGTGTGTAAAGGGTGTCTCTGTCCATACCAGGTGTGCTTTTTTGGCTGAATGCCAAAGCACCCAGCACTGACCTTTTGGTTTTATCTGTCCCTTATTATCTTTTATTAAACCTTTTTAATCCTAACAGGAGAGTGAACCTTGTTTTTCACATCCTTCACCTTTTCCTTCAAATACATTTCTTTTTATTCCAAACTAGGGATAAAACCACATCATCTTTTTTGTTTCTTCCACACTGGCACACTTTAATTGATCTGCAAAAGATGTCAGAATATGTTGAAGCTGAACAGCTGAGTATAGCACTTCAATCACTGCCAAAGCCAATTTTTACAATATTTTCTAAACAAAAACAACAACAAAAAGAAGAACAGCAGCCCAGAGACTGGATTTTTTAATCTCTTATTTAACTGCTTTGGGCTGAACAACTCCTGTTTTGATGATTGATCTGCACCCCTGCATCATAAAAGTGCCAGATTCTGCTTCATTTTTAGAAGTCTCTGAAAGGCAGTATTGCTTCTCAAAGTTATCAGTTTTAAGGGTTATTTTGTTTCTTTTTTCCCATTAAATGTAACTTTTGTAAAAAATGTAAACATGATTGTCCCAGAAGGCAGAATGACAGATATGCTAAAACTGCTTTTTCTATCACTTCTGTTATCATGTGAAATCCACAGGGAAAACAAAAATATAAACCCACATACATTATATGACCTACATAGTCTTGAAATTGTTGCTAAACCAATGTTTATGTTTTGCACTGTGTTAAGCTGAAAAATAACTCTTAAGTTATGCAACACATGAAAAACTCAGCTGTCTTTGTCAAAAAATTGGAAAGCCTGCATACAAAGAAATCTAATTTCATTGCAAACTTGTCATTAAGCTACACGCTCATTGGTAAGGCATCTAGAAGGAATTCTTACCCCTGCAGAGTGTACATAGAAATTTCATCAGTATTACAAAATGTTTAGAAGATTAGTGCAGATTTAAGAAGTAAAAGGTATCTGAGGCAGGATTTTATGTACCTGTGAGTTGCCTGATGAGGTTCAACCACCTTGGGAAGGACTCCAATGGGTATAATAGCAGGTAGGTTGCTGCAAGCAGCCAAAAGGTCATTTTAAGTTCTTCCAGAAGATTTTAGCAACTATCAAAGCCGTCTGTAATTAGGAGACCATCTAAATATCATTGAAAATATTCAAGTTGCTGTGAGAGTTTGGGTGTTGGCTGTGAAGTCCAGCAGCTGCAGAAGTCTTTTGTTATCAGTTAATGTGGGATATTAAGAGAATTTAAACTGAATAGTCCCTGGCAGGGGCAGGAGACTGATTGAGGCAAAAACTATGTTTACCTTTTGCATAGGTGATTAGCAAGAGAAGTTAAGCAGAGATGATGGTGATCATCTCTGACATTAAACCAAGTTCTTGTAATGGCTAAAGTTATACTTTGTAACAGTACAAAACCATAATGTTTCTGTTCAATAAAGGAGACTTTATATGAACCAGACTGGGTCCCCAGTTCAAATGCCAACAAGTTGCAAAGTCGTTTTTATAAAACAAAAAAACTCTCACTACTAACAACCTCTATGAACTAATGTGACAAGACAGCTATATCAGCTGCTCAGGGCTGAGCAATCAGACAACAAAAATATTTCAATTGCGCAGGTGCCAGGTGTACCTATCACTGATCATCTTCAGAGTGCTAATATGAAGAAGCTTTGCTGAGTTCATGATGACAACTGACAGATCTGTCTCCTGATGCCCTTTCCAAGACACTGTGATGCTGAAACTAAACTACTCTTCAGTAGCGAGAGCTACAAATTTTGATCAAGTCTTCTTTTTTGTTTAGAACCAAGCTGAACAGTAATGAAGTGAAGAAAAGGTGATTAACAAAACAGATGCACCCCCTGGCTTTAAACTCTTGGCTCAGACTGTGATTAGCTGTTAGGTAATAAAATAGCCCTGCACCAGCTCACTCAGCTGAAGTCCCTCCTACTGTGTAGGGTAGAAGAAGAAGAAGATCTATCTTTTTGCCACTCTCCCATTGTAGAGAGCAGGACAAGCTCTTCATAGCTGTTACAGTCACAATTTAGGAACGACAGAGTTTATCAACTATAAAGTGTCTTCTCCAGAAGGAGTATTTATGGACACTCATACAAAGCCATGAGCTGGTCTGTACTAAATTACGAATGAGAAAGATTCTCTGAGCTTTTGCCCCCCTTCCACCAGCACAGGCCCCTGTCTGTGGCTTCCAGGGCTGAAGGCTGAACTCTTAATTCAAATTCAAATTGTAGGTAACAGCTCTGGCCTGATGGCTTATCAGCTAAGCATGCATTTCAAACCAGCCCAGAAACCGCAGAATCATCCCATGAAGGACCGTCACCTTGGAGGGGGCTTTGGGGGTATCCAAAGACCACCAGGACATACAGACACTGCATGGTGCACATGCTAATGATATTAATGACTTCTGAGAAATGATTTGTATAACCACTCCTATCCTGAAGAATGTAATTAATATTCATGAATTTTACCCATAACACTGTGTCTTTGGGGTACTGAGGTATGTGTGTTTGGTGGAAACAATTCCCACACATCCGGTGCACCGAATAAAACAAATACCCACTTCTCTGACTTGGTCTCTGAAGTGTCTCTGAGCTCGATTGGGGCGAATCACAAACTGCTACATAAAACCTCATAACACAGGCTTCGCTAAACTCTTGGCAAACTTACATTTGGGTGCCCTACAACCCTGATAATATCATGTATTGACAAAATTTATGCCTCCCAAATGTGTAAATTTAGTGTTAAAACGGGTGATTTTGGAATAAAAGAAGAGCTACTCTAAATTATCGCCATGCACATATATATACACATGCACACATGTACGCACATGCACATATACACACATATATAAAGTATGTGTGCCTAAATACATATATATATATATATGTGTGTGTGTGTGTATATATGCACCTTTTCCAAATTTGAAGTGTGGAGGCTTCTCAGTTTAAGAAAACCAGGAGACTTTAGCAGATGCCTTATTACAAAATTCTATCCATGCCCACAGCTTTTAAAGATGAACACAATTTACACACTACTCCCACAAAACTCCAGACAGAATATTTGTAATTCAGATTTGGCTTGCAATGTATTCATTTACATTTTATAATGACTTTAGCAGTCAAAAAAAAAAAGAATGAAACAGGTTTTTCCCCAGATACCAGAAAATAAAATGAACATATTTAGTGCACCAGTAGTAAGACCACAACTTCAGTTTTGAACATCAGCATCAAGAAAAGAAATTGCAGCAGCCAGATTAAGCACTTACTTTGCCATAGAAACTTTATGAAACACAGACTGTGAAAATCAAGGTCCACTCTCCTGTTAGGATTTAAAAGTTTAATAAAAGACAATAGGGGACAGATAAAAGCAAAAGTACAGTGCTGGGTGCTTTGGCATTCAGCCAAAAAAGAACACCTAGTATGGACAGAAACACCTTTTACATACTCTTCAGCCTAATGCATATTTGTTGCTGTGTCCCTGGCGCAGTTGAGCGCCCCCAGCTCATCACACTACAGCAGACCACCACGAGACGAGACTTGGGAGTAAAGTGCTTCTAAGGTCAGGGTGACTAGAAAGTATGCTCCCAGAAGGCATTGAGAGTAAGGAGATTAATATCTATTAGCACATCAGCCTATTGGCCCAGCTCCTCTCTCCTCTCATGTTATTAATATGGTATAGTTCTAGAAAATTCGCCTTTGTTTGTCTCTGCTGGCTTCTGTTGTTGGAAAATATGCAGTTCTGTACTCTCCCCCCTGTTCTCCCATTTGTTTAAGTAAATGTCAATCCCGAACTCTGTAAACCCCATTGGTTCCTCCGTGGTTTCCCCTCCTTCCCTTAAAAGCTGCAACACAACGCAGTCTGGGGCTTTAAAGTCGCCGATCTTGCCCCGTCCCGTCCCTCCTCCATCTCCCCTTACCGTTTAATAAACCTCCTGGACCACCAATTCGACTGCCTGCGTTTCTTGCCTCCGCTCCCGATCTCCGGGTTGCTCTGCCCTCCCGAGAGCTCTGCCTTTTCCTGGCCACCGTGCCTCCCCCCGAGAGCGAGCTGCCCTGCCGGGGCTCCGAAGAAGCAGCCAACCCGATCTCGAACTGAGTTAGTGGGTTGCGAACCCCATCACATATTCATAAACAATAATGCATATTCATATTTTTCTCCAAACTAGTTTGCATGTTCCAGGAACTGCTTACCCTAGCTCCTCCTTGGATATTCCTCCTTGGAGCATGCGCAGTCATCTGTCATTAATTCTGTTATCACTCCCAGATTGTGGTTCCTGCAGGTGACAGGTGCTGATAGTTGGAATGTCAGAGGCAGGGTCCATTCGTGGGATGTTATCCAGTTCAAGCAGACAGTTCAAGCATTCTAACAAAACTATAACAGCTATTTCACTACTATGTCTAAGCTTAGCTAGCACCAGAAAGGAAGACCTTAGTCATCATTACACAGCAATTTTTCACAGCAAGGCTACCTCTGTAAGAAAAGAATTAAAATCATACACATAGTTGTCATGAGTGGAGACAGAGGGTGGATAGATTTTACCAGTTGCCTAGGCCTATGACAACTAATAACCAAACCTACTCAGAGTGACCTGCACCCCAAGTCTCACTCACAAGTCCTTATAAAGACAGCCGAATTATGTCTAATGTAAAATAGATTATGGTTTATTAGACACAGGTGAGAATGGAACAAAGAACTAGATAATTTTTACTACACAAAACATGAAAAGCTATTCATAGCTAAAACAAACATATATATGTGTTGCCCAAAATAAGGAGATTAAAACAATATAGCGCTAAAAATAAAAAGGTACCTATTAATACTATTGTATCTAGCAAAGAAGAATACAATTTAGGAAACTAATGCTTCTTACCAAATCCAATTTCTGGAGCTGGGGATGCATCAGGTCCTCTCTCAATCCCTTGGGAAGTAAACACAGAACCTGTGTCCAAGCCCAGGGGAGAAGACTTTACTTCATGCTCCAATGTCCATGTAGAAAAGCTTCTACCTTTCCGAGGTTTCGTGGTGTTTTTTATAGGAAAAGAGTGTGTGTATTTGCGGTCACTTGAAAATTCTTCACATTCTCTCAGTGTCTCACCTTGACCTCCAGACGCCAGCATTCGATAGCCCGGATTAAGCTATTGACTTAATCTGAGCCATCAATCTCTGGCCAGCAATCAGGGAGAGAGAGAAGGGGGAGGGGGGTTGTCCTGCCACAATAGTATCCATTGTAATATTTGCGAAAAGCCAACATTATGATATGTATTTATCACACAGACCCTCTAAACCCCCTCTTAAAAACTGGCATCTGAAATTCTAATGAAATCTCAGCTCAATAAGGGACTTGTCATCTTTCCTCTGAACACAGTAACTCTATATGCATTCTTTAGTAACTAAATGCATGCACCTAAAGCCCCATTAAAGTTAATGGGAGTTACATGGGCACCTAAGTGGGAATGACCCTATAAATATTCTTTCAGGGCATATAGAATGAAAAAGCAAAGTCTTCACAAGTAGATTTTTTAAATTATGTAAAATTTCTGCAATTTGGAGTAAGTTCCAAACTTATTGGAAAGAAAGAAAGAGCAATGGGAGGAATTTCCAACCTGGCTTTAAATTACAATTGCAGGAAATCAGGCTGCTTCTTTCAAAACTGGAGATAATTAAAAGTCTCCAGCTGAGTTATATCTCTCTGCTGTTGAGAATAACAAGCAAACTTCTTCAAAGACCATGATGCATGCATCAAGATTGATAAATTTAACTAACCCTTAAAATCCTTGCCTTCAAAAGGTTTTCTTTCCTTTTCAGAAAACAGGACAGCACATTTAAAATAAAACCTGAAAGTGTTCTGAGCACATTTTCTATTTTAACTACAGTTTAGGTAAAGGGCATGTCGGGGGTTGAGAATTTCTTCCCATTCCCTGTTGCTACGCAACAAATGGCCCGATGTTCAGAGCGATCAAGCCTTTTGTAAAAAGACAAAGGCTAGGTTTGGGCAGGGCAAGGTGGGGGAGAGCCGGTCCTGGGAACTGACTCTTGTGGTTCGGACGCTGAGGGTAGAGGCTGCTGGCTCTTGGCTTTCCAGCTGCTACCAGAGGAAATCCAACAGTGCCCTGCTTCTCTTCCCTCCTGGCTGGGTGAGCTTTGATTCAACTTTTCTCCTCATGGGGAGGGGCGCGTTTCCCCCCCACCCCCCGGGCTGCGTTTCCCTCGTGGCTGCTGCCGGGAGAGAGTCCAGCTGCCTCTGCTGCCTGCTCCCGCCCTCTGCTGCGCGAGACAGCGGCGTCTGCTGTGACTGCAAAAATTCTCGCTGGCCGGAGAGAGAGAGAGAGAGAGAGCGCCCGCTCCTGCTGCCCTGTTCCCTCGCTGCCCTGAGCTGTTCCTGCTGCGCTGCGTGTTTCTCATCCGCCATTGCAGTTGCCGAACGGTGACCTGACCCTGCGCCACAGCGCCACCTGCAGCCGCTCGGGAGTCATCGCACCTGCCCTGCCCGGCCGGGAGCTCAACAGCGCCCCTGCTGCTTGCAACCGTGATTACACCACACGGGAAAAGGTTCAGCAGCTCACGTTATCTGCTGTTTGGTTTTTCTGGTTCTAGTTGTGGGTTGCTATTATTGTTATTGTTTGTTTATAGATACTAGTAAAGAACTGATACTCCTTTTTCCCATACCTTTGCCTGAAAGCCCTTGATTTACAAAATTAAATAATTCGGAGGGAGGAGGGGAAGAAAATCACATCCTCTGCTCTAGGGGAAGGTTCAACCTCTCTTGGCAGACACCTGTCTTTCAAACCAAGACAGGGCACTCCATCTTTTCCATCAAAAGCCAAGCAAGGTAGATACAGCTAGTTTCCTAGATTTGCTCTTATTTATTGAGTCCAATGAAAATAGGTAAGGAAAACATAAATCCAACACTGGGGAGGAAATGAATGCTATTTTTCCCAGAATTGTGAAAACCAACTTCATGGATAATACACTTGCAAATTTAATAATACCTTACTAAATCAGTGGCTGCATTACTTCCATTTCCGCATTGGGGAAATAGAATATAAAATTTTAATAGTGCACAGAATTAAGAAACAACCACTTATCATAGTCACCAGGCTGGCCCAGGGTATTTCTCAGCATGACAAAACACTGACAGCCCTCTTTTACATATTTTGCCTATACAAGCACCTAAAAAATCCAAGATATCTGTTGCAAGGGTGGGGAGAAATTACATGGAAGCAGGAATGGAAAATCTCTCCCTTAGTTAACAAATAATAGTACCACTTTTCACAGTTCCATAAACAAGATCAGCAAATACGTCTGGGTGGTTCACATAAACACAACTTGTCCTCCCTAGCTTCTTTTTCTCCCCTTGATGCCTGATGATTTTTACTTTTGCTTTTTAATATACCCTTTCATATTTTTATATGCCCTTTTATATATTTTTATACCTTTTTTATTTCCTCTGTGTTCTCTATACCCTACATGCTTATAATTTTTGATATTCTAGCTTTGTTTTGGGGTTCAAAAGGCAGGAAGACCAAACATCCCCAGTAGGAGGCCAGTGAGCCCTATGCTATTCCAAAACTCAAGGTTGCAACCTTGGTTGAAACTTTCTCTCTGGAAGATATTTAGTAAACTGGGCTCAAGCTTCACCTGGGGGGAATTCTATAGAGTAGGGGGACATTACTTCATTTCATAAGCTTCTTATTGAGGGATCCTAGACAGATATGCTAATTTGCAAGGTCTATAAAAATTGTATATGTTATACTGTGGGCATCTCAGCCTGTTGCACCTTGAAGAGCTGTGCACCTAGGATCCTATTAAAATACCAAAGTAAAACACTTTTATCCCTCTAACTGTGTCTAGCTCATATTTCTAAAACCAGCAAAAGCCAACAGCCTCACCTTCCCAGACTGGGGATAACCCATACTGCCATGCACAAAACACCTACTGCACTTGCTCCCCATCCCCAAATTGTCTGTACTTGAATTCTACCTGTTCCCTCTCTGTAGCCATCCAGTCCCTTATTTTGTCCTCAATATCATGAGTCATTTTCTTTTTTGGAATTTGAATCTGAGTCTTTCTTAAAAAATTTATTCCAATTCTCAGCTTCTCCCTAAAGGCTTTAAATTCCTTTTCTCAAAATGCTCTTTCTACTGCCCTGAAATTTACATTCAAATTCAATTTCTCTGTATCATCGTAGTGTCCTCCAATATTCCATTCACACAGCAAACTAACTTATTATCAGCTTCTTTTCCCAATTCCCACATTTTTTCAAACGTAGCCTGCACAAACCTGCTCTTTCCTCCAATATATTACAGTTTCTTGTTCTAACCTATTCAAATAATTGTCCCTGTGTCTATAAAAATGCTATATCTTTTGCATCCCTATGAAAGAGGGTGGAAAAAAAGAAAGGAAAGGAAAAAAAGAAAAGAAAAAGAAAAAAGAAAGGAAAAAAAGAGAAAAAAAGAGAAAGAAGAGAAAGAGAAAGAGAAAGAGAAAGAGAAAGAGAAAGAGAAAGAGAAAGAGAAAGAGAAAGAGAAAGAGAAAGAGAAAGAGAAAGAGAAAGAGAAAACGAGAAAGAGAGAAAGAGAAGAGAAAAGAATTCTCCTTGCTTTCTATTTCTGTGTTTAGTTGAGAAAGGAGTGGTCAAATAGATAACCCAAACCTATTTAGACTTCAACCATCCTTATTTCTTTGATCTTTTGCCCCTCCACCAGCACAGCGCCCATCCAAGGCTGAAGGCTGATAACAGTTCTAGCCTTGTGGATTCCCTAATCTTACCAAGATAAAGCGGGGCAAGAGGAATCTGTTTGAAGCCAGCACAAGAAATTGCTAATAATATTAATGACTTATGAGAAATAATTTGTATAACCACTCCTATCCTGGGGAATGTGATGAATATGTATGAATTTTACCTATAACACTGTGTCTTTGGAGGTACTGAGGTGTGTGTGTTTGTGGAGTGAACTCCCCACACCCAGTGCACCAAATAAAGCAAATACCCACTTCTCTGACTTTGTCTCTGAAGTGCCTCCGGGCTCGATTGGGGAGAATCACAGTCTCTCCACAGCTTTGGGAATAAGGAAAAGTAACTAAGATATTTTCAGACCCACCATGCACAGTATAGAAAAAGACCTCTGCATATGAATTCTAATGCATTTACTTACCATATGTACACTAGTCTCTGCAGAACATGGGCAAAGCAATATTTTTGCAAAGCCATATAATTTATCCAAAGTGGAGGAACATTTTTTTAAGAAGTAGCAAAAAGCAAATTTTATTACATTTTGTCATAAAACCAACCTGCATCTTAAATGTTGCATCTCTGCTTTACCACATAAGTGCATTAGAACTTGGCGACTAAAGGGTTATAAATATGTTGGTGAGTGTTTTTTCCCTTATCTCATTCCACTGAAATGGCTGAACCTTTTTTTGCTGAAATTATCCCACTCTAAGTGTATACCCAATGTGGGAGAACATCTACATTGGCAGGAAAGTTAGGTTTCAGAAATTAAGGAGTCATAACAAAAGTGTTCTTGCTCCTTCAACAGCACTAGCAAACGAGAGCTCAATGAGTGATAATTATCAGGTAATCTTTCTTCGTTGCACCTTCCATTTTACACTAAATTGAGCTCTTATGTTCCCTCTCACTTCTTTTGTTTCTTTTTTTTTTTTGCTGCCCAACTCATTGAAATCTTTGGACCAATCCAGGCAAATCTGATGGGGATGTGGGGCAGGAGCACAGTTAAAAAGTGCTGCAGGGTCAGGCAGGGGGAGCTGTAATGCTCAGGTGTTTTGTGGTGGTGGTAAACGTGCAGTAACTGACCTTGGTGCTTCCCCTTTACTGCAAGATGCATTGCTACCAGAACAGAGCATCTGCCATTCTTGGAAACTGTCCAGGCTGTGTTTCTGTCAAAAATATTTTGTCCAAAGACGTAGCACAAATTCTTATCATAAACTGGACATTCTAAGTCAGTGATCCATCATTTTGTTCCATAAACTTTGGCACAGTCCTCCATCCAAAAATGCAGTAGCTGACCACAGATGGAACCAATATTAATATGAGAAGGATGAGGATGCAAAGCAGATCTGGGAAAGGAAAAAAATTATTTCTTCATCCCTACTTTCCCTCCCAGACACAAATTTCTTCCAAATGCCTTTTGGAAGTATCTAAAGTGAGCAATTGAGTCAGGGTAACAATCTGACTTTTCTCAAGTACTCTCTTAAATGAAACACAATTGCTTTAAGACAAAACAGAGAATTTTTTTATTTCAGAGGCATTTTTTCTGCTAATGGAAAACAAGCTGCCATTTTCCACACTAAGCAGCACAATTTCAGAGCTGTTGAGCCCTGGAGCTTTCTCTTAGTCTTCAGTCTCAGAAGCTCTACTGCAGCACTTCTCCCAGTCACTGAGTTCAGATAACTGAGAAGTATTTTTAACTGAAGCCTAAATCTATTAAATACAATTTGCAGTTAAGTAACACTAAGGATTTGATTAAAACCTGGAATACCAGGCGTAGAGAGACAAAGAAAGATGAAAAAGAGGGGGGAAATCAGAATAAAAAAGCTCCCAAAATGCAGAAAAAGGAATCTGTATTCATGTGTAACCTCTGATTTTTTGTCTCTTTAGCTAACAAATAAAGTGAAAAATAGAGAATGCTGAATGTTTCAACAAAAGGAAAATGCCTACAGACCACAAATTTGTGCCAATTTTTAAAACTGATTAACTTTGAAACATCAGATAACAAACAGGAAAATAAATTACTTAAATCTTTGTAGAAATATGAACATCTGCTGTTTTCATTTATATTGGAATCTCATCAAAACACTGCATGTCTTTCCTTTATCAACTATTTCCTAGTTTTATCTTTTCATTAAAGGGAAGGAGAGCAAAGACACCCAGAAAGAGAAATCACATGCAGTGCAAACAGACTCAAAAATTATATTTGAAAAAACATCTGAAGCAATTGTTGCGTCTTTAATAACTTCCCAGTGAGATATTTTAGAATTAAAAAAAAAAAGGTAGCAAAAAAAAAGGAAAGTTGATAATCTAAGGGTTGAAATGCGTAAATATCCAAGATAGCTCTAAAAATCCTGACTTTGGGAGAACACAAGCTGAGCATTTGTGAGTTCTGAAGCAAGGTTGTTGTAAATGTTGTTTACTCTATTTTTAACTAGCACCCACTTAACATTATAACCACCCTTGTATATAAAAGAAAGCTTAGTAACTGCCCCTTCATTTCAGTTTTAATAGAAACACTGGATAATTCAGGAACCTGGCTAAAAATAGAGAGAATAGTAGATCTGACTTCCCATTTCTAAGACGATAAAACTCAGAAAGGTTTCTACTCAAAATGTTACGTTGTAGCTAAAAAAAAACTAAAACAAACAACAACAAATTGAAAACTAACCCCCCCCCCCCACACACACACAAAATCACAACATAAATAGACCTAATCTTTAGGAAAGTGTTGCAATGGAAATAATCAAGATCTTCAGAAGCAAGTAAGTGGCTTTTTTTGTTGCATCAAAACAAAAGATTGCTGTATATCACTTCAGTGCTCCAGAAGGATAAAATAATCTACCTATCCAACAGCCATAGCCTTGTTCATTTACTCAGTTGTTTTGCTTCTCTTCCCCAGGATGAGAAAAGTGGTGCAGTTTGCTGATGTGGAATTCAACACAGAATACTGAATTCCCCTTCATTGTTCACAATGACGTTCAGTTGGACATAGGCCGGACAGCACTGGTCCGGTCATTTATTTATATGAAAGATGTAGTAAAATATAGATAGTTTCCTGTCGCTGTTGAGCCACTAGCAGAGAAGAAAACCTGGATTCTCAGCGTGGCATAGAAAAGAGAGCTTTATTATTTTGATTCCAACTTATATAGACTTTTCAGAGGTCACCCAGATTGGTCAGTCAGAAACCTCCCCCTAGGCCTGATTGGCCAGGCCTGAACTGTCCAAATCTCGAGACACTGTTTTAATAACATCCAAACTTTATCTTTGTTTATAAAACACAGGAGAATGTTCTCATGGGAAAGACCTGTGCTAGCCACAGCTTCCCAAGATTTTTTCCACAATAATTTCACTCAAAGCTTTAAAAAAACTTTTTAAAATTTGTTTTCCCTGATATTTTCTCCCCAAACCAAGTGTTTTCTTTGTTTGAAGCCTGTTTTTCTAAATCCTCATGTCTCCAACTGAGGAAATAAAAAACCCATAACAATGTGCAGAATAATAAACAGTAGAGGACTGAAAGGGGATAGAAAGAACTGCAGTTTCATTTTGCCCACTAATATCAAATACAACTTTTTAAATAAAGTCAAAAGAGGGAAATTTTCTCCATTACCACAACCATTAAAATTTTCAATACTGCAAAAGCTATTTTTCAGTAAAAACATTTGGCATTTGTCAAGCTGACAAAAAAGCAGAACTAACAAATGTGAATATATCATTTTCTCAGGAAGGTCAAAAGTACAGATATTATGCATGTCCCGGGTTAATGATAAAACTCTCCTCCGAGAGCGAAGGGCCCCAACACCCCCTCCCCCACCCACAACAGAACCTCTTAGATGGAAGTGAAGAAAAAACTATTCATTTGACAAAACCACGCAGAGTGCCCTGCAAGACACAGGGGAAGGGGAAAACCAAGGTGAAAAGGAGTTATTCAACCTGATTAAAAAGTCCTTTTCCTCAGACGCAGCCCCTCTCCTCCTCGCCCCACCCCGGGGCCGGGTGGAGCTCCCTGAGAGCTCTGCTGTCCTCTGGCCCTCCTGGGTCTCCGGGTGACAAAGCAGATTGAAGAAAAGGGTTCCAAATGAGGAAAAAGAAAAAATAAAAAAAAAAGAACCGGAACAGAGCTCACTCCGACCGCGGTCCAGCGCGCAGTCTCTGCCGAGCGAAGAATCCTCCCCCGAAGCGATGCTTGGGGAAAAAGTTTTCAAAACAACCCACGTTTCTCTCTGTGGCTGAGTGTAGTTAAAGTGACAGGACCACACATTTTTTTTACACATTTTTTTTCTTGGGCATGTAAGCCAACGATACGGGATAAAGGATTATCATAACATCAATCCGAGACAATGCAGAAAGCTTAGCTGTTCTGTTTCATAACATGTTTTCTTATTCAACCCAGCTCAAAATCAGTATGTTTTCACTAAGCTTTCACCTCATTTCTGCTTAGAACAAACTGGGTTAAGCCATGGCATCAGCAAAACTGTGAATTAGGTTCTCTTTAAGACTAAGACCTTCTAAGCGGAGGCAAACATACTAGAAGACCCAGAAATTAGTATCTTTTTGGTGCATCTCATCCTGTTCTACTCACAACATACCAGATTGTTCACAAGTCTGATAATTTTTTAATAGCTCTATTTCCAATTACTGAACATCTTGAAAACTCCACAGAATGTGTGGGATGCTGCATTCTTCAGCCTCATGTGTATGATCATATGGTTTGATGGAGTAGGTTGAGCCTCACAGAATTCAAAGACTACCCATTGTGATAAATACATGTCATAATGTTGGCTTTTCGCAAATATTGCAATGGATACTATGTGTATTGTTTTAATTCTTTTCTTACAGAGGTAGCCTGCTTGTGAAAAATTGCTGTGTAATGATGACTAAGGTCTTTCTTTCTAGTACTAGCTGAGTTTAATAGCAGTAAAATGGCTTTTATAGTTTTATTAGAATGCTTGAACTGTCTGCTTGAACTGGATAACATCCCACGAATGGACCCTGCCTCTGACATTCCAACTATCAGCACCTGTCACCTGCAGGAACCACAATCTGGGAGCGATAACAGAATCAATGAAAGATGACTGTGCATGCTCCGAGGAGGCGGATCAGTTCCCAGAACATGCAAAATAGTTTGGAGAAAAATATGAATATATATAACTGTTTATGAATATGCAATAGGCTGAAAAGTATGTAAAGGGTGTCTCTGTCCATACCAGGTGTGCTTTTTTGGCTGAATGCCAAAGCACCCAGCACTGACCTTTTGCTTTTATCTGTCTCCTATTATCTTTTATTAAACCTTTTTAATCCTAACAGGAAAGTGAACCTTGTTTTTCACAACTGGGGGCTCGTCTGGGATCGACACCTCGCCTCCGAGACCCTGGGACACTCAGAGCGGGGGAGGGTAACCCCGCCGAGTTCGGCAGCCTGCTCTGTTTCTTCCAGCGGGAACCAGCAGGTAGCAGGTTGGAATCCCGTGAACAAGAAGGGATGAATAAAAGCAGAAGAAAGAGGGAAGGCTCCATAAAAAGCCACGGCAGGGAAGCCCCACAAATTTTTCATGCATGAAGATTCTGACAGAAAACACGGATTGTGAGTATTTTCTGGGAAGGGGTGGACACGGGGATTGACTGTGTGCGTGTGTGAGACGCAGGCTGGCTACCAGACTCGCGAAGCGAGTGAGGGGTCTCTGATACTGCGGTTCTGCTGTTTCGTGAGAAACACGGCCAGGAAGGAGACGAAGCGTAAGGAAAAAGGAGTGAAAGATCCCCCGGGATAACTGGGACGGGGTCCCAGGGAGGGGTTGGACCCCTAGGAAAAAAAAAGGAGCCAGGAATTTCCTAGTAAAAGTTTACTAGCAGGGTAACTGGGACAGGGTCTCAGGGAAGGGGTTGGACCCCTAGGAAAAAAAAGGGAGCCAGGAATTTCCTAGTAAAGTTTGTTATAAATTAGGTCTCAATAATCAATCAGAGACAATGTCCAATTAAGTATAATTTGATTTATTTAGAGCAAGCGGGTATCAGCGAGGCAGCGCTGGGCAGATAACTGCCCCAAAATACTCCGAGCCCCCCCTTTTTATGCAGTCTCTATTTTCTGACCACGTATATCTTCCGGAGTTGGTACAGCCCCTTGCGTCGTGGCGTTGCTAGGTGGTCTTATTCTGCCCTTCGGTGGTCGTGGGAAACAAGTTCTTGCACGTTCGCAGTGCCCCCCCCCCCTTTTTCCCCCCCAAGCGATGATTCTATAACAGCCCACTCCCAACAAATACAGGATACAGGATGTGCAGGGTGGGGGTCTCCCTCCCCTTTCTATTCGGTTCTGTGGACAAACAGGATGCCTTAACAGGATGTGTTAGGGCCCCTTTCCTCTCTCCTGCAATTCTGCGGATTTCTATCACAATTCCCCTCTCTCTGTATCTCCATTTTGTTCGCAGAATCGCCTTAATGCTTCATGGCTTAAGATGAACTCTTCTTCCATCTCACTCTCTTGTTATTCAGGTATGCTTTCATATTTTGCTCTAACTAACATTAAATGCGCCGCTTCCAGTCTTCCTTTAACTATAGCTATCAGCCTGTTAAAAATACATGGTCCGAAAGTCAAAGTTAGTACAATTACTACTAGGGGCCCTGCTAGTGTGGAGAGTAGAGTCGTTAGCCATTGAACCAGCTTTCATACCAGCTCTGTCGACTCTCTCTCTCTCTTTTTCGCTTATCCAGTTCTTTCCAGAGCTCAGACATTGCATCTCTAACAACACCTGTATGGTCTGCATAAACACAACATTCTTCTTTTGGGGCAATGCACAGTCCTCCTTCTTGGGCTAGTAGGAGCTCTAATCCTCTCATATTTTGGAGCACCATTTCAGATAGGGACCTCAATGATGTTTCTAAGGCACTAAAAGAACTTTCAATTTTGGCTATATCTTCATCTACGGTTTCTCACAAATTGGCAAATTCTGTGTCTTGTTTTACAAGGGAGGCTATACCTGTGCCTGCTCCTGCTGTGCCTAATGCTAATAGGGTTGCGATAGTTATAGCTGTAATAGGTTCTCTTTTTACAAGGTGGTGCCCTGGGACCGAATGGTGGTCATATATGTAATCACCTGGGTGGTAGGTGATTCTTGGCACTATTACTACTTGTATGCAATAGTCTGATTGATTAAACTCCTTCAAGGGAATATAGGGAGTTACCCCTACACTTGCGCATATCCATTTAGCATTTTTAGCTGGTATTAGCCAGTCTGCCGGCTCTTTTGGTTTTTGGGCTTGCATTGTTACTTTACATAGGTGCATTTTATAAGATGGGATTTTTCCTATGCACCTTCCTTCTCCTGATACCTGCGCCAATGTGATACCAGATTTTGTTCTTTTGCCAGATTTCCACAGACATTGAGCAGGGTTGCTCCCATTTACCCTTCTAGCTTTTTCAATTGTCCCCATAGCTTCATAGAAGGGTAGTCTGGTGTTATAGCATAGCCAGCAGTGGTCTGTTAATTCTGGGTGTGTTTTATTTAGGACCTTATAGCTGGCTACCATAAGTCTCCATAATTCTTCACTTATTTCTCCCGAGGGGGTTGGGGGTATTTCGGTTTTGGATATGGTGGTACTTTCCTCACGGTCTATGTCTAATCCATCTGCTTCAGTATTTATCATGTCTATTATGACCCAGTTTGGTCCCACTGGTTCGGGGTCATTGGGGAGAGGTTCCTTTTTTATATAGATAAGACCACCTCTGTCGGTTCCTGATTCCCAGTACCTTATACCCCAGGTCTTGCCTAGTAGCCACGTAGGATCTTGGGGTTGTGTTATATTTATGTATAACCATTTACAGGTTACTTTGGGCCCTGCTCCCCTCCTTCCAATCTGGCTACTATAGTCAGGTGGATTACAACCGTAAGGTCCCCACCCAACTTTAATATGCTTGTCTCCGTCTGGGAGCCAGGGGTAAGCTATAGTTTCGCATCCCCAATAAGCACAGTAATAAGAATTTGGGTGGTTGCAATATCCCTTTCCGGGGTTTGCACTAGGGCAAAAATACCAACCTTTACCTTCAAGCATACAAGGTTCTATAGGAGCTAAAGCACAAAGGGATGCATTAAAACTGATTTGTCCCGGTCCGAGTCAGGTTTGGATTATGGTTTGGCTGTCCCATTGTCTTAACGTCCAGTGAAAAGGTTGGTGGGGGTGCACATCAGCGGTAGTACATGTAAATACTAGGCTTAAAAGCAAGATATAGGTGTGGTAGGAAGATGGGGGTCCCAGTGCTTTTTGAATTCTTTTAGTTTGTTTAGACCCTGCCTTGGTCCCCTTTTTAGCCTTATACAGTGGTGCGTGTTTCAGGTTCTTTCTCGATTTGGGGCAGCTCATACCAGATCTTTTCATAGTCCCAGGTATGTTCACCTCACTGGCTGTATATATCCCTCTGCCTCACCCGTCGGCTTGGTTGCAGCAAGTCACAGGGATGGAATTCTTCTCGGCAGCAAGGATTTTTTTCAGGGGTCTCAGGGACAAAGGATCTTTTCTTGTAGCTGTCCCGGTTGACATGTTTAACCATGAGGTCACCACAAGGCAAATAGACCAGGGCTTTTCTGCACTCCCCGCCGGTGATATTTGCCACCATTGGTGCGGGTTCATTTGAGTGGTAATAATACAGTTCTTGGTGTATCCCAAATGCATATATGTCCCATCACTAACACATTCGGCAAATTCCCTTAGGATGTTCCCCCCCCTTGCAATGGGCCCACTATCGTTCCTGGCACACCTTACATATAAAGCAAGCAAAAGGATAGCAATTACAATTATGGATGTTGCACTTAACAATATAATTATTAACATATTCTCCAAGCAATAGATCGTGGTTTCTCAAGTATACAGTTATAGGATTCATGCATAGGCAGGCTAGGATTTCTTAAGCCTAATTTTTAAGTCCTGTGGTTGTTCCACCACTCTCCAGGTGAGGTCTCTGTTGAACTTCTTCACTCGGCTAGCGTGGGTCCAGCCTCTCTCCGCTGTCCGGACCGATGACTCTGTGGTAATCAACACAACATATGGTCCCTCCCATTGAGGGGTTAAAGATGTTTCTTTCCAAGATTTTATTAAAACTTCATCTCCAGGGTGGAATGAGTGGATAGGTAGCCACAGGGGTGGTCGTTGAACCACCAGTCCCTTCTTACGGAGTTTTTCCCTTCGGTTTTCTAGGCTGGTTATATAGGATTGTAGATGGAAATCTGATATGGCCGGGTGGTCTTCAGGCATTTCTAAATTAAATGGCATTCCATATAACATTTCATATGAGGAAATCCCTATATCTGTACGGGGTTGAGTTCTAATGTTTAATAATGCTAATGGTAAACATTTAGTCCAACTTATTTTTGTTTCTGGCATTAATTTAGTTAGTTGCTTTTTTATTTCTCCATTTATTCTTTCTACCTTGCCCAAACTTTGAGGGTGCCAAGGGGTGTGGTATTCCCAGGCAATTCCGAGCGCCTCAGATACAGCTCTTGTAATCTTAGATATAAAGTGTGGTCCCCGGTCTGAATCTATTACTTCTATAAGGCCATATCTTGGAATTATTTGTTCTAATAAAGTTTTTGCAACTGTTTGTGCTGTGGCTCTTGTCGTTGGGAAGGCTTCCACAAAGTGAGTGAGGTGGCCTACTGTTGGAAAACGCAGTTTTCCAGCAAAACTTATGCTAACTAAATAGGCCTGAGCAAAGCCTCAGCATAGTCAGGCCTCAGTAAAAATCCTAACAAGCTGTTATGAGAAACTAACACCTGGGAACCACAGCTGTGTTTCTGAGCTGTGGGAAGAATGTCATGAGAAAGAATAGGGAGTCAGAAGTGTTATGAGAAAGAATAAGGGAGTCAACAGGAGGATCCCTGAATGTGTGAGAACAAACTGCACATACGTGTGTAACTATAATTAGTAACATCTGTAACAGTATATAAGTTTCTCGTTTGGTGAAATAAAAGGGAGCTTACTCTATATCTCACATTGAGACTGCCGTGAGTTCCCTCTCGTCGTTATGTCAGTCTACTATAACCAGTAAATATTTATACCTTCCCGCAAAAGGCAATTCAGTAAAGTCAATCTGGATGTGGGAAAAAAGTCTATGTGCTAATTCTCTGCCCCCAGGGATTCTTTTTCTTAATTGGTGTCTGTTTACTTTTTGGCAAGTAACACATCCCATGGTTATCTGTTTAGCTAAGTTGTAAATACCCATGCACATATATTTATTGGCAAACTAATCCACCAGGGCCTGTGTTCCCCAATGGGTCTTTTCATGGAGTCTCTTCAGAGCCCTTGAGGCCATAGGCTTAGGTAAAATCTCTCTTCCGTCTCCCAAAACCCATTTACCCTCTGAGTTTGGTTTTATACCCACTTGCCTCAATTTTTCTTGCTCTATTGTTGTAAAGCTTAGCAGGTAGGTTGTACAGGGGTAATCTATGTATGGTTTGTTTTCCCCGTGAATATAACAAAAATCTTTGTCTGAATTTGATTGCCCATCAGGACTGTAACAGGAGCAAACTAAACCATCCACTCCGTAGTCCTTCCAGCAAGCATAACAAGGGAATCCTTCCAAGTCATACCTGCAGGTAGAACAACTTTCCCAGGGATTCCTTACCCAGAGGGGTAGTAATGCTGCTCGTTTAGCTTCTTCATCAGCCAGGTTGTTTCCCCGTACCCCTGTTCCCAATCCCTTTTGATGTCCCCTGACATGGACCACTGCAAGTTTGGAGGGTACCCTAATAGCTTTTAAAATTTCTTTTATGAGTCTCTCGTGGACTAGGCTCTTTCCTTGTGATGTAATAAGGCCCCGTTCTTCCCAGATTTTTCCAAATGTGTGTATTACCCCGAATGCGTATTTGGAGTCTGTATAAATAGTTCCCTCTCCTTTTCCTATAATTTGTAAAGCCCTTAGAACTGCATATAGCTCACATGCCTGAGCCGACCAACTTGGGCTTAGTGGGCCAGATTGGAGTACTTCTAATTTACTTCCATCCACTATCGCATATCCCGATTTGCGCTTCTCCTCAAGTACCCGTGAGGAACAATCTACAAATAATTTCATACCCTCCCCCAGTTCTGCCTCTTCTAAGTCTGGCCTGACCTTAGTTTGTTCCTCTATGGTATGTAGGCAATTGTGCCATAAGATGTTACTCTCAGGGTTCCCATACAGAAATTGTGCTGGGCTCTGTATGGATGCCACTTCTAAAGTAAGCTTGGGGGATTGTAGAGGTGCGGCAGCCCGAAGCTGCAGATCCCGAGTCCCCAGGCCCAGCGGTCAATGCTGTCTACTCCATCGATGAAGAGGCCGCCAAGGATGCCATCTCCTGGGACTCGGTGGAGGCCGAGCTATGAACCGCCCTCTCCCTCCCCTGGAAAGTTTGTTCTAAGTCTATTGGTTAAAAGTTATGCTTCCCCGCCTTGTTCCCTCTCCTGTTGCCTCCCCTTGCTGGAAGCTTCTGTTGCGGTGCTCCCCTCATTGGTTCTGTGTAATCCCCTCCCCGGTTGTTCTTCATTTGCTCCCCCGCTTGTCCCTCATGACTGTTCCGGAGCCCGTTGGCTCCGCCCCTGCTATCCCGCCCCCGGAGACCCCGTTTGTTCCCTTAAAACCCCGTGTTCCTTTGTTCCCCTCATGGTGTGGATCCACAACATGAGACCCGTAGTGCTCAGCACCCGGCATCTCTGTGGTCCGCCCCACCTGGGAGTCCCTCGACGCATCTCTGCCTTGCACCACTCAATAAACAGTGCTTCGAGGACTTCCAACCTGCTGTGGACTCTCTTTATCTCGGGGGGCTGCCAGCGACTCCACCGCCTTCTTGCGCAGAAGGTACCGGCCTCTGCCACAGGGTCCTTCTGCCCCATCAGGCGACCCTGAGGATGACAGCAGCTGCCTGCCGTGCAGAGCAGAAGAACGGGGTGGGCCGAAAGCCCGGGTCCTGGCGCGGTCCCAGTGACCAGCCAGAGCCCCGAAAGCCCACGCAAGGTAAGGCGAGAAGCATGTGCTGGACTTACAACTACAAGTGGCGCCCAACGTCCCCCTCCGGACCTGCTTTCGCCCTTTGGAGGAAAAGAGTGGAAGTCCGTTGGCTTCGCCACACTGGTGAGTCGCAGCACTCTCGTTTGAGAGGTGCTCCTCACCAGCACCACCTGCCTTCAAGAGCCCCGGGAAGCATCTGCAGCGCTATTTGTTGGTAGGGGAAGGGGTCCCCTAGCTTACCCCCTTTTTGTTTTGTTTTTCATTCGTTGCAGTTGGGTGAGAGCTTTGTTTTTTAACTTACCATTTGGGGAAAAATGGGAGTTGATTTGACAAAGAACCAGCGGGAATTTTATGTTTCTATTAAAACCACCCTTAAAGTAGCCAAGTTTTCGTTTCCCTCCCAACTCTTGAGACGTTTTGTTAAATTTATTTTTCTCGAAATCCCTGATGTCACCCCCCAGGATGTCGCTTCCATCAATTTTTGGTGTCGGGTCCGCGCTCGGATGCATCAACTCCAATCTCAAAGAGACAAGCGCGTAGACCCATTTTTTGGCATTTTAAGCCAAATTTTTCATGCGCTCCGCCCCTATCCTAAGAGTTCAGGACTCCCTGCTAGTCCTTCCCCCTCTACCCGCTCCCTCACTAATCCTAATCCCAGTCCTTCAAGAGGCGACCGTGGCGGCTCAGAAAGTCTGAGGACTCGGAGTACTTGCCTAGTCTCCGGCGCCCCCACGGCCGCTTCTTCCCCGGCTTGGGAGGGAGGTAGCGCTACCCTTCCAAGCACCCCCAGTTCTACGTATCCCGATCCCTCTTTCCTGGTTGAGCCTTCCCCATTAGTCCCCCGCAATCCCCGCAGTGTTTCCTTTAACCTTCCCGAAGAGCCACATAAGGGCGGTGGTTGGCACCAAAATGGCGCCGACTGCGTGACTTCTTCTACCCCCATTCCTTCTCCCCACAATCCTCCAGTTCCCGCCTTTTCATCGGCTTTCCCGCCGAATTCCCTTCCTAATCCCTCCCACAGGGCACCATGTCAATCTATGTGCGGGCACACCCCTTCCCTTGGACCCTCCGCCCCTGCGCCCAACCCCTTTATCCCAACTCCTCCCACATCCCCTTTCCCACCTAAGCCACAGCTTTTCCTTGACTCCTCCCCGGAACCCTCTTCGGTTTCCCCTCCCTATGTACCGCCCCCTCCAGTCCCCTCCCCGGAGGAGGGACTCTCTGGTTCCCACGGCTTCCCTTCCGGTTCCCACCGGAAGGACGCCATCTTGGGTCCCCTTTCCCATGCCGACCGGAAGGACGGCATCTTTGTTGGTCCTCCAACGGCCGCTGGCCGGAAGGAGGCCATCTTGGATGCGTCCCCCGGTTCGGGTGAGAAGGTGCAGCACCTGGACTCTGAACCAGAGATCCCCCAGGCTCCCTTCACGGCACCAGTTCAAGTTTCGTGGACGGGCAATCACCCACGGTGGGAGCCCTTTGATCGAGCCGTACTGAAGGACCTGGC
The DNA here is from genome assembly GCF_008360975.1 of Lichenostomus cassidix. Lineage (NCBI taxonomy): Eukaryota > Metazoa > Chordata > Aves > Passeriformes > Meliphagidae > Lichenostomus > Lichenostomus cassidix. The sequence goes on along the minus strand of NC_139479.1, from coordinate 100,789,419 downwards.
CAAAACACAAAAGGAGTTTGGTCGGGATTCCAACTATTTCAAAGCAGTCCTTCACGCCACACTAACGGGCGTCCCTCTAGTTCCCTCGGACATCAAATTAGTGATGTCTTGCCTACTCTCCCCCATTGAATACTAGGAATGGGAGGATGAGTGGAAAAGACAGATCAGGGGGCTAGAGCGACTGCTACCTTCTTACGGCACTCCAAACGGCCCCACATTTGATTTGTTGTTGGGTGAAGGGGACTACTTCAAGCCCCAAACACAAGCCCGGGAGATCCCCACGGATCTCCTTGTATCCCTTGCCGGTACCGCTGAACGGGTCCTGCTTGGTATCCCTCTGGCGGATGCCCCTACTGTCCCCTACTTAGAAATTTTCAAGGCCCCGACGAGGCTTTCCGCAGCTTCATTGACAAACTCAAACAGGCCATTGATCGGCAGGTTCCGGATCACACGATCCATGAACAGCTGCTCGTTGATGGGGCAATTACCAGAGCTAACACGATCTCCAAAGAGATCATCCTCTCCCTTCCCCACAAACCGCGCCGACCATTGCCCAAATGGTTAGTGCCTGCCAGCAGCTGGCCGCCGTCAAGGCCTTGAATGTTAACACAAGCCAGGCACTTGCCATCCGCAATACCTATGCGACCTGCAACAGGTGTGGGAAGCGTGGACACTTCGCCGCAGATTGCCCGACGCCCCTCGAAGAAATTTCTAAGTTCTCCCGTTCTCCTGCCCCAGCCTGCGCCCAGCGCCCTTCCCCCGTGTCCCTAGCCAACCCTACCTCCCTTCCACCTCCCTTCCCTGCTGGCCAGGGAAACTGAAGTCGCAGCGCGAGATGCCGGCCTCGCGCTGCCAACAGCAACCGGCCGGCCTCGACCCCGCTGAATTCCATCACGCGTGGGTCGATGATGACACGAAAATACCCGGACATGACCCTTTCGTTTTGAAAGTGAGATGCGACTTCACTGACACCTTTGTTCTCACTCTTGCAGATGCAGACAACGGACCCGAGGGTTTCTCCATCATCCCTTCCTTGGTCAGAGTGGATGCAGAGGGGTTCTTTCCTATCCAGGTTCAGGTTGCCGACCCCCCTCTTGTCTTCTCTAGGAATCAGGTCGTGGCGAGGATCAAGGTTTTCCCGTTCCAAGCCATCCTCACGGAAAAAGCACTGATCGCCTGGTCCGAGACAGTTGGTAAGAACCGGCCAATGCTCACGTGTGGTCTCTCCCGGAAAGGGGACAACATCTCCCTTTCCGGCATGTTAGACACTGGTGCAGATGTCACGGTCATCTCATCCTCGAGTTGGCCGTCGGCATGGGCAAAGGAGCCTGTGGCTCAGTCACTTCGTGGTGTAGGAGGATACACTCCCGCGGAGAGGAGCACCCATCCAATTGCAATTGAAGGCCCCGAAGGTCACATTGCCACCGTGCGACCCTTCATCATTAACTCGGGATTCAACCTATGGGGGAGAGATGCCATGTGCCAATGGGGTGCCCGGGTCGAATTGGCACTGATTAGGGATTTTTGATTGGGGTCACTGGTGAGCGCCCAACCCAGCCACTCAATTGGCTGACCGATACACCTGTCTGGGTCAACCAGTGGCCTTTACCTATTCATAAATTAAGAGCACTCGAAGAGCTTGTGGAGGAGCAACTGGCGAAGGGGCACATCGTGCCCTCAACCAGTCCATGGAACTCCCCTGTCTTCATTATCCAGAAGGTGGGAGGGACCAAATGGAGGCTCCTCCATGACCTCCAAAAAATTAATGAAGTCATTGAGGACATGGGGTCTCTTCAACCCGGGTTGCCATCGCCTTCAATGCTCCCGCGGGACTGGAAGATTGCAGTGGTGGACATTAAAGACTGCTTCTTCCAGATCCCCCTACACCCAGACAATGCGCTCAGGTTTGCTTTTTCAGTTCCCTCTACCAACCGGGAACGCCCAATGCGCCGCTACCACTGGTGAGTGCTCCCACAAGGGATGAAGAACTCCCCCACCATTTGCCAGTGGTATGTGGACAGCATTCTCACACCAGTGAGAGAGGTTGCAGGTGAGTCAATCATCGTCCGCTACATGGACGATGTATTAGTCTGTTCCCCAACTGAATCCATCTTACGGACCACGCTCTCTAGGGTTGTGGGGGCCTTAGAGAGTGAAGGGTTTGAAATCCAACCCTCCAAAGTACAGGTGACAGCGCCGTGGAGATACCTTGGAGCGAAGATAGAGGAGCGAACTATAACACCCTTACCGATCAAAATTATTGATAATCCATCTAACCTGCAGGAAATGCACCAGCTGTGCGGTGCCATCAATTGGATTCGGCCCCTGATCGGTGTCTCCTCGGAAGACTTGGTCCCACTGTTTTCGCTCCTGTGTGGAGATCGCGACCTGACCTCCGCAAGGACATTGACCCCGGAAGCGAGGGAATCCATCAGGAAGGTACAGAACGCCCTGAAAACATGTCACGTTCACCGATGTGACCCCAAATTGCCCTTTAATTTGGCCATCCTAGGAAAAATGCCCCACCTGCACGGTCTCATCTTTCAGTGGAGTGCAGATGACGTAGAGGATTGACTCCTGATTATCGAGTGGGTCTTTCTGCCCATCTCCTCCCCCAAAGTGCTGGTTACGCCACAGGACAAGACGGCGCAGCTTGTTAGACGAGCGAGGTCCCGCCTGTCCACCCTAGCAGGGTGTGAGTTTGCGTACCTTCACGTTCCATTCGACGTGAAATCATTTGAATTTGTGCTCCAAAAAAGCGAGGAGATGCAAATTGCTCTTGAATCGTTTCCCGGCCAGGTAGTCACCTGGTTTCCGAAACATAAAATATTCGGTATATCTGAATTGAAAATTGTCTTAGATCGGGTTCAAAGTAGAAAACCCCTCAATGCTCCGACACTTTTCACTGACGGCTTGGGAAAATCAGGAAAATCGGTAATTGCTTGGTGGAACCCCTCGACTGAGCTGTGGGGGTGCGACGTCGAGATTGTTTCTGGGTCCCCCCAAGTGGCTGAGCTCGCAGCCACCGTCCGAGCATTTGAGCGCTTTTCTGGACCCTTCAATCTGGTCACAGATTCGGCTTATGTTGCGGGGAACGTTTCAAGGGCAGAGGACAGTTGGCTGTCCGGCTCCTCCAACCCAAAGATTAATAACTTGGTCAAGAGGCTAAAAATAGCCATTTCCCACCGTGACCAACCATTTTACGTGATGCACGTACGCGCACACACTGACCTTCCAGGTCCAATCGCGGAAGGGAATAGGGTAGCAGACGCGCTCGCTGCGCCTGTGCATGTCGCCAATGTGCCTGACCGATTCCAGCAGGCATCGTTGAGCCATGCACTGTTTCACCAAAATGTCCGGGCGTTTGAATTGTCAGTGGACCAAGCCAAGGCCATTGTGGCAGCCTGTCCCCATTGTCAACCCCTCCAAACTACATCCATGGGGTCTGGAATCAACCCCAGAGGGCTTAACAGCGGGGAGCTTTGGCAGTCAGATGTGACACATGTGCCCAAATTCGGCCGACAAAAATACGTACACGTGAGCGTTGATACCTTTTCAGGCACGATCTTTGCCACCGCGTATTCGGGGGAAAAGGCGAAGGATGCGATTTCGCACTTCCTGCAGGCCTTCGCTGTCCTTGGTATTCCTCGCGAGGTCAAGACGGACAATGGTCTGTGCTACACCTCAGGACCAGTGAGGAAATTTTTCCTCCAGTGGGGCATTTCCCATAACACCGGAATTCCCCACTCAGCCACAGGTCAGGCCCTGGTGGAGAGGGCCCATCGGTCCCTCAAGAGAGTGCTCCTTCAGCAGAAGGGGGGACCAGAAACAGAGACTCCCGCAAATCAGCTGGCGAGAGCTCTTTTTACTCTAAATTTTCTTAACTGCTCCGACAAAGAGCCAGACCCCCCCGGTGGTTCGCCACTTTGCCAACCATACGCGAGCCAAGCTGAAAGAGCGCCCCCTTGTCCTGATCAAAGAACCGGACTCCCTCAGTATCGTTGGTCCCTTCCCTCTTATCATCTGGGGGCGGGGATACTGTTGTGTCTCCACCCCCAAAGGGCCACGATGGGTCCCCGGCAAATTTGTTAAGCCCTTTCTCAAAGCAGGGCCTTTCTCCCCACTACCAGAGAAGAAGGATGTCACCACTGCCCATTGGCATCGCAGGAAAAAGGCGGAGACACCACCTCTTTCGCCTCCTCGACTTTGCCCACGTGTCCGCAAGCGCACCAGCTGACCTGCAGAGCTCTGTCCGGCAGTTCCCTGCGCCAGCCTCCCACTTCCCCATCTTCCCTATGGCTTTTCCTTCCTCCCTCCTCATCCTACCCCAACCGGTATTTCTTAAGTTAATGCTGTTCTGTTTGCCTCCCATTCAGTGGCCAAGATGCGCTTTTCCACCTACGTGTGAGTTCTTCTGCTTGTGACCATCATCGTCCCAGTCCAGCTGTGGGTCGTGAGGCAGCCAGATTCCAACATCTGGGTGACATTGGCCCACGCCATGAGCAAAGAGCAAATGTGTTTATCAACCGACGCGGTCCAAGACCCGCTCTCGTCTGCCTTGGTGGGGGTCCCAGTGCAGATAGATGCGTTTCCTCCATCCCTCGTCTCCCTGTGGAGATCAACCTTTAATTTGAATCAAAATGTTTACAAGTTTTACAAGGACCGCCAAGAATTTTCTCTCCCTCTTCCCATTCAAAACCCCCTCTTGCTGTGGCAGAAGTGGGTTATGAGTGAACTGAAGATGGAGAAGGAGCCCCACGAATTTCAATTAATTGGCTCTTTAAAAGCGATGGCATGCCTACAATTCGACTACCAAACTCCCTACAAATCTGATCAGAAACTATATCAGGGGCTGAGACAGGGCAATCCCAACTACGTTGCAAAGAATTGGTGCATCCATATCGCCCACGTAAAAGCGCCCTCGTCTCCCAATTGGCACTATGAACACCCGATTCGGCTCCCCAAGGGAATGTTTCTTATTTGCAGAGAACGCGCCTGGGCTGGAGTCCCCTCTCACCTGGTAGGTGGCCCATGCACCTTTGGCCGACTGACCCTTGCTTCACCCAACATGACCCACCTTCCGGTGTGGTCCAATCATTCGATCCCAAAAACACCTAATGTGGATGACTGCAGCACCGGAATTTATCACTGGAGCAAAGGAAAAAGGATTGCAGTTTCCGTGTTCTTGCCTTGGGTGGCTGCGGCCAAGGCACTTGGTGAGCTCGGAAATCTGGAATGTTGGGTTTCGAAGCAGGCCAAGTTAACGTCAGAGGCCATTGCGGACCTCCTACAAGATGAGCAAATCACAAGGCATGCGACATTACAAAATAGAGCGGCAATAGTGATTCGCCCCAATCGAGCTCAGAGACACTTCAGAGACCAAGTCAGAGAAGTGGGTATTTGCTTTATTCGGTGCA